>NC_086103.1:183952617-184552617 GCF_963921235.1 Mobula hypostoma
TACATAACGTACTGGTTGGGCACAGGAGTACATTCAGCCAGAGACTCATTCCACCGAGATGCAGCACAGAGCGTCATAGGAAGTCATTCCTGCCTGTGGCCATCAAACTTTACAACTCCTCCCTTGGAGGGTCAGATACCCTGAGCCAATAGGCTGGTCCTGGACTTATTTCATAATTTACTGGCATAATTTACATATTACTAGTTAACTATTTATGGTTCTATTACTATTTATTATTTATGGTGCAACTGTAACGAAAACCAATTTCCCCCGGGATCAATAAAGTATGACTATGACTACTATCTCAGTGCACTAATGATGAAGTGATCTGTATGTATAGCGTGTGGAAAAGGTGGTTTTTCATGGTACCACAGTGCATAAGGCAATAAAGATATACAAGTAGAGTTAGTAGACATGCTGGAAGCATGGTGACACTTGCCCCCCAGCGCATCCTCAGACTCAGTTGGTAAATTATATTTCCCTGTACCTGTCAAATAAAGCTATTCTTTAAATACCTTTAATATCCCAGTTTTTATATTATAGGCCTCAAATTAGAAATGCAGAATTAGAACCACTGGACATATATCACTGCCATATGTTGTGAAATCTATTCCCATGCAACAAATAAAGGCCAGACACCTTCCTGGCCAATCTTTCCACCGCTGTTGCCACCTTCCGGAAGCTGCCATGATGACTGTCACTGTTGGATTTGTTCAGAGAAGTTCTGGACTTCCCTGCCCTGGGGAAAAGAGTTTAGCCACTCACTCATCTCTGTCCCTCGAGATTCTAGACACCTCTATAACATCACCCCCTCAGCCTCCCACACTCCAAGGTTATTCATTTATTGTTATCATTTCTTTTTGGATTTGCACATTTATTGTCTTTTGCACACCAGTTGAATGCCCAGTTGGTGCATTCTTTCATCGATTCTACAATGGTTATTACAGGTGTCCCCCGCTTTTCGAACGTTCGCTTTACGAAACCTCACTGTTACAAAAGACCTACATTAGTACCCTGTTTTCGCTTTCAGAAGGTGTTTGAAGAGGTTTTGGCATCCCATGACAAAGAACTGATAGATGAAGAGCTGATGCAATTGGAAGAAGAAACCGAATGCAGTAGCGAACTGAACGTGAAGCAACTGCGTGAGATTTTCACTGCAATGATAAAGTACGACTTTAATTTTGAAAGGGTATGTAGGTTTAGGGGATATTTGCAAGATGGTTTGAGTCCTTACAAAGAACTGTATGATAGAAAAAAGCGTGAGGCTCAGCAGTCAAGCAAGCCTTCCACATCAGCCACAGCAGACGACGAACCTCGACCTTTGACATCGAGGCGGGCAGTCATAGGAGAAGATGAGCCGCCTGCTCTAATGGAAACAGGCGATGACGAGATGACACCCCAGTGTCCCACCACCCCAACCCCCAGACACGGACAGATACCGATTTGCGGAGAATGCAACGGTAGCCGGGAGGCACACAGCACATCTTTAAGAAAAAAGCTGAAATAAACATGCTAATTAATTACGTGTCAGGCAGCACCTAATTAATTAGCATGTTTGTTTCGGCTTTTTTCTTAAAGATATGCTGTGTGCTTCCCGGCTACCACTGCACTCCTGCATGCTTCACGGCAATGTATCGCTCAGCGGCCTGGAGAGTGGGGGCCACTGCACCACCCAACCTGTGACGACTCAGTTTAACACACCATCATCCGTGTGCTCGACGCTGTCTTCCCGATTCCAGTAAGTGATACTACACTGTACATATATTACTTGTACTTTATATAAGCTGTGTATTTTTACGTGTTGTTTGGTATGATTTGGCAGCTTCATAGCCTAAAGGTTACTGGAGAGCGCTTGCACAGTGTTTTTGCCAACAGCGCTTGCGTAAGATTTCCTGAATGCGCTTGCGTGAGATTTTTGCTACGGAGAACAGTTCAGTAACGATTGTGGAAAAGAATTTCTACTTTATATAGGCTGTGTATTCATCATATCATTCCTGCTTTTACTATATGTTAGTGTTATTTTAAGTTTTATATGTTATTTGGCATGACTTGGTAGGTTATTTTTGGGTCTGCGAACGCTCACAAAATTTTCCCATATAAATAAATGGTAATTGCTTCTTCGCTTTACGACATTTCGGCATACGAACCGTTTTATAGGAACGCCCTACCTTCAGATGGCGGAGGAAACCTGTATTCCATTATGGACTGTTGAGTATGCCCACAAGAAATTGAATCTCAGAGTTGTACATGGCAACATATATGATGGTAAATTTATCTTGAACTTTTAAGTTCAAGCTCGAAGTTGAAAGTAAATTTATTATCGAAGTATATACACGTCTCCACATACTGCCTTGAGATTCTTTTTCATCAGCGTTCACAGTAAATACAAAGAAACATAATAGAATCGATGAAAGACTGTACATGACAAGATTGCCAAAGGCAACAAACTGCAAATACAAAAACAAAACATTAATAATAAATAAGCAAGCCATAAATGTCAAGAACATAAGATGAAGAATTCTTGAAAGTGAGTCTGTAGATTGTGGGAACATTTCAATGATGGGGCAAGTGAAGTTGCATAAATTTATCCTTTTTGGTTCAGAACCTGATGGTTGAGGGGTAATAACTGTTCCTAAACCTGGTGGTGTGTTAGGCCATTCTGCTCCCAAGTCTAATGTCTTATGCTCTAATTTCAAATGTTCTTACCTCAATACATGATACCACCTTGTGTGAACCCTCAAAATGGCTTCCAAAAATCAAAATACCACATCCAACTCTTATCTCTTTTAGCAATCACATCCTCAAAGAATTCCTGCACAGTTGTTATTCCTGATTTTCCCTTCGTAAGTCCATGTTGGTTTCGGGCAATCCCATTTCAAGTTAATGTTGCAGCTCTATAAAACCCCAGTGAGATCACACTTGGAATATTGTGTTCAGTTCTGGTCACCTCATTATGAGATTATCTTCTCGAATAGAATATCTTCACAAGTAATAGTTTCTTTCACTTCCTGCTTTGCATTAGCTCCTTGCTTCTCTAAAATTACTGTCAGTTTTTGTTCAGGAACAATTCCAAAGTCCTTGGAAGACATTAGCCAGAGCATTCCTTATCTCTAAATATACCTCTGACAAAACTGGAGGATGTTAAACATTAGCTCCTTGGGATTTATCTGCTTTCAACACAAGAGATTCTACAGATGCTGGAAAACCAAAACAACACACACACACACTAAATGCTTCTGGAACCATTCCAGAATCTTGTGATCCTTGAAAGATCATTACTAAGGCCTCCACAATCTCTTCAGCCACCTCTTTCAGAACTCTGGGGTATATACCATCCAGCCCAGGTGACTCATCTACCTTCAGACCTGTCAGTTTCCCCAAGAACCTTCCACCTAGTAATGGTAACTTCACACACTTTGTGACCCCTGACACCTGGAACTTCCACCATACTGCTAGTATCTTTCACAGTGAAGACTGATGCAAAATACTTATTCAGTTCATCCGCCCGTTCCTTGTCCCCCATTAATACCTCTCCAGCATCACTTTCCAAAGTCCAATATCTATACTTGCCTCTCTTTTACACTTTATGTACCTCAAGAAACTTTTGGTATCCTTTTTAATATTATTGGTTAGCTTACCTTCATATTCCACCTTTCCCTTCTTAAAGACTTTTTAGTTGCCTTCTGTTGGTTTATAAACGCTTCTAAATCCTCTAACTTCCCACTAATGTATACTCTATTGTATGCGCTGTCTTTGGCTTTTATGTTTACTTCTCTTGTTAGCCACGGTTGTGTCATCTTACCTTTAGAATAATTTTTTCTCTTTGCAATGCATACACCCTGTGCCTTCTGAATTGCTTCCAGAAATTCCAGCCATTGCTGCTCTGCTGATCTCCCTGCCAGTGTTCTTTTCCAATCAATTCTGGCCAATTCCTTTCTTGTGCTTCTGTAATTCCCTTTAATCCACTGTAATACTGATACATCTGACCTTAGCTTCTCCTTCTCAAATTTCAGGGTGGATGCGATCATATTATGATCATTTTCCCCTAAGAGTTTTTCTGCCTTAAATTCTCTAATCAAGTCTGGTTCATTGTACAACACCCAATCCAGAATAGCCAATCCCCTAGTGGGCTCAACTATGAGCTGCTCTAAACAGCTGTTGGGTAGACATTCTAAAAATTTCCCCTCCTGGAATCCAGCACCAACATGATTTTCCCCATCTACCTGTATACTAAAGTCCCCCATGACTATTCTAACATTGCCCTCTTGGCCTGCATTTTCTATCTCCCGCTGTAACTTGTAGGCGACATCCTTACTACTGTTTGCAGGTCTGTATACAATTCCCATCAAGGTCTTTTTACCCTTGCAGTTCCTTAGGTCTATCCACAATGATTTGACACCTTCCGACCTTATGTCACCTCTTTCTAAGATGTAGTTGGGAAGATGTTGGAGTCTATTATTAAGGGTGAAATTTCAGGGTACTTGGAGTTACCTGACAAAGTAGGTCAGAGTCAGCATGGTTTACTGAAGGGAAAATCATGCCTGACATTACTGGAAAGATACTAACACAGATAGAAGATTGGCTGACTGGCAGGAGGCAAAGAGTGGGAATAAAGAGGGTCTTTTCTAGTTGGCTGCCAGTGATGAGTGGTGTTCTGAAGGGATCATAGTCATAGTCATATTTTATTGATCCCGGGGGAAATTGGTTTTCGTTACAGTTGCACCATAAATAATAAATAGTAATAGAACCATAAATAGTTAAATAGTAATATGTAAATTATGCAGTAAATTATGAAATAAGTCCAGGACCAGCCTATTGGTTCAGGGTGTCTGACCCTCCAAGGGAGGAGTTGTAAAGTTTGATGGCCACAGGCAGGAATGACTTCCTATGACGCTCTGTGCTGCATCTCAGAGGAATGAGCCTCTGGCTGAATGTACTCCTGTGCCCACCCAGTACATTATGATGGGAGATATTGACCAAGATGGCATGCAACTTGGACAGCATCCTCTTTTCAGACACCACCGTCAGAGAGTCCAGTTCCATCCCCACAACATCACTGGCCTTACGAATGAGTTTGTTGATTCTGTTGGTGTCTGCTACCCTCAGCCTGCTGCCCCAGCACACAACAGCAAACATGATGGTTGTTGGGACCACTTCTTTTCACATTGTATGCCAATGATTTGGATGAAGGAATTGATGGCTTTGCGGCCAAGTTTGCGGACAACACGAAGATGGGTGTAGGGGCAGGTTGGGCTGAGGACACAGTGTCTGCAGAAGGACTTAGACAGATTGGGGGACTAGGAAAACCAGTGGAAGATAGAATGCACTGCCCTGCATGGCATGATCATGCTCTTTTGCAGAGGGAATTAAGGTGTGGACTATTTTCTAAACGGGCAGAAAATTCAAAATTCAGAGGAGCAGAGGGACTTGGGAGTCCTTGTGCAGGATTCCTTAAAGGCTAACTTGCAGGTTGAGTCTGTGGAAAGGAAATCAACTGCAATGTTAGCATTCATTTTGAGAGGACTAGAGGAAAAAAAACAAGGATGTGGAACTGAGGCTTATAAGGCATTGGTCAGACCGCACTTTGAATATCGTGAGCAATTTTGAGACCCTTATACAAGAAAAGGTGTGCTGTCATTGGAGACGGTTAGGAGGAGGTTCATGAGAAAGATCCCAGGAATGGAAGGTTAACATATGAAGAGTGTTTGATGGCTCTGGACCTGTTCTCACTGGAGTTTAGAAGAATGGGGGGTGGGGGAGAATCTCACTGAAACCTATCAAATATTGAAGGTCTGGATAAAGTGGACCAGAGGGCACAGCCTCTGAATTGAGGGGTGTTTATTTCAAACAAAGATGAGGAGAAATTTCTTTAGTCACAGGGTGGTGAATCTGTGGAATTCATTGACACAGACGGCTACGGAGACCAAGTCATCGGGTTTATTTAAAGCGGAGGTTGATCAAGGCATTAAAGGTTACGGGGAAGGCAGGAGAATGGGGTTGAGATGGAAAATAAATCAGCCATGATGGGATGGTGAAGCAGACTCAATGGGCTGAATGGCCTAATTATGCTCCCATGTCTTATGGCCTTAAGCAGCCTCATGTACAGAACCCTATTGAAGACCTTCTGAAAGTCCAAGTAAACAACAGCCACTGACTCTCCTTTGGCCTATAATTTCCTTCCTTCTGTCTCCTTCCTTTGTTAAAGAGTGGAGTGACCCAATCACTGTGGTATGACATCCCCCCAATGGCATCCAAAGCAGTATAGTCATTATTCAGAGTAACAAATGTTACGCTCAGCTATATTGGCTCGTATTTATCTCGGGGAAACCCCGTTCGCCGCCCACCTGGTCTCCCAGTTACGTTGGTTGCTGTACAACTGCCACCTGATTCAGCTTCAAACATCAGTCATCAGCCAGCACACAATATACGTTTTACCAATTACACTTTATAGATATTACTAAATCTATGAGATTAATAGAAGTTCAATACAAAAAAGGAATGGAAAAGGCGCCAGGCTTATCAAAGTTCAATTTCTTCGTGCAAACATTGGAGCTCAGGGGCCTCTTCGGGACCACCCTGACCCCGTCGACTCGCGGCCCGGGACCACGCGGAGTGATCAACCTAAGCTTTCCCCGCACGTCCGTCATCCTCACGGTCTCTCGTCCGACTCCCCGCCAAAACCCCCCGGTTCCCAGTCATATAAGACACCCTATCACCCCCAGAAAGAATAGCATGGACACCCATTGGTTCAGTTACTCTGTTATCTGTTATAACTCAAACAAAGTGCTAGCTAGAGACTCTCTCAGCATTTAACATAACAAAGAAACCATTTTGATTAACATACGCGGTAACATAAAAGAAGAAACCCCTTACACAGCCGTAGGGGGACTCTGCACCCACAGCTGCCCCAATGTCCCTTTAGAATACTTTTTCATCTTTGAGATGTTTCTATCCTGCGCATTCTGAATGGCCCTCAGAAACCCCAGCCATAACTGTCCTGCCACCATCCCTGCTGGTGTCCCCTTCCAGTCAACCTCAGCCAGCTTCTCTCCTATGCCTATGTAGATCCCTTTACTCCACTCTACTAATGATACATCTGATTTCATCTTCTGCCTCTCAAACTGCAGAGTGAATTCCATCATATTATGATTATTGTACCCCCAAGGGTTCCTTTACCTTAAGCTCCCTAATCCAATCTGGTTCATTAAACGCCACCCAGTCCAGAATTGCCTCTCCCTTAGTGGGCTCATCACAAGCTGCTCTAAACAAAAAGCACCTTGTAGGCATTCTACAAATTTCCTTTCTTGGGATCCAGTACCAACCTGATTTTCTCAATCCACCTGCATACTGAAATCCCCCATGACTATCGTAACATTGCCCTTACTACTCGCCTTTTCTCTTTCCCGTCGAAATTGATATCCTGGTTACTGCTAACGCTCAAATTTCCAGAGGGAATGCGCCAGGCTGTACTCACAGTGCTTCGGCAGGTCAAACTGACTTCTTGGAGGACGTCTGGGGCCACTATGATGCTGCAGAGAGAGATTGGCCCGTGGTATGAGCAAAGGAGGACTCCGATGTCTGGCCTTAAGTTCGTCCAAGTTCGCTTTAGGTGTAGTGCTAAATGTAAGAACAGAAGGACTAAGTTATAATTCCCGGAAGGCGGGCAATGCTTCAAAAAACTCCAAAGAATGAATGAACAAAACATCAGAACCACAAAGCCACCCCGCCCCCACAAGCAGCAACAAATGGATCAACCCTCCCCCTCCCACCACTTGACCTGCAGAAGAACCCTCAACCCCCACCCCATACAAGCAATAGCAAAAGCCTTAATCAAACAGGCCTCAATCTGCAGTCCATCAAAAACTGCAGTCCGCAACCCAGCATTTCAGACAGGCAGTCTCTCTCCCTCACCCCCACTGAGGAAGGGAGAGATCACTCCTGCAACGAGGATGGAGACCAGCAACTCGCTGTTCACATGTTACAGAAATCTTCGATGTTCAACTGATAATGGTTCCTGTATGCAGCCATCCCATCGCACACTCCTTACGACCCAACGTTTGGCATCCCAGAGAGGGACCCGGGAGTACATGAATGTAGTTCCACAGGGACAGTACTGTGCACAAGCCTTAGGCACATATACATGTCTAGGGTGCCCAAGGCCTTTCCACATGTCAACGTGGAGCAGAGAGCGAGTTTGGGAGCAAAGGATGTTGAGTGAGGGTAGAGTGCCGTGGGAGGGGTGTGGAACAGGTGGCAGAGAAGGTGTGCCAAGGGTAGCGGGTGGTGCAGGTACAAGCACCCTGCCCTGAGACACCAGGCAGTATTATCTGATTCCAAACAATTGGTCTATTGATCATTACAGAACATCTCTCTGGTGCTTCCTGCTCCCCTTCCCCCTTTTCCCAACCATGATTCCCCTCTCCCTGTCCCCTTCCCACTCTCAGTCCACAATAGAGACTCATATCAGAACACGAAGAAATCTGCAGATGCTGGAAATTCAAGCAACACACATCAAAGTTGCTGGTGAACGCAGCAGGCCAGGCAGCATCACTAGGAAGAGGTACAGTCGACGTTTCGGGCCGAGACCCTTCGTCAGGACTAACTGAAAGAAGAGCTAGTAAGAGATTTTCCTAACTCTTCTTTCAGTTAGTCCTGACAAAGGGTCTCAGCCTGAAACGTCGACTGTACCTCTTCCCAGAGATGCTGTCTGGCCTGCTGCGTTCACCAGCAACTTTGATGTGTGTTGCTCATATCAGAATCAGGTTTTTCACCATTCAAACATCATGAATTTCTTTTTCAAAACACAGCAGCAGTACAGTGCAATACATAACATTACAACAGTACTGTACAAAAGTCTTAGGCAGCCTAATTACAGAAAAGTACCTTAGAATTTTGCACAGTACTGTATGACGAGTCCCACCCAGAGTCACCGGGCAAATACCCTCACTGGGATTTTTGGATGGAAGAAGCATGCATGCAATTAATGCAGCCCTTGCCTACAGCACTTCTCGTCAAAAATATCCTCAAGGGTGTTTTTGGAAGCTGTTCAGACAATGAGGATTTATTTCAAGATACTGACTAGAGTTCTTGTCAACTGGAAGGTAAAGATTTCTCCATATCTTCCCTTACAATGTGCAGTGAGTTGCAAATATCATGCAATTACCAGCAAACCACAAATTTCAAATGCCCAAAAAGATCAACGGTCCACCAAAATAATTCCCATTTCTTCTTTTGACTAGTTCCTCAAAAGTCACATGGGGGGAGGGGGAGGGAGGGGGAGAGGGAGGGGGAGGGTGAGGGTGAGGGTGAGGGGGAGGGGGAGGGGGAGAGGGAGGGGGAGAGGGTCTCCAAATGAGACTCCATATCCATTGTACTGGCTACAGACACTCCCCCTACCCCCCATCACACAGAATCCCCTCTCAGGGACCTTCTCCCCCACCACCCCCTGAATCCCCTCCCAAAGACCACAGACACTCACCCCCATCACTGACTTTCCCCACCCCCTGAACCCCCTCCCACAGACCACGGATACTCTCCCCCATCACTGACTCTCCCCACCCCCGAACCCCCTCCCACAGACCACGGATACTCTCCCCCACCACTGACTCTCCCCACCCCCGAACCCCCTCCCACAGACCACGGATACTCTCCCCCACCACTGACTCTCCCCACCCCCTGAACCCCCTCCCACAGACCACAGACACTCAACCCATCACTGACTCTCCCCACCCCCTGAACCCCCTCCCACAGACCACGGATACTCTCCCCCATCACTGACTCTCCCCACCCACTGAATCCCCTCCCACAGAACCTCACCCCCATCACAGACTCTCTGCACCCCCTGAACCCCCTCCCACAGACCACGGATACTCTCCCCCACCACTGACTCTCCCCACCCCCGAACCCCCTCCCACAGACCACGGATACGCTCCCCATCACTAGAAGACAGAACAGTACAGCAAAGGTACAGTCCGTTCAGCTCACAACCTCGGTGCCAAACACAACACCAAATTAAACTCAACCCTCTCTGCCCAGACATGAAACATGTCCCTCTGCTCCCAAAGTATTCACGTGTCTAACAGCTATTTAAACACTGCAGTTGTCTACACCTACATTTGTCAGCCTTTGCCTGTTTATAACAAGATTTCTGTAGAATTCTGTTGCATTTTCTCTTCTTGTAAATGCCTGCAAGAACAGTAGCGGGACACTGATCCTTTAATGTACGTGACAAATAAAACCAATCTCAGTTAAGAAATCGAATCTCAAGGTAGTAACATACGAGTCGTTTGATAATTAATTTAAACATTAAAAGTTAGCTGTATTTGTCACAAGTACATCGAAACAAACAGTGATGTGAGTTATTTGCATCAACAACCGTCACCGTGCCCACAACTCATTAACCCTACCCACGTCATTGGAATGTGGGAGGAAATCAGAAAGCCTGGCGGTCACGTGGTGAAAGTACAAACTCCTTACGCACGGCAGTGGGAGTCAAACCTGGGTCACTGGCGTTGTAAAGCGTTGCATTAACCACTACGATACCGTGCTACCCCGACTGTGCCTTGTTGCTCCAGACTGCAGCATCTGTGGTCTCGTGTCTCCCAAAGCATCGCAGAGTCAGTGGATTAATTCGACGCTGACCAATTAACTTACTAACCCGCGAGTCTTTGGAATGTGGGAGGAAACGGAAGCACCAGGAGAAAACGCAGAGTTACGAGGAAAACATGCTAACTCCTTCCAAACAGTGGTGGGAACTAAACCCCCAGCTTTCCATTGTTGGCGCTGTGAAGAGTTGCTCGAATTGCTACACTATTTGCCACCTTAAAAGTAAAATACACTTTCAACGTTAATTCTCTTCAGCATGTTACATTTATGCCGTGTCACTTCTGCCATCAGATTTCTGAACAGACAATAAACCCATGACTATTTCACCCTCTTTTTGCACTAATTATTTTATATATTGTATATACAAAATTAGCACAAATACATATAGTATTATATTCATCGTAACTTAGTGATTTTTATGAATTGCACTGCATTGTGGCCACGAAACAACACATTTCACAACATGTCGGTGACAGTAAACCTGATTCTCATTCTGATGTACCACAGAGAGCTTTCTAACTGGTTGCATCACCGTTTGCCAGCTCCATCACAGCCACTGGCCTCCCCAGCATCGTGAACAACTTCAAAAGGGGACACCTCAAACAGGCAGCATCCATCATCAAGGACGATGCGTACCACCAGCACACACCCTCCACTCATTACTACCATCAGGGAGGAGGTACAAGAGTCTGAAGACACACACCTTAGGAACAGATTATTCCGCTCCACCATCAGATTTCTGAATGGACAATCGGCCCAAGAACACAACCTCACTCTTCTGCCCTCTTTTCTGCACTACTTATTAATTTTATATACAGAACCATATTGACATTGGAGAGGGTGCAGAGAAGATTCACAAGAATGATTCCAGGAATGAAAGGGTTACCGTATGAGGAACGTCTGGCAGCTCTTGGGCTGTATTCCCTGGAGTTGCAACTGCAGCTCCTAACAAACCGCGTTAGGGAACTGGAGCAGGAGCTGGATGACCTCCGGATCATTCGGGAGAGTGAGGAGATTATAGATAGTAGCTTCAGGGAGGTAGTTACGCAAAAGGAGCAGAGCACAGGTAATTGGGTTACCATCAGGCGAGGGAAGGGGAAAGGACAGGCAGAGCAGGGTTCCCCTGTGGCCATTCCCCTCAACAACAAGTATACCGCATTGGATACTGTTGGGGGGGATGACTTACCTGGGACTAGCTGCAGCAGCCGGATCTCTGGCATTGAGTCTGGTTCTGCAGTGCAGAAGGGAGGGGGGAAGAAGAGGAGAGTGGTAGTGATAGGGGACTCGATAGTTAGAGGTACAGAAAGTAGGTTCTGTGGTTGTGACGGAGACTCCCGGATGGTTTGTTGCCTCCCGGGTGCCAGGGTCAGGGTTGTCTCTGATCGCGTGCACAGCATTCTGAAGTGGGAGGGTGGTCAGCCTGATGTCATGGTACACATCGGTACCAATGACATAGCAAGGAAGAGTGAGGAGGTCCTGGAGAGTGAGTATAGAGAGCTTGGTAGGAAGTTAAAAAGCAGGACCTCGAGGGTGGTAATCTCAGGATTGCTACCTGTGCCATGTGCCAGTGAGGGCAAGAATAGGATGCTCTGGTGGATGAACACGTGGCTGAGGAACTGGTGTAAGGGGCAGGGTTTCAGATTTCAGATTTCAGATTTCAGGATCATTGGGACCTCTTCTGGGGCAGGTGGGACCTTTACAAGAGAGACGAGTTACACCCGAACTACAAGGGGACCAATATCCTTGCAGGGAGGTTTGTTAGTGCTGTTGGGAGGGGGGAGGGTTTAAACTAGATTTGCAGGGGGATGGGAACCAGAGTGCCAGAGCAGATAATAGAGCAGGGGTGAAAATAAATGTTAAAAGTTCAGGCAAAGTCACAAATAGATGGGTTGTGTATGGTGGTAATAATGTTTTGAGGTGTGTCTATTTCAATGCAAGGAGTATTGTGGGGAAGGCTAACGAGCTGCGGGCGTGGATTGACACATGGAATTACGACATTATAGCCATTAGTGAAACTTGGCTACAGGAGGGGCAGGACTGGCAGTAAGACCTTTGACAAGGTCCCAAATGGGAGGTTAGTTAGGAAGATTCAGTTGCTAGGTATACATGGAGAGGTGGTAAATTGGATTAGACATTGGCTCGATGGAAGAAGCCAAAGAGTGGTAGTAGAGAATTGCCTCTACGAGTGGAGGCCTGTGACTAGTGGTGTGCCACAGGGATCAGTGCTGGGTCCATTGTTATTTGTCATCTATATCAATGATCTGGATGATAATGTGGTAAATTGGATCAGCAGATTTGCTGATGATACAAAATTGGAGGTGTAGTGGACAGTGAGGAAGGATTTCAAAGCCTGCAGAGGGATTTGGACCAGCTGGAAAAGTGGGCTGAAAAATGGCAGATGGAGTTTAATACTGACAAGTGTGAGGTATTGCACTTCAGAAGGACAAACCAAGGTAGAACATACAGGGTTAATGGTAAGGCACTGAGGAGTGCAGTGGAACAGAGGGATCTGGGAATACAGATACAAAATTCCCTAAAAGTGGCATCACAGGTAGATAGGGTCGTAAAGAGAGCTTTTGGTACATTGGCCTTTATAAATTAAAGTACTGCGTATAAGAGTTGGAATGTTATGGTGAGATTGTATAAGGCATTGGTGAGGCCGAATTTGGAGTATTGTGTATGGTTTTGGTCACCAAATTACAGGAAGGATATAAATAAGGTTGAAAGAGTGCAGAGAAGGTTTACAAGGATGTTGCCAGGACTTGAGAAACTCAGTTACAGAGAAAGGTTGAATAGGTTAGGACTTTATTCCCTGAAGCGTAGGAGAATGAGGGGAGATTTGATAGAGGTATATAAAATTATGATGGGTATAGATAGAGCAGTGGTCCCCAACCACCGGGCCGCAAAGCATGAGCTACCGAGCTGCGAGGAAACGATAGGATTTGATGATATGAGTCAGTTGCACCTTTCCTCATTCCCTGTCACGCACTGTTGAACTTGAACATAGGGTTGCCAACTGTCCCATATTAGCCGGGACATCCCGTATATTGGGCTAAATTGGTTTGCCCCATACGGGACCACCCTTGTCCCGTATTTCCCCCGCTAAGGTAGAGCGTTCCTATGAAACCATTTGTAAGCCAAAATGGCGTAAAGCGAAGAAGCAATTACCATTAATTTATATGGGAAAATTTTTTGAGCGTTCCCAGACCCAAAAAATAACCTACCAAATCATACCAAATTACACATAAAACCCAAAATAATACTAACATATAGTAGAAGCAGGAATTATATGACAAGTACACAGCTTATATAAAGTAGAAATAATGTATGTACAGTGTAGTTTCACTTAACAAAATTGGGAAGATTAAGCCAAAACCTGCGCAAGGCTTCATGATTACGGTAGTCTTTCCCGGGGCAAGCACAAGTGTCCGGTATTTGACTGCTACTTTTGTCCCTCATTTGAGAGTGAGAAAGTTGGCAACCCTACTTGAACACCTCCCCCCGACCCCGGTCGGCCGGTCTGCAAGAATATTGTCAATATTAAACCTGTACTCCGTGCAAAAAGTCGACGTGCCAAAGTTGTTTCCCATGATGGGGGAGTCTAGTACGAGAGGGCATGACCTAAGGATTGAAGGGCGCCCATTCAGAACAGAAATGCAAAGAAATTTTTTTAGCCAGAGGGTGGTGAATCTATGGAATTTGTTGCCACGGGCAGCAGTGGATGCCAAGTCATTGGGTGTATTTAAGGCAGAGATTGATAGGTTCTTGATTAACCAGGGCATCAAAGGATATGGGGAGAAGGCAGGGGAATGGGGATGACTAGAAGAATTGGATCAGTCCACGATTGAATGGCGGAGCAGACTCGATGGGCCGAATGGCCTACTTCTGCTCCTACATCTTATTGTAGCTTATAGCAATTTTTACAATTTGCACTGTACTGCAAAACAACCCATTTCACAACATACCTCAGTGATAATAAACTGATTCTGACTGTGACCATCTCCCCCGTCGGGCACCCACCACTCTCCATACTAAACAAAACTTGCCCTGCACATCATACTTGAATGTTCCCTTCTCACCTTCAGCACAAGTACTCCAACACTCAATATCTTAACCCTGGGATACCAATTAATCCAGTTACCTGTGGACCTTTGGAATGTCAATGCTCCGGGTTTCCTCCCTCATTCCAAAACCATACAGGTTAATGGGTTAATTGGTCACATGGAGGTGACTAGGCAATGTAGATTCGTTGGGCGGAAAGAGCCTGTTAACACACCATATCTCCAAAATAAATACTGGCTGCGTGCCCCGTCTCCGCCTCTCAGAACATTATAAACTTCTGTAAGTCTCAAAGTGGATTCATTATCAAAGTACATGTTCTGTATACAACCTTGAGATGCGTCCCCTTACAGGCAGCCACAAAACAAAGAAACACAATTGAACCCATTAAAAAAAAGCCCACACAGCAAAGACTTTCAAACATCCAACTTGTGAAAAAAAGAATAAATCATCCGAACAATTAAAAACTATACGAATAGCACACAGAACATGAACCGCAGAGTCCCTGAGAGTGAGTCCGGGGCCACAGAGCCCGTTCCGTGCTGAGGTGAGTGAAGCTGGTGCAGGCGACTGAGGGCTGCAGGGAATGCTCTCCTCGCTGGGAGAGAGCCTGGCTGAGACACCAAGGTGCTGGGGTGTGCCCTGTAGTTTAGATGGCCTCTGGATCAAGGGCTCTTTTGTGGCTTCTGCTTAGGCTCTCATGTTGGGGGGGGGGGTCGGTAATCCTGATGGCGCAGAAGATGGGGAGGGGGTCAATGCTTTTTCTGGTGCAGGAGGGGCAAGACGGGAGGGGTCAATACTTTTGTTGCTGCTTGTGCAAAGGGTGGGGGGGATAGGAGAGGAACGATGTTTCTATCATTTATTCTATGTGGTTTCCTGCTTCATTGATGTCTGTGAAGAGTACGAGTTTCAGGTTGTGTATATATATTTACCCAGAGCTGAAAAGGGTCAGGAAGTCAGTCTGACCTCATTGGAACAAGGATCAACTTTTTTTTTTTGGCATGTGTCTGCGTGCGTGCGAGTCTGTGCGTCTGCGTGCGTCCGTGATGACATCTTTTTCATGGCTTTTACAAGGCGCGGAGCGAGACAGAGAGACTGTGTGGCGCGCCACTCCTCACAGACATTTTTGCAGTATTTTCCCTTTATTTTATGAGGTCAAGTTGCGATCTCGACACTCAACCCGGCACGGATGGAAAGTGTACTCGGGAGCGGACCCGACTAGTTTCGAACCCGGGAACCCCCGCTCCCGGGTCCGGCGCCAATGTCGTTGCGCCACCGGCCGGCCCAGGAACACGGATCAACTTTATTCACCAGATACACTTACACGGATTGGGAATTTGGTGGTCCACCAACTCTGGTGTGTTGGTCAGGGCGTGACATGCTACAAAAACATTCAACAATTATAAAGAATAAAGAAAGTCATATACAAATACAAGAAGCTAATAAAGTTTCGTGCTTAAAGGATGGAATTCATTGCATCAGAGGCCAAGTCATTGGGTATTTAAAGTGGAGGTTGATAGCTACTTGATTAGTCAGACTCTCAAAGGTTACAGGGAAAAGGCAGGAAAATGGGGTTGAGAAGGATAAGAAATCAGCCATGATCAAAGGGCAGAGACCCAGTGAGCTGAATTGCCTAATTCTCCTATCTCTTAATGCTCTTAGGCTGTGGAATAAAATGTGCATAAAAACAAACACCAGCAAGTGTTTACAATGACACCAGCATTATGAAAAGTGGTTTAAAGTGTTTACAGTGCAGTACAATTCCAGGGTGGTTATAGATGAGAGATGCGGTTTGTTCAGATTTACTAGCTGGGGGAAGAAATTTTGAACAGTGAAGTTTTTGTTTTAAAAGCTTTCCAGAGGGGGCTTTCGGCAAGGGCAGTTTGTAGGGCTGGGTTGTAGGGGTCTCTTCTTGCTGCTGCCACCATCAGAAAGAAAGTACAGGAGCCTTAAGACACACACCACCAAGTTCAGGAACAATTATTACCATTTAATCATCAGGCCCCTTCTCAAACAAATATGGCCAACTTCACTCACGCCAACTGATTCCCCAACCACTTCCAAGAACTCTACTGTTATGTTTTGTAACTTCAAGATATTGCACCAACTCAAGTTAAAACACGGGGTCCGAAATGCGGGTCTAACTTCAAGTTTACTTTAAGTAAAGAACACATATATCATGTGGTAACAGGATCACGTATGTAATTGACTTATTTTAACGTACAACCTGTAATTAATTATTTAAACAAGAATGCTTAATCAATACACACACACACAAAGATCACTGAAATATTATTGGAAAATTAAATACACATCTACAACAGGTTTCAATACTATGCATCATATTGCTTCTCTTTTAGTATTTGCACAATTTGTCATCTTTTGCACATCAGTTGCCTGTCTCGGTTTGTGTGTGGTTTGTCACTGACTCTATTGCTTTTCTTTGTATTTACAGTGAATGCCCACAAGAAAATGAATCTCGGGGTTGTATATGGTGACACGTACTTTGATAATAAATTGACTTTGAACTGTGACAAGTGGTTCACGTGCAACTTGGAACCATTTGCAACACCAGACGTCTGCTTGTTTGTCTAATGTCAAAGATTCTACAAAAATAGAGACGAAGGCATACAGTTCTATAAACCTTCCTGTGTTCCAGTCAGGGTGGGGGATTTAACGGCGCAAGCCGCCACTCAGGGACAGAGGGCGGACAATAGCTCGTCACTGCTCTGCAATTGTACACAGTGAGGCCTCACACCCCCAGCAGTTGTCACAGCTAGTCACCGTCAGAGGGAAACAGGAAGGCATGCAAGAGATAGGGCGGAAAACAGAGAAATTACATGAGGAGAGAGAACGCTGGAATCTCAGGGGTGCATCCGAAGGAACAGGACCTCACCTGAATAAACAGGCCTGCAGCTCTGTCACAGCCCCCCTCCAAGCCCGGCCCTGCTGATGGATCAGGTGTTCAGGCTGCCTGTGAACTGGAACCACAGGCCCACAGCCACCACACTTCCCGGTTGCACAGCTCACTTTGATCTTTGCTTGCACACCTCCCCCTTGGCTCTTCACCAGCTGGCAAGGGCTTCAGAATATCCTGAGTTGGGAGAGATGTTGATGGAGATACGCCCTGTCCCAACAGGGCAAAGTGCATTTGTGCTCCAGGCGGTTGAACTCCGCCGTAGACAGTCCCAAGCCCGGGCTATGAAAGGAGGAGGGTTGTACATGGGGCTAGCAACCACCATCCCATAAAAACCCAGAGCCACAGAAACACCAGCAGGATCTCCAAAGACCTCACCCCTGGGAGAGGAAGGATCTTCAATGAGCTACACCTGGGGATAAATTGAGGGACTGGCCCACGACAGAGGAGGCTGGCGAACTGCTGTCGGCGGCCTGTGCCCCAGTAGGGGTGATGGGCTCAAGTAAGTAGAGGCGGTTTGTAGTCAGACCCTTCAGACTACCACGTTCAATCTGTCCGTAAAGGACAACCAGGGAAAGCAGTCGCCAGGTTTTCAACAGAAGCATTGCCGTTTAGTTCAGGCAACAAAAGTGAGGGAAACACTGGTATCTCAGCAGGTGCGGTAGCATCGGTGAAAACGAATAAACAATCGACGTTTCATGAACACAAGAGATTCTGCAGATGCTTGAAATGCAGAGTCACACACACAAAACGCTGGAGGGATGCAGCAGGTCGGGCAGCATCTATGGAGGGGAATAAACAGTCGACACTTTGGGCTGAGGCGCATCTTCAGGACTGGAAAGAAAGCCAGGAGAAGCCAGATTAAAAAGGTGGGAGGAGGAGGGGGAGGGAGAGGAGGGAGGACCTGGCTTCACCTATCACCTTCCACCTTGTCCTCCTTCCCTCCCCTCCCACACTTCTTTTATTCTGACGTCTTCCAACCCAGAACATTGATTGTTTATTCCCCTCTGTAGATGCTGCCTGACCTGCTGAGTTCCTCCCGCATTTTGTGTGTGTTCTGGATTTGCAGAATCTGCAGAATCTTGTGTGTTTAAAACTAGTATCTATGGTTCTCTTCTGGTAACTTCAGAAACAAACATACCAAAATAGACACTGTTAGAGCAATTTTTAGGGGTTAGCACTTGCAGCAATTAACTTATCTGAAGGTTGGTCAGTTTCGAATATGAACTGAGGATTAAGTTTAAAATGCAGCTCAGGACGGTAAAAACGCAGACCAGGAAACAGGCGCGTAACTGATTGGTTCCAATCACCATCCCACTACATGGATACAACAGTAATTAACATTTATTGTGGGTGTGATGGTGGGACGATCCAGGCATTCAAAACTGTTACATGTAGCTGAAAGGAAGCAGTGTAAACACGGATTTGTTTGAAATGTCGTGAATTCTTCTTGGATCTTCAGCACATAAAGTGTTGTGTGGTGCTAGGCCAAGCAGAACTCTCTTCGAAAAGGTCTCTCTTTCTTTCCCCTCTTCGTGACTCTAAAGGCTATCAGCTTATTTGTGATATTTGTGATATTTTGTACTTCTCTCCGATTACTTCATTTGTTCAACTCCAGATGCATTCTATGAACCCTTAACAGCCAACGGTCAACTGAGAGGGTAGCCAATCTGCACTGAGGCAAGCCAACGGGCGGGGGAGCACTATATAAACTCCAGCACTCCCAGACAGAAACACCTCCACTAGTGATGAAACGTCTGCAAGCTATTTGCCAAGCTCGGCAAACAATGCAACATGGCAACTGCAAGTTCCGAATCTTCAGCCGAGAGAAATGTATTCATTTACAGATACAGTTTGGTAACTTCAGAAGGCACTGGTCAGACCGCACTTGGAGTTTTGGGTCCCCTGTCAATGAAAGGATGTGCTGGCGTTGGAGAGGGCCTAGAAGAGTCTCACAAGAATGATTCTGGAAATGAAAGGATTTATGTATGAGGAGTGTTTGATGATTCTGGCCCTGTACTCTCTGGAGCTTAGAAGAATGAGGGAGGATCTCATTGAAAGGGCTAGGTAGAGTGGATGTGGCGAGAGTGCTTCCTATAATAGAGAAGTTTAGAACCAGAGGACACGGCCTCAGAATAGAAGGACAACCATTTAGAACAGAGATTAGGAGGAATTTCTTTAGCCACAGGACGGTGAATCTGTGGAATTCATTGCCACAGATGGTTGTGGAGGCCAGGTCATTGGGTATATTTAAAGTGGAGGCTGATAGGTTCTTGGTTAGTCAAGACATCAGAGGTTACAGGGAGAAGCGGGATAATAAATCAACCATGACAGAATGGTGAAGCAAACTATGAGCCTAATTTTGCTCCCATATCTTATGGTCATCAAATAGCACCTCCAACATCTTAGAAGTTTTATGTAGATTCCGTATGTCATCTAAAACTTTGACAACCTTCTATACATGCACGTAGAAAGTATTCTAGCTGCCATAGCCTAGCATGTAAACACCAATACCCAGGAATGGAAAAAGCTACATAAAGTGATGGATGCAGCCCAGTTCATCACGGGTAATGCCCTCCCCACCATTGAGCACATTTACAAGGAGCACTGCCACAAGGAAGCAGCATCCGTCATCAAGGACCCTCAACATCCAGGCCATGCTCCCTTCTCACTGCTACCACAGGGCAGGAGGTACAGGAGCCTCAGGACCCAGACCACCAGGGTGTGCACATTGATTGTATTTCTTTATTTTCCCGTGAATGCCTGCAGGAAAATGAATCTCAGGGTAGTACACGATGACAAATATACCCATAGATAATAAATTTACTTTGACCTTAAACCTATTGTATTGTTAGAATCGTAGAAAGATCTAGCAGAGAAGTGCTTCAGTCAAATTTACTTTGACTAAAGCAGACCCTTCAGCCCATCTTGTTCATACTAGTTCAAAGTATATACAAATTATAAAACCTTGAGCTTTGTCTCCTTACAGACAGCCACAAAACAAGAAACCCAAAAGAACCCATTAAAAGACCAACAAACACCTAATGTGCAGAGAGAGAAGAGAAACAATAAAAGCAACAATATTCAGAATGAAACTGGGTATCAGGCATCCAGCTCTGTGTCCATGCCTTGGCAGTTAGTTCCTCAGGAGGCTGAAGAAATTCAGCACATTCCCTTTGGCCCTCAATCAACACACACAAATGCTGAAGGGACTCGGGTCAAGCAGGTCATTCATGAGGAAGTGGGGCACATGCCAGACCTTCAGAACATCCAATTCTTTTTTTAAGTTTCCAATCCTGATGAAGGGTCTCAGCCCAAAACATCCACTGTTTATTCTCCTCCATTCTGCTGCCTGATCTGCTGAGTTCCTCCAACATTTTGTGTGTGTTATGTTAATCTGTCTTTTTACTTAATCACTTTAGTTCTACCTCAGCATACTTACTGATCGGTATGGATGGCATACAAGCAAAAGCTGTTCATTGTACTTGTTTGCTTCTGTTATTATTTTACCTTGTTCAACCTCGATGCACTGGGTAAATAATTGACATGTATAAACAGTTTGCAAGACAAACTTTCTACATATCGGTACATGTGACGACAATAAACATATTTTCCAAGTGTTACTCCCAGATCCCTGCCGTTCACTGTGACCAGATCTACTTACACCATACTCCAAATTTGGCCTCACCAATATCGTATACAACTTCAGCATTAAATCCTGTTGCTTTGGGATCAGGACACATCACTTGACCCTTGAACCAAAACTTTTGCAACATGCTGAGTGTGTCTGCCCTCACCACCTCCTCAGGCAGTGCAGCCTAGAACAATACAGTACAGGCCATTCAACCCAGAATGTTGTGCTGACCCTTTAACCTACTCCAAGAGCAATCTAATCCTTCCTCCTACAGAGCCTCCATTTTTCTATCATCCATTTACCTATCCAAGAGTCTCTTAAATGCCCCTAATTATCTGCCACTACTACCCCTAGCAGGGCATTCCATGCACTCACCACTCTGTAAAAATTCTGCCTCTGACTTCCCTCCATTAACCTTAAAATTATGCCCTTCATATTAGCCATTTCTGCCCTGGGAAAAAGTCTCTGGCTGTCCACTCAATCTATGCCTCTTATCATCATGTACACCTCTATCAAGTCACCTCCCATCCTCAACGCCAGAAAGAAAAGCCCTAGCTCACTCAAACTACCCTCAAAAGACATGGTCTCTAATCCAGGCTCCTTCCAAGTAAGTCTCCTCCGCGCCCTCTCTAAAGCAGTGGTCCCCAACCACCGGGCCGCAAAGCATGAGCTACCGGGCTGCGAGGAAACGATATGATTTGACGATATGAAACGATACGAGTCAGCTGCACCTTTCCCCATTCCCTGGCACGCACTGTTGAACTTGAAATAACCTACCAAATCATACCAAGTAACACATAAAACCTAAAATAACGCTAACATATAGTAAAAGCAGGAATGATATGATAAATACACAGCCTAAAGTAGAAATAATGCATGTACAGTGTAGTTTCACTTAACAGAATCGGGAAGATTAGCCAAAACCAATTTGTAGAAAAGAAATCGGCACGTACACGCATGCGCACATCACGTATGTGCACGTCACGTATGCGCATGTCACGTATGCGCACGTCACGTATGCGCACACAGGTGCCTGCGCAAGGCTTCATGGTCACGGTAGTCTTTCTCGGGGTAAACACAAGTGTCCCGTATTTGACTGCTACTTTTGTCCCTTATTTGGGAGTGAGGAGTGAGAAATGAGCAAGTGGACAACCCTATTTGAACACCCCTCCCCCCACCCGCCAGCCGGTCTGCAGTGCAAAAAAGGTTGGGGACCCCTGCACTATAGCTTCCACATCCTTCCTAAAGTGAGGAAGGAGGGAAGCCTAAGGGAAAAAAGTCCTCGTCTGATCCCCTCTAAACCTCTCCAAGAAACTGCACAAAGTTGTGGACACAGCTCCGTCCATCATGTTACAGGAAACTAAGTTCAACTTAATAGAACAGTAGCTTCCAGTTCCCTTCCAAGAACGCTGTCTACGCTTCTTGCTGCCCCAGTAAAGCGACCAACAAAGTACAAAATGCTGAAGGAACTCAGCAGGTCAGGCAACACCTGCGGAAAAGAATAAAAAGTCAACATTTCGGGCCGAGACCCTTCGCCAGTCCTGAAGGATCTCGACCCAGGACGTTGGCTGTTTACTCTTCTCCATAGACGCTGCCTGACCTGCTGAGTTCCTCTCCAGCACCTTGTGTGTGATGCTTTGGATTTGCAGCATCTGCCGACTTTCTAATGCTTGCAACAGTATCAAAGATCCCACCCACCCACCACGGACATTCTCTCTTTCTGAAAGCAAGTACCACCAGGTTCAAGGACAGCTTCGTATCCATTCTAATAACTATCGAGTGGTCCCCTAGTGCGAAGGAGGACTATGTGGGAGGGAATAGACAGATAGTTCTTGGAGTAGGTTAAAAGATCACCACAATATTGTGGGTTGCAGGGCATGTACTGTTCTATGCTCTTGTCATTGCCGATAACTAGACTCAGAACACACACACACACACTTAGTCCTCGATCGTGCCTTATTTTACTTGTCCAGGAGGGCAGCAGCATGGCCCCGTCACTCACACTGCTCTGAAGTCTGAGCACACCTCTATTTTTATACAAACTTTGGCTCAGTTACAGTTATTGAATATCTGGTAAACTGTTATGTTTGAGTTCCTCACTTGCAAGATCAATCACCATTCACAATGGAGGTGTTAAAAGACTTGAGGAACTACTAAGCTGACAGTTGATGATTTGGACGATGCCCAAATCTGCAGGCGATACAAAGATAGGTGGAGGGCAGGCAGAGTTGATGCCGCAGAAGGATTTAAAGATTAGGGGAGTAGGTGGGAAACAGTTTCAGGAAGTGTACGGTCATGCACTTTTGTAGAAGAACTAAAAGCCAAAAATCCAAGGTGTAAAGGGACTTGGGAGCCCTCATGCAGGATTCCACATAGGTCGACTTGGAGGTTGAGTCAGTGGCGAGGAAGGAGAATGTGATCCTAGCATTCATTTCATGATGACTAGAATATAAAAGCAAGGATGTAATGTTGAGGCTTTATAAAGCACCCATGAAGCCTCACTTGGAGTATTGTGAGCAGTTTTGAGCCCCACATTCCTTCGCACCCTGACTAAACAAGAATCTATCAACCTCTGCCTTAAATAGATATGCATGTGACAATAATAAGCCAATCACCAATTTAGCAACAGAGAAGACCAGATGGGTCGATTCACCCCAAAATGCAGGAAGTCCCCAGACGAGCAGACACATGCATCCCACGCTCTGACCCCAGACAGAGTCAAGGTCTCAGGGGTTGCACTCGGCTGTGCAAGGGTTACTTCGCTGTAAATTCAAGGGGTTTGAGAGAGCCCGCAAGTTACATTAAGCCAAGGATGTCGCAGTGCAGAAGCTCTGTCACAGAGCAGCTGATGACCACAAGACCTCAGGGCTGAACAACCAACAGCTTATGGCATTTTGGCCCACAATGTTCTGCTAAACTTTTAACCCACTCCAAGATCAATCTAGCCCTCCATTTTTCTATCATCCTCTTAAGATTTGAGAATCTCTTAAAAGTCTCTAATGTATCTGCCTCTACCACCACCCCCGGCAGGACGTTCCAGTCACCTGCCACCCTCTGTGTAAACAAAAAAACCTCTAACATCCCCCTGTACTTTCCTCCAATCACCTTAAAATTGCCGGCTGGTGATGCAATGGCATCAGCGCCAGGCTCCGGAGCGAAGGCTCCCGAGTTCGAATCCAAGTCGGGCCACCCCCACACACCACCCCCCGCCACCCCCGAGCATGCTTTCCATCCGTGCTGGGTTGAGCGTTGAGCTGGCCACTCGGCCTCATAAAAAAAAAGGGTCGAGTCAGCAACGTTCATATCCTGACCCGGTTAATCCGAAAGGAGACCAATCCTGACACCACACGCCAGACAAGAATGGCTGACTGTCTGGTGCGACACGCCACAAAAATCTTAAAATTATGCCGCCCCAAATTAGCCATTTCTGCCCTGGGAGACAGTCTCAGGCTTTCCACTCTATCTATGCCTCCTATCATCTTGTACACCTCTATCAAGTCACCTCAGAATTAGAATCAGTTTTTTTTAAATCACTGGCAAATGTTGTGAAATTTGCTGTTTGGGGACAGTAGTGCATTGCAATACACAAAAATACCTACAAATTACAATATATACATTCTACAGATGACAATAAGAAACATACATTTAAAAATAAATTAGTGCAAAGAGAGCAAAAAGTATTGTGAAGCACACACAAAACACTGGAGGAACTCAGCAGGCCAGGCAGCATCTACGGAAATGAATAAACAGCCGATGTTTCGGGCCGAGACCCTTCACCAGGACTGGAAAGGAAGGGGGAAGATGCCAGAATAAGAAGTTGGGGGAGGGGAAGCAGGAGGGATGAAGCCAGGTGGGTGGGAAAGGTAAAGGGCTGGAGAGGAAGGAATCTGATAGGAGAGGAGAGGGGACTATAGGAGAAAGGGAAGGAGGAGGGGACCCAGGGGAGGTGATAGGTGCCGCCAGAGTGGGGAATAGAAGGGCGGGGTTGGAAGAAATTTGTTTTTCTTCTGCCCTAAATCTCCTCTGCACCCTCTCTAAACCTTCCACGTCCTTTCTATAATGAGGTGACAAGGAATTAACACAATTCTCCAAGTGTGGTCTATAGAGCTGCAACACTACCTCATGGCTCTTGAACCCCTGAGTAATGGGGATCAACACACCAAATGCCTTCTTAACCACTCTGTCAACTTCCATGTCCAATCTGAGGGTCTATGGATGTGAAACCCAAGATCTCTCCGTTCCTCCACACTTCTAAGAATCGTACCGTTAGCCCTGTAGTCTGCCTTCAAGTTCAACGTTCCAAAGTAAATCACTTCACACTTTTCTAGATTGAACTCCATCTGCCACTTGCCAGCCCATTTCTGCACCTCATCATTACCCAGCATTACATTGGGCTATTCAGCCTTTCTGCTACCTTCTATCCCAAAGAACATCCTCCCAAATCTCTCCATCTTCCTCCCACCCACACCACCCCCAAGACGTTTAATCCCATCTGTGTATCCCCTCCACCCCCACGCCATAATCCTCTCCAGAGTTTTATCGAGTTGCAACATTACTTCACACCAACAAGAGCTTCTACTTAAAGTTTCTGGGGCCTCTGAACATCTACAGCACAGCAATCTCTAACGTTCTTCCTACAGAGAACATAGAACAGTACAGTCCCTTCAGCCCACAATGTTGTGCCAGCCTTTTAACCTACTCCAAGATCAATCTAACCCTTCCCTCCCACATAGCCTCCATTTTTCTATCACCCAAGGCTACGTCCACACTGGACCAGGATAATTTTGAAAACGCCGGTTTTGCGTAAAAACGACAGGCGTCCACACTAGACGTTTTTAAAAATACTTCTGTCCGCATTAAAACGGATATTTAGGCGAATCTCCTCCTAGTGGGCATGCACAGGACACACAGAAAACAAGCGAAGAGGAAACGGTATACTTGGTGTGCATTTGTCCAGTTACAGACTAGAAAAACTTAAAAGGAAATTGCCAAACGGAGACTTGGTGTGCATTTATCCAGGAACATTCCCTACAGCCGTAGTCTCTTCACCGATGAAAGGGACGACAGCTACAACTAAATGCAATAAGGCTTGTTACTGGGCAAAAGTGAAATTTGCTGTTACCTCATTTGTTTGCCTTTACTTTTGCCATGTCTTTGTGTATTATTTTGCTGTATTTAACATGTGCAATAAAACGAGTTACTGGGCAAAAGTGACAATTGCATCTATTGAATGTTTGCACAACCAATTCATTAATAAAGCACCTTGTTAAATGTATAAAACATGTCTGCATCAGTGTTATCTTGTATTTCCATACAATGTTACATTAGGCTGTTACACATCTATTGTCAGATATTGTTGTGGTGTTGGAGGCTGCATTCAAGAAAACAATGAAATGCCGCGTTGCTGCCACCATTTGTTCCGGCACGTCATGACAGCGGTTTTATAAATAGCCAGTTACCCCGTACACACTATGCCGGATATTAGGCGTTTTCAGATTTATTCACTCTGGAGAGTGTTTCTGAAAAGCTCCGTTTTTTGGGGAGGAAAACGCCATTTTAGTGTGGACGGAGAGTCAAAATGAAAATAAATCGGTTACGGATTTATCAGGTCTAATGTGGACTAGCCTAAGAGTCTCTTAAATGTCCCCAATTTATCTGCCTCTACCACCACTCCTGGCAGTGCCTTCTATGCACCAACCACTCGCTGTGTAAAATAAAAAGCTACCTCAACATCCCCACTCCAACTCCACCATGGATGTCCCAAGCCCAGCTACAAAAAGAGGAGGGTTGGGCATTGGCCTGAAAACCCAAAGCGACAGAAATGCCACCACAAGCTCCAAAGCCCTCAGCCCTGGGAGAGGAAGAATCTTTGAAGGTGGGCATAACGTGAAAAGTTAGCCCAAAACAGAGGACTCTGGCAAGCTCCTGCCTGCTGTCTAAGCCCCAGAGAGGCTAAGTAGATGGGCAGAAGGGTCTGTTTCTGTACTGTAGTGCTCTGTGAAGAGCGGGGGGTCCCCAGCACGGTCGTCCACACTGCCCCTGAGCTTAGCCCACTGACCCGTGCTGACCCCAGTGCAGGCCTCACACTATCAAGCCAACCCTTAAAACAAGAGATTCTGTGAATGCTGAAAATCCTGAGCAACAAACACAAAATGTAGGAAGAACTCAGCAGGTCAAGCACAGGGTGGGCACCCCTGATCTAACTCTTCACTCTGACATAGCCCTTCATTTTGCTTCCATCCAGGTGCCTATCTAAGAGTTTATTAAATGTCCCTAATCCATCTGCCTCTACCACAACCTCTGACAGCTCCGTCCACACACCCACCACTCTGTGTAAAAAACTGACCTCTGACATCTCTCCTATACTTCCCTCCAATCACCTTAAAATTATGCCCCCTAATATCAGCCAGTACTACTAAAACAACCTCCACAGGATTCAAACTAGAAGCAACATTGGGCCACTTCACCCCTCGTTCCTGCTCTCCCATTCAAAAGACCTTGTCCGAACTTCCGCCTCAACGCCACCTTGAAAGATTTTTTGTGAAGCTCCTCTTTAATTGCCTCGCTTGAGTCAACACCCAACACAGTCCGAGGATGTGCTGGGGGCAGCCCGCAAGTGTCTCCATGTTTCCGGTGACCACATGGCGCCCCGCAACTTGGTAACCCTTACTAACCCGTACGGCTCTGGTATGTGGGAGTAAAGTGAAGCAACTGAAGAAAACCCACAAGGTTACAGGGAGAACGGACAAACCCCTTACAGACAGCAGCGGGCAACAATTTCTTGCACAAAGCCCATACCTCTCAATTCCCTTAATATCATAACCTATGCTGTCTGGTTCTTCATTCGCCAGAACAAATATCCCTCATTGCCCTGTGTGCAGTTTTGGTCTCCAAATTTGAGGAAGGGCATTCTTGCTATTGAGGGAGTGCAGCGTAGGTTCACAAAGTTATTTCCCGGGATGGCGGGACTGTCATATGTCGAAAGATTGGAGCGACTGGGCTTGTATACTCTGAAATTTAGAAGGCTGAGAGGGGATCTTATTGAAACATATAAGATTATTAAGGGATTGGACACGCTGGAGGCAGGAAGCATGTTCCTGCTGATGGGTGAGTCCAGAACCAGAGGCCACAGTTTAAGAATTAGGGGTAGGCCATTTAGAACGGAGTTGAGGAAAAACTTTTTCACCAAGAGAGTGGTGGATATGTGGAATGCTCTGCCCCAGAAGGCTGTGGAGACCAAATTTCTGGATGCTTTCAAAAAAGAGATGGATAGAGCTCTTAACGATAGCGGAATCAAAGGTTATGGGGATAAGGCAGGAACTGGATACTGATTGTGCATGATCAGCCATGATCACAGTGAATGGCGGTGCTGGCTCGAAGGGCCAAATGGCCTACTCCTGCACCTATTGTCTATTCACACCTCAAAATCTGTCCATGTCTAGAGGCAGGGAGCACTAACAGCATAGAAAGAGGCCCTTTGGCCCATCTAGCTTGACCCAAACCGTTATTCTGCATAGTCTCAGCAATCCAAATCTGGGGTAACGCCCTCCATGCACCTCTCCAAACTTGCCTTAAATGTCGCACTCAAATCTGCATCCACCACTTCCGCTGGCAGCTCATTCCACACTCGCACCAGCCTCAGATTGAAGTTGTTCCACTCAGGTTCCCCTTAAACATTTCACTTACAAGGGCTCTTCATCTCGTGCTCTGGATGTCTATGCTTGTTTAACTATTTTTCTTTTAGTATTTGCACAGTTTGTTGTTCTTGTGCACTGGCTGAACGCCCAAATTGGTGCGGTCTCTCATTGATTCTGTTATAATTATTATTCCATTAATGATTTATTGAGTATGCCAAGAAAACAAATCCCAGAGTTTGTGCATGACGACATATGTACTTTGATAATAAATTTACTTTGAACTTTAACCTATGACCTCTACTTCCTAGTCTCACCTAACCTCAGTGGAAAAGTTTACATTTACCCTCCCTATACTCATAATTCTGTATAAGTCTATCAAACCTCCTTTCATTGCTAAAGTCCTAACGCATTCAACTTTTCCCTATAACTCAGGTCCTCAAGTCCTGCCAACATCCTTGTAAATTTTCTCTGCACTCTTTCAATCTTATTGACATCTTTCCTGTAGGTAGGTGACCAGAACTGCCCACAATACTCTAAATGAGGCCTCACCACATCCACAACATAACATCCTAAATCCTGTACCTAATACCCTGATTTTTAAAGACCAATGTGCCAAAAGCTTTCTTTATGACCCTAGCAAACTATGACACCACTTTCAAGGAATTATGGATCTGTATTTCCAAATCCCTCTGTTCTACAACACTCCTCAGTACCCTACCGTTCACCGTAGCCAGAACTGCACACACTATACTTCAAATTTGGCCTCGCCAGTATCACAGACAACTCCAACATAAAATCCTGTTGCACTGGGATCGCTTGACCCTTGAACCAGTTCTGCCATTCAGCAAGATCAAACACATTGCCAAACCTTACCCACTCGTCGCTTTTCAAGAATCAATCTACCTCATGTCCAAATGCACACACACACGATGCTGGAGGAACTCAGCAAGTCAGGCAGCTTCAATGAAGAGGAATAAATAGCCAATGTTTCCAACTCAGACCCTTCTTCAGGACTGGAAAGGAAGGGGGGAAGAAGTTGGAATGATAAGCTCAGGGAAGGGAAAACGTACAAGCTAGAAGGTGATCGGTGAAGCCAGGCGGGTGGGAGAGGGTTGACAAAGTAAGAAGTCATAGTCATACTTTATTGATCCCGGGGGAAATTGATTTTCGTTACAGTTGCACCATAAATAATAAATAGTAATAAAACCATAAATAGTTAAATAGTAATATGTAAATTATGCCAGGAAATAAGGCCAGGACCAGCCTATTGGCTCAGGGTGTCCGACCCTCCAAGGGAGGAGTTGTAAAGTTTGATGGCCACAGGCAGGAATGACTTCCTATGATGCTCTGCGTTGCATCTGGGTGGAATGAGTCTCTGGCTGAATGTACTCCTGTGCCCAACCAGTACATTATGTAGTGGATGGGAGACATTGTCCAAGATGGCATGCAACTGAGGCGTTAGGTGGAAAAGGTAAAAGGCTGAAGTAAGAGGAATCTGATAGGAGAGAGAGTGGACTACATTCAAAGTCTGTATTTCCACCACCCTTTCAGGAAGAGACGTCTAAAGTCTCTCCATATCAAATTTCTCCTCACCATACTCATTGACAGCTTCTAACCCACTTGTGCAGAAGGACTAAAGGGTAACTTGCAGGTTGAGTCAGTGGTAAGGAAGGCAAATGCAATGTTAGCGTTCATTTCAAGAGGACTAGAATATAAAAAGCAAGGACGTAATACTGAGGCTTTATAAGGCACTGGTCAGACCTCACTTCAAACTCTTGTGAGCAGCTTTGGGCCCCATATCTAAGAAAATATGTGCTGGCATTAAAGAGTATCCAGAGGAAGTTCACAAGAATTATCCTGGGAACGAAAGGGTTAATATACAAGGAGTGTTTGATGGTTCTGGGCCTCTATTCACTGGACCTTAGAAGAATGAGGAGGGATCTCATGGAAACCCACTGAAAGGCCCAGGTAGAGTGGGTGTGGAGAGGATGTTTCCAACAGCGGAGGAGTCTAGCCTCAGAATAGAGGGACGTCCATTTAGAACAGAGATGAAGAGGAATTTCTTTAGCCAGAGGGTGGTGATTCTGTGGAATTCATTGCCACAGACGGCTGTGGAGCCCAGCTCTGCATTCTATCAATGTCCCCTTGCAACCTATGGCAACTTCCTCTCCCATCAGCTGGTTGAAGGGAGTTAACATTAAACATTTGCATCACTATGCAGTTCAGTTCACAGCTCTGTAGCCACAATCAACAAGACCCAGATAACAAGCCACTATGTCCAAAGTAACAGTTCTACCACATAAGTGTTAGGCAGTAGCCATGTCCATCTAGAGAGACCCCAGACACCTCCTCCTGGCCTTCAATGGTGTTAGATCCTGCAACGCCCAGCCACCATCTTGACTGGAACAGCCACATACGTAGACAATCTCCAAGAGAAGCTCAGATGTAAGCGATCTGAAGCAAGTCACACATCTCCTGACACTCCAAGGGTTTTGTTGTTTGCCTTAGATATAAATATTCATGATAATACGGTGGCCTTGGTAAGCAAGTCTGCTGACGACTCACATTGTGAAGTGATTCGCTCTGCAAGGTCGAACTTGAAGCAGGATTCAGGGTTAATGGCAGGATTCAGTATGGAAGAACAGAGGGATCTTGGAGTTCACATCCATTCATCCCTCAGAGATGCCGCAAAAGTTAATGGGGTGGTTAGGAAGGTGTTGGCCTTCGTTAGTCGGGGGATTGAGTTCAAGAGCCACGAGGTAATGTTGCAGCTCTAGAAAACCCTGGTTAGAGCACACTTGGAGTATTGTGTTCAGTTCTGGTCGCCTCATTATAGGAAGGGTGTGGAATCTTTAGAGAGGGTGCAGAGGAGATTTACCAGGATGCTGCCTGGATTAGAGAGCATGTCTCAAAAAAATTACCATAAACATAGAGAACAAAGAACATTTCAGCACAGTTTAGGCCCTGTGGGCCATGATGTCGTGCCAACCTCTTAACCTAACCTCTCCCTCCTAGCAATGCATTCCACACGCTTACTGCCCTGTGTAAAATAAAACAGCTCTGACATCCCCCTGTACTTTCCTCTCAGAAATGAGAGGAGATTTGAGGAGCATTTGAAGGCTCTGGGCCTGTATTTTCTGGAGTTTAGAAGAATGGGGGAGGGGGGATCTCATTGAAACATCGAATATTGAAAGGGCTGGATGGGGTGGACGTGAAGAGGATGTTTCCTAAAGTGGGGGAATCTCGGACCAGAGGGCACAGTCACAGAATGGAAGGATGTCTGTTTAGAACAGAGATGAGGAGGAATTTCCTTAGTCGGAGGGTGGTGAATCTGTGGAATTCATAGCCACAGATCGCTGTGAAGGCTGGGTGTACTTAAAGCAGAGGTTGGGAGGTTCCCGAACAGTCAGGGCGTCAAAGGTTACAGGGAGAAGGCTGGAGAACGAGGTTGAAGAGAGATAATAAATCAGCCAAGACAGAGCAGACTCAATGGGCCGAATGGCCCAACTTTGCTCCCATGTCTTACGGCCTTTGGTCTAAACGACACTTGACCTCGCGGTCTCGCCCACCTTATTGTCTGCCTGTACCGCACTTTCTCAATAACCGTTAACGCTTCATTCTGCATTCGCTATAGAGCACTAAAACGCAGAAAGGTAATACAAGGAAAACAGAGTTCAGAATAAAGTGTTGCAGTTACAGAGAAAGTGCAGCACAGGCAGACAATGAGGGGCAAGGCCATAATGAGGTAATTAGGAGGGGTTCATCACTGTTGGATTAGAGGTCTGTTCTAGCGTCTGGTCTCTGGAGAGCTCGCTCCCTTACTCTGTTGCCTGAAGAAATCCCCTTCTCACTGAGTTCGCTCTCATTAGACCTCTCAATATTCAATAGGTTTCAGTGAGATCCCTTCTCATTCTTCTGAATTCCAGGAAGTGCTGGCCCAGAGCTATCAAACGCTCCTCACATATTAACCCTCTCATTTCCGGGATCATTCTCATGAAATTCCTCTTTACCAGGGGTCCAACCTTTTAATTATGCAATGGACCAATACCATTGAGCAAGGGGTCCAGCTTGGGAGCCACAGCTCCAGGCACTCTCCCTCATGGTCATATACACTCCCATTCCCTCCTCGGACATCTCGGGCTTCTCACACAGCAGTCTGGTCAACTTGACATCTATAAGGTAGAAGTAGAGCAGGGGTTCTAACCTTTGTTATGTCATGGACCTGTGCGATTAACAGCGGGGTCCGTAGACACAGGTTGAGAACCCCTGATGTAGATGCTCTCCTGCTAAAGAACCTCCTCGGGAGACTTCCGGTAGCGCTCATGGAGTGAAGTCGCGTTCTTGACTCGCTCCATTACCTCTGAGTTTTTTTTCTCTATGGTCAGCTATACTTTAATTAACCATTAAGGCATCAATTCTTACAATACTTTGAATTAAACTGAATTCTCTGACAATTGGATGATACTTAGATCTGCTATGTCTAAGAACGGGAAAGACGGCAAGGATGGTAAACCTCCGGTTAAACCGAAAGCTACGGATCTCCCTCCGACTGAATCACCGGTGACTTTGAAAGCTATATCGGAGTTAATTCAGAGGGAAATTTCAACCTCTGTTAGGGAGATGATTCGTATGGAAATTGCAGGCTTTGTTAAAGACCTGATTCATACGGAAATCTCAACTAATTTCCAGAAAATTGCCGATTTAATTGATAAGATGCAAACATCCATTGCGGAACATCAGTCGGCTATATCTGATCTTCAAAAATTCGCGCAACAAAGTGAGCTTAAGATGGGGAAAATCGAAGAAACAATTAATGTAATGAAGAAGAAACTTGACTTTTTGACTTTTAAAAACTCTGACTTGGAATCTAGAATGCGACGGCAGAATTTACGAATGATTGGCGTGAGGGAAGCCGCTGAAGGTAACAACCCCATGAAATATTTCTCCCAACTTTTAAAAGATGCATTCCCTACTGTATTTCCTGACCAACCACCGCTACTGGATCATGTTCACAGAATCCCATCATACTCGTCTAGGTCAGATAGACCTAGGCATGTTATCTTACGTTTTCATTACTTTCAAGACAAGGAGAGACTGTTTCGATTCGCTCGATCTAAAGGTTTCATTGATTTTTCGGATCTTAAGTTCCGATTCGTGGAAGATTTCAGTAAACCAATCTGGGACCAACGGGTCCGTTACAGATCCGTGATGTCGGAATTCTATAAGAGGGATTTAAGACCAGCGCTGCTGTACCCTGCACGTCTAAGGATTCGCATGGCAGATGGAGCCCTTCGTTTTTTTGATTCTCCATCGGATGCCCAGAGTTATCTGGATCAACTTTCATCTCCAACATCTTAATTGCTTTCTTTTTAATTTTCTCCGTCGATCGGAGGCTGTGAATTGGTTGGTTTTAACTTTTCTGTGCCCTATTTGGGCAGAAAAGTTTACTTTCGATTTCTTAATATGGCTACTAAACTTTCTTTTTAACTGCGTCATTTCTTTCTTTTCCCAGGGGATTCTGGGTGGTTACTTCCCTTTTGTCATCTTACGTATTTCCTGTGCGGCCTTAAATTTTGTAGTTTTTGTTTAAATTTTATTCTGTTTTGCTTTTTATAATCACTTTATGTTAATAATCCTATTTTTTTTTGTTGCTGTGTCTATTCATGAGTTTGAGGTTTATTGTGGGTTTTTTTTAATATATATTTTCCGGCTTTTGTTCTGTTCTGTGTGTATTCTAATTGAGTTAACTTTTTTTTACTTATTTTTTTACTGTTTTACAATTAGCTGATCCTTTTCATATTTATACCTTTTTTTTAGGGAGCGTATACCGGAAGTCATGGGGGTAGTTTTAGCGCTTGCTTCTTTCTGGCGGGTCTGCTTTAGATTTTGCCTTGGGGTCTTGGGCTGGGGGGTGGCGGGAGGGGCTTCACGTTTTAGTTTGTTTTTCTTTGGGCTATATACATTATTGAAGTACTGGTTGCGTCCTTTTCCCCGGTATCTTTTGTATGTTCTGTTTCCTCTCCGGGTTTGTGGGTCGCGCCTAATGTCAATCCTCCTTGTCGTGGGTTGACTTTAGGATTTATGGAGTCTATTATTAATTTTGTCTCCTGGAATACTAATGGTCTTAATCATCCTATTAAAAGAAAAAAAGTTTTTAAAGTGTTCCGGAGACTTAAAGCACAAATTTTATTTTTACAAGAGACCCATGTACGGAGGGGGGACAGACTACGTTTTTTCAAATTCTGGAAGGGACAACAATTTCATTCGAACTCCAATGCTAAGATTCGAGGCGTCTCTATTTTTATAGATTCCTCAGTTACTTTTATACAACAGGATATTATCTCTGATCCGAATGGTAGATTTTTATTGGTTAGTGGTTTACTATTTAATAAAAAAGTAGTTTTGGTTAATGTTTATGCTCCTAATATGGATTGTCCGGAATTTTATAAATCATTGTTTGATCAGTTTCCGAATTTGAACGAGTTTTCATTGATTTGGGGCGGAGATCTTAATACCTGTTTATCTCCAGCTTTGGACCGTTCGGCTCCTTTACGGACTTTACCTAATAAATCTGCAAATTTGATTAATTTTTTCCTTTCTGATTCTGGGTCGACGGATATTTGGCGTTTTCTGCATCCTCAGGAAAAAGATTTTTCCTTTTTTTCACATGTTCATCATTCCTATTCAAGAATTGATTATTTTTTTATTGATTCTCGTCTCATTCCTTCAGTGATTAAATGTGATTATGATTCTATAACCATTTCGGATCATGCTCCACTTAAGCTTTCTATTAAAATTATGGCCAATATACCAAACAATAGACAATGGCGTTTTAATTCGCTGTTGCTTCAGGACTCGGACTTTGTTAATTTTATGAATGAACAGATTGAGCTTTTTTTTATAATTAACCATACAGAAGATATTTCGGTTAACACTCTTTGGGACACTTTTAAAGCCTATATTCGGGGTCAGATTATTTCGTATTCCGTTGCTTTGAGGAAGAAACAGAAGCAGGAGGAGATGGCAATTGTGGACAAGATTAAAGAAATTGATAAGAAATATGTTATGGCTCCTTCTGAGGAGCTATACAAACAAAGAACTGAACTTCAAATGGAACACAGTTTACTACTCTCGTCCTCGATTGTAAACCAATTAAAGAAAACAAGAAGTGATTTTTATGTTCACAGTGATAAAATTGGCAAGCTGCTGGCTAATCAATTGAAATCTAATTATGTTAAATCTCAAATCAATCAGATTTATAACCAAAATGATCGATTGATATTGGATCATGTGGGGATTAATCAAACCTTTTGTGATTTTTATTCTTCTTTATATCAATCAGAGTCTCCTCGAGATTCTAAATATATGAATGATTTTTTAGATAAGTTAGACTTTCCTCAGATTTCACAGGATATGTCTTCTTTATTAGATACTTCCATTACAATGGATGAGATTAAGAATGTTATTTTTTCTATGAATCTGGGGAAAGCTCCTGGCCCTGATGGGTTTACTGTTGAATTTTATAAATGTTTTGCTTCTTTATTGATTCCTTGGCTCTATAAGGTTTTTGAGGCTTCTTTGAAACTTGGTAAACTTCCGGAATCTTTTAATAGAGCATCAATTTCTTTAATACTAAAGAAGGATAAAGACCCTGCTCAATGTGCATCTTATAGACCAATATCTTTATTAAATGTTGATTCTAAAGTTTTTTCTAAGTTATTAGCAAATAGACTAGAAAAAGTACTTCCTTCTATTATTTCGGAAGACCAAACGGGTTTTATTAAAGGTCGTTACTCTTTTTATAATATTCGTACATTGTTAAATATCGTTTATACTCCCTCACAAAATGTTCCTGAGTGTGTTATTTCTTTAGATGCCGAGAAAGCTTTTGATAGAGTAGAATGGCCTTATTTATTTAAGGTGCTTGAAATGTTTAATTTTAGCCTGAAATTTATATCCTGGATTAAACTGTTATATCACTCCCCTGTAGCCTCGGTTCGTACTAACTCTTTAAACTCACCTTTTTTTCCTCTCTTTCGTGGTACTCGACAAGGCTGTCCTCTTAGTCCCCTATTATTTGATATTGCATTAGAACCTCTTGCAATTGCTATTCGAGAATCTTCAAATATTACTGGGATAACTCGGGGATTAAAGTCCCATAAATTATCACTCTATGCTGATGATTTACTTTTATATATTTCTAATCCTGAGAGATCTATTCCTGCTGTTTTAGAGTTATTAGCACAATTTGGTCTTTTCTCAGGTTATAAATTAAATCTTAGTAAGAATGAACTTTTTCCGATTAATAAACATCTTCCCTTATATTATAAATTTCCATTTAAATTGATTAATAATTACCTTTCATATCTTGGGATTAAAATTACTTGTAAACATAAAGATTTATTTAAGACTAACTTTTTACCATTAATAGACCATATTACTCAACTTTCATCTAAATGGTTTCCTTTATATTTAACTTTGATTGGTCGTATTAATGCAGTTAAGATGTTTTTTTTGCCAAAATTTTTATATGTGTTTCAGGCATTACCAATTTTCGTTCCTAAATCTTTTTTTGATAAAGTCGACTCTAAAATTTCTTCATTTATTTGGCAGAATAAGAATCCGAGACTGGGTAAAATACATTTACAGAAAGCTAAGAGAGATGGAGGTTTAGCATTACCTAACTTTAGATTTTATTATTGGGCTATTAATATTCGACATATGAAATTTTGGTTACTTGACCGGGATATACTATCTATTCCTAAATGGGTAGCATTGGAATTACAATCTGTTCAGGGTTATACACTTGGTTCTATTTTAGGTTCATCTCTTCCTTTTGATTCGAAACGCCTTAAGCAGGTCTCTAACCCGATCGTTAAATATGCTTTGCGTATTTGGTTTCAATTCAGAAAATTTTTTGATCTTAATCAATTCCGGTTAGCGATTCCTATTTTAGGTAACATATTTTTTCCTCCCTCTTTTACGGATCGCGCTTTTCAAACTTGGAAGACTAAGGGTATTTTACGGTTTTTGGATTTATTTTTAGATGGTTCCCTTATGTCTTTTGAACAATTATCTAATAAATATAACCTATCAAGAATACATTTTTTTAGATATTTACAAGTTAGAAATTTTCTAAGTACTATACTTCCTTCCTTTCCAATGCTTCCTCCTATATATATTTTAGATTCGATAATTAACCTTAATCCATGTCAGAAAGGTGCATCGGCTATGATTTATAATATTATTATGAAACTCAGGAAAGCTCCATTTGATAAGATTAGGGTAGATTGGGAACAGGAATTGGGGCTTACCATTTCTGTGGATGATTGGGGGCAGATTTTACAATTAGTTAATACTTCCTCTATTTGTGCTAAACATTCCCTAATTCAATTTAAAGTGGTGCATAGAGCACATATGTCCAAAGATAAGTTAGCGCGTTTTTACTCGCATATTAATCCTTTCTGTGATAGATGTTCGGGGCAGATAGCCTCTTTAACTCATATGTTTTGGTCTTGCCCTACTTTGGAAACTTTTTGGAGAGATATTTTCAATATTATTTCTAAGGTATTAAATATAGATATCTCTCCTCACCCTATTACTGCTATCTTTGGACTACCTAAAATTTCTAGTAATCTTTCCCCTTCAGCCCGTAGAATGATTGCATTTCTTACTTTAATGGCGAAAAGATGTATTTTACAACATTGGAAAGAGCTTAATGCTCCAACTACCTTTTTTTGGTTTTCTCAGACGATTTTATGTTTGAATCTGGAGAAAATTAGAAGTAACCTTTATGATTCTTCATTTAAATTTGAACAGATTTGGGGACCTTTTATTCGATATTTTCATTTAATGTAATATTTACCCTTCTTGTTTTTTTTTCACTGTTTTAATGGAGGTCGGGATTGAGGACGTGATTTTAAGTTTAACTCTGTTTGGTTTCAAGTTAGCCCATTGCTTTGCTTTGCTTTGGTTTCAAGTTAGCCCATTGCTTTGCTTTGCTTTTAGTTAGTTGCACGGTGGGTTTTTTTTGGGGGGTTTTTTTTCTTTTTTTTCCATTGATATATATAAAATCTAGTATACTATTATGTTATCTTGGTTTCTTATGCTTAAATTACATTGTTTGTAGTATTTTCTTTTTGGTATTGTTATCTTTTGGAATTTTATTATACTTTAACATTGTATTAATGTTTATATGGCTTACCTTTTTTGTATACTTACTCAATAAAAAGATTTAAAAAGAAAGAAAAGAACCTCCTCCTCATCTCTGTTCTAAAGGGACATCCCTCTATTTTGAGGCTGTTACCTCTGGTCTTACAGGAAACATCCTCTCCCCATCCACGCCATAACAGCCGTTCAATGTTGGATAAGTTTCATTGATGTTCCCCCCGCCCCCCATTCTTCTAAACTCCAGTGAATACAGGCCCAAAGTCATTAAATGCTCCTCACTGGGAGGGCAGGGGGTGAGGGGGAGAGTAGAGAGGGGAAGGGGAGTAGCTGGGGAAAGGAGGGGGGTTTGGGACGAGGGGTGAGTGTGGTGAGGTAAGGGAATGAAGGGGTAATGAGGGCACAGGGTGCGGAGAGGGAAGGAGTGAGGGGACAGGGCAAACGGTGAGGGCAGAGGAATCCTACCTTCCACCTCTTGCCGAGCTTTGGAGCCAAATGGAGGGTCCAACACCACCCAGAGGCCAAAGAACCTCAAGAGGTTTGAGGGAGGGAGGGAGGGACAGGGTGGAAGGGGTTGAGCAGCCAGTAACCATCTCCCTCATGGCCAGTGCCTGGAAGAGAGAGGTGTCCAAGAGGTCAGGGTGGAATGGACCACCCCACAAACCCATCACTCACCCTCCTCACAGAGCTCTGAGCTCCCCGACATCTACTAACCTCAGTCCCGGCTGCCAGTCCTGGGGAAATCAGGCACGGTCCTCAAACGCTCTTCTGCTGTCAGAACTGGGCTCGGTCTCAGGTTCCCAGATCTGTAAATCCATCCCAGACAGATTCCGAGATGAGCCAGAGAAGGTGGGGGGGAAGGAATTCAGAGAAGTTGGGCCTTGGGCCAACAGTAATGAAGTAAACTGTCAGAGCAGTGACTTCCTCCTCAGATTCTCTGCTGGGGCGGGAGCTGTCAACGTGAACTTCCTGGAAATCTGAACTCAGACCTAACCACACCAGCACCCCGACACCACAGCTGAGCTAGTCAGTCACCCAAGGGAGGGTGGGGACCATCTACCCCCACCTCATCCTAAAAGTTCAAAGTAAACTTATTATCGGAGTTTGTATATGTTACAACACCCTGAGCAAAGTTCACTCTAACTTTTATTTTACAGCTGCACAGACTAACCGTTACTACTGAGAAGAAAGCGTAGCATGAAAACTGCACAGTAATTTAAATTAACATTATATAAAAGAAAATTCCAAATGCGTGGTCACAAATATGCTGCCAGTTATTGCATGGCCACACACCTGCAGAGCTTAGAAGGAACGGTAACCCTGAGATTCATTTCCTTGAAGACACTTACAGGAAAATAAAGAAATACAATAGAATTTATGAAAACCTATAAATAAACGAACAACCAATGTGCTAAAGGAAAAAAACTGCGAATTAAATAAATACTGATAGGGAGTTGTAAAGAGTCCTTGACGGTGAGTCTGGAGGACAAAGCAACACACACAAAATACTGGAGGAACTCAGCAGGCCAGGCAGCATCTAGGAAAAGAGTACAGTTGATGTTTTGGGCCAAAACTGTCCTGCTGAAGGGTTTTGGCCGAAATGTCGACTGTACACTTTTCCATAGATGCTGCCTGACTTGCCGAGTTCCTCCAGTATTTTGTGTGCATTGCTCAGATTTCCAGCGTCTGCAGATTTTCTCTCATTTCTGTAGGACACAGACTCATGTTCTCAGTATTCTTTATTTAATTTTTATTTGCACTATTTGTCTTCTTTTGCTCGTTGGTTTTAATTTTTTTTTTACTTATTTAGAGCCTGAGCATGGAACGGGCCTTTCCAGCTCAACCAGCTGCCTCACCCGGCAGCCCACCTATTTAACCCTGGAGCTCTGGTGAGTGAAGTTATCTCCTCTGGGTCAAGAGCCTGATGCTTGAGGGGTGATAACTGGTCCTGAGGCTCCTGTACTGATGGCAGCAGCAAGAAGAGAGCATGGTCTGGGTGGTGAGGATCTCTGATGATGGATGCTGCCTTCCTGTGGCTGTGCTCCAGAGTGGAGGGGGGGGGTGATGAGAATTGAATGCCGTACTCCAGATGCAGGCCGACTCGAGAACGCAACTTCACAATTCCTGTACTTGGTGTCTTGACCAATAAAGACGAGCATGCAACACGACTTCTTTACAACATGTGTAACTACTTTCAGGGGGCCATGAACTTGGACCCAGAGATCCCCCCTACTCATCAACACTCTTTATGGCCTTGCCATTAACTGTGTAATGTCCCTTTACATTTGCCCTACCGAGGTGCAACCCCTCACATTTGTCTGGATTAAACTTCGTCTGCCATTTCTCTTCCCAGATCTGTAACTGATCCATATCCCACTGTATTCTTTGGCAGCCTTCCACACTCTCCACAACTCCTCCAATCTTCGTGTCATCTGCAAACTTTTTGTGCCTGTCCCTGTGGAAGACACAACGTTGGCAGAGCAGAATAGATGGGCTGAATGGCCTTAATCTACTCCTGTGTCATATGGGCTGAAAAGTGGAGAAAATTGAATAGTTCGGACTTTATTTCCTGGAGTGTAGGAGAATGACGGGAAATTTGATAGAGGTACACAAAATTAGGAGGGGTACAGATAAGGGAAATGGAAGCAGGCCTTTTCCATGGAAGTTTAGCGAAACCAGACCACAGACCATAATACATTGGAGCAGCGTTAGACCAGTCAGCACACATTCCATCTTGGCTGTTTTATTATCACTCCCAACCCCATTCCCCCGCCTTCTCCCTGTGACATTTAACACCCTGACTAATCAAGAACCTATCAACCTCCCCTTTAAATATAATCTACTAGAGTGGACAAGTCACTAGAACAAGAGGTTATAGGTTCAAGGTGAAAGGTGAAAGATCCTCTTCATGCAGAGACTGGTCCAAGTGTGGAACGAGCTACCAGCGGAAGAGGTGACTCTGTGCCTAAAGTCTTGGTGAATGAGGAGGGAGTCCAAAACTAGAGGACACAGATACAAGGTAACATGGAAGAGATTCAAAGGAGACCTGAGAGGCAACGTCTTTACACCAAGGATAGTGAGGGCCTGGAATGAGCTGTTAGAGGAAGTGGTCAAGTCTGGTTCAATTGCAGTATTTGAGAAGATTTTAGATAGATACATGGAGGGGAGGGGCCTGGAAGGTTATGGATTGAAAGGCGGCAACTAAGAATACTGGTCAGTATGGATCAGACGGGCCAAAGGGTCTGTTTCCTTGCTGTATTACTCTACGTTTCTAAGCACTAGCCTATTTCCAGCAAATCAAAGCAACGTAACAACCGTCCTTCACCTGAAAACTACAAAGCTAAGGTCGTGTCTGGGAGATCCTCTGTATCTTCTGGCCAAGAAAGATCTCCAACTGCATCCTACTCCTTCAGTGTCATCAAGAGGACACAGCCACAATCACCATAGGGAAACATCGGAGATGGATTGGGCACGCGATGTGAAGAGAGGCCAACTCCACCATCAAGACAGCACTTCACCAGACCCCTGAGGGTGAAGGGAACGCAGGAGACCAAAGATAACTTGGCGCCATACCGTAGGGGCAGAAATGAGGACCCTGAACTACACCTGGGGCACCACAGAGAAGATAGCCAAGGACAGATAGAGATGGAGGGCCTTCATTGTTGCCTTAAATGTCAGTGGCGTAACGAGCAGTAAGGAAAGTGGCGTCCATTGTCACGTGCGCAGGTACACAAGTACACAGTAACAGGAGACTCGATAGTGAGGGTGACACACAGGAGATCCTTTGGCCATGAAAGAGAAGCCCTCTATTTTTCTAAGCTTTATGTACCTATCTAAGAGGCTCTGAAAAGACCCTATTGTATCCATCCTACCACCTTCGATAGCAGTGCATTCCACACACCCACCACTCTGTGTGAAAAACCTACCTGATATCCCCCTTATAACTACTTCCAAGCACTTAAAACTATGCCCTGTTGTGTTAGCCATTTCAACCCAGGGAAAAAGCCTCTGACTATCCACACAATCAATGCCTCTCATCATCTTATACACCTCTATCAGGTCATCTCTCATCCTCCGTCGCTCCAAGGAGAAAAGGCCAAGTTCACTCATCCTGTTCTCAAAAGGAATGCTCTCCAATCCAGGCAACATCCTTGTAAATCTCCTCTGCACCCTCTCTATAGTATCCACATCTTTCCTGTAGTGAAGTGACCAGAACTAAACAAACTATTCCAAGTGGAGTCTAACTGAGGTCTTGTATAGCTATAACATTACTTCACGGTTCTTGAACTCAATCCCACAGTTGATGAATACCAACTCACCAAATGCCTTCTTAACAACACTGTCAACCTGCACAGTAGCTTTGAGTGTCCTATGGACACCGACCCCAAGATCTCGTTGATCTTCCACTCTGCCAAGAGTCTTACCATTAATATTATATTATGTCTTCAAAGTTGACCTACCGAAATGAACCATTTCACACTTATCTGGCTTGAACTCCATTTCTTCTGGGGAAGATATGACCTGTACAGAAAAGTACAGGTTACACCTGAACCCGAGGGGGACCAATATCCTTGTGGGCAGGTTTGTTAGAGCTGTTGGGGAATGTTTAAACTAGGTTGGCAGGGGGTTGGAAACTGGAGTGATAGGGCCGAGGATGGGGTAGTTGGTTTACATCTCAATGAAATGTGTGAGATTTTGAGGAAGAACAGGCATGATGACAGGGCAAAATCACAGTCAATGTGCTATTATTAAGGAGAAGATGCTTGGGAAACTGAAAGGTCTGAAAGTAGATAAGTCACCTGGATCAGATGGACTACATCTCAGGGTTCTGAAAGAGATAGCTGAAGAGATTGTGGAGGCATTAGTAATGATCTTTCAAGAATTACTAAATTCTGAAATGATTCCAGAGGACTGGAAAATTGCAAATGTCACTCCACTCTTTAAGAAGGGAGTGGGCAGAAGAAAGGAAATTCGAAATTCAAAGGTTCAAAGTTCAAAGTGCATGTGTGTCACCATATAGAATCCTGAGATTCATTTTCTTGTGGGCATACTCAATAGATCCAATAAGTACAAATGAATCAATGAAAGACCGAGCCAGCTTGGGCATTCAACCAGTGTGCAAAAGACAACAAACTGCAACTATGAAGAGAAAGAAAAAAATGAAAAAGTAAGCAAGCAATAAATATCAAGAACATGAGAATTATAGGCCAATCAACCCAACTTCAGAGGTTGGAAAGATGTTGAAGTCTGTTATTAAGAATGGGAAGGTAAAGGACTGACAAAGGAGGAACCTGATAGGAGGGGCGAGTGGACCATGGAAGAAAGTGGAGGGGGCGCACCAGGAGGTGGTGATGAGCAAGTGAGAGGAGAAGGGGTAAGAAGGGAGGCAGAATGAAAAAAACAAGAGAAGGGTGGTGGGAAAAGAAATTACCTTGAGTTGGAGAAATCGATGTTCATGCCATAAGATTACAGGCTAGCCAGATGCAATATGAGCTGTTGCTCCTCCAACCTGAGAGTGCCCTCATCGTGGCAGAGTGGGAATGGGAAGTAGAATTAAAATCAGTTGCCGCTGGCTCCCCTCTCACCCCTTCTTTCTCCTCACCCGCCCTTCATTCCCATCAGGTTCCCCTCCTCCTTCCCTTTCTTACATGGTCCACTCTCCTCTCCTATCAAATTCTTTCTTCTTCAGTCCTTTACCTCTTCCACCTATCACCGCCCATCCCCCTCCCTCACCCACCCGTTTCCCCCATCATCTGTCAGCTTCTCCTCCTTCCCCACCTCCACCTTCTTATTCTGGCTTCTGCCCCCTTCCATTCCAGTCTTGATGAAGGGTCTCAGCCTGAAATATCAACTGTGTATTCCCCTCCATAGATGCTGCCTGGGCTGCAGAGTTCCTCCAGCGCTTGTGTTAACTGGGAGAGGATGGAACTGACGGTTAATATTCACTAAATGGAAGGACATTAAGTGGTGTGGAGAATACTGATCTTTATGGGTGCCAGGAGAGTTGAGTAAGATAGTCAAACAGGGTTTGAGTCTGTTTCTGGTACTGGCTGACGAGCAGCCAGTTTACGGGCAGCGCGGTAGCGCAGCTAAGGCCCAGCGCTAAGGACCCAGGTTCAATTCCCACCACTGAATGCGAGTAGTTTGCACGTTCTCCCCACGACCGTGTAGGTTTCCTCCTGGTGCTCCGGTTTCCTCCCACATTCCAAAGATGTATGGGTTAGTAGGTTCATTGGTCACGTGTGTAGTTGGGTAGCACAAACTCGCTGAGGCAGAAGGACTTGTTACTATGCTGTGCCTCGAAATAATAATGAAAGTATTCAAGCCGTACAAGACACTAGACCACACTTAGAACACTGTGTACATTTCTATCAGTACATTTCATGAAAGGTACAATTGGCAGTGTAACGGATTTCCAAGAATGTAGATTGCAAAATAAGGAAGGATTGTATTACCCCAAGGTTTTTGTTTTACATTTTGAACAGAGGGCCTTGAATGCAGACTAAAATGAGCTATAACAAACTATCTGGAGTAAATAAGGTTTTGTTTCCCTTAACAGAGCACAAACACTCAGTAGCCACTTTATTAGGTACGCCTGCTCGTTATTGCAACGATCTGACCAGCCAATCCGGCAGCAACTCAATGCACAAAACCACGCAAATATGGTCAAGAGGTTCAGTTGTTGTTCAGACCAAACATCAGAATGGGGAAGAAATGTGATCCAAGTGACTTTGACTATAGAATGATTGTTGGTGCCAGATGGGGTGGTTTGAGTATCTCAGAAACTGCTGATCTCCTGGAAATTTCACACACAATGTTCTCCAGGGATTACAGGGAACGGTGTGTGAATCAAAAAGACTTCCAGTCAGCGGCAATTCTGTGGGCAAAAGAATGCCTTACTAATGAGAGAGGTCAGAGAAGAATGTCCCACTGTTCCTCCACACTAAGAATCCTGTCATTAACCCTGTACACTGCCTTCAAGTTCGACCTTCCAAAGTGAATCACTTCACACTTTTCCGTATTGAACTGCATCTGCCACTTCTCAGCCCAGCTCTGCATCCTGTCAACGTCCTGTTGTAACCTACAACAACCTTCAACACTATCCACAACACCTCCGACTTTCATGTCATCTACAAACTTACTAACCCACTCTTCCACTTCCTCATCCAAATTATTCATAAAAATCAGAGAGCGGTGGTCCCACAACAGTTCCCTGTGGAACACCACTGGTCACCAACCTCCAGGCAAAATACACTCCACGTATTACCACCCTTGGGATCTGAATTCTGAATCCACACAGCCTGATTTCACTGCCTCCTGCCTGTCTAAATGAACCTGCCATGGGGAACCTTATCAAAGATCTTACTAAAATCCACATAGACCACATCCACTGCTCTACCTTCATCGATACATTTTCTCAGTACAGGAGAGGGCATGAATTTAAGGGAACTGGCAGAAGGAATAGGGCTTAGATGGGTAGAAACCATAGTTGGAATATTTTTCCCAGGTTGGAATGTCTAATACCAGAGGACATGCATTTAAGGTGAAAGGGAGTAATGAGTAATTTCAAAGGAGATGTGAGGGACAAGTTTTCTCCCCCCCACCCCAAAGAGTGGTGGGTAACTGGAATGTGTTGCCAGGAGTGGTGGTGGAGGCAGACATGATAGAAGTCTTTGAGAAGCTCTTCAACAGGCACAAGAATACGCAAGGGAGGGATATAAACCACATTCTGCAAATGCTGGAAACCTTCAGCAACACACCAGAAAAAATGCTGGAGGAACTCAACAGGTCAGAGAATCAAGGCCTAAAATGTCAACTGTTTGTCTCACCCCGCCTCCCCGCCCCAACAGATACTGCCTGACCTGCAGAGTTACTCCAGTATTAGCTTAATTAGTCCAGCCAACACTGGGGGCCAATGGTCTTGTTCCTGTGCTGTAATCTTCTATGTTCTAAAACAATCGTGTAATCTCTCTGGCACTTCCTTGTTCTCTTTACTTTGAGAGACCCGCCTTAGCGTTTTCTAAATCTGTGAGCATTTTTGCAGTCTGTGTCATGTTTTTCAAAGTTCAAAGCAAATTATGTCACCCTATTCAACCCTGAAATTCATTTTCTTGCAGGCATTCTCAATATATCCAATAATCATAACAGAATCAATGAAAGAGCACACCAACTCGGGCGTTCAACCAGTTTTCAAAAGACAACAAACTGTACAAATACAAATAATAATAATAATAAATAAGCATTAACTAACAAGAACATTAGATGAAGGCTCCTTGAAAGTGAGTCCATAGATTGTGGGACCATTTCGATGGTGGGCAATTGAAGTCGAGAAAAGTTATTCCTACCAGTTCAAGAATCTGATGTTTGAGGGAATAACTGTTCCTGAACCTGGTGGTGAGAGTCCTGAGGCTCGTGTACCACTTTCTTGATGGCAACAGCGAGAGGACAACATGGCCTGGGGGTGGGGTCCCTGATGATTAAAGCTGCTTTCCCGCGACAACGCTTCGTGTCAATGCGCTTGTGTCGGGGGCTTTACCCGTGATGGACTGGGTCATATCCACTATTCTTTGTAGGATTTTCCATTCAAGGGCATTGGTGTTTCCATACCAGGCCCTGATGCAGCCAGTCAATATACTCTCCACCGCACATCTACTTTACAAACTTTTAGATGTCATGCCTCCCACCCTGATGGGACAAGGCACACAACTTCAGAAGATCTGGGGCAGTGGCAAAGATTTGGAGCCAAATAAACATAGATCACTACAGCATGGTACCGACCCTTCAGCCCGTAATCCTTTAACTTACTCCAAAATCAATCTAACCATTCCTCCGACATAACCTTCTGTTTTTCTATCCTCCATATGCCTATCCAAGAGTTTCTTCAATGTCTCTGATGCATCTGCATTCCACTCATGATACTTTCCTCTAATCACCTTAAAGTTATGGTCCCTCCTATTAGCCATTTCCGCCCTGGGAGCAAGTCTCTGGCTGTCCACTCTATGTCTTTTATCATCTTGTTTATGTCTAGCAAGTACCACTCTTCTCTTTTGCTCCAAAGAGAAAAGCCCTAGCTCCCTCAGCCTATCATCATAAAACACACTCTCTAATCCAGACAACATCTTTCTGCTGTCTGTATGGAGTTTCTACGTTCTCCCTATGACTGCCTGGGTTTCCTCTGGGTGCTCTGGTTTCCTCCCACAGTCCAAAGACATACCGGTTAGTAGGTTCATTGATCACTGCAAAATTGCCCCATGATTTAGGCTAAGGGTTAAACCGGGGGTTGCTGGCCTATGCAGCTCGAAGGGTCAGAAGGGCTTATATTTCAATAAATAAAAAAAATAAATAAACTTCATCTGCAGCCTCTCGAAAGGTGAAGTTTCAAAACCCAACATCTCCCTTCCTCACAGAATAGAGTTCAAAATAAATTTACGATCAAAGTCACCACATTCTACCTTGAGATTCATCTCCGTGCAGGCATTCACAGTAAAACAACTCAACACAACAGAATCAGTGAAAACCTAGAGACTGGCCAACAACCAATGCGCAAGCGACAAATGTACAAATGCACAAATGCTAATAAAATAAGCAAGCAAATAAATAATGCAAAGAACGCAAGCTGTAAGCTCTGTTGTGGTTTTTTTTGCACTGTTCTCTGAAAGATGTTAATATAAATTGGTTTCTTTAGTACAAACTGTTACCCAGCGATAATTAACAGGCAGAATATCACCTATTCAGAACCAAAAGTCTTAGCAATAAGCACCTCTCTATTTCCTTCTACTGGCTCCCCTCCCAACCCTCCTTTCAAAGGAATTGTTTTCACATTCTGTTGGTGACTCTATTTCCCATTGTGTTTAATATCATATGCCACTTGGGCCTGGGAAATTTCAGAACAATAAGTATTTATTCAAAGACTCTAGAGTCATCACACACTACAGCACAGAAGCAGGCCCTTTGATCTATTTAGTCCACGACGAACTATCATTCTGCCTACTTGCATCAATCTGCACCCAGAACATAGCCCTCCATACCCTTCCCATCTCTGTACCTATCCAAATCCCTCTTAAATGTTGAAACAGAACTACTTCTGCTGGCAACTCATTGCACACTCACCGCTCTGAATGAAGAAGTTCCCCCCATGTTCCCCTTAAATATTTCACCTTTCACCCTTAACCTCTAGTTCTAGTCTCACTCGACCTCATGGAAAACGCCCGCTTGCATTTACCCCATCTGTACCCTTCATAATTTTGTAAACCCCTATCAAATCTCCCCTCATTCTCCTACACTCCGGGAAATAAAGTCCTGACTTATTCCACCTTTCCCTATAACGCAGGTCCTCAAGTCCTGCAAGTTTTCTCTTTTCTTTTTTCAATATTTTTATTAACCACTTGCATACACAAATACAAAATACATTATGATATTATGGAAACAGAAATAAGATTGAAATGCCCCACATCTATGTATAATAAATAAATGATAATATTGAAAAGGTATATTTTATTCTAATCTAAAGCAAAATCAAAACCCCATTACAAAAAAAGAGGAAAAACAACAGCTGTTTGGTTAAAAGAGAAAAAAAACTCTGACATAAAGTTGTAAATTCAAACTATAATCGTCATCACCATTGCCGAACAAGTCGAAGATTGTGAAAGTAGTTCCAAAAAGGTCCCCATAATGTGAAAAAATCTTGTCTAGGTATAGAAATAGAACACCTAATCTTCTCTAGATTTAAACATGATATAACATCAATCAACCAATGGGCATGAGTGGGCGGAGTGGCATCTTTCCACTTCGGCAACAAAACCCTTCTGGCTAAAAGAGAAATAAAAGCCAAAATATGCAAATCATTTGGCTTAAGAGTAAAACCATTTCCTCCAACAATGCCAAACAAAGCAGTCAGAGGGTTGGGTTTAAAGTTTACTTTAAAAAGTTCCGAGAAAGTTTGAAATACTTCTTTCCAAAATTTATCAGGCCGCAGGCAGGATGAAAACATATGAATTAGAGAGGCCTCTTCGACATTACACCTATTACAGTATGGAGAGAAATCTGAGTAAAAATGAGAGAGCTTAACTTTAGTCAATAGGCTCTACAAACCACTTTAAATTGTAAAAGAGAGTGATGCTCGCATAATGAAGAGGTGTGAACAAGTTTAAAAATATCATTCCAAGTATCCTCATCAATTGAAATCTGCCGGTCTTGTTCCGAAAGGTTTTTAATTTTGTCTAACGGAATTTTCTCATTGCCAACAACATACTATAAATATTAGAAATCGATCCATTATGAAAAGGTTTCAGAGTAAAAATTGTATCAATTAAATTCTTATCTGGACATTTAGGAAATGTAGTTGAGAACGCAAGAGGTCTCTAATTTGTAAATATCTAAAAAAGTGAACTTTACGAAGATTATATTTAATAGATAGTTGGTCAAATGAGGAAAGACCAACTCCAACAAACAGATCCTGTAAACATTTAATACCTAGTCTATTCCACTCTTTAAAAACATCAGTCAAGGGAGGTTTAAAAAAAATAACTAGGTGAAAAACCAAATAATCCAAAGAATTTTCTAAACTGTAACCAAATTCTCAAAGAATGTTTAACTACATAATTATCAGTTAAATTACTTAAGGATAAAGGAATTGAAGAACCAAGAAGAGAAATAATAGAAAATTTATTAACAGAATTAACTTCTGAAGAAACCCAAACCAGACAGTCTTCACGAATAATATAATATAACCAAAATGTAAGGTAGAGTATGTTGATTGCCCAGTAGTAAAATGTAAGATTGGGTAGGGCTAATCCCCCACTTTTTTTTTAGTTTTCTGAAGATGAACTTTGTAAGTTTTCTCTGCACTCTTTCAATCTCATTTATATCTTTCCTGTAGGTAGGTGACCAAAACTGCATACAATACTCCAAATTAGGCCTCACTAAAATCTTATACAAATTCACCATAACATCCCATCTCCTGTACTCAACACATTGATTTATGAAGGCCAACGTGCCAAAGCACTCTTTACAACTATCTACTTGTGACGCCGCTTTCAATGAATTATGGACCTATATTCCCAGATCCTTTTGTTCTACCACACTCCTCAGTGCCCTAACCTTCACCATTTTTAATTCTACCCTGGTTGGTCCTCCCAAAGTGCAGCATCTCACACCTGTCTGCATTAAATTCCACCTGCCATTTTCCAACTCATTATTTCAGTTGGTCCAGATCCCTCTGCAAGCTCTGATAGTCTTCCTCATTGTCCACTAGACTCCCAATCTTGGTGTCAGAATTATAAATCAGAATTACCTTAACAGGTGAGTACAATCACATCACATTCCTTCCAAATGCAAGTATTTGTCCCTTGAGTAAATTTTTATAGCACAGACTGGACACATTGGTTGTAAAATTCAATCCATTCTCCTGATTTTTAACATGGTGCACCACTGTAGCATGGTGGTTAGTGCATCACCATTAGAGTTCGAGGCACTCTGAAGTTCAATTCCGGCACTGTTCTGTAAGGAGCCTCTGTACGTCCTCCCCGTAGAATGAGTGTGCTTTCTCCAGGTGCTCTAGTTTCCTCGAACACTCCGAAGATGTACCAGGTAGGTTAATTGGTCATTGGAAATTGTCCCATGATTTAGTTAGGGTTAACAGAGACTGTCCTCCAAAAGGACCACAACCTTGCTGTGGTTCAGAGGCTTGTGTGCCTCAATGACCCAGAGAGCTACGTTGGCTGGAATCAGGGCTTTGTGCTTTGGCTCTTGGTAGGGTCTCCCATGCCAAACAGGGCAAAGGGTAGAGGACAGACTAAAGTCCTGCACTGGTCCTCCAGGTTCTGGGATTCAGCTCAGGGTTAACAACCCTATCTAGTCAAAAAAAATTGCTATGCATAACGCAATGAAGAATCCTTCTATGTGGTCAAGGACAGACAGAGATGGAGAACCTTCATTACTGCTCTAAACGCTAGTGCACTGATGATCCAAAGCAGGGACTTCAGCAAACATTATGTTGGCCAAACTGGAAGATAACTATCCACAAGGATCCATGAACATCAACTGGCTGTAAAGCAGCATAACCAACTCCCCCTGGTCTCCACCTGTGGAGATCGAGAGGGGCATGGCTGAAAATCATGACCAACTCCCCCTGGTCTCCACCTGTGGAGATCAAGAGGGGCATCGCTGAAAATCATGAGCAACTCCCCCTGGTCTCTACCCATGGAGATCGAGAGGGGCATCACTGAAAATCATGGCACAAGTAAACACAACACATGCACGAGAATTCCGAGAAGTGTGGTTTTCCACAAACAATTCTACAAACTGATATATGTAGACCTTGATCCCATTTGTAAACTAATGCAGGCAACATTCCAGACCACAACACACAGGGAAACACAACCACACCGCGCAACCAGAGACGAAATCTCCTCCCCATGTCACAATTGAGATTCCGTAATGACAATCAGCTGGTTGATATGTACATGAAAGCCAAGCATTCATAGGACACCCCACAAGTGAACAGTGGACTGATTATGTCCCCTCCTATGGTGACGAAACATTTGCAAACGGATTGTCAAGACGGAGGACAACTCGACCCAACTGCACACAAGAAATTCTGCAGACGCTGGAAATTTAGAGCAAAACACACAAAATGCCAGAGGAACTCAGTAGGTCAGGCAGCATCTATGGAGAGGGATGAACAGTCAATGTTTCAGGCAGAGACCCTTCTTCAGGAATGGAAAGGAAGGGGGAAGAAGACAAAATAAGAGGGGGGGGAAAGGAGGAGGATAGTTATATATTTAATACTTCAGCCATATTGTAATCTTGTAAATATATTGTAAGCATCCTTTGTTGTTTTACTAACTCATTATGGATTACACGTATGAACACATGAATTGCAGACATCATCCCGCTACTATATCATACATGTGCACCTCACTTAAAGTAAACTCAAAGTTAGACTCACATCTCACATGGTAAATGGTAAGGCACTGAGGAATGCAGTAGAACAGAGGGATCTGGGAATACAGATACAAAATTCCCTAAAAGTGGCGTCACAGGTAGATAGGGTCGTAAAGAGAGCTTTAGTACATTGGCCTTTATTAATCAAACTATTGAGTATAAGAGCTGGACTGTTATGATGAGGTTGTATAAGGCATTGGTGAGGCCGAATCTCGAGTACTGCGTTAAGTTTTGGTCACCAAGTTACAGGAAGGATATAAATAAGGTTGAAAGAGTGCAGAGAAGGTTTACAAGGATGTTGCCGGGACTTGAGAAACTCAGTTACAGAGAAAGGTTGAATAGGTTAGGACTTTATTCCCTGGAGCGTAGAAGATTGAGGGGAGATTTGATAGAGGTATATAAAATTATGATGGGTGTAGATAGAGTGAATGCAAGCAGGCTTTTTCCACTGAGGCAAGGGGAGGAAAAAAACCAGCGGACATGGGTTAAGGGTGAGGGGGGAAAAGTTTAAAGGGAACATTGGGGGGAGGCTTCTTCACACAGAGAGTGGTGGTAGTGTGGAATGAGCTGCCAGATGAGATGGTAAATGCAGGTTCTTTTTTAACATTTAAGAATAAATTGGACAGATACATGGATGGGAGGCGTATGGAGGGATATGGTCCGTGTGCAGGTCAGTGGGACTAGGCAGAAAATGGTTCGGCACAGCCAAGAAGGGCCAAAAGGCCTGTTTCTGTGCTATAGTTTTTCTATGGTTTCTATCTCGGACCCCCCGTCTTCCTTTGAATTAGTTTAATGTTTTGAATTTACTAAAGATAGCGAGCACAAACTGGCAGGTGATAGGTGAGACTGGGTGAGGGGAAGGCAGGAGGGTGGGAGAAGGGAGATAAGGCAAGAAGATGGCAGGTGACAGGTGAAAGAGGCTGACGAAGCAATCTGACAGGAGAAGGGGAAGGACAAGGGGCGCCGGGGGAGATGATAGGCAGGTGGCATTTATAGAAACACAGATTCTGCAAATCCAGAGTAAACTTTATGAGGAACTCAGCAGGTCAGGGAAAATCTATGGAGAGGAATAAACAGAGGATGTGGAGAGGATGTTTCCTTTGGTGGGGTAGCCTAGGACTTACATTTCGAACAGAGATGAGGAGGAATTTCTTTAGCCAGAGGGTGGTGAATCTGTGGAATTCACTGGGTGTATTTAAAGCGGATGTTGATCAGTTCTGGTCAGGGCGTCAAAGGTTAAGCGGAGAAGGCAGGAGAGACTGGGGCTGGGAGGGTTAAAAATCAGCCCTGGTGGGACGGACTCGATGGGCTGAATAGCCTAATTCTGCTCCTATATCTTACGGCCTTAGTCACCCTGGGTCCGTACGCCCGCGACGGCAAACCTGAATTTGAAACAAAGAGCCAGTTTGTGAAGTGCGCTGTGGTGCCTGAGACTCCTGCCGTGGGACCATTTTACTGCAAAATTCCCGGCGCGGAACCCTGCCCCCTGCCCCTCCAGCGCAGCTCGGGGGCAGCTTACGCAGGGGATTTAGAGGCGGCTCAGGTGCGTTGCGCTCCTCTACGCCTCTAGCTCACCTGTCGGACACGGACTACCCCGAGCCAGAAGCGCTCACCTGCGACGCCGAAGACCCTTGCCGTCGCCAAGCGCTCTCCAGCGAAACAAAGCCGCCCAGATTGTTTTATATTTCAAGGGACCCACATAAACACAAATACCTGAAACACAATGGGATGGGTGGGGAAAGTCTCGGGAAGGGGAGGAGACTTCGCCGGTACCTACTGGGAACGTCTTAAAAGAGGCACGCACATAGCTGCGCACTTACAGTGGGGCCCATTAGCTTAGCGCATTTAGAGTCAACTCTAAACTCTTTGTAGATGTTGTAGTCCAGTTTGCTGGAGCTGACTTCACAAGCTTGAACTAAAGGGGATAACTTCACTTGCCCCCATCATTGAAATGTCACCACAACCTACAGACTGACTTTCAGGGACCCTTCATTTCATGTTCTGGATATTCATTGAAAAGTACAGTACAGAAACTCGGATATCTAGTACATGCCTAACCATTCAAACTGCCTACTCCCATCGACCCAAACAGGGTCCATGGCCCTCCATACCCCTACCATCCATGTACCTATCCAAACATTGAAAACGAACTCGGATGCACCACTTCCGCTGGTAGTTAGTTCCACACTCTCACCACCCTCTGAGTGAGGTAGTTTCCCCTCATGGTCCTGTTGAACTTTTCACCTTTCACCCCTAACCCATGACCTCTAATTGTAACCCCACCCAACCCACGTGGGAAAAGCCTGCTTGCATTTATCCTATCTCCACCTCTCATAATCTTGTATACCTCACTCAAATCTCTTCTCATTCTTCTAAGTTCCAAAGAAGAAAATCCTAACCTATTCAATCTTTCCTTATAACTCAGACTGAGAAAGTTCCTTGTAAATTTTCTCTGCACTCTTTCAACCTTATTTACATCTTTCCCGTAGGTAGGTGACCAAAACTGCACATAATACTCCAAATTAGGCTTCATCAATGTCTTATACAACTTCAATATACCAATATAATCATATAATCATTTATGATTAAACCTTTCTGGGGTGTTTTACAAAGTTGTTATCAAGAGGGCATAACTTTAAGATGATTGGAGGAAAGTATGTGAGGGGGGAGGGGAAGGGTGTCAGAGATTCTGCAGATGTGGGAAATCCAGAGCAACACACATAAAATGCTGGAGGAACTTGGTAGGTCAGGCAGTGTCTATGGAGAGGGACAGTCAACATATCTGGGTGAGGTATCTCCATAGACACTGCCCGACCCACTGAATTTCTCCAGCAATCTGTGGAGGTCAGAGTTAGATTTTTTTTTACACAGAGAGTGGTGAGTGTGTGTAACGCACTGCCAGGGTGGTGATAGAGGCAAGTGCATGAGGGATATTTAAACATGTACGGATGGTCCTGGGGATTAAAGGACTGTGCATGTGGGAGAGAGCGGATTGCTGTGCATGTGGGTGAGAGTGGCTTGTTGTGTATGTGGGAGAGAGCGATTTGTGTATGTGGGAGAGAGCGGCTTGCTGTGTATGTGGGAGAGAGCGATTTGTGTATGTGGGAGAGAGCGATTTGTGTATGTGGGTGAGAGCGGCTTGCTGTGTATGTGGGAGAGAGCGGCTTGCTGTGTATGTGGGAGAGAGCGATTTGTGTATGTGGGTGAGAGCGATTTGTGTATGTGGGTGAGAGCGGCTTGCTGTGTATGTGGGAGAGAGCGGCTTGCTGTGTATGTGGGAGAGAGCGATTTGTGTATGTGGGAGAGAGCGATTTGTGTATGTGGGTGAGAGCGGCTTGTTGTGTATGTGGGAGAGAGCGGCTTGTGTATGTGGGTGAGAGCGGCTTGTTGTGTATGTGGGAGAGAGCAGCTTGTGTATGTGGGTGAGAGCGGCTTGTTGTGTATGTGGGAGAGAGCGGCTTGTGTATGTGGGAGAGAGCGGCTTGTTGTGTATGTGGGAGAGAGCGGCTTGTTGTGTATGTGGGAGAGAGCGGCTTGTGTATGTGGGTGAGAGCGGCTTGTTGTGTATGTGGGAGAGAGCGGCTTGCTGTGCATGTGGGTGAGAGCGGCTTGTTGTGTATGTGGGAGAGAGCGATTTGTGTATGTGGGAGAGAGCAGCTTGCTGTACATGTGGGAGAGAGCGGCTTGTTGAACAGAAAACTGCGGGCTACATAGGAGGGAAGGGTTAGGTTGAGGCACACAAAATGCTGGAGGAACTCAGCAGGTCAGGCAGCATCTGTGGAAATGTTTTGGGCCGAGACCCTTCGTCAAGACTGGAAAGGATGTGGGGGAAGGTACCAAAATAAGGTGGTGGGGAGGGAAAGGAGGACAGACCAGAAGATGACGATGAAGCCAGGTGGGTGGGGGAGGGGATGAAGTAAGAATAGGAGGTGACAGGTGGAGAAAGTAGAGGGCTGGAGGAGAAGGAATCTGACAGGAGAGGAGAGTGGACCATGGGAGAAAGGGAAGGAGGAGGGGCACCAGGGGAGGAGATAGGCAGGTGAAGAGCAGAGGTAAGAGGCCAGAGTGGGGGAATGAAAAAGGGGAAAGGGGAAAGGGGGAGGGAGGAACATTACCAGAAATCTACTGACCTAGACTGGGAGACCATGTTGTCGAGTACCTCTGCTCTATCTGCCAACCATTTCAATTCCTATCCCCATTCCCGACATCACATGTTGGTCCACGGCCTCCGCTTCTGCCATGATGAAGCCGCTCTCGGGCTGGAGGACCAACATCTCATATTCTATCTGGGTTGCCTCCAGCCTCCCCTTCCTTCCATCTTCTTCACTTCCCCAGTCTGGCCTCTTACCTCTTCTCCTCACCTACCTATCTCCTCCCCTGCTGCCCCTCCTCCTTCCCTTTCTCCCGTGCTCCACTGTCCTATCAGATTCCTTCTTCTTCAGCCCTTTGCCTTTTCCACCTATCACCTCCCAGCTTCATACTTCACCACCCCACCCACCTGACTTCACCTATCACCTTCTGTTTATACTCCTCCCCCTGACGCCCACCTTTTTATTCTGGCATCTTCCCCCTTCTTTTCCGGTCCTGATGAAGGGTCTCGGCCCGAAAGGTCGACTTTTTATTCATTTCTGTAGATGCTGTCCGACCTGCTGGGTTCCTCTGCCATTTTGTGAATAAATAATCTAACCCTTCCCTCTCACACAGCACTGAAATTTTCCTTCAGGTTTATTTGAAACGTGCTGTGAAATACATCATTTCACCACACCCAGTGATGTGCTGGGGGGAAGCCCACAAGCATTGCCACACATTCCGGTGCCAACATAACATACCCGCAATGCTTGGCAGAACAACACAGAACACAACAGCAAAACAAGACCTTGTCCTCCCTCTCTCCCACACGCACAGGACTTTCATCCCCAGCACCATTCATCCAAGTCCAAAAGACTCAAATGTCCCGAATGAATCTGCCTCACCCACCACCCTGGCCGTGTGTTCCATGCACCCACCTCTCCCTGACATCCTCCCTCTGACACCCACCAAATGCTGAGGAATTCAGAAGATCAGGCAGCATCTATGGAGAGGAATAAGCAGTCGGTGTCTCGGCCAGAAACATCGACTGTTTGTTCCTCTCCATAGATGCTGCCTGACCTGCTGAGTTCCTCCAGCGTGTTGTGTGTGTTGCTCTGGATTTCAAGCATCTGCAGAATGTCATAGTCATAGTCATATTTTATTGATCCCAGGGGAAATTGGTTTTCATTACAGTTGCACCAAAAATAATTAAATAGTAATAAAACCACAAATAGTTAAATAGTAATATGTAAATTATGCCAGGAAGTAAGAACATAGAACTTAGAATAGTACAGCTAGGTACAGGCCCTTCGGCCCACAATGTTGTGCTGACCCTCAAACCCTGCCTCCCATATAAGCCCCCACTTTAAATTCCTCCATATACTTGTCTAGTAGTCTCTTAAACTTCATTAGTGTATCTGCCTCCACCACTGTCTCAGGCAGTGCATTCCACGCACCAACCACTCTCTGAGTAAAAAACCTTCCTCTAATATCCCCCTTGAACTTCCCACCCCTTACCTTAAAGCCATGTCCTCTTGTATTGAGCAATGGTGCCCTAGGGAAGAGGCACTGGCTGTCCACTCTATCTATTCCTCTTATTATCTTGTACACCTCTATCATGTCTCCTCTCATCCTCCTTCTCTCCAAATGGTAAAGCCCTAGCTCCCTTAATCTCTGATCATAATGCATACTTTCTAAACCAGGCAGCATCCTGGTAAATCTCCTCTGTACCCTTTCCAATGCTTCCACATCCTTCCAATAGTGAGGTGACCAGAACTGGACACAGTACTCCAAGTGTGGCCTAACCAGAGTTTTATAGAGCTGCATCATTACATTGTGACTCTTAAACTCTATCCCTCGACTTATGAAAGCTAACACCCCATAAGGTTTCTTAACTACCCTATCCACCTGTGAGGCAACTTTCAGAGATCTGTGGACATGTACCCCGAGATCCCTCTGATCCTCCACACTACCATTTACTTTGTACTCTGCCTTGGAGTTTGTCCTTCCAAAGTGTACCACCTCACACTTCTCTGGGTTGAAATCCATCTGCCACTTCTCAGCCCACTCCTGCATTCTATCAATGTCTCTCTGCAATCTTTGACAATCCTCTACACTATCTACAACACCACCAACATTTGTGTCGTCTGCAAACTTGCCAACCCACCCTCCTACCCCCACATCCAGGTCGTTAATAAAAATCACAAAAAGTAGAGGTCCCAGAACAGATCCTTGTGGGACACCACTAGTCACAATCCTCCAATCTGAATGTACTCCCTCCACCACCACTCTCTGCTTTCTGCAGGCAAGCCAATTCTGAATCCACCTGGCCAAACTTCCCTGGATCCCATGCCTTCTAACTTTCTGAATAAGCCTACCGTGTGGAACCTTGTCAAATGCCTTACTAAAATCCATATAGATCACATCCACTGCACTACCCTCATGCCTGGTCACCTCCTCAAAGAACTCTATCAGGCTTGTTAGACACGATCTGCCCTTCACAAAGCCATGCTGACTCTCCCTGATCAGACCATGATTCTCTAAATGCCTATAGATCCTATCTCTAAGAATCTTTTCCAACAGCTTTCCCACCACAGATGTAAGGCTCACTGGTCTATAATTACCCGGACTATCCCTACTACCTTTTTTGAACAAGGGGACAACATTCGCCTCCCTCCAATCCTCCGGTACCATTCCCGTGGACAACGAGGACATAAAGATCCTAGCCAGAGGCTCAGCAATCTCTTCTCTTGCCTCGTGGAGCAGCCTGGGGAATATTCCGTCAGGCCCCGGGGACTTATCTGTCCTAATGTATTTTAACAACTCCAACACCTCCTCTCCCTTAGTATCAACATGCTCCAGAACATCAACTTCACTCATATTGTCCTCATCATCATCAAGTTCCCTCTCATTGGTGAATACCGAAGAGAAGTATTCATTGAGGACCTCGCTCACTTCCACAGCCTCCAGGCACATCCTCCCACCTTTACCTCTAATCGGTCCTACCTTCACTCCTGTCATCCTTTTTTTCTTCACATAATTGAAGAATGCCTTGGGGTTTTCCTTTACCCTACTCGCCAAGGCCTTCTCATGCCCCCTTTGTGCTCTTCTCAGCCCCTTCTTAAGCTCCTTTCTTGCTTCCCTATATTCCTCAATAGACCCATCTGATCCTTGCCTCCTAAACCTCATGTATGCTGTCTTCTTCCAGCTGACTAGATTTTCCACCTCACTTGTCACCCATGGTCCCTTCACTCTACCATTCTTTATCTTCCTCACCGGGACAAATTTATCCCTAACATCCCTCAAGAGATCTCTAAACATCGACCACATGTCCATAGTACATTTCCCTGCAAAAACATCATCCCAATTCACACCCGCAAGTTCTAGCCTTGTAGCCTCATAATTTGCCTTTCCCCAATTAAAAATTTTCCTCTCCTCTCTGATTCTATCCTTTTCCATGATAATGCTAAAGGCCAGGGAGCAGTGGTCATTGTCCCCCAGATGCTCACCCACTGAGAGATCTGTGACCTGACCCGGTTCATTACCTAGTACTAGATCTAGTATGGCATTCCCCCTAGTCGGCCTGTCCACATACTGTGACAGGAATCCGTCCTGGACACACTTAACAAGTTCTGCCCCATCTAAACCCTTGGAACTAATCAGGTTGCCAATCAATATTAGGGAAGTTAAAGTCACCCATGATAACAACCCCGTTATTTTTGCACCTTTCCAAAATCTGCCTCTCAATCTGCTCCTCGGTATCTCTGCTGCTACCAGAGGGTCTATAGAATATCCCCAGTAGAGTAACTGCTCCCTTCCTATTCCTGATTTCCACCCATATTGACTCAAAAGAGGATCCTGCTACATTACCCACCCTTTCTGTAGCTGTAATAGTATCCCTGACCAGTAATGCCACCCCTCCTCCCCTTTTTCCGCCCTCTCTATCCCTTTTAAAGCACTAAAATCCAGGAATATTGAGAATCCATTCCTGCCCTGGTGCCAGCCAAGTCCAGGACCAGCCTATTGGCTCAGGGTGTCTGACCCTCCAAGGGAGGAGTTGTAAAGTTTGATGGCCACAGGCAGGAATGACTTTCTATGACGCTCTGTGTTGCATCTCGGTGGAGTGAGTCTCTGGCTGAATGTACTCCTGTGCCCACCCAGTACATTATGTAGTGGATGGGAGACATTGACCAAGATGGCATGCAACTTAGACAGCATCCTCTTTTCAGACACCACCGTCAGAGAGTCCAGTTCCATCCCCACAACATCACTGGCCTTACGAATGAGTTTGTTGATTCTGTTGGTGTCTGCTACCCTCAGCCTGCTGCCCCAGCACACAACATCTCGGGTTAAAGGTTAAACTGATCATCCGAAGGGCCTGTACTGTTCTAAGCTCTAACATTGACGGTATCCATGTTGCCAAAATCACGGTCAAAGAATTAAATATCAAGTTGAATGTGAAGGAAGGGACAGAGGTGGAAAGCTTTAAGACAATGACTGCAGAATAGTAAAGAATGATTGTTTATTATTGACACATAGACCAGTACAGCACAGGAACAGGTCTTACAGTCCACTGTGTTGTGCTGACCCATTTAAATCAGTAATCAAACTAGTCCCTCTCCCCACACAATGTCCAAATCCTTCCATTTTCCTCACTTTCACGTGCCTAAGAGCCTCTTGAACACCTCTATAGAACATAGAACATTACAGCACAGTTCAGGCCCTTCGGCCCACAATATTGTGCTACCCTCTTAACCTACTCTAAGATCAATCTAACCCTCCCCTTCCACATTGCCCTCCGCTTTCCTATGGATTGCCACCACCACCACCCCAGGCACCCACCACTCTCTGCGTCCCGCACATCTTCTTTGAACTTTCACCCCCTTTCACCTTAAACGCATGCTCTCTGGTATCAGACATCTTGCCCCCGGTAGAAAGATACTGGTTGTCTACTGGCCGGGTGGCACGACAGCGTAGCAGTCAGCGTAACACTATTAAAGCGCCAGCGACCCAGTTCAATTCCAGTCGTTGTCTGTAAGGAGTCTGCACGTTCTCCCCATGACCGCGTGGGTTTCCTCCGGGTGCTCTGGTTTCCTCCCAAGGTCCAAAGACGTGCAGCTTATTCGGTTAACTGGTCATGTGCTTGGGATTGATTGGGGTGAGCTCACTGGGCCAAAAGGGCCTGAAACCATAAATATGGAGAGGCTCCCTCACCTCTGCCCCTCTGACCCTCAGACCCTCGACAAAGGTGCCCCACAGGACTGTGTCCTAAGCCCCCTCCTTTACCCTCTTTATACTTGTCGCCACCCATGGCTCCAATCGGCTAATTATATTTGCTGACGACACTACACTGATTGGCCCAATCTCAAATAATAATGAGGCAGCCTACAGAGAAGTCATCATCCTGACACAGTAACACACATCAAAGTTGCTGGTGAACGCAGCAGGCCAGGCAGCATCTCTAGGAAGAGGTACAGTCGACGTTTCGGGCCGAGACCCTTCGTCAGGACTAACTGAAGGAAGAGATAGTAAGAGATTTGAAAGTGGGAGGGGGAGGGGGAGATCTGAAATGATAGGAGAAGACAGGAGGGGGAGGGATGGAGCCAAGAGCTGGACAGGTGATTGGCAAAAGGGATATGAGAGGATCATGGGACAGGAGGCCCAGGGAGAAAGAAAGGGGGAGTGGGGGAAGCCCAGAGGATGGGCAAGGGGTATAGTGAGAGGGACAGAGGGAGAAAAAGGAGAGAGAGAGAAAGAATGTGTGTATAAAAATAAATAGCGGATGGGGTACGAGGGGGAGGAGAGGCATTAACGGAAGTTAGAGAAAACATGCCATCAGGTTGGAGGCTACCCAGACGAAATATAAGGTGTTGTTCCTCCAACCTGAGTGTGGCTTCATCTTTACAGTAGAGGAGGCCATGGATAGACATGTCAGAATGGGAATGGGACATGGAATTAAAATGTGTGGCCACTGGGAGATCCTGCTTTCTCTGGCGGACAGAGCGTAGATGTTCAGCAAAGCGGTCTCCCAGTCTGCATCGGATCTCGCCAATGTATACAAGGCCACATCAGGAGCACCGGACGCAGTACATCACCCCAGCCAACTCACGGGTGAAGTGTCACCTCACCTGGAAGGACTGTCTGGGGCCCTGAATGGTAGTGAGGGAGGAAGTGTAAGGGCATGTGTAGCACTTGTTCTGCCTACAAGTGTAGCCCCCCCCCCCCGGCCAGCCTCAGGGTCGCTCGTGCTGGGAGGGAGATCGGTGGGGAGGGATTGGGGGGGGGACGAATGGACAAGGGAGTCGCGTAGGGAGCGATCTCTGCGGAAAGCGGAGGGGGAAGGAAAGATGTGCTTAGTGGTGGGATCCCGTTGGAGGTGGCGGAAGTTACGGAGAATTATAAGTTGGACGACATACCCTGACACAATGGTGTCAAGAAAACAACCTCTCCCTCAACGTCGCAAAAACAAAGGAGCTGGTTGTGGACTACAGGAGGAATGGAGACAGGCTGACCCCTATTGACATCAATGGATCTGGGGTTGAGAAGGTGAACAGCTTTAAGTTCCTCGGCATACACATCACTGAGGATCACACGTAGTCTGTACACACCGGCTGTGTGGTGAAAAAGGCACAACAGCACCTCTTTCACCTCAGACGGTTGAGGAAGTTTGGTATGGGTCCCCAAATCCTAAGAACTTTCTACGGGGGCACAATTGAGAGCATCCTGACTGGCTGCATCACTGCCTGGTATGGGAACTGTACCTCCCTCAATCGCAGGACTCTACAGAGAGTGGTGTGGACAGCCCAGCGCATCTGTAGATGTGAACTTCCCATGATTCAGGACATTTACAATGACCAGTATGTAAAAAGGGCCTGAAGGATCATTGGGGACCCGAGTCACCTCAACCACAAACTGTTCCAGCTGCTACCATCCGGGAAACGGTACCGCAGCATAAAAGCCAGGACCAACAGGCTCCAGGACAGCTTCTTCCACCAGGCCATCAGACTGATTAATTCAAGCTGACACAATTGTATTTCTATGTTATATTGACTGTCCTGTTGTACATACTATTTATTACAAATTACTATAAATTGTACATTGCACATTTAGACGGAGGCATAACAAAGATTTTTACTCCTCATGTATATGAAGGATGTAAGAAATAAAGTCAATTCAATTATCTTTGCCTCTCCTAATCTTACAAACCTCAATCAGATCTCTCCTCAGCCTTCAACATTCCAAAGAAAATAACCCAATTTTGTCCAACCTTGCTACATTAACTCATGATTAAATGATAATTAAACATGAATTGGAACATTTTCCCCATGACCATCTGGATTTCCTCTGGGTGGTCTAGTTCCTCCCTCGTTCCAAAGAGAGTTCAGTTGCGGGCATACTATGTTGGCACTCGAGCCATGGCGAGACTTGGGGGCTGCCCCCAGCACATCCTCAGACTGTGTTGGTCATTGACACAAACAACACGGTTCACTGTGTGTTTCAATGTACATGTGACAATAAGGCTCATTTGATCTTATCTTATGTGACAGTCACTTGCACCTGATCTCTGGCACTCTCCCCTCTGGCCACAGGCTGTGACTCCTGGGCAGGCGACTGGTGAGGAAGAGCTGCTCAATAGCACTGTGAAGGACACCCTCCATCTCCCCACCATGGACTCTGTCTACACTTCCCACCGCCTGGGGAACCCACCCACCTCGGACATCTCTCTTCTCTCCCCCTCCACTGGGGAGGAGACACAAAAACCTGAAAGCATGCATCACTAAGCGAAGAATAGCTTCCACTCCGCTGTTGTAAGACCATTTGGGGGCTGCCACTCTTGTTGCTATCTGCATTACTTTTTTTTTGCATGGGGGGAGGGTGATGCTCGATGCTATTTGCGCTATTTGTTTTTTTTTGCATGTGAGGTTGGGGGGTTGGTGTTTTCCTTTGAAAGTCTTCCATGAGTCCACTGTCAAGAAGGCCCACCAGCGCCTTTACTTCCTGAGAAAACTAAAGAAATTTGGCCTGTCCCCTAAAACCCTCACTAATTTTTATAGATGCACCGTAGAAAGCATTCTTCTAGGGTGCATCACAACCTGGTATGGAAGTTGTCCTGTCCAAGACCGGAAGAAGCTGCTGAAGATCATGAACACGGCGCAGCACATCACACAAACCAATCTTCCATCCGTGGACTCACTTTACACCGCACACTGTCGGAGCAGTGCTGCCGGGATAATCAAGGACATGACCCACCCAGCCAACACACTTTTCGTCCCTCTTCCCTCCGGGAGAAGGCTCAGGAGCTTGAAGACTCGTACGGCCAGATTTGGGAACAGCTTCCTTCCAACTGTGATAAGACTGCCGAACAGATCCTGACCCGGATCTGGGCCGTACCCTCCAAATATCCGGACCTCCATCTCGGTTTTTTTTGCACTACCTTACTTTCCATTTTTCTATTTTCTATTTATGATTTATAATTTAAATTTTTAATATTTACAATCGATTTGTAATCCAGGGAGTGAGAAGCGCAGAATCAAATATCGCTGTGATGATTGTACGTTCTCGTATCAATTGTTTGGCGACAATAAAGTATAAAGTATAAAGTATAAAGTATGGTTTTCTTTGTTTCATGGCTGTCTGGAGAAGACAAACCTCAGAGATGTGCACTGCATACGTACTTTGATAATAAGTGTACCTTGAACTTTGAATTGAATGGTTCCTTGTACGATAAGATGGATTCTTGACCGTGTGGCCCTCGCACTTTATTGTCTGCGCTCTCTGCACTCTCTCTGTAATGTCAACACTTCACTCTGCATTCTGTCATTGTACTGATGAGATGAAATGATCACAATGAGGACCCCAAGTATAATTTCTATTCCAGTTACTACACTACTGAATGCTTCTCTAGTGCAACAAAATGGTCTCCTGACCTCACAATCAAGTTCAAATTTATTTTATTTATTTAGAGATACTGTCCTCCTCCTGCAAAGAACGGGGTTTCCCTGCCTCCGCCATTGATACTGTCCTCATCCGCGTCCCCTCCATTTTTCAACGTAGACTGTGAAGCATCTTCGCTCCATCTGCAGGAAACGGGATTTCCTGGTGGCCAACCATGTTAATTCCGGGCCCCATTCCCACTCCGACTCCGACATGTCATTCCCCTACAGCCACAACGGGACCACACTCAGGTTGGAGGAGCAACGCCTCATATTCCATCTGGGCAGCCTCCAACCAAATGGCATGAACATTGATTTCTCCACCGTCCGGTGATGCTTTAATGTCCCCCTTCCCTCTTCTTCAATTATTGGCTAAATCAGCCAAGGAACAAGGGTAGAGATTAAACAAATAAAAAGGTGCTTTCTAAAATGTCTGTACGGGGTCTTTCTTTTTGTTAAATTTAAAATGGCGTCTTTGTTATGTTAATCTGGGGAATGCGGCTTTGTTGTGTTAAACGCTGAAGAAAGTTTGCGCTAGCAGTTTGTTTTACTTTAAAGTGAGATAGCAGCCTTCTATTTAGCCAATGGGTGGTTATGTATCGTTTTGTTTTCGGATACCATGCTGTATGATATGACTGTGGATTGAGTTTTGGCAGGGAGTTGGAGGAGAGAGACGGGGTTTTTGGGGGGGAGTCGGGGGAGAGACGAGGAGGACGGTGGAGAGACGAGGAGGACGGTGGAGAGACTGGGAGGACGGTGGAGAGACTGGGAGGACGGTGGAGAGACGATGAGGACGATGGAGAGACGAGGAGGACGGTGGAGAGACTAGGAGGACGGTGGAGAGACGAGGAGGACGGTGGAGAGACTAGGAGGACGGTGGAGAGACTAGGAGGACGGTGGAGAGACGAGGAGGACGGTGGAGAGACTAGGAGGACGGTGGAGAGACGAGGAGGACGATGGAGAGACGAGGAGGACGGTGGAGAGACTGGGAGGATGGTGGAGAGACGGGGAGTCGGTGGAGAGACGGGGAGGATGGAGGAGAGACAGGGACTCAGTGGAGAGACGGGGAGTCAGAGGGGAGACAGGGAGGACAGAGGAGAGATGGGGAGTCGGAGGAGAGACGGGGAGTCGGAGGAGAGACGGGGAGGACAGAGGAGAGACGGGGAGTCGGAGGGGAGATGGGGAGGACGATGGAGAGACGGGGAGTCGGAGAGGAGACGGGGAGGACGGTGGGGAGACGGGGAGGACGGTGGAGAGACGAGGAGGACGGTGGAGAGACAGGGAGTCAGTGGAGAGACGGGGAGTCGGAGGAGAGACGGGGAGGACGATGGAGAGATGGGGAGTCGGAGGGGAGACGGGGAGGACGGTGGAGAGACGAGGAGGACGGTGGAGAGACGAGGAGGACGGTGGAGAGACAGGGAGTCAGTGGAGAGACGGGGAGTCAGTGGAGAGACGGGGAGTATGGAGGAGACACGGGGAGTCGGAGGCGAGACGGGGAGTCGGAGGAGAGACGGGGAGTCGGAGGAGAGACGGGGAGTCGGAGGAGAGACGGGGAGTCGGAGGAGAGACAGGGAGTCAGTGGAGAGACGGGGAGTATGGAGGAGAGACGGGGAGCATGGAGGAGAGACGGGGAGTCGGAGGAGAGACAGGGAGTCAGTGGAGAGACGGGGAGTCGGAGGAGAGACAGGGAGCATGGAGGAGAGACGGGGAGTATGGAGGAGAGATGGGGAGGACGGAGGAGAGACGGGGAGTCGGAGGAGAGACGGGGAGCACGGAGGAGAGACGGGGAGTCGGAGGAGAGACGGGGAGGACGGTGAACGGGGGTTTTTGGGGGGAGTCGGAAGAGAGACGGGGAGTCGGAGGAGAGACGAGGAGGACGGAGAAGAGACAGGGAGGACGGAGGAGAGACGGGGAGTCGGAGGAGAGACGGGGAGGACGGTGGATGGGGTTTTGGCGGGGAGTCGGAGGAGAGACGGGGAGGACAGCAGAGAGACGGGGAGGACGGCGGAGAGACGGGGAGTCAGAGGGGGGACGGGGAGTCGGAGGAGGGACGGGGAGTCGGAGGAGAGACGAGGAGGACGGTGGACGGGGTTTTGGCAGGGAGTCAGAGGAGAGACGAGGAGGACCGCAGACGAGGCTCCGGTCAATCACTCCGGGTGTTCCCGAGCCGTGAGTCAACAGGATCCGGGTGGTCGTCAGGAATCGATTGAGCTCCAACGGTAGCGCGCGAGGAACTTGGACTTTGATAAGTGTTGGCGCCTTTTTTTTCCATCACTTTCCTCTCTGTATCAAATTTATATTAATGTCATAGAATTAGTAATATCGATAAAGTGTATTTGTTAAAATTTACTGGGTGTGCTGGCTGATGATTGATGTTTGGGATTGATTCGGGCTGCGACTGACCCTGTGGGAAATGTTGAGGCAGGTGCTGGGCTGGATTTCCCCTAGACATTTACGAGCCAATATAACGGAACGTTACATGTCTATTTACCCTCAGGAGAGGGTAAACTCACTCCTGTTTACATCAGGGTGCTGAGGTCAATCGGATCGAGAGATTCAAGTTCCAACGTGTAAACATCATCAATATCCTGTCCTGCTCCAGGCACTAAATGCCACACCAGCACCTCGACTTTCTCAGGAAGCTGAATAACTTGGCAAGTTCCCTCTGACCTCACCATGTTTCATTGGCACACCATAGGTGCATCATGGCAACTGCTCTGCCTGTGACTGCAAGAGACTGCAGAGGGCTGTGGACACAGCTCAGACCCTCACAGAAACCAGACTCCCCTCCATGAACTCACTCTGTCTATAGTCCTCTCTGCAGGCAATAGCAAGGTTTGAAAGAAGATACCACCAGGCTCAAGGACGGGTTTGTTCCACTGGTTCCACTCCCACCCCATCTCTACCCCTCAGCTGCCCGTCACCTCCCCTTGGTGCCCCACCCCTTTCCTCCTTCCCTGTCTCCCGTTGGTCCACTCTCCTCCCCTATCAGATTCCTTCTTATCCAAGTGTAAAGGTGATGTCCACACGCAGCGGCCTCTCGGTTGCCAACCAAAGATGCTTGTTTCTTTGTTGTGTGTTTTTATACATAGTAAGACCATTCTTGGCTCCAATAACTACCTCTACAGCAGGTGAACCACATCAGTGGGCAGCTCAGTATTCGGTGCAGCCGGCCAGGGTGTTGTAAGAGCCAACTGGTGGTTCAGAGAAAATGAGTTGGCTTGTCGGGCCGAGGAAGACGAGACAGGCACTTGGGCTGTCAGGTGGATTGGGATGTTGGGCCGTCGGGCCGCAGAAGGAGCCAGACTGGGCTCAGATGAGGGGACCCGTGTGGAGACCGAGCTGTTGCCTGCTACTTGGAGGCACTGGAGTTGGTGCCCTCGAGTTGGCACGAAGGCGGTGTGTAGTGAAACCCTGGATGCTTCTTTTGCGATCGCAAGACCCTGTTGGACACTGATTGCCACAGGCTTGCTACCCTTGTTTGGTGGTGAGACAGGGAGCGAGACAGCAGGGTCACCTTGGTCGTAGCGAGGACTAGCCCTCAAACCATGGGCTTGTGCTGTGGCGTGGCCTCTGGGCTCAGGTGGTGGCTGCCCTCCAGTGGTGGATTGGTGGAACTACAGGCTGGGCTGCCAGGAACCAATCTGCAGGATGTCGCTCAGAGTCCTGGACTAAAGATGTGTTTTCTCACATGACTATATTCTTTTTTTTTTAATTCCTTTCTCGCTATTTTGAATGCATGTATATGTGTTTTGCACCCTGCCCCCACAGAAACGCTGTCTCGTTCAGCTGTACCCATGTATGGTTTGAATGACAAGTACACTTGATTTGCTTCAATTTGATTTACCTCTTCCATTCATCACCTCCCAGCTTCTTACTTCACCCCCCCCACATGCCCACCTTCCCCCTCACCTGGTCCCGCCATGCACTCCCTCCATTAAGCAGGGTCGATTATGGATGTTGTATCTTAGCTGTCTACACAAGCCATGGCAATACGATATGGAGAGCAAGTTGTTGGCATGCAGCCGTCTCTCCCTCTCCACACGTCTGATAAACCCAGAGGAACAGCAGAGACCGACACAGTTTGGCACCAGCAGCGTCGCAGGAGCTGCCAGTCAGCATTGAAATCGACATCAGACTGCCTCAGGGACTGCAGCTCTGGATATTTCCTAGGGGTTTACTCCGGAAGCCTTCCCCGTGAGTGGGTACAGCCGCAAGGCAGTGGAGGTTTGAGATCAGAGCTCTTCTTCTCTCTGGATGAGCTGCCAACCACAGCTGACAAACCCCATCTGCCCGAAGCAACAGGTTCTACGATGCCAGTAACTCTTCTCCTGTCAGTAGAAACAGTTCCGCTGCGTTTAGTATGAAGCCCCGTGAAGGCCAGGAGCTGGACTTGGTTGTCAGAGTGTATTTGAGACTCGCGTCATTGAGAGCATTTAATAGATAGTGGGAGCTCATACCCCACCTCCCCCCGGGCATGGCAATCTTAAGGTACCTGACCATTTACAGGATTGATATAACCATATATAGATAGAAACAGCTTCTACCCCTCCATCATCAGGTTTTCAAATATTCCATGAACACTACCTCACTATTCCTGTCTGCATTAAATTCCATCTGCCATCTTTCAGCCAATTTCACCACCTGGTCCAGATCCCACTGCAAGCCTTGATAGTCTTCCTCGCTGTCCACTACACCCCCAATCTTGGTGTCATCCACAAATTTGTTGATCGAGTTAACTACATTATCATGGAGATCGTTGATATAGATGACAACAATGGACCCAGCCCTGATCCCAGCGGCACTCCACTAGTCACAGACCCCCAGTCAGACAGGCAACTGCCTACAACCACTCTCTGATTTCTTCCACGAAGCCAATGTCTAATTCAATTTACTACCTCATCTTGAATACCAAGCAACTGAATCTTCCTAACCAACCTCCCATGTGGGACCTTGTCAAAGGCCTTGCTAAAGTCCAAGTAGACAACATCCACTGCCTTGCCTTCATCCACTTTCTTGGTAACTTCCTCAAAAAACTCTATAAGATTGGTTAAACATGACTTACCACGCACAAAGCCATGTTGATTATCCCTAATCCGTCCACCACCACCCCCCCGTCTATCCAAATAATATACTTATATATCCAGTCCCATCAGAATAGCTTCCAATAATTTTCCCATGACTGATGTCAGGCTCAACAGCCTACAATTTCCTGCCTTATTCTTAGACAATGGAACAACATTAAGATCTCTTCAATCTCTTTCAGCTCCTTGCATCAATTACCACTCCAATCTTCCAGAGGACCAATTTTGTCCCTTGCTATCCTTTTTCTCTTAATACATCTGTAGAAGCCCTTGAGATTCTCCTTCACCATGCCTACAGAAACAACTTCTTCCTGCCTTCTTTTAGCCCTCCTGATTTCTTTCTCAAATCTTCTCTTGCGTTTCTTTTCCTCCATAAGCACCTATTTGTTCCTACCTGCCCATCCCTGCCATGCACCTCCTTTTTTCTCTTCACCAGGGCCTTGATATCTCTTGAAAACCAAGGTTCCCTGAATTTGTTATCCTTGTCTTTTATTCCGACTGGAACATACAAACTCTGTACTCTCAAAATTTCACTTTTGAAAGCCTCCCACATACCAAGTACACCTTTGCCAGAAAACAACCTGCCACAAACCACACTTGCCAGATCCTTTCTGATGCCATCAAATAGGCCTTTCTCCAATTTAGAATCTCAACACGAGGACCAGACCTATTCTTCTCCATAAACACCTTGAAACTAATGGCATTATGATCACTGGATACAAAGTGTTTCCCTGTACAAAGTTCAGTCACCTGCCCTGTCTCATTCCCTAATAATAGATCCAGTACCACACACTGTCTCACTGGGACTTCTATGTACTGATTAAGGAAACTTTCCTGAACATATTTTACAAACTCTTTCCCGTCCATCCCATTCACAGTATGGGAGTCTCAGTCAATATGTGGGAAGTTAAAATCACCGACTATAACAACCTTATCTTTCTTGCAACAGTCTGCGATCTCTCTACAAATTTGCTCCTTTAAATCCTACAGACTGTTGGGTGGTCAATATTATAATCCAATTAACATGGTCATACCTTTCTTATTCCTCAGTTCTACCCATGGCACCTCTCCAGTCTGTCCTGACTGAGTACTGCCTGACTAGTAAACCCACCTCCCCTCCTTTAATTCCTCCTGCTCCGTCACGTCAAGAACAATGGAATCCTGTAAAATTGATCTGCCAGTCCTGCCCTTCCTGCACCCAAGTCTCACTAATGGCTACAATATCATAATTCCACGTGCTGATCCATGCCCTGAGCTCCTCTGCCTTCCCTACAATACCCCTTACACTGAAATATACACAGCTCAGAACCTTAGTCTCACCATGCTCGACCTTTTGATTCCTGACTTTGTATGCAGGCTTAACAACATCTTTCTCCACAACCACTCCACTCTCTGTTCTGGTACTCTGGTTCCCATGACCCTGCAACTCTAGTTTAACCCTCCCCCCACCCCAGGCAGCATTAGTTCCCTTTAAACTTTTCACCTTTCACCCTGAACCCATGACCTTGTAACCTAACCTCAGGGGAAAAGGTCAGATTGCATTTACGTTATCTATACCCCTCAGAATTTTGATTACCTCAATGAAATCTCACCACAATCTTCTAACAGATGGGCTGAAGGGCCACTTTCTGCACTGGAGTCTCCTATGATTCTAAAACTTCAAACTTCCCTGAACTGCTGTTACAAAACAACAAATTTCACGACATACAATATGTTGGTGATAATGAACTTGATTCTTTGACAGACTTCTATGGTTGTGTTGTGGAGAGTATATTGACTGGCTGCATCACAGCCTGGCATGGAAACACCAATGCCCTTGGACAGAAAACCTGACAAGAGGTAGTGGATACGGCCCAGTCCATCACGGGTAAAGTCCTCCCCACCACTGAGCACATCTACACAGCTGTTACCCCTCAACCATTTAGTAGCCCTTTAGCGAACCAGAGGGGATAACTTCACTCCATCACTGAAATGTTCCCACAACCTTTGAACTCACTTTCAAGGAATCCTCACCTCATGTTCTCAATATATTTTTTCTTCTTCTGTGTTTGCAGTTTGTTGTCTTTTGCACACTGGTTGTTTTCCGGTCCTGTCGGGTGCAGTCTTATATTGATTAGACCCATAAGACAAAGGAGCAGAAGTCGGCCATTCGGCCCATCGAGTCTGCTCCACCATTTTATCATGAGCTGATCCATTCTCCCATTTAGTCCCACTCTCCCACCTTCTCACCATAACCTTTGATGCCCTGGCTACTCAGATACCTATCAATCTCTGCCTTAAATACACCCAATGACTTGGCCTCCACTCCTGCCCGTGGCAACAAATTCCATAGATTCACCACCCTCTGACTAAAAAAATTTCTTCGCATCTCTGTTCTGAAAGGATGCCCTTCAATCCTTAAGTCATGTCCTCTCGTACTGGACTCCCCCATCATGGGAAACAACTTTGCCACATCCACTCTGTCCATGCCTTTCAACATTCAAAATGTTTCTATGAGGTCTCCCCTCATTCTTCTAAACTCCAAGGAATACAGTCCAAGAGCGGACAAACATTCCTCATATGTTAACCCTCTCATTCCCGAATCATTCTAGTGAATCTTCTCTGTACCCTCTCCAACGTCAGCACATCCTTTCTTAAATAAGGAGACCAAAACTGCCCACAGTACTCCAAGTGAGGTCTCACCAGCGCCTTATAGAGCCTCAACATCACATCCCTGCTCCTATACTCTATTCCTCTAGAAATGAATGCCAACACTGCATTCGCCTTCTTCACCACCGACTCAACCTGGAGGTTAACCTTAAGGGTATCCTGCACGAGGATTCCCAAGTCCTGTTGCATCTCAGAACTTTGAATTCACTCCCTATTTAAATAATTGTCTGCCCGTTTAGTTCTTCTGCCAAAGTGCATAACAATACACTTTCCAACATTGTACTTCATTTGCCATTTCTCTGCCCAATCTTCCAATCTATCCAAGTCTCTGCAGACTCTCCGTTTCCTCAGCACCACCGGCCCCTCCACCTATCTTCGTATCATCAGCAAATTTAGCCACAAATCCATCTATTCCATAATCCAAATCGTTGATGTACAACGTAAAAAGATGCGGCCCCAACACGGACCCCTGTGGAACACCGCTGGTAACCGGCAGCCAACCAGAATAGGATCCCTTTATTCCCACTCTCTGTTTCCTGCCAATCAGCCAACGCTCTATCCACGTATGTAACTTTCCTGTAATTCCATGGGCTCTTATCTTGTTTAGCAGCCTCATGTGTGGCACCTTGTCAAAGGCCTTCTGAAAATCCAAATATACAACATCCACTGCATCTCCCTTGTCTAGCCTACTGGTAATTTCCTCAAACAATTGTAATAGGTTTGTCAGGCAGGATTTTCCTTTAAGGAAACCATGCTGAGTTCTGCCTATCCTGTCATATGCCTCAAGGTACTCCGTAACCTCATTCTCGACAATTGATGTCAGAGACAATCTATTGTGTCTCTGAGATTTACTGTGATTCCCCACAAGTAAATGCACCTCAGGGTTGTATATGGTGACACATATGTATTTTGATAATACATTTACTTTCAACTTGAACTTTGGATTTCAATTTGCGTTCAAAGGAAGGAATGGACAATATAGCGATGGCCACCAGATGGCAGCATTGTCCACGATTCCACTGCCACAGGTCTTTAGGCCTTGCTGATGGAGCCGGTTCTGTGTTCATCACCATCATCATCATCATCTCCTCCTCCTCCTCCTCCTGCCCTGCCTTGCACCACCCGTCTCAGCGAGTTCCCTCCGGGTTTATTCTCCAGCCAACCCTGGAGAGTGGCGGAGGGCAGGAGGAGAGCGCTGTGCTTGTCAGCAAGACCAAGGAATTGATTGTAGACTTCAGGAAGAGTTCAAAGTTCAAAGTAAATTTATTATCAACCTACATAAATACAGTGCAAAAGTCTTAGGCACATATATATAGCTAGTTTGCCCAAGACTTTTGCACGGTACTGTAGTAATTTTATGTACTGCACTGTACAGCTGCCACAAAAAAACAGATTTCATGACACGTGTGAGTGATGATAAACCTGACTCTGATATGGGTCCCTATTGTGGACTGAGAGTGGGAAGGGGTCAGGGAGAGGGGAATCATGGCTGGGAAAGGGGAGGGGAGAGTGGAGGGAGTGGGAAGCACCAGACAGACATTCTGTAATGATCAATAAATCAATTGTTTGGAATCAAATAACCTTGCCTGGTGTCTCAGAGCTGGGTGTGTCTGCATCCGAGGACCCCCCCTGCCCCCCAAGGCTGCCCTGCCTCTCCTTCTCTCCCACCTGTCCCACACCCCTCCCATGGCGCTCCATCTCGCCATTCTCAACATCCTTTGCTCCCGCCAGATTTACAAACTTGCTCTCTGCTCCACATTGACAAGTACAGTCAAGAACATGAGCCCTTGAGAGTGAATCCATAGGTTGTGGGAACAGTTCAATGACTTTGATTCAGGGGCCTGATGGTTGAGGGGTAATAACTGTTCCTGAACCTGGTGGTGTGTGACCTGATGGTTGAGGGGTAATAACTGTTCCTGAACCTGGTGGTGTGTGACCTGATGGTTGAGGGGTAATAACTGTTCCTGAACCTGGTGGTGTGGGACCTGATGGTTGAGGGGTAATAACTGTTCCTGAACCTGGTGGTGTGGGACCTGATGGTTGAGGGGTAATAACTGTTCCTGAACCTGGTGGTGTGGGACCTGATGGTTGAGGGGTAATAACTGTTCCTGAACCTGGTGGTGTGGGACCTGATGGTTGAGGGGTAATAACTGTTCCTGAACCTGGTGATGTGGGACCTGATGGTTGAGGGGTAATAATTGTTCCTGAACCTGGTGGTGTGGGACCTGATGGTTGAGGGGTAATAACTGTTCCTGAACCTGGTGGTGTGGGACCTGATGGTTGAGGGGTAATAACTGTTCCTGAACCTGGTGGTGTGGGACCTGATGGTTGAGGGGTAATAACTGTTCCTGAACCTGGTGATGTGGGACCTGATGGTTGAGGGGTAATAATTGTTCCTGAACCTGGTGGTGTGGGACCTGATGGTTGAGGGGTAATAACTGTTCCTGAACCTGGTGATGTGGGACCTGATGGTTGAGGGGTAATAATTGTTCCTGAACCTGGTGGTGTGGGACCTGATGGTTGAGGGGTAATAACTGTTCCTGAACCTGGTGGTGTGGGACCTGATAGTTGAGGGGTAATAACTGTTCCTGAACCTGGTGGTGTGGGGCCTGATGGTTGAGGGGTGATAACTGTTCCTGAACCTGGTGATGTGGGACCTGATGGCTGAGGGATAATAACTGTTCCTGAACCTGGTGGTGTGTGACCTGATGGTTGAGGGGTAATAACTGTTCCTGAACCTGGTGGTGTGTGACCTGATGGTTGAGGGGTAATAACTGTTTCTGAACCTGGTGGTGTGGGATCTGATGGTTGAGGGGTAATAACTGTTCCTGAACCTGGTGGTGTGGGACTGACGGTTGAGGGGTAATAACTGTTTCTGAACCTGGTGGTGTGGGACCTGATGGTTGAGGGGTAATAACTGTTCCTGAACCTGGTGGTGTGGGACTGACAGTTGAGGGGTAATAACTGTTCCTGAACCTGGTGGTGTGGGACCTGATGGTTGAGGGGTAATAACTGTTCCTGAACCTGGTGATGTGGGACCTGATGGTTGAGGGGTAATAATTGTTCCTGAACCTGGTGGTGTGGGACCTGATGGTTGAGGGGTAATAACTGTTCCTGAACCTGGTGGTGTGGGACCTGATGGTTGAGGGGTAATAACTGTTCCTGAACCTGGTGGTGTGGGACCTGATGGTTGAGGGGTAATAACTGTTCCTGAACCTGGTGGTGTGGGACCTGATGGTTGAGGGGTAATAACTGTTCCTGAACCTGGTGATGTGGGACCTGATGGTTGAGGGGTAATAATTGTTCCTGAACCTGGTGGTGTGGGACCTGATGGTTGAGGGGTAATAACTGTTCCTGAACCTGGTGATGTGGGACCTGATGGTTGAGGGGTAATAATTGTTCCTGAACCTGGTGGTGTGGGACCTGATGGTTGAGGGGTAATAACTGTTCCTGAACCTGGTGGTGTGGGACCTGATGGTTGAGGGGTAATAACTGTTCCTGAACCTGGTGGTGTGGGACCTGATGGTTGAAGGGTAATAACTGTTCCTGAACCTGGTGGTGTGGGACCTGATGGTTGAGGGGTAATAACTGTTCCTGAACCTGGTGATGTGGGACCTGATGGTTGAGGGGTAATAATTGTTCCTGAACCTGGTGGTGTGGGACCTGATGGTTGAGGGGTAATAACTGTTCCTGAACCTGGTGATGTGGGACCTGATGGTTGAGGGGTAATAATTGTTCCTGAACCTGGTGGTGTGGGACCTGATGGTTGAGGGGTAATAACTGTTCCTGAACCTGGTGGTGTGGGACCTGATGGTTGAGGGGTAATAACTGTTCCTGAACCTGGTGGTGTGGGACTGACGGTTGAGGGGTAATAACTGTTCCTGAACCTGGTGGCGTGGGACCTGATGGTTGAGGGGTAATAACTGTTCCTGAACCTGGTGGTGTGGGACCTGATGGTTGAGGGGTAATAACTGTTCCTGAACCTGGTGGTGTGGGACCTGATGGTTGAGGGGTAATAACTGTTCCTGAACCTGGTGGTGTGGGACCTGATGGTTGAGGGGTAATAACTGTTCCTGAACCTGGTGGTATGGGACCTGATAGTTGAGGGGTAATAACTGTTCCTGAACCTGGTGGTGTGGGACTGACGGTTGAGGGGTAATAACTGTTTCTGAACCTGGTGGTGTGGGACCTGATGGTTGAGGGGTAATAACTGTTCCTGAACCTGCTGGTGTGGGACTGACGGTTGAGGGGTAATAACTGTTTCTGAACCTGGTGGCGTGGGACCTGATGGTTGAGGGGTAATAACTGTTCCTGAACCTGGTGGTGTGGGACCTGATGGTTGAGGGGTAATAACTGTTCCTGAACCTGGTGGTGTGGGACCTGATGGTTGAGGGGTAATAACTGTTCCTGAACCTGGTGGTGTGGGACCTGATGGTTGAGGGGTAATAACTGTTCCTGAACCTGGTGGTATGGGACCTGATAGTTGAGGGGTAATAACTGTTCCTGAACCTGGTGGTGTGGGACTGACGGTTGAGGGGTAATAACTGTTTCTGAACCTGGTGGTGTGGGACCTGATGGTTGAGGGGTAATAACTGTTCCTGAACCTGCTGGTGTGGGACTGACGGTTGAGGGGTAATAACTGTTTCTGAACCTGGTGGTGTGGGACTGACGGTTGAGGGGTAATAACTGTTCCTGAACCTGGTGGTTTGGGACCTGATGGTTGAGGGGTAATAACTGTTCCTGAACCTGGTAGTTTGGGACCTGATGGTTGAGGGGTAATAACTGTTCCTGAACCTGGTGGTGTGGGACCTGATGGTTGAGGGGTAATAACTGTTCCTGAACCTGGTGGTTTGGGACCTGATGGTTGAGGGGTAATAACTGTTCCTGAACCTGGTGGTGTGGGACCTGATGGTTGAGGGGTAATAACTGTTCCTGAACCTGGTGGTTTGGGACCTGATGGTTGAGGGGTAATAACTGTTCCTGAACCTGGTGGTGTGGGACCTGATGGTTGAGGGGTAATAACTGTTTCTGAACCTGGTGGTGTGGGATCTGATGGTTGAGGGGTAATAACTGTTCCTGAACCTGGTGGTGTGGGACTGACGGTTGAGGGGTAATAACTGTTTCTGAACCTGGTGGTGTGGGACCTGATGGTTGAGGGGTAATAACTGTTCCTGAACCTGGTGGTGTGGGACTGACAGTTGAGGGGTAATAACTGTTCCTGAACCTGGTAGTGTGGGACCTGATGGTTGAGGGGTAATAACTGTTCCTGAACCTGGTAGTGTGGGACCTGATGGTTGAGGGGTAATAACTGTTCCTGAACCTGGTAGTGTGGGACCTGATGGTTGAGGGGTAATAACTGTTCCTGAACCTGGTGGTGTGAGACCTGATGGTTGAGGGGTAATAACTGTTTCTGAACCTGGTGGTGTGGGACCTGATGGTTGAGGGGTAATAACTGTTCCTGAACCTGGTGGTGTGGGACCTGATGGTTGAGGGGTAATAACTGTTTCTGAACCTGGTGGTGTGGGACCTGATGGTTGAGGGGTAATAACTATTCCTGAACCTGGTGGTGTGGGACTGACGGTTGAGGGGTAATAACTGTTCCTGAACCTGGTAGTGTGGGACCTGATGGTTGAGGGGTAATAACTGTTCCTGAACCTGGTGGTTTGGGACCTGATGGTTGAGGGGTAATAACTGTTCCTGAACCTGGTGGTGTGGGACCTGATGGTTGAGGGGTAATAACTGTTTCTGAACCTGGTGGTGTGGGATCTGATGGTTGAGGGGTAATAACTGTTCCTGAACCTGGTGGTGTGGGACTGACGGTTGAGGGGTAATAACTGTTTCTGAACCTGGTGGTGTGGGACCTGATGGTTGAGGGGTAATAACTGTTCCTGAACCTGGTGGTGTGGGACTGACAGTTGAGGGGTAATAACTGTTCCTGAACCTGGTAGTGTGGGACCTGATGGTTGAGGGGTAATAACTGTTCCTGAACCTGGTAGTGTGGGACCTGATGGTTGAGGGGTAATAACTGTTCCTGAACCTGGTAGTGTGGGACCTGATGGTTGAGGGGTAATAACTGTTCCTGAACCTGGTGGTGTGAGACCTGATGGTTGAGGGGTAATAACTGTTTCTGAACCTGGTGGTGTGGGACCTGATGGTTGAGGGGTAATAACTGTTCCTGAACCTGGTGGTGTGGGACCTGATGGTTGAGGGGTAATAACTGTTACTGAACCTGGTGGTGTGGGACCTGATGGTTGAGGGGTAATAACTATTCCTGAACCTGGTGGTGTGGGACTGACGGTTGAGGGGTAATAACTGTTCCTGAACCTGGTAGTGTGGGACCTGATGGTTGAGGGGTAATAACTGTTCCTGAACCTGGTAGTGTGGGACCTGATGGTTGAGGGGTAATAACTGTTCCTCAACCTGGTGGTGTGGTACCTGATGGTTGAGGGGTAATAACTGTTCCTGAACCTGGAGGTGTGAGACCTGATGGTTGAGGGGTAATAACTGTTCCTGAACCTGGTGGTTTGGGACCTGATGGTTGAGGGGTAATAACTGTTCCTGAACCTGGTGGTGTGGGACCTGATGGTTGAGGGGTAATAACTGTTCCTGAACCTGGTAGTGTGGGACCTGATGGTTGAGGGGTAATAACTGTTCCTGAACCTGGTAGTGTGGGACCTGATGGTTGAGGGGTAATAACTGTTCCTGAACCTGGTAGTGTGGGACCTGATGGTTGAGGGGTAATAACTGTTCCTGAACCTGGTGGTGTGGGACTGACGGTTGAGGGGTAATAACTGTTCCTGAACCTGGTGGTGTGGGACTGACGGTTGAGGGGTAATAACTGTTCCTGAACCTGGTGGTGTGGGACCTGATGGTTGAGGGGTAATAACTGTTCCTGAACCTGGTGGTGTGGGACCTGATGGTTGAGGGGTAATAACTGTTCCTGAACCTGGTGGTGTGGGACCTGATGGTTGAGGGGTAATAACTGTTCCTGACCCTGGTGATGTGGGACCTGATGGCTGAGGGATAATAACTGTTCCTGAACCTGGTGGCGTGGGACCTGATGGTTGAGGGGTAATAACTGTTCCTGAACCTGGTGGTGTGGGACCTGATGGTTGAGGGGTAATAACTGTTCCTGAACCTGGTGGTATGGGACCTGATAGTTGAGGGGTAATAACTGTTCCTGAACCTGGTGGTGTGGGACTGACGGTTGAGGGGTAATAACTGTTTCTGAACCTGGTGGTGTGGGACCTGATGGTTGAGGGGTAATAACTGTTCCTGAACCTGCTGGTGTGGGACTGACGGTTGAGGGGTAATAACTGTTTCTGAACCTGGTGGTGTGGGACTGACGGTTGAGGGGTAATAACTGTTCCTGAACCTGGTGGTTTGGGACCTGATGGTTGAGGGGTAATAACTGTTCCTGAACCTGGTGGTTTGGGACCTGATGGTTGAGGGGTAATAACTGTTCCTGAACCTGGTGGTGTGGGACCTGATGGTTGAGAGGTAATAACTGTTCCTGAACCTGGTGGTTTGGGACCTGATGGTTGAGGGGTAATAACTGTTCCTGAACCTGGTGGTGTGGGACCTGATGGTTGAGGGGTAATAACTGTTCCTGAACCTGGTGGTTTGGGACCTGATGGTTGAGGGGTAATAACTGTTCCTGAACCTGGTGGTGTGGGACCTGATGGTTGAGGGGTAATAACTGTTTCTGAACCTGGTGGTGTGGGATCTGATGGTTGAGGGGTAATAACTGTTCCTGAACCTGGTGGTGTGGGACTGACGGTTGAGGGGTAATAACTGTTTCTGAACCTGGTGGTGTGGGACCTGATGGTTGAGGGGTAATAACTGTTCCTGAACCTGGTGGTGTGGGACTGACAGTTGAGGGGTAATAACTGTTCCTGAACCTGGTAGTGTGGGACCTGATGGTTGAGGGGTAATAACTGTTCCTGAACCTGGTAGTGTGGGACCTGATGGTTGAGGGGTAATAACTGTTCCTGAACCTGGTAGTGTGGGACCTGATGGTTGAGGGGTAATAACTGTTCCTGAACCTGGTGGTGTGAGACCTGATGGTTGAGGGGTAATAACTGTTTCTGAACCTGGTGGTGTGGGACCTGATGGTTGAGGGGTAATAACTGTTCCTGAACCTGGTGGTGTGGGACCTGATGGTTGAGGGGTAATAACTGTTTCTGAACCTGGTGGTGTGGGACCTGATGGTTGAGGGGTAATAATTGTTCCTGAACCTGGTGGTGTGGGACCTGATGGTTGAGGGGTAATAACTGTTCCTGAACCTGGTGATGTGGGACCTGATGGTTGAGGGGTAATAATTGTTCCTGAACCTGGTGGTGTGGGACCTGATGGTTGAGGGGTAATAACTGTTCCTGAACCTGGTGGTGTGGGACCTGATGGTTGAGGGGTAATAACTGTTCCTGAACCTGGTGGTGTGGGACCTGATGGTTGAGGGGTAATAACTGTTCCTGAACCTGGTGGTGTGGGACCTGATGGTTGAGGGGTAATAACTGTTCCTGAACCTGGTGATGTGGGACCTGATGGTTGAGGGGTAATAATTGTTCCTGAACCTGGTGGTGTGGGACCTGATGGTTGAGGGGTAATAACTGTTCCTGAACCTGGTGATGTGGGACCTGATGGTTGAGGGGTAATAATTGTTCCTGAACCTGGTGGTGTGGGACCTGATGGTTGAGGGGTAATAACTGTTCCTGAACCTGGTGGTGTGGGACCTGATGGTTGAGGGGTAATAACTGTTCCTGAACCTGGTGGTGTGGGACTGACGGTTGAGGGGTAATAACTGTTCCTGAACCTGGTGGCGTGGGACCTGATGGTTGAGGGGTAATAACTGTTCCTGAACCTGGTGGTGTGGGACCTGATGGTTGAGGGGTAATAACTGTTCCTGAACCTGGTGGTGTGGGACCTGATGGTTGAGGGGTAATAACTGTTCCTGAACCTGGTGGTGTGGGACCTGATGGTTGAGGGGTAATAACTGTTCCTGAACCTGGTGGTATGGGACCTGATAGTTGAGGGGTAATAACTGTTCCTGAACCTGGTGGTGTGGGACTGACGGTTGAGGGGTAATAACTGTTTCTGAACCTGGTGGTGTGGGACCTGATGGTTGAGGGGTAATAACTGTTCCTGAACCTGCTGGTGTGGGACTGACGGTTGAGGGGTAATAACTGTTTCTGAACCTGGTGGCGTGGGACCTGATGGTTGAGGGGTAATAACTGTTCCTGAACCTGGTGGTGTGGGACCTGATGGTTGAGGGGTAATAACTGTTCCTGAACCTGGTGGTGTGGGACCTGATGGTTGAGGGGTAATAACTGTTCCTGAACCTGGTGGTGTGGGACCTGATGGTTGAGGGGTAATAACTGTTCCTGAACCTGGTGGTATGGGACCTGATAGTTGAGGGGTAATAACTGTTCCTGAACCTGGTGGTGTGGGACTGACGGTTGAGGGGTAATAACTGTTTCTGAACCTGGTGGTGTGGGACCTGATGGTTGAGGGGTAATAACTGTTCCTGAACCTGCTGGTGTGGGACTGACGGTTGAGGGGTAATAACTGTTTCTGAACCTGGTGGTGTGGGACTGACGGTTGAGGGGTAATAACTGTTCCTGAACCTGGTGGTTTGGGACCTGATGGTTGAGGGGTAATAACTGTTCCTGAACCTGGTGGTTTGGGACCTGATGGTTGAGGGGTAATAACTGTTCCTGAACCTGGTGGTGTGGGACCTGATGGTTGAGGGGTAATAACTGTTCCTGAACCTGGTGGTTTGGGACCTGATGGTTGAGGGGTAATAACTGTTCCTGAACCTGGTGGTGTGGGACCTGATGGTTGAGGGGTAATAACTGTTCCTGAACCTGGTGGTTTGGGACCTGATGGTTGAGGGGTAATAACTGTTCCTGAACCTGGTGGTGTGGGACCTGATGGTTGAGGGGTAATAACTGTTTCTGAACCTGGTGGTGTGGGATCTGATGGTTGAGGGGTAATAACTGTTCCTGAACCTGGTGGTGTGGGACTGACGGTTGAGGGGTAATAACTGTTTCTGAACCTGGTGGTGTGGGACCTGATGGTTGAGGGGTAATAACTGTTCCTGAACCTGGTGGTGTGGGACTGACAGTTGAGGGGTAATAACTGTTCCTGAACCTGGTAGTGTGGGACCTGATGGTTGAGGGGTAATAACTGTTCCTGAACCTGGTAGTGTGGGACCTGATGGTTGAGGGGTAATAACTGTTCCTGAACCTGGTAGTGTGGGACCTGATGGTTGAGGGGTAATAACTGTTCCTGAACCTGGTGGTGTGAGACCTGATGGTTGAGGGGTAATAACTGTTTCTGAACCTGGTGGTGTGGGACCTGATGGTTGAGGGGTAATAACTGTTCCTGAACCTGGTGGTGTGGGACCTGATGGTTGAGGGGTAATAACTGTTTCTGAACCTGGTGGTGTGGGACCTGATGGTTGAGGGGTAATAACTATTCCTGAACCTGGTGGTGTGGGACTGACGGTTGAGGGGTAATAACTGTTCCTGAACCTGGTAGTGTGGGACCTGATGGTTGAGGGGTAATAACTGTTCCTGAACCTGGTAGTGTGGGACCTGATGGTTGAGGGGTAATAACTGTTCCTCAACCTGGTGGTGTGGGACCTGATGGTTGAGGGGTAATAACTGTTCCTGAACCTGGTGGTGTGAGACCTGATGGTTGAGGGGTAATAACTGTTCCTGAACCTGGTGGTTTGGGACCTGATGGTTGAGGGGTAATAACTGTTCCTGAACCTGGTGGTGTGGGACCTGATGGTTGAGGGGTAATAACTGTTCCTGAACCTGGTAGTGTGGGACCTGATGGTTGAGGGGTAATAACTGTTCCTGAACCTGGTAGTGTGGGACCTGATGGTTGAGGGGTAATAACTGTTCCTGAACCTGGTAGTGTGGGACCTGATGGTTGAGGGGTAATAACTGTTCCTGAACCTGGTGGTGTGGGACTGACGGTTGAGGGGTAATAACTGTTCCTGAACCTGGTGGTGTGGGACTGACGGTTGAGGGGTAATAACTGTTCCTGAACCTGGTGGTGTGGGACCTGATGGTTGAGGGGTAATAACTGTTCCTGAACCTGGTGGTGTGGGACCTGATGGTTGAGGGGTAATAACTGTTCCTGAACCTGGTGGTGTGGGACCTGATGGTTGAGGGGTAATAACTGTTCCTGACCCTGGTGATGTGGGACCTGATGGCTGAGGGATAATAACTGTTCCTGAACCTGGTGGCGTGGGACCTGATGGTGTAATAACTGTTCCTGAACCTGGTGGTTGGGACCTGATGGTTGAGGGGTAATAACTGTTCCTGAACCTGGTGGTTTGGGACCTGATGGTTGAGGGGTAATAACTGTTCCTGAACCTGGTGGTGTGGGACCTGATGGTTGAGGGGTAATAACTGTTTCTGAACCTGGTGGTGTGGGATCTGATGGTTGAGGGGTAATAACTGTTCCTGAACCTGGTGGTGTGGGACTGACGGTTGAGGGGTAATAACTGTTTCTGAACCTGGTGGTGTGGGACCTGATGGTTGAGGGGTAATAACTGTTCCTGAACCTGGTGGTGTGGGACTGACAGTTGAGGGTAATAACTGTTCCTGAACCTGGTAGTGTGGGACCTTGGGTGAAGTTAACTGTTCCTGAACCTGGTGGTGGGGACCTGAGGTTGAGGGGTAATAACTGTTTCTGAACCTGGTGGTGTGGGACCTGATGGTTGAGGGGTAATAACTGTTCCTGAACCTGGTGGTGTGGGACTGATGGTTGAGGGGTAATAACTGTTCCTGAACCTGGTGGTGTGGGACTGACAGTTGAGGGGTAATAACTGTTCCTGAACCTGGTAGTGTGGGACCTGATGGTTGAGGGGTAATAACTGTTCCTGAACCTGGTAGTGTGGGACCTGATGGTTGAGGGGTAATAACTGTTCCTGAACCTGGTAGTGTGGGACCTGATGGTTGAGGGGTAATAACTGTTCCTGAACCTGGTGGTGTGAGACCTGATGGTTGAGGGGTAATAACTGTTTCTGAACCTGGTGGTGTGGGACCTGATGGTTGAGGGGTAATAACTGTTCCTGAACCTGGTGGTGTGGGACCTGATGGTTGAGGGGTAATAACTGTTTCTGAACCTGGTGGTGTGGGACCTGATGGTTGAGGGGTAATAACTATTCCTGAACCTGGTGGTGTGGGACTGACGGTTGAGGGGTAATAACTGTTCCTGAACCTGGTAGTGTGGGACCTGATGGTTGAGGGGTAATAACTGTTCCTGAACCTGGTAGTGTGGGACCTGATGGTTGAGGGGTAATAACTGTTCCTCAACCTGGTGGTGTGGGACCTGATGGTTGAGGGGTAATAACTGTTCCTGAACCTGGTGGTGTGAGACCTGATGGTTGAGGGGTAATAACTGTTCCTGAACCTGGTGGTTTGGGACCTGATGGTTGAGGGGTAATAACTGTTCCTGAACCTGGTGGTGTGGGACCTGATGGTTGAGGGGTAATAACTGTTCCTGAACCTGGTAGTGTGGGACCTGATGGTTGAGGGGTAATAACTGTTCCTGAACCTGGTAGTGTGGGACCTGATGGTTGAGGGGTAATAACTGTTCCTGAACCTGGTAGTGTGGGACCTGATGGTTGAGGGGTAATAACTGTTCCTGAACCTGGTGGTGTGGGACTGACGGTTGAGGGGTAATAACTGTTCCTGAACCTGGTGGTGTGGGACTGACGGTTGAGGGGTAATAACTGTTCCTGAACCTGGTGGTGTGGGACCTGATGGTTGAGGGGTAATAACTGTTCCTGAACCTGGTGGTGTGGGACCTGATGGTTGAGGGGTAATAACTGTTCCTGAACCTGGTGGTGTGGGACCTGATGGTTGAGGGGTAATAACTGTTCCTGACCCTGGTGATGTGGGACCTGATGGCTGAGGGATAATAACTGTTCCTGAACCTGGTGGCGTGGGACCTGATGGTTGAGGGGTAATAACTGTTCCTGAACCTGGTGGTGTGGGACCTGATGGTTGAGGGGTAATAACTGTTCCTGAACCTGGTGGTATGGGACCTGATAGTTGAGGGGTAATAACTGTTCCTGAACCTGGTGGTGTGGGACTGACGGTTGAGGGGTAATAACTGTTTCTGAACCTGGTGGTGTGGGACCTGATGGTTGAGGGGTAATAACTGTTCCTGAACCTGCTGGTGTGGGACTGACGGTTGAGGGGTAATAACTGTTTCTGAACCTGGTGGTGTGGGACTGACGGTTGAGGGGTAATAACTGTTCCTGAACCTGGTGGTTTGGGACCTGATGGTTGAGGGGTAATAACTGTTCCTGAACCTGGTGGTTTGGGACCTGATGGTTGAGGGGTAATAACTGTTCCTGAACCTGGTGGTGTGGGACCTGATGGTTGAGAGGTAATAACTGTTCCTGAACCTGGTGGTTTGGGACCTGATGGTTGAGGGGTAATAACTGTTCCTGAACCTGGTGGTGTGGGACCTGATGGTTGAGGGGTAATAACTGTTCCTGAACCTGGTGGTTTGGGACCTGATGGTTGAGGGGTAATAACTGTTCCTGAACCTGGTGGTGTGGGACCTGATGGTTGAGGGGTAATAACTGTTTCTGAACCTGGTGGTGTGGGATCTGATGGTTGAGGGGTAATAACTGTTCCTGAACCTGGTGGTGTGGGACTGACGGTTGAGGGGTAATAACTGTTTCTGAACCTGGTGGTGTGGGACCTGATGGTTGAGGGGTAATAACTGTTCCTGAACCTGGTGGTGTGGGACTGACAGTTGACGGGTAATAACTGTTCCTGAACCTGGTAGTGTGGGACCTGATGGTTGAGGGGTAATAACTGTTCCTGAACCTGGTAGTGTGGGACCTGATGGTTGAGGGGTAATAACTGTTCCTGAACCTGGTAGTGTGGGACCTGATGGTTGAGGGGTAATAACTGTTCCTGAACCTGGTGGTGTGAGACCTGATGGTTGAGGGGTAATAACTGTTTCTGAACCTGGTGGTGTGGGACCTGATGGTTGAGGGGTAATAACTGTTCCTGAACCTGGTGGTGTGGGACCTGATGGTTGAGGGGTAATAACTGTTTCTGAACCTGGTGGTGTGGGACCTGATGGCTGAGGGGTAATAACTATTCCTGAACCTGGTGGTGTGGGACTGACTGTTGAGGGGTAATAACTGTTCCTGAACCTGGTAGTGTGGGACCTGATGGTTGAGGGGTAATAACTGTTCCTGAACCTGGTAGTGTGGGACCTGATGGTTGAGGGGTAATAACTGTTCCTCAACCTGGTGGTGTGGGACCTGATGGTTGAGGGGTAATAACTGTTCCTGAACCTGGTGGTGTGAGACCTGATGGTTGAGGGGTAATAACTGTTCCTGAACCTGGTGGTTTGGGACCTGATGGTTGAGGGGTAATAACTGTTCCTGAACCTGGTGGTGTGGGACCTGATGGTTGAGGGGTAATAACTGTTCCTGAACCTGGTAGTGTGGGACCTGATGGTTGAGGGGTAATAACTGTTCCTGAACCTGGTAGTGTGGGACCTGATGGTTGAGGGGTAATAACTGTTCCTGAACCTGGTAGTGTGGGACCTGATGGTTGAGGGGTAATAACTGTTCCTGAACCTGGTGGTGTGGGACTGACGGTTGAGGGGTAATAACTGTTCCTGAACCTGGTGGTGTGGGACTGACGGTTGAGGGGTAATAACTGTTCCTGAACCTGGTGGTGTGGGACCTGATGGTTGAGGGGTAATAACTGTTCCTGAACCTGGTGGTGTGGGACCTGATGGTTGAGGGGTAATAACTGTTCCTGAACCTGGTGGTGTGAGACCTGATGGTTGAGGGTAATAACTGTTCCTGAACCTGGTGGTGTGGGACCTGATGGTTGAGGGGTAATAACTGTTCCTGAACCTGGTGGTGTGGGACTGACGGTTGAGGGGTAATAACTGTTCCTGAACCTGGTGGTGTGGGACCTGATGGTTGACGGGCAATAACTGTTCCTGAACCTGGTGGTGTGGGACCTGATGGTTGAGGGGTAATAACTGTTCCTGAACCTGGTGGTGTGGGACCTGATGGTTGAGGGGCAATAACTGTTCCTGAACCTGGTGGTGTGGGACCTGATGGCTGAGGGGTAATAACTGTTCCTGAACCTGGTGGTTTGGGACCTGAGGCTCCTGTACCTTCTTCCTGACGGCAACAGTGAGAAGAGAGCACGGCCTGGGTGGTGGGGGTCCCTGATGATGGATGCTGCTTTCCTGTGACAGTGTTCCTTGTGGATGTGCTCAATAGAGGGAAGGGCTTTACCTGTGATGGACTGGGTCGTATCCACCACTCTTTGTAGGCTTTTCTATTCAAGGGAGTCAGGAGAACACACATTAGTCCGCATTGAGGGCACAGCAGCTTCAAGTTCCTGCATATCAACACCTCTGAAGATCTAATCTGGGCTCAACACAGTGATGTAATCACAACGAAGACACAACAGAAACTATATTTCATTACGAGTTTGCTGAGATTTGGTGTATCACCAAACACTCCCGCAAATTTCTGCAGATGTACAGGGAGGCAGCAGCTTTTCCCAAGGCAGTATTGGCTAATACAAGGGAAGCAATTTCAACGTGATTGGAGGAAAGCGTAGGGGGGGTATCAGAGTTTGGTTTCTTTACACACAGAGTGGTGGGTGTGTGGAACACCCTGCCGGGGGAGATGGTAGAGGCAGAGACAGTGGGGCATTTAAGAGACCCTTAGATAGGCATATATGGATGATAGAAAAATGGAGACTATGTGGGGGGGAAGGGTTAAATTGATCCACAAACAAGAGAAAATCTGCTGGAAATCCGAACAACAGACACAAAATGCTGGAGGAACTCAGCAGGCCAGGCAGCATCTATGGAAAAGAGTAAACAGTCGCTGTTTTGGGGCGAAACCCTTTGGCAGGATTGATCCCAGAGTAGGTTAAAAGGTGGGGCACAGCATCACAGGCCGAAGGGTCTGTACTGTGCTGTAATGATGCACATTTGATGTACAATGGAGACCTTGACTGCAGGCATCACTGTCTGACACGGAGGCTCCAACGCACAGGATTACGGGGCTCCATAGGCACAAGCATCCCCACCTCCAAGAGGCAGCGACTGAAGGAGGTGACCCCATCACCCAGGACCTGCCCTCTTCTCATTGCTACCATCAAGGCAGGGTTACAGCAGCCTCCTCCTCCACCTCCACGTCTTAGGGAGAGTTTCTTTCCCCTCCACCATCAGATTTCCGAATGGTCCACGAACCCATGGACGCTACTCACTATTTTGTCTTTTTCCACTTCCTGTTTTTTCATATTTCTCAACAGTTTTTTTATGTATTGTCCTAAAAACAAATATCACAACATACGTCACCTGATTCTGATTTGGCCCATCCAGTCCGCCTCATCCCCTTTACCCGCACCCGGACCATCGCCCTCCATGAAAGCACAGAAACAAACGTTTATCACCATCCCCAAGCCATGAGACCATATGGGGTAGGAGCAGAATTAGGCCATTATCACCTTCTCAACCCCATTCTTCTGTCGTCTCCCCAAAATCTTTGACACCCTGACTAATCAAGAACCTGTCAACCTCTGCTTTAAATATACACAATGACTTGGCCTCCACAGCCGCCTGTGGCGATGAATTTCACAGATTCACTGCCCTCCAGCTAAAGAAATTCTTCCTCATCTCTGTTCTAAATGGACGTCCCTCTGTGTCCTCTGGTCCTAGACTCCCCCACTATAGGAAACATCGCCTCCACATCCACTCTATCAGGACCTCTCAATATTCAATAGGTTTCAATGAGATCCCCCCGCCTCCACTCACATTCTTCTAAACGCCAACCAGTACAGGCCCAGAGCCATCAAGCACGCTTCGTATGTTAACCCTTTCATTCCCGAATCATTCTCATGAATTTCCTCTGGACCCTGTCCAACGCCAACACGTCCTTTCTTAGATACGGGACCTGAAACTGCCCACAACACTCCAGACGCGGTCTGTGTCGCGTTACAGGAGACAATAACACACTGACGGCCTCCCCTTTGCCTCTGCCAGCCTCTGGCCCGAAGCACCCAGTGTCCCGGGATGGATACCAACCCGCCACTCACCTGCAGTCCACACTGGTCTCCCGATCCTGGAGTCGGGGCAGAGGCCTGGCTGGCAGAGGTGGGGGCCGCCCCCTGCTCTCCGTGTCCTGGCGTGGCGGGAGCACGGGCGGATCTTCCCTCAGTCCATCCCCCACCAGTGGGGGTCGTACTCGAGGACGGGGAACAGGCTGTACTTTCTTGGGAGGGCCCCCCAGTCCATGCCGGGGTGGGATGGGGGGAAGGAAGGTCTCCTCGGCCGGTGGGCGGGCCTGGTAGGGGTAGACGCTCCTCTTTCTCGGGACGGGCTTCTCCTTGACGTCATCCACTGTCGCTTCAGCGGTCAGGGGATTCCGCGACGGTGGCCCCTTCCTCAGGGCGGAGAGGATGCGCTTGCGATGCCCGGGCAAGTGGACGCCAAGGCGGGAGAGGTCCTCCCCGCTGAGCTCCCAGCAGTCGGCGAGGTGGCGGTAGGCGTGCTGGGTGAACATGTCCGCATACTGATCGAGATGCAGGGCCCCCAGCCAGTCCTGGACGCTCAATGCCCCCTCCTCCAATGTCATGGCGCCTGGCGTATGCACGGGCACACACACACACACACACACCCTCGCTCGCCAACTCAGTCCATGGTCCCACTGTCACGCAGACCTGCGGGGAAACAACAACGAAAACGGTGGTCAGGAGTTAAACTCGAATTAAATTTAGTATCAAAGTACGTACTCTCAGAGGCCACTTTATTAGGCACACCTGCTCAGTAATGCAAATATCTAATCAGTCAATCATGTGGCAGCAACTCAAGGCGTAAAAGCATGCAGGCGTGGTCAAGAGGTCCAGTTTGGCGCTTGTATAAAATTCAGGGGATGGTGGGAACTCAACTGGGAGATGAGTATAAAAGGAGCGAAGAAGTTACACTGAAACCTATTACACTAGGTTGAATAATTACTTGTTCAAAATTAATATGCATGTTACAGGAACACACTTTCCAAGAAACGGTGCAGCATATATTGTTTGAATTCAGTACCTATGAGGTGCACAGGAAGCATCTGATGGACAAACGGAGATCTCTGGGACAGACACAGTTTAACATGGAAAGTTTGTTAGTCTATCTCTGTCACTGTAATGCATATAAGTGCACATTTGACTTTCTGAAAAGCATTAGACCTTTTGATATTATCTGAGTTCTTGGGGGGAATTTCTTGGGTCGTATTTACTTTGTCTCTTTGCGCCACACTCTACTTCAGTTAGTGGCCGAAATGCACCTTTGGTTCAACTGACAATCCCCACTAAACTTTACAAGAGAAGAAGCTCACTTGTTGTTCAGACAAAACATCAGAATGGGGAAGAAATGTGACCTAACTGACTGTGAAATGATTGTTGGTGCCAGATGGGGTGGTCTGAGTATTTCAGAAACTGCTGAACTCCTTGGATTTTCACAAGTCTCTTGAGTTTATAGAGAATGGTGCAAAAAATCAAACAAAAACATCCAGTGAGCAGCAGCTCTGTGGGCAAAAACACCTTGCTAGTGAGAGGAGCCAGAGGAGGATGTCCGGACTGGTTCAAGCTGACGGGAAGGTGACAGTAATTCAAATAACCACTCGTTACAACAGTGGTGTGCAGAAGAGCATCCGTGAACGCACAACATGTCAAACCTTGACGTGGATGGGCTACAGCAACAGAACAATTAAGAACTACACACCAAGACTGACAAACAACCAATGTGCAAAAAAAAGGACAAACTGGAGGAATCAGTCCCTCCGTTGTGGAACAAATCAAAGTTATTACCACAGATTCAAGATTCAAGATTGTTTAATTTCATTTCCAGTACACAAGTGTAGAGGAGAAAAAACTAACTGTTACTCCAGATCTGATGCAACACCAAAAATACAATACGATAAAGAACACAATAATTTTTTAAAAACACAATAAATATAAATACTTAAGAGATCTCATATACACTGATTGATTGTATGTCCATAAAGTGACACTGGGCACAGGAGTGTCTGTACATAAGGTGACTCTGACAGGAAATGATAAAGTAGTGGTGGTTGGGGGTGTGGAGGGGTGGGTTAGTGGGTGGAGGTGTTGATCAGCCTCACTGCTTGGGGAAAGGAACTGTTTTTGAGTCTGGTGGTCCCAGCGTGGACGCTACGTAGCCTCCTCCCTGATGGGAGTGGGACAAACAGTCCATGAGCAGGGTGGGTGGGATCCTTCATGGTGTTACTGACTCTTTTCCAGCATCTTTCTGAATATACAATATGCCTTTGATGGTGGGTAGGCTAGCGCCATAGATAGCATCAGATATACTGTATTCACTAAATAAAATATTTTAAACCTAAATATTATATAAATTTTACAAGAAAGAACTAGGGCAAAAAGGAAGTAAATTTTAATACAAAGAGATCAAAGTGGTCTTATTGTTGCTAAGCTGTAGTGACTAGCGTTCTGTTGGTTGGTTCAAGAGCCAAGTGGTTGAAGGTAAGTCATTAAGAACTGTCATTCAACCATAGGCAAATACCCATGAAGACAGCTAAATGAAACAGTGCCAAATTGTGAGACTCATTGCCAACAGTAATACACAGCACAAGCCACGTATAACACAGCAGTAAACACGCAGTCACACACAAAACAATATAGTCCAAGTCCCTCAGTCCACGACTGTGACAGCAGTCTGCAATTGAACACCGGACGGCAGTACCGGATCCAGGCTGTCACCGTGCCACACCGCCCCCGGCACTGTGGTGGAGAGCACTGATCCCAATGCCAGTCTCCTGGGGCACTGACCCCAATCCCTCTGTCCTGGGCACTGATCCCAATGCCAGTCTCCTGGGCACTGAATCCAATGCCTGTCTCCTGGGGCACTAACCCCAATGCCTCTCTCCTGGGCACTGACTCCAATGTCTCTCTCCTAGGGCACTGACCCCAATCCCTCTCTCCTGGGCACTGACTCCAATGTCTCTCTCCTGGGGCACTGACCCCAATCCCTCTGTCCTGGGCACTGACCCCAATCCCTCTCTCCTGAGCACTGAATCCAATGCCTGTCTCCTGGGCACTAACCCCAATGCCTGTCTCCTGGGCATGGACTCCAATCCCTCTTTCCTGGGCACTGAATCCAATGCCTCTCTCCTGAGCATTGATTCCAATCCCTCTCTCCTGGGGCACTGACTCCAGTGCCTCTCTCCTGGGCACTGACTCCAATCTCTCTCTCCTGGGCACTGATCCCAATGCCAGTCTCCTGGGCACGGACTCCAATGCCTCTCTCCTGGGCACTGATTCCAATCCCTCTCTCCTGGGCACTGACTCCAATCCCTCTCTCCTGGGCACTGACTCCAATGCCTCTCTGCTGGGCACTGACCCCAATGCCTCTCTGCTGGGCACTGACTCCAATGCCTCTCTCCTGGGCACTGACTCCAATGCCTCTCTGCTGGGCACTGACTGCAATGCCTCTCTCCTGGGCACTGACCCCAATGCCTCTCTCCTGGGCACTGACCCCAATGCCTCTCTCTTGGGCACTGACCCCAATGCCTCTCTCCTGGGCACTGAATCCAATGCCTCTCTCCTGGGCACTGACCCCAATGCCTCTCTCCTGGGCACTGACCCCAATGCCAGTCTCCTGGGCACTGAACCCAATGCCAGTCTCCTGGGCACTGAATCCAATCCCTCTCTCCTGGGCACTGACCCCAATGCCTCTCTCCTGGGCACTGACCCCAATGCCAGTCTCCTGGGCACTGACCCCAATGCCTCTCTCCTGGGCACTGACCCCAATGCCTCTCTCCTGGGCAGCTGTAAACAGGCCACGCTGCGGCTTGAGGCCGAGGCCACGCAGCTTCCCCGCCAACAGCTAATAAATCTGTGAACCAGACTTGCAGCATTCCACATTGTACGACAAAAACAGAGGAAAAGAAAATAGTGTGTTAGTGTTCATTAGTTCATCATCCATTCAGAAATCTAATGGCAGAAGGGAAGAAGCTGTTCCTGAATCGTTGAGTGTGTGCCTTCAGGCTCCTGTACCTCCTTCTTGGTGGTGGCAACGGAAAGAGGGCCTGTCCTGGGTGATGGGGGTCCTTAATGATGGATGCTGCCTTTTTGAGGCATCACCTTTTGAAGACGTCCTCGGTGCTGGGGAGGCCAGTGCCCATGATGGAGCCGGCTGTGTTTGTAACTTTCCGCAGCTTTTTCCAATCCCGTGCAGTCACCCCTCTGTACCAGACAGTGATGCATCCAGTCGGACTGCTCTCCACAGCACATCAGTAGAAATTTGTGAGTGTCTTTGGTGACATACCAGATCTGCTCCGTACTTATCTACAGCATAGCTGTTTCCTTTGACAGCTGAGCTGGGTCTCTGGAGGAAGTCTTCAGCCTGCTGGTATCTCGGACCCATCTACACAAGCAACAGTATCACTTCACCCACAGTCTATTTATACCAGAGCAGATGGAGGTATCAGAGAAAACACCGTTCAGTGCCCACACTCACTTGACAGCCGCACGATCCGGCAACCGTGACGTTCCCTTTCAACTCGCACTTCCTCTACCAACATAATCTCATCCGCCCTGGGAATTCTCTCTTCTCCAGGCCCAAGGACGGCTTCCGCCCCGCTCCTATAAGACTATGGAATCGCTCCCTAGTGCAACTCCAGGGATCATCACCCTGTTGTGGTGGAGAGGCTGACGATCAGTGTCGTCTGGCGTTTAGCCCCTGCTATTTATAGAGATACAGCACAGAACAGGCCCTTCCAGTCCGCTGGGCTGTACCACCCAATAATCCACCTATTTAACCCAAACCTAATCACCAGACAATTTATGACGACTAGTTAACCTACTAACTGGTACGTCTTTGGCCTGTGGGAGGAAACCGGAGCACTCGGAGGAAACCCATGCCTACATGGAAAGAAAGTACTAACTTTCTGACAGAGGACACCGGAATTAAACTCCGAAATCCAACACACTGAACTGTAACAGCGTCGCACTAACCATCACATTACTGTGGCATCCCCTTGTCACCTTGTCGGGGTGGAGAGACTTGTGTGGTCCTGAGGTCCTGCGAGCGGCCCCGTCTGGATTTCAGCTCCCGGAAGGGTCACCCATGGCAGTAAGGTCAAGGGGTGAGGTTCCAGACAAAGAGTGATCCAACCTAGACCTCAACAGTGGAGCTGGCAGACGGTGATGCCACGAAGAAAGGTCGCCATTTCTTTTGAGCTCCGTGCCGCTGGACCCTGACCCTGACCCTGACCCTGATCTGAAGAGGACCACGCGGGGACTGCCCGTGCATCAGCCTTCCCCCGTTAAACAAAGTCACGCACAGGCAGGTGAATTAAGGAAACCCACCCTAACATCCCAGATATGTAGTGCCCAGACACCTGAGGAACCACCAACAGACAATTCGTTAGAACAGGGGTTCCCAACCTTCTTTACGCCATGGAGCCTTACCTTTAACCAAGGGCCCATGGAGCCCAAGTTGGGAACACCTGCTTTCAGAGAACGTCATACTCAATCTGAGAGATCGCAGTAATACTGGTACAATAGCGACTTCACAAATCAAAGTATTGAGTACGGGAGATGGGATGGTATGATGAAACTGTATAAAATGTTGGTGAGGCCTCATCTGGAATACTGTGTGCAATTCTGGTCATCTCCCTACAGGAAAGATTGAAAACTTACAAAGATGTTGCCGGGACTTGAAGACCTGAGTCATTGGGAAGGGTTGAATAGGTTCGGACTGTATTCCCTAGAGTGAAGGAGGATGAGATGAGATTTGATAGAGGTATACAGAATTATGATGGGTACAGATAGAGTAAATGCAGCAGGCTTTTTCCACTGAGGTTGGGTGAGACCAGAACAAGGTCATGCGTTAAGGGTGAAAGGTGATATGTTTCAGGGGAACATGAGAGGATATAACTTCACTCAGAGGGTGGTGAGAGTGTGGATCAAGCTGCCAGTGGAAGTGGTGGAGGCAGGTTCAATTTCAACACTGAAGAGAATTTTGGTTAGGTACATGGGTAGGAGAGGTGTGGAGGGCTGTGATCTGGGTGCAACTCAATTGGTCTGGGCAGAATCACAGTTTAGCATGGACTAGATGGGCTGAATGGCCTGTTTCTACGCTGCAGCGTTCTAAGACTCTATGAGCTCCATAAAACCATCAGAGGTGCTAAGAGATATTACCAGTCCAAAATCGAGTCCCAGACCAACCATCAGTTGTGACACGTGTTACCTGATATAAAGGGCAACAGAACGAACTCGGGAGCGTCGCCAATGACAGCACACCCCCTCCTGATGAGCTTAATGCAGTCTTCTACGCTTTGAACCAATGGGAAATGGGTATATCATCACCCACCTTGACAGCCTCCAGTGCACCCGAACTGCCGAGGGTATCACCAGGGTCTCCCATTCCCATTATTTGTGACATTTACCGGGAACGTTGCAGGTGAAGGGCCCGGTGCATTGTTGATTGATCCCGCAATCCGGAGTGCCAGAACTGGTATGGCTGGGCTCAGTGCTGCCCTCCAGTGTTCACTCAGCAGAAGACAAGATATATTGTATTCGACTGCAGACTGCTGCAACATTCATGGACTCGGGGACTTGGACTATTTTTTATGGTGTGACTGTATTTTACTGCTGCCTTAGGACACCACAGTCACCATTATATAGGAATGGTCAGTCTCCCACAGAGTGAACACGCCAAGCATCTGGCCTGGATGGTGTCCCTGGCCATGACCTTACATCTTGTGCAGATCAGCTCGTGGGAGTATTCACAGGCAATTTTTAACCTCTCCCTGCTTCAGCCTATAGTTCCCTCCTGTTTTATGAAGACCACTATCATCTTAGTACCCAAGGGAAACAAGATAACGTGCCTTAACAACGACAGACCAGTGTCTCTGACATCTGACATCTACATGAAGTGCTTCGAGAGGCTGGTCATGGCACGCATTAACTATAACCTTCCAGCCACCTTTGACCCACTGCAATTCCCCTACCGTGGACACCATCTCCCTGAACACATTCACTCCAGCCTCCCACACAACTATGACCCACTGCAATCTCCCTACTGCTGAAACAGATAGATATCACCTCCCTGAACACATTCACTCCAGCCACCCGTAACCTCAACCCACTGCAATTCCCCGACCGCTAAAACAGGTCTACAGTGGACACTCAACTCTGGAGCATCTGGACAGCAAAGACAAAAACGTCAGACTACCATTTATTGACTACAGCTCCACCTTCGATATTATAATTCCAAGCAAACTCATCACCAAACTCTGGACCCTGGAAATTAATGCCTCCCTCTGCAATTGAATCCTTGATTTCCTGACCAACAGACCACAATCAGTAAAGATAGGCACCAAAGCCTCGGCCACAATTATTCAAAGTTCAAAATAAATTTATTATTAAAGTACATATACGTCAACATAATCAAACCCTGAGATTCATTTTGTTGCGAGCATACACAGTAAATTCAAAGAACCACAACAGAATCAGTGAAAGACCGCACCCACACCCAACAGGATGGACAACCAGTACGCAAGAGACAACAAACTGTCCAAATTCAAAAGAAAGACAAAATAATAATATTAAATAAACGAGCAATGAATATTAAAAACATGAGGTGAAGAGTCTGAAATTCAGTCCGTAGCCTAACTCAGCCTCAGCACCCTACTCTATTCCCCGTACACTCATGACAATGTGACCAGAATCTGCTCTCACTCCCGCTACGAGTTTTCAGATGACACCACCGTTGTGGACCGCATCTCAAACAATGAGTCAGATTAGAGGAAGGAGATCGAGAACCTTGTGATGTATTGTCAAGACAACAACCTTTCCCTCAACATCAGCAAAAGAGCTGGTCATTGACCTCAGGAAGTGGAAGGGGGAGCACCCTTGACTCTTCTGTCTACATCAATGGTGCAGAGTTTGACAGCCTCAAGCTTCTAGGAGTGAACATCACCAGCCGTCTCTCCTGGTCCAACCATGTTGATGCCACAGCCAAGAAAGCTCACCAATGCCACTACCTCCTCACTCAATTTCCGACACCTCCCTCCCCTTTCTAGATCTTTCTGTCTCTGTCTCTGGAGACAGCTTATCCACTGATGTCTACTATAAGCCTACTGACTCTCACAGCTATCTGGACTATTCCTCTTCTCACCCTGTCTCTTGCAAAAACGCCATCCCCTTCTCGCAATTCCTCCGTCTCCGCCGCATCTGCTCTTAGGATGAGGCTTTTCATTCTAGGACGAGGGAGATGTCTTCCTTTTTTAAAGAAAGGGGCTTCCCTTCCTCCACTATCAACTCTGCTCTTAAACGCATCTCCCCCATTTCACGCACATCTGCTCTCACTCCAACCTCCCACCACCCCACTAGGAATAGGGTTCCCCTGGTCCTCACCTACCACCCCACCAGCCTCCGGGTCCAACATATTATTCTCCGTAACTTACGCCACCTCCAACGGGATCCCACCACTAAGCACATCTTTGCCTCCCCCCCCCTCTGCATTCCACAGGGACCGCTCCCTACACAACTCCCTTGTCCATTCGTCCCCCCCATCCCTCCCCACTGATCTCCCTCCTGGCACTTATCCTTGTAAGCGGAACAAGTGCTACACATGCCCTTACACTTCCTCCCTTACCACCATTCAGGGCCCCAAACAGTCCTTCCAGGTGAGGCAACACTTCACCTGTGAGTCGACTGGGCTCCCGATGTGGCCTTTTATATATTGGCGAGACCCGACACAGACTGGGAGACCGCTTTGCTGAACATCTACGCTCTGTCCGCCAGAGAAAGCAGGATCTCCCAGTGGCCACACATTTTAATTCCACATCCCATTCCCATTCTGATATGTCTATCCACGCCCTCCTCTACTGTAAAGATGAAGCCACACTCAGGTTGGAGGAACAACACCTTATATTCCGTCTGGGTAGCCTCCAACCTGATGGCATGAACATCGACTTCTCTAACTTCCGCTAAGGCCCCACCTCCCCCTCGTACCCCATCTGTTACTCATTTTTATGCACACATTCTTTCTCTCACTCTCCTTTTTCTCCCTCTGTCCCTCCGAATATACCTCTTGCCCATCCTCTGGGTCACCCCTCCCCCTCCTTGTCTTTCTTCCCGGACCTCCTGTCCCATGATCCTCTCGTATCCCCTTTTGCCTATCACCTGTCCAGCTCTCGGCTCTATCCCTCCCCCTTCTGTCTTCTCCTATCATTTTGGATCTCCCCCTCCCCCTCCAACTTTCAAATCCCTTACTCACTCTTCCTTCAGTTAGTCCTGACGAAGGGTCTCGGCCTGAAACGTCGACTGCACCTCTTCCTACAGATGCTGCCTGGCCTGCTGCGTTCACCAGCAACTTTGATGTATGTTACCTCCTCGCTCAACATAGTCATAGTCATAGTCATACTTTATTGATCCCAGGGGAAATTGGTTTTCGTTACAGTTGCACCATAAATAATAAATAGTAATAGAACCATAAATAGTTAAATAGTAATATGTAAATTATGCCAGTAAATTATGAAATAAGTCCAGGACCAGCCTATTGGCTCAGGGTGTCTGACCCTCCAAGGGAGGAGTTGTAAAGTTTGATGGCCACAGGCAGGAATGACTTCCTATGATGCTCTGTGCTGCATCTCGGTGGAATGAGTCTCTGGCTGAATGTACTCCTGTGCCCACCCAGTACATTATGTAGTGGATGGGAGACATTGTCCAAGATGGCATGCAACTTAGATAGCATCCTCTTTTCAGACACCACCGTCAGAGAGTCCAGTCCCATCTCCACAACATCACTGGCCTTACGAATGAGTTTATTGATTCTGTTGGTGTCTGCTACCCTCAGCCTGCTGCCCCAGCACACAACAGCAAACATGATCGCACTGGCCACCACAGACTCATAGAACATCCTCAGCATCGTCCGGCAGATGTTAAAGGACCTCAGTCTTCTCAGGAAATAGAGACGGCTCTGACCCTTCTTGTAGACAGCCTCAGTGTTCTTTGACCAGTCCAGTTTATTGTGCATTCTTATCCCCAGGTACTTGTAATCCTCCACCATGTCCACACTGACCCCCTGGATGGAAACAGGGGTCACCGGTACCTTAGCTCTCCTCCGGTCTACCACCAGCTCCTTAGTCTTTTTCACATTAAGCTGCAGATAATTCTGCTCACACCATGTGACAAAGTTTCCTACCGTAGCCCTGTACTCAGCCTCATCTCCCTTGCTGATGCATCCAACTATGGCAGAGTCATCTGAAAACTTCTGAAGATGACAAGACTCTGTGCAGTAGTTGAAGTCCGAGGTGTAAATGGTGAAGAGAAAGGGAGACAAGACAGTCCCCTGTGGAGCCCCAGTGCTGCTGATCACTCTGTCGGACACACAGTGTTGCAAGCACATGTACTGTGGTCTGCCAGTCAGGTAATCAAGAGGCTAAAGAAATTCAGCATGTCCCCACTCTTTATCAATGCCCCACAGAAAGCTCACCAATGTCCCTCAGTCAGGAGGCTAAAGAAATTCAGCATGTCCCCATTGACCATCACCACTCTTTATCAATGCTCCACAGAAAGCATCCTATCCCAGTTCCGTCACAGAATGGTGCCCCACATCCTGAGTTACTCTCACTCTCCTGAGGTGTTAAGATGAGGCCTCACTCAAGATAAATAATCACTAGGCTCGAACTGTTAAACTGTGCCAACGGGGGAACTGATCTACTCTCGTTATTGGTGTCATCTTACTGTGCACAAAACTAACCACCTCTTGCTCTGCGTTACAGCAGAAACAAGTTCAAGTTTATTGTCACGAACAAGGGACAATCTGCAGATGCCGGAAGTCCGAGCAACACACACAAAATGCTGGAGGAACAGCAGGCCAGGCAGCATCTATGGAGAAGAGCACAGTTGTCATTTCTGGCCGAGACCCTTCGGCAGGACTGGAGATGAAAAGATGAGGAGTCAGAGTGAGAAGATATGGGCAGGGGAGAAAGAAACACAAGGTCTAACCGGGAGGAATGGGGGAAGGTATGAAGTAAAGAGCTGGGAAGTTGATTGTTGAAAATGATAAAGGACGGGAGGAGGGATAGGATAGGAGAGGACAGAAGCCCATGGAAGAAAGAAGAAAGGGGAGAGGCACCAGAGGGAGATGATGGGCAGCTAAGGAGATAAGGTGAGAGAGGGAAACGGGAATGGTGAAAGGGGGGCATGACCAGAAGTTTGAAAAATCAATGTTCATGTCATCAGATTGGAGGTTACCCGGACAGTAGAGGAGGCCATGCACTGATATGTTGAAATGGGAATGGGAAATGGAATTAAAATAGGAGGCCACTCAAAGATCCCACTTTTCCTGGCGGGCAGAGTGCAGGTGCTTGACGAAGCGGTCTCCAAATCTACATCAGGTCTCACCGTTATACAGAAGGCCACACCAGGAGGACCAGATACGATAGATGACTCCAACACACCCACAGGTGAAGTGTCACCTCACCTGGAAGGACTGTTTGGGACCCTGAATGGTCGTGAGGGAGGAGGTGTAGGGGCAGGTGTAGCACTTGTTCCGCTTGCAAGGATAAGCGGCAGGAGGGAGATCAGCGGGGAGGGATGAACGGACAAGGGAGTCGCGTAGAGAGCAATTCCTGCAAAAAGCAGAAAGTGGGTAAGAGGGAAAGACGTGCTTGGTGGTGGGATCCAGTTGCAGGTGGCGGAAGTTACGGAGAATTATGTGCTGGACGCTGAAGCTGTAGGGCAAGAGGAACCTTATCCCTGGTGGGGTGGCAGAAGGATGGGTTGAGGCCAGACGTGCACGAAATGGAAGAAATGCAGTTGAGGACAACATTGATGGTGGAGGAAGGAAAGCCTTTTTCTTTGAAGAGAGAGGACATTTCCTTTGTTCTAGAATGAAAAGCCTCATCCTGAGAGCAGATGTTGTGCAGATGGAGGGATTGAGACAAGGAGATGGCATTTTTACAAGTAACAGGGTGGGACAAGGTGTAGTCTAGGTAGCTGTGAGAGTCCGTGGGTTTATAATAGGCATCGGTGGATAAGCTGTCTCCAGAGACAGAGACAGTGAGGTCAAGAAAGAGAAGGTGTCATAAATTGACCAGATGGATTTGAGGGCAGGGTGGAAGTCGGAGGCAAAGTTGGTGAAGTCAATGAGCTCTTCGTGGGTGCAGGAAGCAGCACCAATGCAGTCGTCGATGGACATAGGAAAGGTGGGGGACGGACACCAGTGCAGGCTTGAAACACAGACTTTTCCACATAGCCAACAAACAGGGAAGCGTAGCTGAGCCCCATGCAAATGCCCATGGCTACACCTTTTGTTTGAAGGACGTGGGAGAGCCAAAGGAGAAATTATTGAGAGTGAGGACAAGTTCTGGTAGGCAGAGGAGAATGGTGGTGGAGGGCACCTGGTCGGGTCTGGTGTCCAGAAAGAAATGGAGAGCTTTGAGGCCTTCCTGGTGGGGATGGAGGTGTATAGGGACTCGACATCCATAGTGAAAATAAGATGATGGGGGCCAGGGAACCTGAAATCATTGAGAAGATCCAGAGCATGTGAAGTGTCATGGATGTAGGTGGGAAGGGACTAAACCGGGGGATAAAACTGAGTCAGGGTTTGTGGATATGAGTTCAGTGGGGCAGGAACAGGCAGAAACAATGGGTCTACCTGGACAGGCAGGTTAGTGGATCTTGGGTAGGAAGTAGATACGGGAGGTGCGGGGTGTGGGAATTATGAGGTTGGTGGCAGTGGATGGGAGATCCCCAGAGTTAACAAACTCAGCAACGCTGCGGGAGACATTGGCCTGGTGCTCCTTAGTGGGGTCCTGTTCAAGGGGTAAGTAAGGGGAGGTGTCAAGACAGTTGTCATTGGGCCTCAGCAAGGTAGAGGTCAGTCAGCCACACACTACTGAGGATAGGATTAGTGTGGAGAGAGTGGAGAGCAGTGTGTTCAGAAGGAGTGAGGCTGGAATTGGAGAGAGGAGAGATGAAGTCAAGACGGTTAACGTCCTGTCAGCTGTTGGCAATGAAAAGGTCCAGAGCAGGCAGAAGACCAGGGTGGGGTATCCAGGAAGAGGAGCAGGGTTGAAGAACGGAGAAGGGGTCATCGGTGCGGGGTGGAGAGTCCTTGCCTAAGAGGTAGGTATAGAGACAGAGGCGACTGAAGAAGACCCCAGCATCATGGCGGGCGTGGAACTCACTGAGGTTTGTGGGCACAGGGGTACAAAGGTGAGGCTCTTACTGAGGACATTCAACTGTACAAATGAAACAACATTCCTCCGGACCAAAGAGCACAACATAGTACCTATCGCTCACGCACATAACACATAAAGTAATATTACCACAAATAAATTAACAAATAATAAAACATATTCCAGAAGATCCATCTGGAATCAACACTCGTCATGGGAGTTTCAAGATGGTGGCAGTCATCGCAAGAGTGCAAGCCTTGCCTAAACCAAATCCGTGAACTGATGTGACACATTTGGCAGTTCCAATTTTGTCAGTTTGCACTTCCTCACTGACAAAAAAAAACACAGAAAACAGGCCTAAATAAGGTTAAAAGTGTGTTCTGCACAGCTGAGGTAAAATTTCTGTGAATTCTATCACATTCTCTCTCTGCTCTTCACAGGGACCCTTGTGCTCGGAGAACATGTAAACCGCAGACGCCCCATCAGATATTAAGATATCTACAGAACCTCAGACCAACAGCCATACACTTGTGTTCAGTCTAACCCCCACCTGCTCTTGGACCTGTCTGACCAAGTTCCTAGTGTCAATAAGTGGGTCACCAGGTATCAAGGTCAACGTAATATCTACATGTAGTAGGAATTTACTCTGGTGTGTTGGTCAGGCAGCGACATGTCACAATAAACGACATTCACTATGATAGCCTAGCAATCAGTGCAACGCCATTACGCATCCCGGAGTTCGGAATTGAATTCCGGTGTCGTTCTGCACTTAGTTACTGATTTACAAAGGTCAACGTGCCAAAGCTCGTTTTGTGACCCTATCTGCCTATGACACCACTTTCAAGGAATGATGGATCTGTAATCCCAGATCTCTCAGTCTACCACACTCCTCGGTGCCTTACTGCTCACTGTGTAACTCCGACCCTGGTCTGTCCTCCCACACTGCAACACCTCACACCTGTCTGCATTAAATTCCATCTGGCATTTTCAGCCCATTTTTTCCATCATCTCCACAATTCGCAGTCTGCGGGTGCCCTGTAACAGCGTCGCGGTTAGCTCAACGCCATTGCAGCTGGGGGCGTTCCAGAGTTCAGAGTTCAACTCTGGCGCTGTTCTGTAAGTTCCTCCCTGTGGAATGCGTGGGTTTTCCCCAGGTGCCCTGGTTTCCTCCCACAGTCCAAAAGCATACAGCAGTGTTCTGATTTATAACTTCAAAATGATGAATTAATTCAAGAACACGGGAGTCCAGGAATGCAGTTCTAGTTTTGCCTTTAAGCGATGCACACGCACGTATGACGTGGTAGTGTGAAGACATATGCATTAACTTTCTGTTACATATAACCCGTAATTGTTTACATGAACAAGAATGCTTAATTGACCAATATATGTATAAGATTACTCAAATATTATTGACTATTAACTATACAAGTAGGTTAATTGGTCATTGTAAATTGTTGCATGATTCAGTTAAGGCTAATTGAGTTTGTCAGGGGTTGCTGGGGTGGCATGGCTCAAAGGGGCAGCAGGCCCTGCTCCGTGCTGTAACGCAAAATAAATATAATACAAATACAACATTCAACAGTTATAAAAAATAAAGAATCTTAAAAAATAATGTTATAGGTTGATGTAAAGATATGGACTAAAATATGCATAAATACATAAATACCAGCTTGTATTTACAATGTAAACACTAGAAACGGTTCTGGTTCTCTCTCCATAGACGCTTCCTGGCCTGCTGAGTTCCTCCAGCATTTCGTGTGTGTTGCTCCGGATTTCCAGCATCTGCATCAGCTCGAGTTTATCAAGCTTCAGTTTAAGTTTTAAGCATCCGCAGTCTTTTGCTTTTCAAACTAAATGCAACCGAATTTATGGAGTTGTTTTACTGTCACATTACTGAGGTACAAAGAAAACTCTCTCTTTCTGCACCACTCATTTTTAAATCTCTTCTTGTAACTTAAGTTATTTTGAACGTATCGCACTGTACCGCTGCTGCAAAATAACGGATTTCACGACATATCAGTGATAACAAACTTGATTCTGAAACTGGTCTTGTAAACTGTTCATACAGATCAGATCGTGACACAGTGCACTGAGACAGAACAGGGGAAAACAATAACAGAATGCAGAATCAAGTGCAACAGTTACAGAGAAAGTGCAGTGCAGGCAGACAGTACAAGAATCAGGTTTAATATCACTGGCATATTTTGTGAAATCTGTTAACTAGTGGCAGCAGTAAATTGCAATACATAGAGAGAAAAAATGTGGATTATAATTTTTAAAACTGTATGTACAGTATAATATATACGTGTGTGTGTTAAAGTTAAATTAAATAAATAGTGCAAAAAAAAAAGAAATAAAAAGTAGTGAGGTAGTGTTCATGGGTTCAATGTCCATTCAGAAATCGAATATCAGAGGGGAAGAAGCCGTTCCTGAAACGTTGAGTGTGTGTCTTCAAGCTTCAGTACCTCCTTCTTGAAGGTAGCAGTGGGAAGAGGCCACATCCTGGGTGATGGGGGTCCGTAGTGATGGACACTTTTTTGAGCACCATTCCTGGACACTCAGAAACTAGAGCCCATGATAGAGCTGACTACGTTTACAACTTTCTGCAGCTTACTTCACTTTCGTTCAGTAGCTCCTCCCACCCCAGACCAGACGGTGATGCAGCCAGTCAGAATGCTCTCCACAGTACATCTGTAGAAATTTGCCAGTGTTTTTAGTGACATAACAAATCTCCTCAACCTCCTAATGAAACATAGCCTCTGTTCTGCATTTTTAGTGGCTGTATCCAAATGTTGGGACCAGGTTAGATCCTCAGCGATACTGACAGCCAGTAACTTGAATTTGCTCACTCTCTCAATAAGTGCAATGTCACAATGAGGTAGATTGTAAAGTCAGGCAGCCTTCATATCGGACTAGTGAACTCTTTTACTTTATACTTTATTGTCGCCAAACAATTAGTACTAGAACGTACAATCATCACAGCGATATTTGAATCTGCGCTTCACACTCCCTGGATTACAAATTTTAAATATTAAAAATAGTTAAAATTAGTAAATATTAAAAAATTAAATTATAAACCATAAATAGAAAAATGGGAAGTAAGGTAGTGCAAAAAAAAACCGAGAGGCAGGTCCGGATATTTGGAGGGTACGGCCCAGATCCGGGTCAGGATCCGTTCAGCAGTCTTATCACAGTTGGAAAGAAGCTGTTCCCAAATCTGGCCGTACGAGTCTTCAAGCTCCTGAGCCTTCTCCCGGAGGGAAGAGGGACGAAAAGTGTGTTGGCTGGGTGGGTCGTGTCCTTGATTATCCTGGCAGCACTGCTCCGACAGCGTGCGGTGTAAAGTGAGTCCAAGGACGGAAGATTGGTTTGTGTGATGTGCTGCGCCGTGTTCACAATCTTCTGCAACTTCTTTCGGTCTTGGACAGGACAACTTCCATACCAGGTTGTGATGCACCCTAGAAGAATGCTTTCTACGGTGCATCTATAAAAATTAGTGAGTGTTTTAGGAATTATGGTCATAAAGCAATTATGGGAGTTAACAGCTTGTGAATCTCTAATGATCTAAAAATAAAGATTAAATATTAGCTTTATATGTCATATGTACATCAAAACATACAGTGAAATGCCCCATTTGTGTCAGCAACCAGCACAGTCCGAGGCTGTGCTGGGGGAATAGAGCATGGCGTCACTATGTATCAGGGACCAGCATACACTCAGTGGCCAGTTCAGGAGGTAGCTCCTGTACCTAATAAAGTGGACACTGAGTGTATGTTCATGGCCTTCTGCTGCTGTAGCCCATCGACCTCAAGGTTAAACACATTGTGCATTCAGAGGTGCTCTGCTGCACACCACTGTTATAACACGTGGTTATCTGAGTTACTGTCGCCTTCCTGTCAGCGTGAACCAGCCCGGCCATTCTCCTCTGACTCTCTCGTTAACAAGGCGTTTTTGCCCACAGAGCTGCTGCTTGCTGGATATTGTTTGTTTCACACAGCACTCTCTGTAAACTCTAGACACTGTCGGGTGTGCAAATCCCTGGAGATCAGCAGTTTCTGAGAAACTCAAACCACCCCATCTGGAACCAACAATCGTTCCACGGTCAGAGTGACCTAGATCACATTTCTTCCCCATTCTGGTGTTTGGTCTGAACAACACTGAGCCTCTTGACCGTGTGATCACAGAGTGGGTTGCAGACAGGCTCTTGCAGACTTATCTAAGAAAGGATGTGCTGGAATCGGAGAAGATCCGGAGGAGTTCACGAGAATGATTCCAGGAAGGAAAATGTTAACGTAGGAGGCTCTGGGTCTGTACTCGCCAGTGTTCAGAAGAAAGGGGAGGGGATCTCATTGAAACCTAACAAATATTGAAGGCCTGGATAGAGTGGATGTGGAGAGGATGTTTTCTATAGTGGGGGGAGTCTAGGACCAAAGGTCTCAACATCAGAATAGAGGGACATCCATTTAGATCAGAGCTAAGGAGAGCTTTCTTTAGCCAGATGGTGGTGAATCTGTGGAATTCATTGCCACTTTCAGCTGCGGAGGCCAAGTCATTGAGTATATTTAAAGCAGAGGTTGATCAGTTCTTGTTTGTAAGAGCACCGAAGGTTACGGGGAGAAGGCAGTAGAAGGGGGTTGACAGGGATAATAAATTAACCATGATGGAATAATGAAGCTGACTTGATGGGCCAAATGGCCTAATTCTGCTCCTATGTTTTATGGTCTTTTAATAAGCCTGATTCTGAACAGAGATAGACAGATATTCCCTGTTACGTCCTTATCCAAACCAGTTCAAAGTTCAAAGTAAATGTATTATCAAAGTACCTCTATGTCATCATTTACAACCCTGAGATTTGTCTCCTTGCAGGCAATCACAGTAAATACAACGAAACACAACAGAATCTATGAAAGACCAGGCAGAAAAATGGCAAACTGTGCAAATACAATGAGAGGGAGAGAAAATAACGATAATAATTTACCTAATAAACATAGCTATTCCAAACATACTTCATTTACAGAAATTATTAAGCGAAAAACACCAGAAATATGCTGAATTAAAAGAGGAAATTGAAAGACTATGGAATATGAACAGGGTATACACTGTCCCAATACTAATATCTACAACTGGTGTCATCCCAAAGTCAATACACAATAGCATTAAACAATTAGGGCTACACTGTAATATCTATGTTTAATCTTCAAAAAGCCACAATACTAAACACCACTAGATTAGTCCGAAAGTTCCTAGCAATTGAAAAGTGATTGTTCTTGGCTATGCTCGTACCTCAGGTTTTATCATCTTGAGCTGAGAAAAAATAAACAATAATAGTAATAAATAATAAGTGCTTTTGGGAACCATTCAGTGGTGGGGTGAGTGAAATTATCCTCCTGGTTCAAGAGCCTGATGGTTCAGGGCTAATAACTGTTCCTATACCTGGTGGTACGAGTCCTAAGGCTCCTGTATCTTCTTCCTGATGGCAGCAGTGAGAAGAGAGCATGGCCTGAGTGATGGGGGAGAAAGACACACAAGACTGCGGACAATAAAATCAGGAGCAAAAGAATCGGCAGGAGATGTTGGAGGGAGTCAGTGGGTCCAAACGTCCTCACAGAAGGCAGATTGCAGATGTTGGAATATGGAGCTGGAGGAACACAGGAGACAGGCAGCATCTGTGCAGGGAAATGGACAGTCTACATTTGGGCCAAGATTCTTCATCTGGACTGCAGAGGAAGAGAGGAAATAGCCAAGATAAAAAGGTGGCTGGAAGGAGTGGAACAAGTGCTGGGAGGTGATTGGTGGATCCAGGTGAGGGGGTAGTGAGGGAGGGGGAGAGTGTGAGTGATGTGAGAAGCTGGGAGGTGATTGGTGGATGCAGGTGAGGGGGTGGTGATTGGCAGGTGAGGCGTTGGGAGAGTGTGAGTGATGTGAGAAGCTGGGAGGTGATTGGTGGATCCAGGTGAGGGGGTGGTGATTGGCAGATGAGGTATAGGGAGAGTGTGAGAGATGTGAGAAGCTGGGAGGTGATTGGTGGATCCAGGTGAGGGGGTGGTGATTGGCAGGTGAGGCGTTGGGAGAGTGTGAGTGATGTGAGAAGCTGGGAGGTGATTGGTGGATCCAGGTGAGGGGGTAGTGAGGGAGGGGGAGAGTGTGGGTGATGTGAGAAGCTGGGAGGTGATTGGTGGATCCAGGTGAGGCGTTGGGAGAGTGTGAGTGATGTGAGATGGAATAACAAGAGGCTGCAGAAGATGGAATCTAATAGGAGAGGACAGGAGACCACGGAATAATGGGAATGAGCTGAGCAAGGGAACCGGAGGGAGGAGTGTGTGGATGATAGGAAGGGAAGGGGAAAGAGATAGGCTGATGGGACCAGAGGGGTGATGTTCCAGATTTAAAGTTGAAGATTCAAGTCTATTTGTCACATGTTTTTTACATCAAAACATAGTGGCAAACAAACACCAGACAGTAGGAGTGGTGTCAGGTTGGAGGCTACCAAGGCGGGATATCCTTAGGCAGGGTCCTGACTCCATTCCTCTACCTCCAGAGCACTGATCCCTCTAAACTGCACAGGTGCACAGGCTCCCATTGCGGAAATACTCCTGCACACATAACCTTTGTTGCCATGCGCAGCTGGAATTTTCGTTTACATACGAAGGAAGTGTTGCCTCAAAGGTAACACAGCAATATTGTGATTTCAAACCTGTCATTTCTGAGAAAATTAATGCTGGTTCAGTTAAGACATTCACTGATGCATTGAGCTACATGCTTAGAACATAGAACATAGAAATCTACAGCACATTACAGGCCCTTCGGCCCACAACGTTGTGCCAACCATGTAACCTACTCTAGAAACTGCCTAGAATTTCCCTACCACATGGCCCTCTATTTTTCTAAGCTCCATGTACCTATCTAAGAGGCTCTTAAAAGATCCTATTGTATCTGCCTCTACCACCTTCGCTAGCAGTACATTCCACACACCCCCCCACGCCCTGTGTGAAAAACTTACCCCTGACATCCCCTCCGTACCTACTTCCAAGCACCTTAAAACTATGCCCCCTCATGTTAGCCATTTCAGCCCTAGGAAAAAGCCTCTGGCTGTCCACACGATCAATGCCTCTCATCATCTTATACAACTCTGTCAGGTCACCTCTCATCCTCTGTCGCTCCAAGGAGAAAAGGCCCAGTTCACTCAACCTATTCTCATAAGGCATGCTCCCCAATCCATGCAACATCCTTGTAAATCTCTGCACTCTCTCTATAGTATCCACTTCCTTCCAGTAGTGAGGTGACCAGAACTGAACTCAGTACTCCAAGTGGAGTCTAACTAATGTTTTAGAAACAAAGAATTTGAAGAACTGTCAATTCTTGTTGATATTGTTGGAACATTTCAAGTATCTAGTGCTGACTGTGAACGTGGACTCAGTCTTATGAATTCAATTAATGTAACTTGACCATTGAAGTGGACCATTTGGATGATCTAATCAGGATTAAGAAGTATCTTTCATCTGGACGTGAAATTAATCTGGACAGTGTTTATAGACAATAGCTTTGCAATAAAGACAGTTGAGAAAAAGATTTTCTTTGTTGAACTGTATTTCAATTAATAATTAAAATCAAAAGTATGTTATTTTTCAATTTTCATTCTAAATATTTATAATGTACATATTACAAAAAAAATCACTTACAGTGCCGTGCAGTTCTTAGGCCGTGTAAAAATTTCCTGCTCAGAGCAATGGTTGGGACGCAGAGCTGTAAAAAATTGGAGGGAACATCAGTCAGAGGCTGACTAACCCACAGAGTTCCTCCAGGAGTTTGCTTCGTAGATGCTGCCTGACCCACTGACAACACCTAACGATCAAACGTAGACCAATCTATTTGCCTTGGCAGTTCTCACCTGTGATCCTGACTGCAGTTTATATACCACCAGTGGCCGAGTACAAGCAAGCATTCGCAACACTGCACGATATCATCTGCAGACAAGAAACAGCCCCTCCTGACACACTTCAAATTATAGTCAGTGCCTGTCTGAAGAAAGCTCTGCCTAATTATCACCAGCGCATAACTTGTTGCACCAGAGGTCCCAACACACTAGACCACTTCTACACTGTGCCTAGCGTTCCTTCCCAAGACTGCATTTTGGCAAGTCGGACCATTTAGCTGTACTGTCACTACTTGCATACAGACAGAGCCCAAAAAGCAAGGGATCCAAGATCAAGACAACGAAGATGAGGTCACGGGAGTCTGAGGAATGGTTATAGAATTGCCTTGAGTCAGTGGACTGGGCCATCTTCAAGCACAGATCTGAGGGCCTGAATGACCACTACAAGGTTGTAACAGACTTTATTAAAATAGCTGTGGATACGTGTGCCTGCACAAAGTCATTCAAGGTCTTCCTCAATCAGAAACCCTGGATGAACCACAAAATCCAGAATTTGCTGAGTGCCAGATCAGAGGCATTCACGTCTGGAGATCAAGAGTGCTACAAGAGGCTATTTATTTACATCTGTATTTGCACATTTTGTTTACAGTTAACCGTTCCTGATGTGTACGGCTGCTGTTTCTATAGATTTGCTAAGTGGGCCTGCAGAAAAAGAATCTCCTCCACAATCTCCGTCAGCACAGGAGCACCGCAGGGACGTTCGCTTAGCCCCTGCTCTGCTCGCCTTACACCCATGACTGTGTGGCTAAGCACAGCTCCAATACAAGTTTGCGATGACACCACTGTTGTGGGCTGGATCAAAGGGGGTAATGAATCAGTATACAGGACGGGGATTGAAAACTTGGCTGAGTGGTGTAATAACAACAACCTCTCATTCAATGTCAGTAAGACCAAGGAACTGATTGTAGACTTCAGTAAAGGGAAACCAGAGGTCCTCGAGCCAGTAATCATCAGAGATGGAGAGGGGTCAGTAAATTTAAATTCCTGGGTGTCACTATTTCAGGGGACATGTCCTGGACTCATCATATAAACGTGATTCCAAACAACAGCACCTCTACTTCCTCAGGAGTCTGGAGATTCAGTATGTCATCAAAAACCCTGACAAACGTCTGTGGATGTATGGTGGAGAGTGTGTTGATGGGTTCTGGTATGGAAACGCCAATGCCTTTGAGTGGAAAATCCTACAAAAGGTCGTGGATTCGGCCCAAAGCATCACCTGTAGGCAAGGTCTAGCACCTGCTTAGTGACCCCCACCCCAATGAGGGTCATGTGAAGCCATGGGAGCAGGTGGTGGATGGCCGTACAAGCAGCCGGTGTATATCACAAGTCCTGGTTATACGACCACTGACGCCAGGCAGACAGTCTCTGAAGACTGTTGATAATGGCTGGGGTCAGCCGTCTTGCAAAGGCACTGCCCAGGAGAAGGCAATGGCAAACCACTTCTGCAGAAAAAAAATTGCCAAAATCAATCATGGTCATGGAAAGACCACAGCTGTCCATGTCATACAACAAGGTACATAATGAACGAACCATAGAAAGCATCCTATCCGAATGCATCAGGGCTTCGTACAGCAACTGCTCTGCCCGTGACCACAAGAAACTGCAGAGAGTTGTGGACAGAGCTCAGCACATCATGGAACCATCAGTTCATTAGGGAAATGGATCAGAACAGACTCAATGGGCCAAATGACTGAATTCTGCTCCTATACCTTACGGTCATACGGCCTTACCCTGTTCTACCTCAATGCACTGTGTAATGAATCTATCTGTATGCACAATATGCAAGACATCTTTTCACTGTATCTCAGTACATGTGACAATGACAAACTAATACCAATACACGACCACGGAACTGAAATTTTGACACTTTTCCACCGAGGCTACTCAACTCGCTAAGTTCTTCCAGCAGTTCCATTTCTGAATAAAATTCAGCAATCATTTCAGGAGATTGGTGTACAATAAATGGATCCATCATGGGCATCGGCCTCTCCAGCATCAAGGGCATCTTCAAAAAGCGATACCTCCAGAAGGCAACGTCCACCATCAAGGTCCCCAATCTCCCAGGACATGCCCTCTTCTCATTGCCACCATCAGGGAGGAGGTACAGAAACCTGAAGACACACATTCAACATTTTAGAAACAGCTTTTTCCTTCTGACATCGGATTTCTGGATGGACAATGAACCCATGCACGCGATCCCACTTTTTTTTGCTTTCTTTTTGCACTACATATTTAATTTATATATATGGCGGTTGTCTATCATGTCCGACAATGACAGGAAGAGTTTTTAAAGTGGAAAACCCGTCCCACTTGGGCAGTTCCCCTCTCTCGACTTCAGAAGTCCGGGTCCAGCGGTACGAGTACAAAACCAGGGGCTTCCTTGGTTGCAGAAGATGACCGTGATGTCTTCCGTGCCTTGTCGAGCCCTTTACTCTCTGTAGAGCGTTACAGAACCATCTTCCTGGCTGTTGGATCCCACTGTAGATCTCATCTGCCCAGTCTGCTGGAGCAGACTTCACACGCTTAAACCAAAGGGTATAACTTCACACAGCTTCACTCACCCCATCACTGATCTGCTCCCACAACCCTATACACTCACTTACAAGGCCTTCTGATCTCATTTCTCACTTATTGCTCATTTATTATTATTATTATTATTATTATTTCCTTTTGTATTTGCAGAGTTTGCTGCGTTTTGCAAACTGGTTAAAAGCCCAAGATGGTGTGGTCTTTCAATGATTCTGCTATTATTCTAGAAATTTATTAAGTATTATTAAGCAAATTGTCATTTATACTTTTTATTACAATGTACTGCTGTCACAAAAAAAAAGTCACAACAATACCACTGTTATTAAATCTGTTTCCGACTCAGATTAAGCTACTAATAATCGAGTGGCCTAGATCGCCAACGAAGACACCACTGTTCAAACAACACCACAATGACTCAGGTTCAATTAATAACTGAAGATTTTAAATAAACCAGCTATTAATAACAATGAGGAATAGGGTTGTAGTTAAAAACCATCTGTAAAGCATTTCTTCATCCGGAGTACGTCACACCTACTCTGTCACGTCAGATTTGCCCCCTGGGACGGGCTCTCAGCCCCAGGGTTATTAAGGAAGTGAAGTAAAGGCTGTGCTCGGCAGAGGAGAGTATTAACACTTGATCCTAACTGCTGATGTCATCTGTCTCGGTGGGGAACAGGCTCTCTCTTCCTGCCGCCTCTCCCACTTCACTGATCCTTGGTCTCACCTGCTGAGCGTGATTGGGAGCGGGGGGAGACAGAGAGAGGGGAGAAAGAGATTGAGGGAGGTGGGGAGAGAGGGGAGGAGAAACAGAGGGGGAGAGAGAAAGAGGAGGGAGAGAGTGGGTGGGGAGAGAGACAGGGGTGAGAGAGAGATGGGGCAGAGGCAGAGAGAGATGGTGGGGAAGAGAGAGGGGGAGGAGGCTACGTAGTACCCACACCAGGACCACCGGACTCAAAAACAGTTACTTTCCCCAAGCAGTAAGGCTGATCAACACCTCCACCCACTAACCCACCCCTCCACACCCCCAACCACCACTACTTTATCGTTTCCTATCAGAGTCACCTTATGTACAGACACCCCTGTGTCTAACATCACTTTTTGGACATACAATCAATGTACAAAAGCTATCTTATGTATTTATATTTATTGTGTTTTTTTGTGCTGTGTCACATCCGGAGTAACAATTATTTTGTTCTCCTTTACACTTGTGTGCTGGAAATGACATTAACCAATCTTGAATCTTGCATATTGAGTCGAGTCAGGTGATGACAAATCAGCATGAGGGAGGGAGACTGAAACTCTGGCCGAGCGGTGTCACAACAACCACCTCTCACTCAACGTCAGCAAGACCAAGGAGCTGACTATTGACCTCAGCAGGAGGAAATCAGACGTCCATGAGCCAGCCCTCATCCGAGGACCAGAGGTGGAGAGAGTCAGCAACTTTAAATTCCGCAGGGTTATCATTTCAGAGGACCTGCCCAGCACGTAAGGGCAATTTTGAAGAAAGCACAGCAGCGTCTCTACTTCCATAGAAGTTTGTGAGGGTTCAACATCACCTCTAAAACTGACAAATTTCGATAGACATAAAGTGAAGGGTGTATTGACTGGCTGCGTCACAGTCTGGGATGAAAACACCAATGCCCTTGAATGGAAAATCCTACAAAACTAGAGGATACAGCCCAGTCCATCATAGGTAATGCCCGCCCACCATTGTGCACACGTACACAAACACAGTTGCAGGAAAGCATCACACATCATCAGGGACCTCCACCGCCCAGGCCATACTCTCTTCTTCCTGCTGCCATCAGGATCAAGGTACACGAGCCTCAGCCTCACACCACCAGATTATTACCCCTCAACCATCAGGCTTTTGAACTAGAGGGAACTTCACTCAACTTCACTTGCCCCATCACTGAAATGCTCCCACAACCTATGGACTCACTTTCAAAGACTTGTCATCTCCTGTTCTCGATATTTATTGCTGATTTATTTATTATTATTATTTCTTTCTTTTTGTATGTACATAATCTGTTGTCTTTTGCACTCCGGTTGAACACCCAATCAGGCGCGGTCTTTCATTGATTCCGTTAAGGCTGTTATTCTATGATGGACTTATTGAGAATGCCCACAAGAACATGAATCTTAGAGTTGTATGCATTGATATACAGTGGCATGCAAAAGTTTGGGCACCTCTGGTCAAAATTTCTGTTACTGTGAATAGCTAAGCGAGTAAAAGATGAACTGATTTCCAAAAGGCATGGTGTTAAAGATGACACATTTCTTTAATATTTTCAGCAAGAAAACTTTTTTATTTCCATTTTTTACAGTCGATCCACTCCCGTGTTTAACAGTTAGAGAGGGGTTCCTTTCATGAAATTCTTCACCCTTTTTTCTCCAAACATACCTTCGCTCATTGCGGCCAGAAAGTTCTATTTTAACTTCATCAGTCCACAGGACTTGTTTCCAAAATGCATCAGGCTTGTTTAGATGTTCCTTTGCACCTTTTGAATAGAACTTTTTGGCCACAATGTTTGGAGAAAAAAGGGTGCAGAATTTCATGAAAAGAACACCTCTCCAACTGTTAAGCACGGGGGTGGATCGATCATGCTTTGGGCTTGTGTTGCAGCCAGTGGCACGGGGAACATTTCACTGGTAGAGGGAAGAATGAATTCAATTAAATACCAGCAAATTCTAGAAGCAAACATCACACTGTCTGTAAATAAGCCGAAGATGAAAAGGGGATGGCTTCGACAACAGGATAATGATCCTAAACACACCTCAAAATCCACAATGGACTACCTCAAGAGGTGCAAGCTGGTTTAGATTTAGATTATGAGAACACTCAGTCCTCTTTTATTGTCATTTAGAAATGCATACATGCATTAAGAAATGATACAATGTTTCTCCGGAGTGATATCACAGAAAACAAGACAGACCAAAGACTAACACTGACAGAACCACATAATTATAACATATAGTTACAGCAGTGCAAAGCAATACCATAATTTGATAAAGAACAGACCATAGGCACAGTAAAAATAAGTTCTCAAAGTCCCGAGTCGATGGACTCCCGAGTCTCCGATAGCAGGCGGCAAAAGTGAGAAACTCCCTGCCATAAACCTCCAGGCACCGTCAACTTGCCGATACCTTGGAAGCAGCCGACCCCAGCTGACCCTGAGACCATCTGTCCGCAAACTCCGAGCTTCTGAGCAGCCTCTCCGATACAGGCTCCCGAGCGCCATCCTCTGCCGAGCGCCTTCAACATCTCCCCGGCCGCTGAAACACGCAAAGCCGAGGATTTCAGGGCCTTCAGCTCCGGAGATTCCGGTTACTACACAGTAGCAGCGGTAGCAAAGCAGGTATTTCAGAAGTTTTCCAGATGTTCCGCTGTGCTCTCACGTCTGTCTCCATCAAATCAGGATTGTGCACGGTCCCCTACTTGACAAATAACAGATATCATCACCGAAGTGGCCGCGCACGCTGCCATCACGCCGCCATCTTCTCCCCCCTCCCGGGAGGATTTTACCATGGTCCTCACAGTCCCCTGACCTAAACATCATCGAGAATCTGTGGATAGACCTCAAAGACGGCCCAAGAATCTCACAGAACTAGAAGACTTTTGCAAGGAAGAATGGGTGAAAATCCCCCAAACAAGAATTGAAAGACTCTCAGCTGGCCACAGAAAGCATTTACAAGTTGTGATACTTGCCAAAGGGGGTGTTACTAAGTACTGACCGTGCAGGGTGCCCAAACTTTTGCTTCAGACCCTTTTCGTTTTTTGTTATTTTGAAACTGTAAAAGATGGAAATAAAAAAAGTTTTCTTGCTTAAAATATTAAAGAAATGTGTCATCTTTAACTTTATGCCTTTTTGGAAATCAGTCCATCTTTTACTTGCTTAGCTATTCACAGTAACAGAAATTTTGACCAGGGGTGCCCAAACTTTTGCATACCACTGTACATGTGCCTTGAAAAATCAAAGCATGAATTACTATTCCATCAATTGTCGAAGTGACCAGTTAGAAAACCTCCCATAGTGACTCAGGTGCTCATGATATAATCAAGTGTGGGTCACCGGGCGTTTATCGAGGGTAACCCAACAAGTCCAGAATAAAAGACTTAAAAAAACAACCTCGATCAGTACACTTAGCCAGACAGGCCTATAGATACCTTGAATGATACCACCCAAGGGCATTTAGATGCTCCATCACTTTATTTTGCTGTATATAGCTTATGGTATATAATATACCTCAATTTATATTGGTCACAGAACATTACAGCACAGTACAGGCCCTTTGACCCACGATGCTATGCCAACCTTTTAACCTACTCCAAGATCAATCTAATCAATCTAATGTCTTATGGTCTAATCCTTCCCTCCTTCACTTATTCCATGGTCTTCCCATGACCACGATTGCTCTTGGCAAATTTTCCTACAGAAGTGGTTTGCCATTGCCTTCTTCTGGGCAGTGTCTTTGCAAGACGGGTGACCCCAGCTATTATCAATACTCTTCAGAGATTGTCTGGCTGGCGTCAGTGGTCACATAACCAGGACTTGTGATATGCACCGGCTGCTCCCATGGCTTCACATGACCCTGACGGGGCCGCTAAGCAGGTGCTACGCCTTGCTCAAAGATGACCTGTAGGCGAGCCGAGGGAAGGAGTGCCTTACGCCTCCTTCGGTAGAGGCGTAGATCTCCACCCACGCACCCCCCCCTTTCCTCCTACATTGCCCTCCATTTTTCTATCATCCACGTGCCTATCTAAGAGTCTCCTAAATGTCCCTAATGTCTCTGCGTCTACCACCACCCCTGGCAGGGCGTTCCACGCACCCACCAACATCTGCGTGAAAAACCTAACACTGATATCCCCCTATACTTTCCTCCAATCACATTAATATTAAGCCCCCTCATTTTAACTATTTCCTTCCTGGGAAAAGGTCTCTGCCTGTTCACTTGACCCCCATGCCTGTTGTAAAATGACTGAACGATTCTATACAACAAAACGGACTCTTCATCTCACTCCCTACCTCTTCACCACTGCTCCCTCTCAGATGTGTGGATGCGTGACTACACAGTAACTGAAATGCTCCCATGCACATCGCCCTTGTTGTCACGCAACTAGAACTGTATGCAGCTGGGCAAAGTTTACATAATGTGAAAGATTTTCTTTGTGGTATTGAATTTCATTATATCCTTCAATTAATAAAAAAATGAATAGTATGTGATTTTTCCATTTTCATTCTAAACATTCATAGTACACCTATTACAAAAAAACATTTTAAATGCCGTGTAAAGAGTTCCTTCTCAGAACAATGGTTGGTCCGCGCTGATGTGAAAAATTTAGAGGGAATGTTGGACTGTTGGGTTGACCTTATCTATGCCACTCATGATTTTATAAACATAAGAACATAAGAAAAGGGAGCAGGAGTCGGCCATCTGGCCCGTCCATCCTGCCCCACCACTCAATAAGATCATGGCTGATCTGGCCATGGACTCATCTCCACCTACCTGCCATTTCCCCATAACCCTTAATTCCCCAACTATGCAAAGATCTATCCAACCTTCGAATGATCTGAAGTTCATCCAGCTCCTTTGATGTCTTTGATATTTCTCAAGATATTTTCACTATACAGGTTGAGTAAGTCTGGCAGAAAGACACAGCCTTGCCTGACTCCTCTCATGATATTCACATACTCACTCACTTCTCCTTCTGTTCCGATGGATGCTGACTGGTCCCAGTTTCGTAATCAAAGACCCCACCCATCCCAGACATTCTCTCTTCTCCCTCTCTCATCAGACAGAAGATACAAAAGCCTGAAAACACGTCCCAGCAGACTCAAGGACAGTTTCTATCCTGCCGTGATCAGACTATTGAACAGTCCCCTAGTACGATGTGAGGGACCCTTGACCTCACAATCTCCTTCGTCATGCACCTTACACCTTACTATCTGCCCGCACTGTACTTTCTCTGCAAGTCTAACACTTTACTCTGCATTCTGTCACTGTTGTAATGAATTAAGCTATGTGGACGATGTTCTCACTGTACCTCGCTACAGATGACAGCAACAAAATAACGTACCAACTCCTGGATGGCTGCGGCAAGCAGCTTGCCGGAGGAACTCGGTGGGGCGGGCTGCGTCTGTGGAGGGAAATGGACATTCGGCGTTTCAGTTTGAGACCCTTCGGCCGGACGTGGCCCTCTGAGTCCCTCCAGGGCCTCCCAATCCCATCATCTGTATTTTGTCTGAGGAAAGAGCAGGCCCAGGAATCCCATGAATGAAAGGGTTAACGTATGAGGCGCGTTAGATGGCTCCGCACCTGTACTCACTGGTGTTTAGAAGAATGAGGGGGAATCTCATTAAGATCTATCAAATATTTAAAGGCCTAGATCGAGTGGATGTGCAGAGGATGTTTCCTATAGCAGGGGTGTCTAAGACCAGAGGGCACAGCCTCAGAATAGAGGTACATCCATTGGGAACAGAGATGAGGAGGAATTTCTTTATCCAGAGGCAGGTAAATCTGTGGAATTCATTGCCACAGAAGGCTGTTGAGGCCAAGTCATTGGGTATATTTAAAGTGGTGGTCGAGAGGTTCTTAATTAATAACGGTATCAAAGATTACAGGGAGAAGGCAGGAGAATGGGGTTGAGAGGGATAATAAATCAGCCATGTATGGAATGGGGGGGCAGACTCGATGGGCTGAATGGCCTCATTCCACTCCTATGACCTCTAGTCTTCTGGCAGTGAGTGATGCCCGTCACTCACAGCCTCCCGGCGACTCCAGCGAGAAGATTCAGCACTCAAACACCTCTGCACTGACTGACAGTCCAAGCAAACCGTCCCATCAGCTCGCAACGCGTTTCACATACCTCAGCCTCAGTCGCTCCCACTCACTCTCCCCCTCGGTCCCCGAATCGCATGTCGTTTCACTGCATCTGCCTTCTAGTCTCGAGCCAGTCTCTCTCCAACAACAGTTAGGAAACCCAGCCCACAATCATCTCGCAGGCTTGCGAAAGAGGAACAGGGAAGAGTCTCGCCAGGGTTAGAGGAACTAACTAGATGAGATGCAAGTTCAGATGCTATGTGTCTGTGTGTGCGTGTGTGCACTGCGTAGGCAGAGAGACTGCAAACAAGCCTGAGAAAGCACATACCATACTTAATGCAGAGAGATGCTCCTGACAGTCAACGATATCACTGTGCCTCTCCAAACACTTCAGATGCAACACAACACAGATTCGAGATTCAAACACGAGGAATTGTGCAGATGCTGGAAATTCAAGCAACACACATCAAAGTTGCTGGTGAACGCAGCAGGCCAGGCAGCATCTCTAGGAAGAGGTACAGTCACCGTTTCGGGCCGAGACCCTTCGTCAGAACTAACTGAAAGAAGAGCTAGTAAGAGATTTGAAAGTGGGAGGGGAGGGGGAGATCCAAAATGATAGGAGAAGACAGGAGGGGGAGGGATGGAGCCAAGTGCTGGACCGGTGATTGGCAAAAGGGATATGAGAGGATCACGGGACAGGAGGCCCAGGGAGAAGGAAAAGGGGGAGGGGGGGGAAATTCAAGATTATTGACCTAAGACCATAAGAAGTAGGAGCAGAATTATGTGGGATTATAGATAGGGTAAATGAAAGCAGGCTTTTTCCACCGAGGTTGGGTGAGACTGGAACGAGAGGTTTTAATGGGGAAAGGTGAAATGTTTCAGGGGAAGCTGAGGGGGAATTTCTTCACTCAGAGGGTGGTGAGAGTGTGGAACGAGCTGCCAGCAGAAGTGGTGGGCCTGTTTCTGTGCTGTAGTGCTCGGTGACACGAGTTTGGTCTTTCCACCATGGCTGATTCATTACAAAAGACAATAGGTGCAGGAGTAGGCCATTCGGCCCTTCGAGCCAGCACCGCCATTCACTGTGATCATGGCTGATCATCCACAATCAGTACCCTGTTCCTGCCTTCTCCCCATATCTATTCATTCTTCAGCACATGAGTGTAAAGGAGAAGAAAATAATTGTTACCCCAAAATACTTTAAGAAGGAGACATTAGTACAGTTAACTTCTGAACCCTGTGGCTGTTCTCCCTTATACAACCTTGATGTGCCATCACGATACGATCAGCATGGTGGGATGCAGAACAAAGGTCTTCACTGTACCTCGGTCATGTGACAACAATAAACCAATTTACCAAATCCTAAAAGGCAGGAACAAACAAAATACTGGAGGAACTCAGCAGGCAGGCCACGTCCATGAAGAGAAAGCAGTGCTGGCCTACCCAGTCTCTCCTCATATCTCGAGCTCCACACACAGAACTCCGGAGGAACCGAGCAGGTCAATGGAGAGGAACAAGCAGTCAATGTTTTGGGCTGAGACCCTTCATCAGGACTGGAAGGGAAGGGGGCAGGGGGAGGGAGAGGCCAGAATTAGGTGGGGAGAGAGGTGTGCAAGCTGGCAGGCGATAAGTGAAACCAGCTGAGGGGAAGGTGGGTGGGAGGAGGGAGGGATGAAGTGAGAAGCTGGTCAGTGATAAGGAGAACAAAAATAGTGAGAAAGTGTTCGTGGGCCGTTCAGAGATCTGATAGCTGAGGGGAAGAAGGTGTTCCTAAAACATTGAGTGTGTGTCTTCAGGCTTCCTGTGCCTCCTCCCTGATGGCAGCAAAGAGAGAGGGCATGTCCTGGGGCGTGAGGGTCCTTAAGATTCTGCTGGAGGAACTCAGCAGGTCAAGCAGCACCTGTGGGGGTGGGGGGGGACAGAGCAGTTGCCTTTTTGGGTTGAAACCCTTGTCAGGGTTGTTAGTGAGGGGAAGAGATGGCTGGCATAGATGGAGGAAGGCAGAGAGGTGAAGACGACACTGAGGCGGTCAGTGGTGTACCATGCTGACTATCTCCCTCCTCGACCCAGATGCAGGGACTCAGCTGGCACAGTGGCATAGTGGCTAGCACAATCCTTTACAGTGCCAGCAACCGGGCTTCCAACTTCCGCCGCTGTCTGTGAGGAGTTTGCCGGTTGACCACATTGGCTGCCTCCCACATTCCCAGGGCTAGGGAATGCTGTGTTGGCGCCAGAGTATGGCGACGTTTGCGGGCTGCCCCCGGCACATCCTTGGACCGCATTGGTCATTGACACAAATATAGAACATAAAACAGTACAGGCCATTCGGCCCATAATGTTGTGCTGACCCTTTAACCTACTCCAAGGTCAATTTAACCTTCCCTCCCACACAGCCCTCCATTTTTCTTTCATCTAAGAGTCCCTTAAATGTCTCTGATGTGCGTGTCTCAACCACCAGCCCTAGATAAGCACCCAACACTCTCTGTGTAAAACAAACCTACATTTGACATCCACCCCTCCACTCTCCTCCAACCATCTTAAAATCATGGCCCTTCAAATGATGCATTTAGAAGGTTAACATTCAAAGTAAGTCTATTATCAAAGTGCATATATGTCACCATATACAACCCTGAGATTCATTTTCTTGCAGGCATTCACAGTGGAACCAATAAACAACAGAATCAGTGAAAAGTTACGCATAAACAAAGTCTGACAAACAACCAGTGTGCAAAAGAGACAAACTGCACAAATAAAATAAACACAAATAATAATAACAATAAATAAACAAAATCACAATGTTTCGATATATACTTGTGACAAATAAAGAGAACCTTTAAATCCTTTAGGTTTCCTTGCCCTCTCCACAGGTGCTGGTCCTGTATCTCCTCGAGTGCTGACTGTCCTCGGTGAAGGCCACTCTGTTGGCGTCTCCTTCCTCACCCCAGCAGTTGGCAAAGCGAGAGGTCCTTCACCCGCCAGGAAGGCAAGCAGCCTCCCCACCCGCAGGTGACGGGAAATGGGAAGGAAGAACAGAGGTCTCTCGGTTGAGCAGTCACAATGGCAGGCAGCCAAAATGGCAGCTGCGTCTATGGGCGACTGGAGAACGAGAAATTGCTTGCGGTGATAGCACTGAGTACCCAGGGGAAGGTTAAGTTCAGCCAAGCCCAATCAAACATACAAAGAGGAAGACACTAACCATGCTGGCGTGACTCACATAGCAAGGTTTCACAGCAGCATGGAGAAAGACCCCAGTGGACAGAGTATAAATACCTTCACTGCAAAAAACAAAAAGCAGGATTTCCCAGTGGCCAACCAGTTCGATTCCATCTCCCAATCCCATTCCGACATGTCGGTCCACGGCCTCCTCTACGACCACAAAGAGGCCACTCTCAGTTTGGAGGAGCAACACTTGATATTCTGTCTGGGCAGCCTCCAACCTGACGGTATCAATGACAATTTCTCTATCTTCCGGTAATTTCCTCCCCCCCCCCCCAATCCACCTCCCTTCTCTTTCCCATTCCTGATTCTGGCTTCCCTCTCGCATTCTCTTCTCCTCATCTTCCCATCACCTCCCTCTAGTTCCCTCTTTCTCCTTTTCTCCCATGGTCCACTCTCCTCTCCTATCAGATTCCTCCTTCTTCAGCCCTTTACCTTTCCAACCAATCACCTCCCAGCTTCTTCATCCCCATGCACCCACCTTCCCCCTCACTTGGTCTCATCTATCATCTGCCTCTTGTACTCCTTTCTCCCCTCCCCTCCCCCTCAACCCCACCAGCTTCTTATGCTGGCTTCTGGCCAAATCCTGATGAAGGGTCTCAACCCAAAATGTCGACTGTTTATTCATTTTGACGGATGCTGCCTGATCTGCTGAGTTCTGTCAATATTTTGATTGTGCTACCCTCGTGTTCCAGCATCTGCAGAACCTTGTGTGTAAGAAGTTCTTGCCAGGACACATCTACACCTATTGCTTTAGAACATAGATCATTACAGCACAGTACAGGCCTTTCGGCCCATGACGTTGTGCTAACCTTCTAACCCACCCTGAGATCAATCTAACCCTTCCCTCTCACGTAACCCTCCATTTTTCTTCCACCCATGTACCTATCTAAGAGTCTCTTAAATGTCCCTCAAATATCTGTCTTGTGTGAGCTCAAAGTTCAGTACAGACAGGGAGGGGCAGGAAGAGAAATCTGCCAGGGTGTCGTCAAATTGATGCAAGCTCTCTTGGTTCAAAGTCAAAGTCGAGTTTATTATCAGATACAGAAGTCCACATCTGCACAGGTGCAATGAAAAACCTATTTGCACCAACATTGCAAGCACAGAGCATCAGATAAGTGGCGTTTAGAGAAAATAAAACATGAAATATAAACCCAAAAGATGCTGGAAATCTAGAGCGACACACCTAAAACGCTGGAGGAACTCAGCAGGTCAAGCAGCATCTAGAGAGGAGAATAAACAGTCGATATTTTGGACTGAGACCTTTCATTAGAAATTATACACAGCCTTTCCAAGAAAGACCATCATTAGAACAAAGAAAAAGTCTATTTTAATGCAAAACGCTGCTGAGCTGCAGAAATTAGGGATGCTCTGGTTAGTTCATGAACCAAATGGTTGAAGGGAAGTAGCTGTTCCTGAACCTGGTGGTGTGGGACTTCAGGATTCTGTACCTCCTGCCCGATTGTATCCTGAGATCGTTGGGGGAGAGTGTCTAGGCAGAGATGTTTGAGAATGGAGTTTACAGCAGAGGTCTCATTGTGTGGAAAAGGTGCCGGCAGCAGAGCGGTTAGCACAATGCTATTACAGCGTCAGTAACCTGGGTTCGATCCCCTCCTCTGCCTGAACGTTCCCGTGACCATGTAGATTTCCTCCAGGTGCTCCGGTTTCCTCCTACAGTCCCAAGGTGTTAATTGGGCTCATGAGTGTAATTGGGTGGCGTGAGCTCATTGGGCCTGAAGGGTCTGTTACCATGACGTCTCTCCGAGGCCTCCAGACTGAAGGGTCAAAAGGAAGCACCCCGCTGTGATGGTAGAGTCCAGAGCGCTCCCTCCCAAGAAGGGCAAACCTACCAAATACTGAATGGCCAAGATAAAGGGGTTTAATAGTAAGGAGGGCAAATGCAACATTAGCATTCATTTCGAGAGGACTAGAATATAAAAGCAAGGATGTGATACTGAGGCTTTATAAGGCACTGGTCAGACCACACTTGGACTATTGTGAGTAGTTTTGGGCACCTTATCTAAGAAAATTTATGCTGGCATTGTAGAAGCTCCAGAGGACGCTCATGAGAACGATCCCAGGAATGAAAGGGTTAACATATGAGGAGATTGTGATGGCCCAGGGCCAGGAACTCGCTGGAGTTTAGAAGAATAAAGTGTGCAGGATGATAAGATCATACAAAGGCAAGGACTGTGTGGACAGCCAGACACTTTTTTTTCCCAGCTCAGAAATGTCTAATATGAAGGGGCATAACTTTAAGGTGACTGGAGGACAGTATAGAGGTAAGTGTTTTTTTTACACAGAGAGTGGTGGGTGGAGGGAAAACCCTGCCAGTGCTGGGGGTGGGGCATTTAGAACGGAGTTGAGGAAAAACTTTTTCACCCAGAGAGTGGTGGATGTATGGAATGCTCTGCCCCAGAAGGCTGTAGAGGCCAAGTGTCTGGATGCTTTCAAGATAGAGCTCTTAATGATAGCGGAATCAAAGGTTATGGGGATAAGGCAGGAACTGGATACTGATAGTGGATGATCAGCCATGATCACAGTGAATGGCGGTGCTGGCTCGGAGGGCCGAATGGCCTACTCCTGAACCTATTGTCTATTGTCTAAGATACTCCTAGAGAGGCACATGATAGAAAAATGGAGGGTTATGTAGCAGGGAAGGATTAGATTAAGCTTAGGGTAAATCAAGTGGTCAAGACAACATTGTGGGCAAAAGGGCCTTTTCTGCGCTACACTGTACTACATGTTAAATGGGGGAGGATCTCATTGAAACCTACCAAATATTGAAAGACCTAGACAGAGTGGATGTAGAGAGGATATTTCCTATGGTAGGGGAGTTTAGGGCCAGAGGGCACAGCCTCAGAATAGAGGGAAGTCCATTTAGAACAGAGAGGAGAAAGAATTTCTTTAGCCAGGGGATGGTGAATCTGTGGAATTCATTGCCACAGCTGGCTGCACAGGCCACATCATTGAGTACACTTAAAGCAGAGGTTGATAGGTACATAATTAGTCTGGGGAGAAGTCAGGAGACTGGGCTTGAGAGGGATAATAAATCAACCATGATGGAATGGCGGAGCAGACTTCATGGGCTGAATGGTTCCCGTAGAGCACAGCCTTAGGGGACTAACATCCTCTCCACATTCACTCCCTCTTGGCCTTTCAATATTCAATAGGTTTCAATGAGATTCCCCCCTCTTTCTTCTGAACTTCAGAGAGCACAGGCCCAGGGCCATCACATGCTCCTCATACCTTAACCCTTTACCTTAACCCTTAACCCTTCCCCAGGGCAATTACACGCTCCTCATACCTTAACCCTTTCATTCCTGGGATCATTCTCATGGCAATTCCCTAGACCCTCTCCAATTGCCAGCACATTTTTCTTTGAAATACAGGCTTGCTTGATGGGAAATAGAAGTTTAGATGGAGAATAATCAGGAGTCAGCTGGTTCTCAGGGCTGAGAGAACAGTCCAGGAACATCACACAACCTACCTGGTCTCAGATGCCCTCACAATACCCAGAGCCAGAGAAAAAACATAATAGAGTGGGGTGAATGGGACTATTAACAGGGCTGCAAGCACCCTCACCAGGACCACCAGACTCAAAAACAGTTACTTTCCCCAAGCAGTAAGGCTGATCAACACCTCCACCCACTAACCCACTCCTCCACACCCCCAACCACCACTACTTTATCATTTCCTGTCAGAGTCACTTTATCTAGACTCACTCCTGTGCCTAGCATCACTTTATGGACATACAATCAACCTCTGTGCAGAAGCTATCTTATGTATTTATTTTTTTTTATTATTGTGGCCCTTATTTTATTGTGCTTTTTTTGTGCTGCATCAGACCATCGTAGCAATGATCTCATTTGTCTTTATACTTGTGACTGAAACTGACATTAAACAATCTTGAATCTTTGGGCCGATTAAGTCACCAAGCTTGCACGTCATTGGGATTCTAGAGGAAAGAGACAGAAAGCCACGTGGTTTCAAGAAGAAAATTCCACACACACAACATCAGAGGTGGAGATCGAACCCGGGTTCAGAAGTTCAAAGTCAATTTTTTATTGAGGTACATATATGTCACCATACAGTAAACAACCCTGAGGTTCATTGTTGGTGTGAGGGTCCATGCAGCCCAGATTACATAGGCCGTAAGACATAGAAGCAGAAGTTCAGCAATCCGTTCCACACCCCAAAGAGGTGAGGGGTCAGCGTGTTGTATGTTGTCCCCTGGGGTGTGGGTCAGGGGTAAAACCCGGCGAGAGTTGATGGGAACGTGGTAGTATGATGGTTGGCGGTTGGCATGGACTGTGGGCTGAAGGAACAGTTACTGCCCTGTAAAAGCATAACACCATAAGATGTAGAAGCAGAATTAGGCCATTCAGCATACAGAATCTGCTCTGCCATTCCACGAATCCCTCTCAACCCCATGCTTCTGCCTTCTCCCCGTAACCTTTGATGCCCTGACCTATCAAGAACCTATCAACCTCCGCTTTAAATATACCCAATGACTTGGTCTCCACAGCCATCTGTAGCAATGAGTTCCAGCCTCGGGCTAAAGGAATTCCTGGAATCATTTTCGTGAACCTCCTCTGGACCCTCTCCAATGCCAGCACATCTTTTCTCAGACACGGGACCCAAAACTGCTCACAATACTCCAGGTGTGGTCTTACAAAGCCTCAGCATTACATCAAGCAACACACAACAAAGTTGCCGGTGAATACAGCAGGCCAGGCAGCATCTCTAGGAAGAGGTGCAGTCGACGTTTCGGGCCGAGACCCTTCGTCAGGACTAACTGAAGGAAGAGCTAGTAAGAGATTTGAAAGTGGGAGGGGGAGATCCGAAATGATAGGAGAAGACAGGAGGGGGAGGGATGGAGCCAAGAGCTGGACAGGTGATTGGCAAAAGGGATATGAGAGGATCACGGGACAGGAGGCCCAGAGAGAAGGAAAAGGGGGAGGGGGGGAAAATCCAGAGGATGGGCAAGGGGTATAGTGAGAGGGACAGAGGAAGAAAAAGGAGAGAGAGAAAGAATGTGCGTATATAAATAAATAACAGATGGGGTACGAGGGGGAGGTGGGGCATTAGCAGAAGTTAGAGAAGTCAGTGTTCATGCCATCAGGTTGGAGGCTACCCAGATGAAATATAAGGTGTTGTTCCTCCAACCTGAGTGTGGCTTCATCTTTACAGTAGAGGAGGCCGTGCATCCTTGTTTTTATATTCCAATCCTCTCGAAATGAATGCTAACGTTTCACTTGCCTTCCTCACCACTGACCAGCAAGTTACATTTATGGAATCTTGCACCAGGACTCCCAAGAACCTTTTGAAATGTCTCCCCATTTAGAAAACAGTCTACATGATTATTCCTTCTACCAAAGCGCATGACCACAGACTTCCCAACACTGTACTCCATCTGCCAGTTCTTTGCATTCTCCTAATGGGTCCAAGCCTTTCTACAGAGTTCCTGCTTCCTCAACACTACCTGCTCTTCCACTTATCTTCGTATTATCTGCAAACTTGGCCACAAGGCCATTCAAGACTCTGTGCCAAATGTATTTCATGTACCATCAAGGTAACAAAACCATTTCAGGAAGTGAGATTAGTCATTTATGAAAGTGGATGGAGAAGTATTCCATGGAAATGATCAATATTGGGACGGGATATGAGATGCTAAGTTTCGCTTAGCGTAGAGAACCGAAATGAAGAAAACATGGGTAGGTTATGACTGAAATGCCTCTATCAAAATAAATTTATTACAAATGCATGTAAATATCACCACGTTTATTTTATTTCGAGATACAGCGTGGAACAGTCCCTTCTGGCCCAACAAGCCACGCTGCCCAGCAACCCACCTATTTAACCCTAGGCTAATCACAGGACACTTTACAAAGACCAGTTGGGAACATAGAAACATAGGACACAGAAAACCGACAGCACAATACAGGCCCTTGTGCCGAACAATTAACCGAGTAACGGGTACACATGGAAGCAACCAGAGGAAACCCACGCACACTTGGGAAGAATGTACAAGCCTTCTTACAGAGGGCACCGGAATTGAACTCTGAACTCCAAACTCCGACACCCGAGCCGCAACCATGTTGTGTTAACTGCTACGCTACTGTGGCACCCTACAACCACTGTCGTTGGCAGAGCGTTAAATATGTTCAAGAATGGAAATTTGTGACGGCACACGTGATTTACTGCGGACGCTGGAATCTGAAGTAACACCAAAATGCTGGAGAAACAGCAGATCGGGCAGCATCTGTGGAGGGAAACAGACAGTTAACGTTTTGGGTCAAGACCCTTTATTTGGGAGGAGGAGAATGGACACAAGTAGAGGGGCAATCATAAGAACACACCTCACTCAGCAGCAAACCTACAAGTTCAAGTTTATCGTCACTTGACTATGCATCTATACAACCAAATGAAACAACGTTCCTCTGGACCATGATGCACCCACAAAATATATCCACACGGCATGTAAAACAAGACATTACCCAAAGTAAGATAATAAAATATAATTCAAAATGCATGTAGTGCACAGTACAGGCAAACAGGTAAACAGTAAACAGCTCGCTGTCCTAGTGACGAGACCTCGATGGTGACAGGGTATTCATTAGTCTCCCAGCCTGAGGGAAGAAGCTGTTACCCGGTCTGACCGTCCTAGTCCTGATGCTGCTGGATGGTAGAGGGTCAAAGAGATCGTGGGATGGGTGGTTTGGGCCCTTCGTATGCAACACTTCCAGTAAAAGGCACAAATAGAGGGGATAGAGACTCCGATGACCCACTTGGTAGTCTTTACTAACCTCGCTGAGGAAGACACACTGTGTGACTAGGGAGAGTAAGGGTTCAGCACGGGCAAGATGGAAGATGAGGGGTTGCTCACCCAGCTGAGAGTGGCCTCATCATGGCAGAAGAGACAAACAGCACTGCACGATGTAGATGTAGATCTAGAGCACACAGTGTCATCAAAAGCAATGGCATGATTCTTGAGGTTGTTCCAGTTACTTCAGGAACTAACTCAGCTTTTTTATTATGTCACCAGATCCCTAGATGGTTCCTGTGAAAATTTCATAATCTTTCTTAAAATAAGGCAGTTGCACTGCACACCCAATTTCGCTTTGCGTGCACCAATTTCAGCAGAACATAGGACAGTACAGCACAGGAAGAGGCCCTTCAACTCACAATGCTGGGCTGAACCGATGAAATTAGTAATCAAACAACCAATTAAACTAATCCCGTCTACCTACAGAGTGTCCATATCCCTCCATTGTCCTCATGTTCATGTGCCTATCTCAACATCTCTTAAAAGTCCTGAATGTTTCTGCCTCTACCCCCACCCCAGGCAGTACATTCCAGGCACCACCCATCAAAGTTGCTGGTGAACGCAGCAGGCCAGGCAGCATCTCTAGAAAGAGGTACAGTCGACGTTTCGGGCCGAGACCCTTTGTCAGGACGAAGGAGTCCTGACGAAGGGTCTCCAAACCGTCGACTGTACCTCTTCCTAGAGATGCTGCCTGGCCTGCTGCGTTCACCAGCAACTTTGATGGGTGTTGCTTGAATTTCCAGCATCTGCAGAATTCCTCGTGTTTACATTCCAGGAGCCCTCCACTCTGTGTAAAAAAAACATTGCCCCTCACATCTCCTTTGAAATTATCCTTCCTCCGCCCCCAGCTTAAATGTATGTCCTCTGGTATTAGACAGTTCAACCCTGGGAATAAGATGATGGCTTTTTAGAGCAGTTTGTCGTTGAGCCAACTGGGGATCAGCTATACTGGATTGGGTGTTATGCAATGAACCAGAGGTGATTAGGGATCGTAAGGTAAAAGAACCCTTAGGAGGCAGTGATCACAATATGATTGAGTTCAATTTGAAATTTGATAGGGAGAAAGTCTGACGTAGCAGTATTTCAGTGGAGTAAAGGAAATTACAGGGATATGAGAGAGGAGTTGAGCAAAGTAAATTGGAAGGAGATGCTGGCAGGGATGTCAGCAGAGCAGCAATGGTGTGAGTTTCTGGGGAAAATGAGGAAGGTGCAGGATAGATGTATTCCAAAAACAAAGAAATACTCAAACGACAAAATAGTGCAATCACGGCTGACAAGGGAAGTCAAAGCTAATGTAAAAGCAAAAGCGAAGTCATATAACAAAGCAAACATTGTGGGAAGACAGAGGATTGGGAAGCTTTGAAAACCCTACAAAGGGCAACTAACACTCCAGTCTTTAAGAAAGGAGGAAGGCAGCAGAAAAGAAATTATAGACCAGGTAGCCTGACTTCAGCGCTTGGGAAGATGTTGGAGTCAATTGTTAAGGATGAGACAGGCCAAGATGGGACAAAGTCAGCATGGTTTCCTTGAGGGAAAATCCTGCCTGATGAACTAATGAACCTGCTGGAATTCTTTGAGGAGATTACAAGTAGGATAGATAAAGGAAATGGAGTGGATGTTGTATATTTGGACTTTCAGAAGTCCTTTGACAAGTTACCACACATGGAAGTTAAGAGCCCATAGTATTACAGGAAAGTTACTGGGATGGCTACAGCATTGGCTGATTGGTAGGAGGCAGCAAGTGGGAATAAAAGGATCCTTTTCTGGTTGGCTACCAGTGACTAGTGGTGTTCCGCAGGGGGTCGGTGTTGGGACTACTGCTTGTTATGCTATATATAAATGATTTAGATAATAGAATAAATGACTTTGTTGCCAAGTTTGCAGAATACGAAGATTGGTGGAGGGGCAGTTAGTGTTGAGGAAACAGGAAGGCTGCAAAAGGACTTAGACAGATTAGGAGAAGGGGCAAGAGAGTGGCAAATGAAATACAATGTTGGAAAATGCATCGTCATGCACTTTGGTAGAAGAAATAACTGTGCCAACTAATTTCTAAATGGGGAGAAAATCCTAAAACCTGAGATGCGAAGGGACTTGGGAGTCCTTGTGCAGAACACCTTAAAGGTTAACTTTCAGGTTGAGTCGGTGGTGAGGAAGGCAAATGCCATGTTAGCATTCATTTCAAGAGGTACAGAATACAAGAGCAAGGATGTGATGCTGAGGCTTTATAAGGCACTGGTGAGGCCTCACCTTGAGTATCATTAACAGTTCTGGGCTCCTCATATAAGAAAAGATGTGCTGGCATTGGAGATGGTCCAGAGGAGGTTCACAAGGATGATTCTGGGAATGAAAGGGTTATCATACCAAGCACATTTGATAGCTCTGGGTCTGTACTCACTAGAATTCAGAAGGATGAAGGGGGGATCTTGTTGAAACCTTTTGAATTTTGAAAGGCCTAGACAGAGTAGATGTGGAAAGGATGTTTCCCATGGTGGGGGAGTCTAGGACAAGAAGGCACAGCCTCAGGATAGAGGGGCGTCCATTTAAAATAGAGATGTGGAGAAGTTTCTTTAGTCAGAGGGTGGTGAGTTTGTGGAATTTATTACCACAGGCAGCTGTGGAGCCCGGGTCATTGGGTGTATTTAAGGCAGAGGTTGATAGGTTCTCGATTGCACACAGCATCAAAGGTTACGGGGAGAAGGCCGGGGAGTAGGGCTGAGGGGGGAGAAAAGGAACAGCCATGACTGAATGGCTGAGCAGACTCGATGAGCCAAATGACCTAATTCTGCACAAGTCTCTTATGATCTTAAGATACTGTCTGCCTACTGTATCTACGCCTCGCACAATCTTATAAACCTTTATCAGATCTCCCCACAGCCTCTGGTTTTCAGGCTTCTTCGCCCTTTCCTTTCCAGTCCTGATGAAGGCTCTCAGCCTGAAACGTCAATCGTTTATTCCCCTCCATAGATGCTGCCTGACCTGCTGAGTTCTTCCAGCATTTTGCTCTGGGTTTCCAGCATCTGCAGAATGTCGGGTTCATCCTTTGAACTTAACCCCGCTCGTTTTAAATGCATGCCCTCTGGCATTCCCACCGTGCGAGAAAAATTCTGCAAGTCTGCTTTGCATTATTTGAGCAGGGCTGTGACGCTGGTCAACACCACTTTGAAACCTGCAGTCCAAGGTCAGCTGCCCTGTGCTGTAACACTGCACTGCAGAGTAAAACTTGGCGCATGTTCTCAATGTGTGGGAGTACACACGTTAGGAATGCTGCCCTTGGCTGAGTGCCTGCTCCTGTTAATCAATAAAGGACCTTGTTAATCTAATGTCTCAAGAAGGCAGCATCCATCATTAAGGACCCCATCACCCAGGACATGCCCTCTTCTCATTGCCACCATCAGGGAGGAGGTACAGGAGCCTGAAGACACACACTCAATGTTTCACGAACAGCCTCTTCCCCTCTGCCATCAGATTTCTGAATGGACGATGATGCTATTTTTCTGCTCTTTTTTCCACACTGCTCATTTAGTTTACTATGTATTTCTTATAGTAATTTACAGTTTTTTATTATTATGTAAATAAAAATATAAATAACTTGAGCAAAAGGAGCAAAATAGTGAGGCGATGTTCGCGGACCATTCAGAAATCTGACAGCGGAGGGGAAGAAGCTGTTCCTGAATCATTGAGTGTGTGTCTTCAGGCTCCTGTACCTCCTCTCTGATGGTAGTAATGAGAAGGGGGCATGTCCTGGGTGGTGAGGGTCCTGAGTGACGGAGGCCATCTTTTTGAGGTGTCACCTTTTGAAGATGCCCTCAGTGTTGGGGAGGCTGGTGCCCACAATGGAGCTGTCTGAGTTTACAAACTTCTACAGCATGTTCCGATCCTGTGCAGCGGCCCCTCTCCATACCAGACAGTGATGCAGCCAGTTTGAACGCTCTCCATGGTAGATCTGTAGAAACTTGCGAGTATCTTTGGTGACATTTACCAGATCTCCTCAAACTCCTAATGAAATACAGGTGCTGTTGCGCCTTCTTTGTAACTGGATCGATACGTCAGGCCCTGGAACTTGAAACTGTTTTGCCTTTCGACTGCTGATCTGTCGAGTGAGGACTCGTGTCTGTTCCCTCGACTTCCCCTTTCTGAAGTCCACAATCAATTCTGACAGAGTAAAATTTGTTTATTTTATCTATTTAGAGATACTATATGGAACAGGCCCTTCCTGTCTGATGAGTTGCACCACCCAGCACCCAGCTCCTTAACCCTACTCTAATGATTGGACAATTTACAATAACCAATGACTGTGGGAGGAAGCCAGGGTGCCCGGGAGAAACCCAAGCACACACAGAGAGGAACATGCAAACTCGTTACAGATGATGCCGCACTCCGGAACAGGGCGAGCTGTAACAGCGTCACGCTAACTGCGACACTACCGTGGTGCCCAGCAAGTTTGTGCGAGGTTTTTGTTTCAACGCCTCGCAACCAGCTGATCCAGCTCACTCCTGTATGCCTCCTCGTCACCATCTGAGGCTCTGCCGACAACAGTTGAGTCACGGGCAGTGTCCATGCTGAGAACAGCCAGCTTGCTTCCCAATCACCTGGTGCAGTGGTGAGCAGTGCAATAGGGGTGTTGATGCAGCACTACAGAATCTGCAGGGACGAGGCTCTTGGGCTCTCAGTGACATGCATGGGAATTACCCAGGATCTGGCATTTGCTTTTTTTTTTAAAGATGAGCTTCATTCGTCAAATGTTCAAGATTGTTTAATGTCATTTCCAGCACACAAGTGCAAAGGAGAACAAAATAATTATTACTCTGGACCACAGCAGCAAGAAAACCCACAAGATAAAGAACACAATAATAAAAAAAACAATAGCTACAAATACATGAGATTAGATTAGATTAGATTATGAGGACACTCATAATAGCTTCTACACAGTACTGTGCAGAAGTCTGATACACGTATATAGATATTTTGTACAGTACTGTATTTTGTCAATGTGGAGCGGAAAGCGAGTTTGTAAATCTGGTGGGAGCACAGGATGTTGGGAATGGTGAGGGTGGAGCACCGTGGGAGGGGTGCGGGACAGGTGGCAGAGAAAGACTGCCAGGACGCAAGTGCAAACACACCCAGACCCGAGACACCAGGCAAGGTCATTTGATTCCAAACACTTGGCTTATTGATCATTACAGAACGTCTCTCTGATGCTTCTCACTCCCGCCCCTCTCCCTTTCCCTTTTCCCAACCATGATTCCCCTCTCCCTGCCCCCTTCCCACTCTCAGTCTACAATAGAGACCCAGATCAGAATCAGGTTTATCATCACTCACATCTGTCATGAAAATTGTTTTGTTTTTTGGGGCAGCAGCACAGTGCAATATATAAAATTACTATAGGCCTGTGCAAAAGTCTTAGGCACCCTAGCTCTATATACTGTATATACTGAAGGTTTTTGCACTGTGCTGTATACTGATTGATTGTATGTCCATAAAGTGTCGCTAGGCACAGGAGTGTCTGTACATAAGGTGACTCTGACAGGAAACGATAAAGTAGTGGTGGTTGGGGGTGTGGAGGTGTTGATCAACCTTACTGCTTGGGGAAAGTAACTGTTTTTGAGTCTGGTGGTCCTGGTCCTGATGGGAGTGGGAGAAACAGTCCATGAGCAGGGTGGGTGGGATCCTTCATGGTGTTACTGGCCCTTTTCTTGCTTTGAAGCATCAAGGTTCAAGTTAACTTATCACATGTACAGCAAAACAAACAGTGAAATGCTTCGTTACTGTTAACAACCAACACAGCCAAGGATGTTGTTGGATCAGTTTAATTGTCATTTTCTTTGCAGCTTAACAATTAATTGTCTGCTTGTATTTTATATAACTATCTATATACATGTAACTGTTTAGTACATGTTACCTAGTGGTCACAGTATGTATATGCAATTGGGTGTCTCCACTTGTATGATTCTGGAAAGCTCTGGAAGCTTCTCTGGCATTGCATTATTTGAATAGTGGTTATCTGATTGGTTAACTTTTATCTACAAATTTGAATGGAATGTTTCTTATTTATTTGGTATAAAAAGCTGAACTCCTGGTGCACCACCTTTTGCTTCTCTCTTCCTTCACTTATTAGACCTCTATTATTGTCTGTTCCTCAACGTTCTTTGTTCTATTAACGTTTATTAAAATGATCGTGAAGCAACAGACTTTGTGCCTCTTTCCCAACTTCCGAAAGAACCTCGGATGAAAAGCATCAGAATCCAACAGTATGCTGGGGGGCAGCCCGCAAGTGTTGCCATACAATCCGGTGCCAACTTGGCATACCCACAATGCTTGGCAGAACAACACAGATACAACATGTAATGAAACAACAACAGCAAAATGAATAAACACAGAGATTCGGCAGAGGCCGAAATCCAGAGTAACACACACAAAATGCTGGAGGAACTCAGCAGGTCAGGCAGCATCCGTGGAGAGAAATAAACAGTTAACGTTTCAGGCTGACACCCTTCATTAGGATTAGAAAGGAAGGGGGAAGATGCCAGAATAAAAAGGTGGATGGAGGCAACAGTCCTCCCTCACACTCACTCACATACACGGTCCTTTAACCTTTCTTGGCACCAACGAAACACACAATGAAATGCCATACTTGTTTCAAGGACCAACACAGTCCGAGGATGTGCAGAGAGGCAGCCCACAATGTCGCCATGTTTCAGGCGCCTACATAGTACGCCCACGACTCACAGGAAGATGTACAAACTCCTTCCAGACAGACAGTGGCAGGAATTGTGCTGCACTGTTTAGGTTGGAGGAACAACACCTTGTATTCCGTCTGGGTAGCCTCCAACCTGATGGCATGAACATTGATTTTTTTACCTTCTGGTAATGACCCCACCCAGCCACCCCCCCTTCACTATTCCCCATCCCCTTTTCCCTCTATCACTTTATCTCCTTGCCTGCCCATCGCCTCCCTCTGGTGCTCCTCCCCCTTTTCTTTCTTCCATAGTGTCATAGTCATAGTCATACTTTATTGATCCCGGGGGAAATTGTTTTTTGTTACAGTCGCACCATAAATAATAAATAGTAATAAAAACATAAATAGTTAAATAGTAATATGTAAATTATGCCAGTAAATTATGAAATAAGTCCAGGACCAGCCTATTGGCTCAGGGTGTCTGACCCTCCAAGGGAGGAGTCGTAAAGTTTGATGGCCACAGGCAGGAATGACTTCCTATGACGCTCTGTGTTGCATCTCGGTGGAATGAGTCTCTGGCTGAATGTACTCCTGTGCCCACCCAGTACATTATGTAGTGGATGGGAGACATTGTCCAAGATGGCATGCAACTTGGACAGCATCCTCTTTTCAGACACCACCGTCAGAGAGTCCAGTTCCATCCCCACAACATCACTGGCCTTACGAATGAGTTTGTTGACTCTGTTGGCGTCTGCTACCGCCAGCCTGCTGCCCCAGCACACAACAGCAAACATGATAGCACTGGCCACCACAGACTCGAAGAACATTGTCAGCATCATCCGGCAAATGTTAAAGGACCTCAGTCTCCTCAGGAAATAGAGACCTTCCATGGCCTTCTGTCCTCTCCTATCAGATTCCCCCTTCTCCAGCCCTGTTCCTCTTTCACCAATCAGCTTCCCAGCTCTTTACTTCACCCCACCCCGCTCCAGGTTTCACCCATCACCTTGTGATTCTCTCTCCCCTTCCCCCACCTGTAAAATCTACTCCTCGGCTTTTTTTTCTCCAGTCCTGCAGAAGGGTTTCAGCCTGAAACGTCGACTGTATTTTTTTCCCATGGATGCTGCCTGGCCTGTTGAGTTCCTCCAGCATTTTGTGTGTGTTGCTCAGATTTCCAGTGCCTGCAGATTTTCTCTTGTCTGTTCTACGTTCTATGTTCACGTGAGGCACATCAGTGGTAATAAACTTGACCCCTGGTTCCGACGCCAACACGGAGAACACAGGAGCTACATCGACACCAGACCATCAGGACAGACGTCCCATCACGCCCACGCTTCAACGCAACCAGAGGGATCGCCATGAGAAATTGGCAGGTAACGCATGCAACTCCCCCCACCACCTCACAGCTCTGGTTGGGGAAGACAAAGATGCGGGGGGGAGCCATAGAGGTAACGAGAATATGGTAATGGTATGGGCCTCCATCATTCAGGGTTGACTATGGAGTTTGCGAATTGCTGTCTGGATAGGCAAGCCATGGTAGCACGGTACAGAGAGGACCTGTTGCCCGTGCAGCAGGCTCCCCTTCTCCACACTGCTGATGGATCCATTTGGTACCAGTAGTGTTGCAGAAGTTGCCAGTCGGCGTTGAACTCAATGTAGGACTGCCTTAGGGACTCCAGCTCTGAATTTTTCCCCTTGGGATTTACTCCCAAAGCCTTCTCCATGAGTGGATATAGCCACAAGGCAGCGGAGGCTTGAGATCTGAGTTCTACGAGTCTGTGGTGGCCAGTGTGATCATGTTTGCTGTTGTGTGCTGGGGCAGCAGGCTGAGGGTAGCAGACACCAACAGAGTCAACAAACTCATTCGTAAGGCCAGTGATGTTGTGGGGATGGAACTGGACTCTCTGACGGTGGTGTCTGAAAAGAGGATGCTGTCCAAGTTGCATGCCATCTTGGACAATGTCTCCCATCCACTACATAATGGACTGGGTGGGCACAGGAGTAAATTCAGCCAGAGACTCACTCCATCGAGATGCAACACAGAGCGTCATAGGAAGTCATTCCTGCCTGTGGCCATCAAACTTTACAACTCCTCCCTTGGAGGGTCAGACACCCTGAGCCAATTGGCTGGTCCTGGACTTATTTCCTGGCATAATTTACATATTACTATTTAACTATTTATGGTTTTATTACTATTTATTATTTAATGTGCAACTGTAACGAAAACCAATTTCCCCCGGGATCAATAAAGTATGACTATGACTATCAAAGTTTTTCTTCTCCTAGATGAGCTGCCAACCATGGCTGACGAGCCCAATCTGCCCAAACGTGGGGGGGTAGGAGGTGTGGTGAGGTGCAAATTGTTAAATTGGTTTATATTGTCACATGTACCAAGATACCATGAAAAACTTGTCCTGCAGACCATTCACACAGACCAGGTCATTACACAGTGCATTGGGGTAGAACCAGGGAAAAGAGTAACAATGCAGAATAAAGTGTAACAGTTACAGAGCATGTGCAGTGCAGGTAGACAATCAGGTGCACTGAGGTCAAGTTCGTCTTATCGTACTAAGGAGCCATTCAATAGTTGTAGAACAGCGGGATAGAAGCTGCCTTTGAGCCCATTGGTACGCGCTTTCAGGCTTTCGTATTTTTGTATTTTCTGTCCAACACGGGAGGAGAGGAGAGGAGAATGCTTGGGGTAGGTGGGGTCTTTGATTATGCTGGTTGCTTTACTGAGACAGGGAGAGGTGTAGGCAGAGTCCACGGAGGAGAGGCTGGTTTCAGTGATATGCTGAGCTGTGTCCACAACTCTCTGCAGTTTCTTGTGGTCACAGAGCAGTTGCCGTACCGAGATGTTATGCATATCAAAGTCAAACAAAATTTATTATTAAACAACATGGATGTCTCGATATACAACTGCGAGATTCATTTTCTCCAGGCATTTGCAGGAAGATAATATGATAAGAATTTATGAAAAACTGTACGTAAACAAAGACTGACAAACAACCAATGTGCAAAAGAAGAGAAACTGTGCAAATTAAACAATAAATCAGACAGACAGACAGACAAGAACACGAGGAATTCTACAGATGCTGGAAATTCCAGCAACACACATCAAAGTTGCTGGTGAATGCAGCAGGCCAGGCAGCATCTCTAGGAAGAGGTACAGTCGACGTTTTGGGCCGAGATCCTTCGTCAGGACTAACTGAAGGAAGAGATAGTAAGAGATTTGAAAGTGGGAGGGGGAGGGGGAGATCCAAAATGATAGGAGAAGACAGGAGGGGGAGAGATGGAGCCAAGAGCTGGACAAGTGATTAGCAAAAGGGATACGAGAGGATCACAGGACAGGAGGCCCAGGGAGAAAGAAAAGGGGGAGGGGGGAGAAAGCCCAAAGGATGGGCAAGGGATATAGTCAGAGGGACAGAGGGAGAAAAAGGAGAGTGAGAGAAAGAATGTGTGTATATAAATAAATAACGGATGGGGTATGAGGGGGAGGTGGGGCATTAGCGGAAGTTAGAGAAGTCAATGTTCATGCCATCAGGTTGGAGGCTACCCAGACGGAATATAAGGTGTTGTTCCTCCAACCTGAGTGTGGCTTCATCTTTACAGTAGAGGAGGCCGTGGATAGACATATCAGAATGGGAATGGGATGTGGAATTAAACTGTGTGGCCACTGGGAGATCCTGTTTTCTCTGGCGGACAGAGCGTAGGTGTTCAGCAAAACGATCTCCCAGTCTGCGTTGGGTCTCGCCAATATATAGAAGGCCACATCGGGAGCACCGGACGCAGTATATCACACCAGCCGACTCACAGGTGAAGTGTCGCTTCACCTGGAAGGACTGTCTGGGGCCCTGAATGGTAGTGAGGGAGGAAGTGTAAGGGCATGTGTAGCACTTGTTCCGCTTACAAGGATAAGTGCCAGGAGGGAGATCAGTGGGGAGGGTCGGGGGGGGGATGAATGGACAGGGGAGTAGGGAGCGATCCCTGCGGAAAGCAGAGTGGGGGGGGGAAAGATGTGCTTAGTGGTGGGATCCCGTTGGAGGTGGCGAAAGTTACAGAGAATAATATGTTGGACCCGGAGGCTGGTGGGGTGGTAGGTGAGGACCAGGGGAACCCTATTCCTAGTGGAGTGACGGGAGGATGGAGTGAGAGCAGATGTGCGTGAAATGGGGGAGATGCGTTTGAGAGCAGAGTTGATGGTGGAGGAAGGGAAGCCTCTTTCTTTAAAAAAGGACATCTCCCTCGTCCTGGAATGAAAAGCCTCACCCTGAGAGCAGATGCGGCGGAGACGGAGGAATTGCGAGAAGGGGATGGCATTTTTGCAAGAGACAGGGTGAGAAGAGGAATAGCCCAGATAGCTGTGAGAGTCAGTAGGCTTATAGTAGACATCAGTAGATAAGCTGTCTCCAGAGATAGAGACAGAAAGATCTAGAAAGGGGAGGGAGGTATCGGAAATGGACCAGGTAAACTTGAGGGCAGGGTGAAAATTGGAGGCAAAGTTAATAAAGTCAACGAGCTCTGCATGCGTGCAGGAAGCAGCGCCAATGCAGTCGTCGATGTAGCGAAGGAAAAGTGGGGGACAGATACCAGAATAGGCACGGAACATAGATTGTTCCACAAACCCAACAAAAAGGCAGGCATAGCTAGGACCCATACGGGTGCCCATAGCTACACCTTTAGTTTGGAGGAAGTGGGAGGAGCCAAAGGAGAAATTATTAAGAGTACGGACTAATTCCGCTAGACGGAGCAGAGTGGTGGTAGTGGGGAACTGATTAGGTCTGGAATCCAAAAAGAAGCGGAGAGCTTTGAGACCTTCCTGATGGAGGTTGGAAGTATATAGGGACTGGACATCCATGGTGAAAATAAAAGTGGTGGGGGCCAGGGAACTTAAAATCATTGAAAAGTTTAAGAGCGTGAGAAGTGTCACGAACATAGGTAGGAAGGGATTGAACAAGGGGGGATAAAACTGTGTCGAGGTATGCAGAAACGAGTTCGGTGGGGCAGGAGCAAGCTGAGACAATAGGTCTGCCAGGACAGGCAGGTTTGTGGATCTTGGGTAGGAGGTAGAAACGGGAAGTGCGAGGTGTGGGAACTATAAGGTTGGTAGCAGTGGATGGGAGATCCCCCGAGCGGATAAAGCCGGTGATGGTGTGGGAGACAATGGCCTGGTGCTCCTTAGTGGGGTCACGATCGAGGGGTAAATAAGAGGAGGTATCCGCGAGTTGTCACTGTGCCTCGGCAAGTTAGAGGTCAGTACGCCAGACTACAACAGCAGCCCCATTATCGGCAGGTTTAATAATAAGGTTAGGATTAGTGCGGAGGGAGTGGAGAGCAGAGCGTTCCGAAGGAGTGAGGTTGGAATGGAAACAAGGTGCGGTGAAGTCGAGACGGTTGATGTCCCGTCAGCAGTTAGCGATAAAGAGATCCAGAGCAGGCAGAAGACCAGAGTGGGGTGTCCATGAAGAGGAGGAGGGTTGAAGACAGAAGAAGGGGTCATCGGTGGGGGTGGAAGAGTCCTTGCCGAAGAAGTAGGCTCGGAGACGGAGACGGTGGAAGAAGAGTTCCGCATCATGGCGAACGCAGAACTCGCTGAGGTATGGGCGAAGGGGGACAAATGTGAGGCCCTTACTGAGGACAGAGCGTTCTGCTTCCCACAGTTGAAGGTCAGAGGGGATGGTAAAGACCGGGCACGGATGAGAGCTGGGATCAGAGGGGGGAGGGGGGAGGCTGGGGGTGTCAGTGGAAGAAGAGTTCTGCAGACAAGAACATGAGTTGTAGGGTCTGTGAAAGTGAGTCCATAAGACATAGGAGCAGAATTAGGCCATTTGGCCCATCGGGCCTGCTATGCCATTTCAACATGGCTGATCCAATTTTCCTCTCACCCCAATCTCCTACCTTCTCCCCACCTCCCTTCATGCCCTGACCAATCAAAAACCTATCAACCTCTGCCTTAAATATACCCAATGAGTTGGCCTCCACAGCTGTCTGTGGCAACAGATTCACCACCCTCTGGCTAAAGAAATTCCTCCTCATCTCCATTCTAAAAGGACACCTTTCTATCCTGAGGCTGTATCCTCTGATCTTAGGTTCTCCCACCACAGGAAACATCCTCTCCACATCCACTCTATCAAGGCCTTTCACCCTTCAAAAAAGGTTTCAATGAGGTCACCCCTCATTCTTCCGGATTCTGTGGATGTAGTGCATATAGATTTCAGTAAGGCATTTGATAAGGTTCCCCATGCCAGGCTCATTCAGAAGGTAATGAGGCATGGGATCCAAGGAGACCTTGCTTTGTGGATCCAGAACTGGTTTGCCCACAGAAGGCAAAGGATGGTTGTAGATGGTTCGTATTCTGCATGGAGACAGGTGACCAGTGGTGTTCCACAGGGATCTGTTCTGGGACCCCTACTCTTTATGATTTTTATAAATGACTTGGATCAGGAAGAAGGGTGGGTTAATAAGTTTGCTAATGACATAAAAGTTGGGGGTGTTCTGGACAGTCTGGACGGTTATCAGAGGTTACAGTGGGGCGATGATAGGATGCAGAACTGGACTAAGAAGTGGCAGATGGAGTTCAACCCAGATAAGTGTGAGGTGGTTCATTTTGGTAGGTCAAATTTGGAAACAGGATATAATATTAATGGAAACAACAGGAATTCTGCAGATGCTGGAAATTCAAGCAACACACATCAAAGTTGCTGGTGAACGCAGCAGGCCAAGCAGCATCTGTAGGAAGAGGTGCAGTCGACGTTTCAGGCCGAGACCCTTCGTCAGGACTAACTGAAGGAAGAGTGAGTAATATTAATGGTAAGACTCTTGGCATTGTGGAGGATCAGCGAGATCTTGGGGTCAGTGTCCACAGGACACTCAAAGCTGCTGTGCAGGTTGACAGTGTTGTTAAGAAGGTGTATGGTGTGTTGGCCAAAATCAACCGTGGGATTGAGTTCAAGAGAATGAGGTAATGTTAAATCTATACAAGACCTTGGTCAGACCCGACTTGGAGTGCTGTGCTCAGTTCTGGTCACCTCACTACAAGAGGGATGTGGATACTATAGAGACAGAGCAGAGGAGATATACAAGGATGTTGCCTGGATTGGAGGGAGTACCTTAGGAGAATAGGTTGAGTGAACTTGGCCTTTTCTCCTCGGAGCGACAGAAGACGAGAGGTGCCCTGATAGAGGTGTATAAGATGATGAGAGGCATTGATCATGTGGATAAACAGAGGCTTTTTTCCAGGGCTGAAAGGGTTAACACAAGGGGGCAGAGTTTTAAGGTGCTTGGAAATAGGTACCGAGGGGATGTCAGGGGTAAGTTTTTCACACAGAGAGTGGTGGGTGCGTGGAATGCACTGCCAGTGAAGGTGGTAGAGGTGGATACAATAGGGTCTTTTAAAAGACTCTTAGATAGGTACCTGGAGCTTAGAAAAATAGAGGGCTATGCGGTAGGGAAATTCTAGGTGGTTTCTAGAGTAGGTTGCATGGTCGGCACAACATTGTGGGCCGAAGGGCCTGTAATGTGCTGTAGATTTCTATGTTCTATGTTCTAGAGCATACAGGCCCAGAGCCATCAAACACTCTTCATGTGACAAGCCATTCAATCCTGGAATCATTTTCGTGAACCTCCTTTGAACCCTCTCGAATGTCAGCACATCTTTTCTAAGGGGTCCAAAACTGCTCACAACACTCCAACTGAGGCCTCACCAGTGCTTTATAAAGTCTCAACATTACAGCCTTGCTTTTATATTCTAGTCATCTTGAAATGAATGCTAACATTACATTTGCCTTCCTCATCACAGACACAACTTGCACAAGGACTCCCACGTCCCTTTGCGCCTCAGATTTATGGATTTTCTCTCCATTTAGTAAGTAGTCTACTTTTTAGTTCTTCTAGTGGCCAAGTGGTTAAGGCATTCGACTAGTGACCTGAAGGTCGTGAGTTCGAGCCCCAGCTAAGGCAGCGTGTTGTGTCCTTGAGCAAGGAACTTAACCACACAGTGCTCTGCGACGACACCGGTGCCAAGCTGTTATCGGCCCTTGCCGTTCCCTTGGACAACATCGGTGGCGTGGAGAGAGGAGACTTGCAGCATGGACAACCACCGGTCTTCCATACAACCTTGCCCAGGCCTGCGCCCTGGAGAGTGAAGACTTGCCAGGTGCAGATCCATGGTCTCGCAAGACTAACAGATGTCTTAATATATCTTCTACCAAAGTAGGTTGCCTGTAGGTTGCAGAATCAAGAGTTGAGGTGAATGAAGTTACCCACATTGGTTCAGGAGCCTGATGTTTGAGGGGTAATAACTGTTCCTGAATCTGGCAGTGTGGGACCTGAGGCTCCTGTACCTCCTGCCTGATGGTAGTAGCAAGAAGAGATCATGGCCTGGATGGTGGGGTCCCCTGCTGATGGATGCTGCTTTCCTGCGACAGCATTCCCTGTAAAGGTGCACACCCGTGATGTGTCCGTATTGGATGCTTTCTCTGGAACGTCAATAAAAATTTGAGAGGCTTGATGGGGCGATGCTGAATTTCCTCAGCCTGAGGAAGCAGAGGATGGAGGGCGAAAGGAATCGGGTGAGTTGGGTCACGGGCAGCAGCCTGCTGAATTCCCCACAGCAGGAGCAAGAGACTTGGCTGTGGGTTGGGCAGCTGGCATGCTTCAACCCCCAGCATTCCTCGGAAATGTCTGGCATGGTTTCGGGTGTGGGCTGATGATCTCCCCGCCATCAGCATCGCTACTTCACCGAGGTTTCAGTGAGTCACGCTGTGCTCCTGAGATGTCTGTGTAATCTACACAGAGAGAGAAAGAGGGGCTTGGCTTAACCAGAAAGCCAGCCCCACATCGTGTGTGTGTGTGTGTGTGTGTGTGTGTGTAGCCAAATTCCTCTCCCACAGAGAGTGCCCTTTTTTTCAAACCAAGATATTTTAGAACAGAGATGAGGAGGAATTTCTTCAGCCAGAGGGTGGTGAATCTGCGGAATTCATTACCACAGACCGGCTGTGGAGGCCAAGTCATCAGGTGTATTTAAAGCGGAGATTGATAGGTTCTTGATTAGTCAGGGCACCGAAGGTTATGGGAGAAGGCAGGAGAATAAGGTTGAGAGGGACAATAAATCAGTAATTTTTGGAATGGGCCAAATTATGCTGCTATTTACTTGTAGTTAGCCCTGATGAAGGCCTCGACCCAGACGGCCATTTCCCTCCACAGATGCTGCTCGACCTGCTGAGCCTCAACAGCAGTCTGTTTCTCTTTATCCAGATCCGTGTATCCGTAGTCTCACATCCCTTCATCTGTTCATGTGTCTGTCCTACATCCCCTTAAACCCCACAATCATATCTGCTTCCACCATTTCACCTAGCAGCCCGTTCCACGCCCCTATTCTTTGTGTGTAGGGTGAAGATGTGTCTTTTAAATCTCCACCTCCAAAGGGATCCCACCACCAAGCACGTCTTCCCCCCTCCCTCCACTCTACACTTTCTGCAGGGATCGCTCCCTACGAGACTCCCTTGTCCAATCTTCCCTCCCCACTGACCTCCCTCCTGACACTTACCCTTGCAAGTGGAACAAGTGCTACACCTGCCCCTACACCTCCTCCCTCACTACCATTCAGGGCCCCAAACAGTCCTTCCAGGTGAGACAACACTTCAGCTGTGAGTCTGCTGGGGTCATCTACTCTTTCCAGTGCGGCCTTCTGTATATCGGTGAGACCCGACATAGATTGGGAGACCGCTTCACTGAGGACCTACCCACTCCCATTCTAACATGTCAGTCCATGGCCTCCTCTACTGTCGTGACGAGGCCACACTCAGGTTGGAAGAGCAACACTTCGTATTCCGCCGGGGTAGCCTCCAACCTGATGGCATGAACATCAATTTCTTAAACTTCGGGTAATGACTCCCCCCCCCCCTTCACTATTCCCCATTCCCATTTCCTGCTCTCACCTTATCTCCTTACCTACCAATCACCTCCTTCTGGTGCTCCTCTCCCTTTTCCGTCTTCCACTGCCTTCTGTCCTCTCCTATCAGATTCCCCCCTCTCCAGCCCTGTACCTCTTTCACCAATCGACTTCCCAGCTCTTTACTTCACCCCTCCTCCTCCTCCCGGTTTCACCCGTCACCTTGTGTTGTGTTTCCCACCCCCTCCCCAACTTCTAACACTGACTCCTCAACTTTTTTTTTTCTCCAGTCCCGATGACGAGTCTCGGCCTGAAACGTCGTCTGTACTCTTTTCCATAGATGCTGCCTGGCCTGCTGAGTTCCTCCAGCATTCTGTGTGTTTTGCTAGGATTTCCAGCATCTGCAAAATTTCTCTTGTCTTTTAAATCTCCTTTAAACTTTCCACCACTCTTTCTGTTTCTGCCATCAGGAAGAAGGTACAGGAACCTTAGGTCCCACACCAACAGGTTCAGAAATACTTATTACCCCTCAACCATCAGGCTCCTGAGCCAGTATGGATAACAGATTCCGCAACCTATTGACTCACTTTCAAGGACTTTTCAACTCATGTTCTCGGTATTATTTATTCATTTTATTTGCACATTTTGTCTTCTTTTGCACATTGGTTGTTTGTCAGTCTTTCTTTATACACTGGATTCCTATTATTCAGACAGCCGTTTATTTGGGACAACTCTTAAAGAACAAAATCCTACAGAGAAGATAGCCGGGATTCCCTTTATTTATTTGAAACGCTGTGCCACCTAAGCCTGATTTATACTTCTGCATTAACTGGATGCCGTAACCTACGCAAGTGGCCTACGTGCGTTGTGAGCATTTATACTTGTGCATTGGTGCGTCTGCGTCACTCTGCAATTTGCGCACGTCGTGCATGCGCACTCACCTGCCCGTGCAAGGCTTCATGGTCATGGTAGTCTCTCTAGGGGTAAACAAGATACGAGTGTCTTTTTTCGTAAAAGCGAAATGTGTCCTCCATAATTTCGGAGGTATGGAAAGCATTGCAGCCAGAGTTCCTTCCCTGCCCTTCAGTCGCCCAATGGGAACCTATTTCAGCGTTGGATGAAATGCGATGCTACCAAGCCGACCAATCACAGCTGTTGCGTTCTGTGTTGCCGCGACGCGCGGTTACATTTTGGGAGAGCTGCGCGTCGCAGCAACGCAGGCTCTCGCGTAGGGTTCCGCATCGGCTTTGCGTAGGGTTTGCAGCAACACAGACCTTACGGCGACGTGTTGACGCAGAAGGAGAAACCAGGCTTAAATTAGCACAGGAGAATGTTACTGAACAGGTTCTAACCAGCATTAGTTAGGTGCAGTGGCTGTTGGACACTACACCGTGCACAGAGCGATCAGTTTTTAAACAGCATCAGTTGTGAGTGCTTGTGTTCCAAAACCAGTGATTTTTGTCACTGATAGTTGGCGAGAAATAAGCAGCAAGACAATTCAGAACAGTTTTGCTCACTGCAGTTTCGAGCATTCAGGCTTGGAGATGTCAGAAACGGCCGGGAGTGAAAATGAAACAATTTCAATACTTCAACAAGATAGGATCTAAGTAAGAATTTGAAGGTAACAACAATCATCTTGAATGTTACACTGAAAATGAAGATTTGGAGGATAAAGTCGCCTAAGGCAATGCATGAAGGCAATCCATTATCTGCTCCAGGTGTCTGCACTGATTTTGTTCATTTACAATCAAAAGAACACGGCAGCGTACACAGGATGTGTTCCTCTGTCGATAACTATTAGTAAATAATTTACAGTTTTATAGTATTGTAGTGTTCTAAGTTGTTCTGTATTTCATTTAAATACATAATTTGTTACTCAGTTAAATGGTAGTTTGTCTTTTCTATACAGTACCTTTTTAACAATTTCCATGAAACTTTGGCTAATTAGGGCAGCCGCTGAATTGAGCCAGTATACACTAATCCCGATGTGTCCCAATTAATTGGAATCCACTGTTTCTCGTAGATTCTATTGTATTTCTTTATTTTCCTGTAAATGCCCACAAGAAAATGAATCTCAAGGTAATATATGGTGACATAAACTTTGACGATAAGTTCACTTTGACTCTCTTTAAAGCTTTGCCCTCTAGTATCAGACATTTCAACCCTGGGAAAAACACTGTCTACTCTATCTATACCTCTCATATTTTCTAAACTTCTGTCCGACGCTCCAGAGAAAACTGTCCCAAGTTTGTCCAACCTCTCTTTATAAATAATACTCTTCAATCAAGATGGCATCCTGGTAAACATCCTCTACAGCCTGCGAAATGTCACCATTAGTAAATGAATTAAAGTATGAATCATAAATCAAAGTACAGGAGTTGGGGTGATATGTTGAACTGCACAGAATACTCCTGAAGTTTTACATAGTTTGCCAAACAGAAAATGCCTTTTGTTTCCCATTACCATAGAAACCACGCATCCACGTCCACACGTGCCCTCCTGCATGACGTCTTTCTTTGATATTTGTTGCAGCAGCATCAAATGCCGCTGCAGAGACAGCATCTCCCACCAGTCCTCCTCTATCCAAAGCACGCATTAGCAATTGCAAGTATTTAGTTGGAAGCAGTGCCTCAGGGAGACAGAGTGGTGAAGGTGGCAGTCGGCGCACTAGCCTTCATTAGTCAGGGCTGTGAGTATGGGGGTTGGGAAGTTACATCGCAGTCAGTCAAGCTGTACCTCCAGCCCACAATGCCAACCCTGTAACCAACACAAGATCAATGAAGAAGGGTCTCAACCTGAAATGTCAACTGTTTACTCTTTTCCACAGATGCTGCCTGGCCTGCTGAGTTCTTCCAGCATTGTGTGTGTGTTGGTTGTATCTCCAGCAACTGTAGATTTTCTTTTGCTCAAGATCAATCTAACCTTTCCATCATAGCCCTCCATTTTTCTATCATCCATCTTCCTCTCTGAGAGCCACTCTACCCCTGGCAGCATATTCCACACACCTACCATTCTCTGTGTAAAGAACTTACCTCTGACATCCCCCCTACGATCACCTTAAAATTATGCCCCCTGGTACGAGATATTTCCACCCTGGGAAAAAGTCTCTGGCTGTTCAGCCAATCTGAGTCTCTCATCATCTTGTACACCTCTATCAAGTCACCTGTCATCCTCCTTTGCTCCAAAGAGAAAATCCTTAGCTCGCTCAACCTATCCACATAAGACATGCTCTCTAATCCAGGCAGCATCCTGGTAAATCTCCTCTGCATCCTCTCCAAAGCTTCCATGTCCTTCCTATAATGAGGTGACCAGAAATGGACACAATACTCCAAGTGTGGTCTAACCTCTAACCAGGGTTTATAGAGCTGCAACATTAGCTCACAGCTCCTAAACTCAATCCCCTGACTAATGAAGGACAACACACCATACGCTGGGTGGCAGTGTGAAATGTGAGGAGAATGTTATGAGAATGCAGGGTAACTTGGACAGGCTGGGTGAGTGGGCAGATGCAGTTTAATGTGGATAAATGTGAGGTTATCCACTTTGGTGGGAAGGCAGATTATTATCTAAATGGAGTCAAGTTAGGAAAAGGGGAAGCACAACGAGATCTAGATGTTCTTGTACATCAGTCACTGAAAACAAGCATGCAAGTACAGCAGGCAGTGAAGAAAGCTAATGGCATGCTGGCCTTCATAACAAGGGGAATTGAGTATAAGAGCAAAGAGGTCCTTCTGCAGCTGTACAGGGCCCTGGTGAGACCACACCTGGAGTACTGTGTGCAGTTTTGGTCTCCAAATTTGAGGAAGGACATTCTTGCTATTGAGGGAGTGCAGCGTAGGTTCACAAGGTTAATTCCCGGGATGGTAGGACTGTCATATGTCGAAAGATTGGAGCGACTGGGCTTGTATACTCTGGAATTCAGAAGGCTGAGAGGGGATCTTATTGAAACATATAAGATTTCTTAACAGCCCTGGTCACTCTATTATAGGAAAGGCGGGATTAAGCTAGAAAGGGTGCAGAAAGATTCACCAGGATGTTGTCGGACTTGGGGACCTGAGATACGAGGAGAGGTTGATTTCCTGAAACATAGGAGATTGAGGGGTCACCTGAAAGAGGTGAGTAAGAAAATATAGAGCAGAGACAGAGTGAAAACCGTAGTCTTTCTTCAGAGGAGAAGGGATGCTGCAAGCAAGAGGGCAGAAGTTCAAGATCAGAGGTGAGAGATTTAAAAGGGACATCAGGAGAGGGCAGCTTTTTCACAGAGGGCGGTGTGTATTTGAAATGAACTGTCAGAAACAGTGGTTGATGTGGGCACATCAGCAACATTTAAAATCCATCTAGATAAGTACATGGATGAGAGAGGTTTAGAGGGCTAAACGTCTAAACAGCTTCCTTAAGGTTGTCATTGCTGGGGAGGGGGAGGTAATGGGGATAAGCTCCCTCCCAAGGGCATGTGTCTCTGACAGCCTCTGACAACCAAGTCCAGCTCCTGGCCCTCACGTGTGGCTTAGCTACTAAGCCTGGTGGAACCATTTCTACTGACAGGAGAAGGGCAAAGGCGGGTTCGGGGCTCCTGAAACCAGTCGCTTCAGGCAGATGGGGCTCGTCAACCATGGTTGGCAGCTCATTTAGGAGAAGGAAAACTCTGATCTCAATCCTCCGCTGCCTTGCGGCTGTACCCACTCATGGGGAAGGCTTCAGGAGTAACCCCCCAGGAAATATCCAGAGCTGCAGTCCCTATGTTGAGTTCCAACGCTGACTGGCATCTCCTGCGATGCCACTGGTACCAAACTGTATCGGTCTCTGCTGTTCCTCTGGGTTCATCAGCCACATGGAGAGGGGGAGCCTGCTACGTGGACGACAGCCTGCTCCCCATATCGTACTGCCCTGGCCTGCATATCGACTTGTGGTGCTGCAGCAACAACACTCACAGCTAGGATGTAACATCCAGTCAGACGAGCTCCCTGGCACTGCAGTCGGCACAAAGCAGATGGGCCGAAGGGCCTGTTTCTGTGCTGTAGGGCCTATAACAATTTCAGGTAACTCCATTAATTTAATTAAAAACATTTCCATTTCACAAATTCACTTTGACTTGGCCTTATTACCTTAATTAATGCCTGTGTAAACACCTTAATTGATGGCCAGTATTCACGCCTTTAATAATAGCTCCTCAGATTTTCCTTCTAATGAATGCCAAGGTGATTGAGTTTTAATTTCTCAAGATTAATAATAGCTTTATTTGTCACAGACACATCAAGACACACAGTGAAATGTGTTGCTTGTGTCAACACCCAACACAGTCCGAGGGTGCGCTGGGGGCAGCCCACAAGTGTTCCATTACCAACACAGCACGCACACACTTACCAACGCCAGCTTGTGCTTTGAAATGTGGGAGGGGGCACGCTCGGTCACAGGGAGAATGTACCATCTCCTTACAGGCAGAGCTGGGTACTGGGTCACTGGTGCTGTAAAGAGGAGTTAATGTGCCAGTAATGCCTCCTCTCTCCTTACAGGGGTCACAGTCTCTAAATAAAAGGGTCAGCCATTCAGGACAGAGTGGAGAGACACCTGGCAATGGCAGATCTTTGGAATTCCCTTTCCTGAAGGCTGAGAAGTCTCAGTAGATGATTCCCTCATGACTGAGTTAAAGAGTTTTGAATGTTAACGCATTCAAATCATTAACACAAGGAAGTGAGCTGAGATAAGAAGATCTCCAGGTCCCTCCCTCTCTCTCCCCCCCATGCACTCCATCTCTCCCTCCACCCCTCATCCCTCCATCCCTCCTTCCCTCCCCCACATCTCTCCCTCACTCTCCACTTTTCCCTCTTTCCTCCTGCTGTGTATCCCCCTCACGCCCTCCTTTTCCATGTTCCTCCCTCCCTCTCTCCCACATCGCTCCTTCTCCCTCCCTCCCATCTCTCTCCCTCCCTCCCCATGTCTCTCCCTGACTCTCTCCCTCCTTCTCTGCGTCTCTCCTTCTCCCTCCCTCTCTCTCTCTCTCTCTCTCCACTTCTCTCTTCTCCACCCCTCCTTCCATTAGGAACACCACAACCCATTTCCTTGTTAGGTAAGCGAGATTCCAGTTGAGTAATCTGAGAGAGCCCACGGGACACCGGATGCAGGAAATTGGTTGCCTAATTTTCCTCATTAACATGCTGAAGCAAGACGCTGTTGATTTGTTCATTCCCACTTTTTACCACTGCAAACAAGAATTACCACAGTTTGCATCAGAAGGCGTTCCTGCCTTCATCGTTGATATCGAAGTCCCACAGGCACCATCAGACACAGCAGGCATCAAACTCTCTCTAGAAATGTTTGAAACGTTTCACTGAAAATTCCAGATTGTTTAATGTAGTGGATTCGGCCCAGTACATCAGGGGTAGAACTCTTCCAACCATCGAGCACATCTACATGAAACATTGCCGTAGAAAAGTAGCATCCATTATCAAGGATCCTCACTGCCCAGGCCATGCTCTTTTCTCACCACTGCCACCAGGCAGAAGGTACAGGAGCCTCAGGACTCGCAACAACAGGTTCAAGAACACCCTGACCAAAAGGGGATAACTACACTCATTTAAGGACTCTGTTATATTGTTATTTCATGCTCATTATTTATTGCTGTTTATATCTGTATGTGCAGTTTGTCGTCCATCGATCCTGTTTACAGTTACTGTCCTACAGATTTGCTAACAATCCCAGTGTTGCATATGCTATCATGTATGTACTCTGATAATAAATTTTACTTTGAACTTTAATGTCATTTCCAGAACACAAGAGTAAAGGGAGAACAAAATAATGGTTAATCCAGGTCACAAAAGATAAACGACACAATAAGTACAATTACATAGGATAGCTTATATACATAGATTGATTGCATGTCACATAAAGTGACGCTGGGCACGTGGCCAAGTGGTTATGGCATTGGACTAGTGATCTGAAGGTCGTGAGTTCGAGCCCCAGCCAAGGCAGCATGTTGTATCCTTGAGCAAGGCACTTAACCACACATTGCTCTGCGACAACACCAGTGCCAAGCTGTATCAGCCCCAGTGCCCTTCCCTTGGACAACATCGGTGTTGTGGAGAGGGGAGACTTGCAGCATGGGCAACTGCCGGTCTTCCATACAACCTCGCCCAGGCCTGCGCCCTGGAGAGTGAAGACTTTCCAGGCGCAGATCCATGGTCTCACAAGACTAACAGATGCCTTAAAGTGACGCTAGGTAGAGGAGTGTCTGTACATAGGGTGACTCTGACAGGAAATGATAAAGTAGTGGTGGTTGGGGGGTGTGAAGGGGTGGGTTAGTGGGTGGAGGTGTTGATCAGCCTTACTGCTTGGGGAAAGTAACTGTTTTTGAGTCTGGTGGAGCGACGTTCCGCGGACTTCCGGTAGCGCTCATGGAGTGAAGTCGCGTTCTTGACTCGCTCCATTACCTCTGAGTTTTTTTTCTTATGATCAGCTATATTTTAATTAACCATTAAGGCATCAACTTTTACAATACTTTGAAATAAATTGGGCTCTCCGATAACTGGATGCGTTTAAGGTCTGCTATGTCTAAGAATGGGAAAAACGGGAAGGATGGCAAACCTCCGGTTAAACCGAAGGGTATTGATTTCCCTCCGACTGACCCACCAGTGACTTTGAAAGCTATATCGGAGTTAATTCAAAGGGAAATTTCAACCTCTGTTACGGAGCTGATTCGTGCGGAAATTTCAATTAATTTCCCAGAGCGACGTTCCTTCCTCATGCATCAAGCTATCTTATCGAATGATCAAAATGCTGTTGCTGAGAGCTTGCTGTGCACAAGGTGGCTGGTGGCGACACGTTAGACACCCTGCGCCGTCTCTGTGCTGCTCTGAGAAGTCCTACCCTGGTATCCAAGAGCGGCCTCAACAGCAAACATCCTCACCTGAAGCAAGATGGGCCTCGCGTCACGTCACTCGGGAGGGAGATAGGGCCCTGAAGAGATTAGATCACTATCCTACCTAGCAGACTGCACGTAGCTCAGAACAGGAAGCCGTGATTCTACTAACCCTCTACAAGCGCGACTGCGGTGGGTGGGAGCTGATTAAGATCCAAACTCAATAATTTAGCAAACATTCCAGAAGTTGTCACACTCACAGTCTTCTGCAGCCCAGTGCTCACTTCAGCTACCTTAGAAACGCAGACCATAAAACATAGGATCAGAATTTGCCCATCTGCTCCACCATTCCATCATGGCTGATTTATTTTCCTTCTCAACCGTAATCTCCTGCCTTCGCCCCATAACCTTTTAACACCCTGACTAATCAAGAACTTATCAACCTCTGCTTTAAATATACCGAATGATTTGGCCTCCACAATCATCTGTGGCAATGATTCACCACCCTCTAGCTAAAGAAATTCCTCCTCATCTTCATTCTAAATGGACGTCCTTCTATTCTGAGGCTGTGCCCGCTGGTCCAAGACTTTCTCACCATAGGAAACATCCTCTCCACATCCTCTCTGTCAAGGCCTTTCAATATTCAATAGGTTTTAATGAGGCCGCCCGTCATTCTAAACTCCAGCAAGTACAGCCCAAAAGCCATCAACCACTCCTCCGACATCAACCCTTCATTCCTGCGATCATTCTCACGAATCTCCTCTGGACCCTAAACCACTGACAGCACATCCACAAGTCCATGTGTGCATAGGTGTGATGAAAAACTTACTTACAGCAACATCTCAATCATAGAGCATCACATAAAATTCAAAGTAAATGTATTGTCAATGTACAGATAATCAATGATGGGGCAAGTGAAGTTGTCCCCTCTGGTTCAAGACCCTGATGGTTGAGGGGTGATAACTGCTCCTGAACCTGGTGGTGTGAGTACTGAGGCTCCTGTACCTCCTTCCTGATGGCAGCAGTGAGAAGAGAGCATGGCCTGGGTGGTGGGGATCCCTGATGATGGATGCTGCTTTCCTGCAACGGCGCTCAATGGTGGGGAGGGCTTTACCCATGAAGGACTGGGTCGTATCCACTACTTTTTGTAGGATTTTCTGTTCAAAGGCATTGATGTTTCCATATCAGACTGTGATGCAAGCTGTCAAAATAATCTCCACCTCACATCTGTAGAGGTTTGTCAGACTTTTAGATGTCATGCTGAATTGTCACAAGCTCCAAGGGAAGTAGAGGCGCTGTTGTGCTTTGTTTGTAATGGCACTTGCATGCTGGGCCCAGGACAGGTCCCCTGAAATGACAGCACCAAGGAATTTAAAGATACTGGCACTCTCCACTTCTCATTTTCCCCGATGAGGTCTGGCTCATGAACAGCTGATTGCCCCCTCCTGAGGTCGATATTCAGCTGACATTGAGTGAGAGGTTGTTGTTTTGGCACCCCTCAGCCAGAGTTTCAGTCTCCCTCCTGTATCTGATTTGTCACCACCTTTGATTCAGCCAACGACAGTGGTGTCATCAGCAAACTTGAATATGGTATCGGAAGCTGCTTTCCTGCGACAACGCTTCGCGTACATGAAGCATAGAGAAGCAGCATTCACAAGAAAAAAAATCCAAGTTATACATAACTTAGAACAAAAAGAAACAAAAAACAAATTCCATTTTAGTGCAATGTGATTAAACTTGTAATTCCCGGGTTGTTCTGGTCTTCAACACTGCCCACATCCCCACAGTGGGACCCCCACCACCCAGGACACGCTCTCTTCTCGCTGCTGCCCAGGAAGGAGGTGCAGGAGCCTCAGGATTCACACCACCTGGTTCATGAACAATTATTATCCTCAACCATCAGGCTCTCGAACCACAGTGGATAGATAACTTCACTCACTCTTCACTGAATTGTTCCCACTTTCAAGGACTGTTCATCTCATGCTCTCAATACTTATTGTTTTTTTTTGTATTTGCACAGTCTGTTGCCTTTTGTTCATCAGTTGTTTGCCCATCCTGTTGGAAGCAGTCTTCCATTGATTCTATTGTGCATCTTGCATTAACCATGAATGCCCGCAGGAAACATACAAACATAGAAACATAGAAAATCAGTGCAGGAGTAGGCCATTCGGCCCTTCGAACCTGCACCGCCATTCAGTACGATCATAGCTGATCATCCAACTCAGAACCCTGTACCAGCCTTCCCTCCATACCCCCTGATCCCTTTAGCCACAAGGGCCATATCTAACTCCCTCTTAAATATAGCGAATGAACTGGCCTCAACTGTTTCCTGTGGCAGAGAATTCCACAGATTCACCACTCTCTGTGTGAAGAAGTTTATCCTCATTTCGGTCCTAAAAGGTTTCCCCTTTATCCTCAAACTGTGAACCCTCGTTCTGGACTTACCCAACATTGGGAACAATCTTCCTGCATCTAGCCTGTCCAATCCCTTTAGGATTTTATACGTTTCAGTAAGATCCCCCCTCAATCTTCAAAATTCCAACGAGTATAAGCCTAGCCGATCCAGTCTTTCACCATATGAAAGTCCTGCCATCCCAGGAATCAATCTGGTGAACCTTCTTTGTACTCCCTCTTTGGCAAGAATGTCTTTCCTCAGATTAAGGGACCAAAACTGCACACAATACTCCAGGTGTGGTCTCACCAAGGCCTTGTACAACTGCAGTAGTACCTCCCTGCTCCTGTACTCGAATCCTCTCACTATACATGCCAGCATACCATTCGCCTTTTTCACCGCCTGCTGTACCTGCATGCCCACTTTCAATGACTGGTGTACAATGAATCTCGGGGTTGTATATGGTGACCTATATGTATTTTGTTAATAAATTTACTTTCAACTTTGAACATAATTCAAAACATTTCATCTAACACATGATGAGCTCATCAAGGGAGATTGCCAGTATCAATGAACAAGCAGAAAGAGCCTGAAGGCAGAACACTACAGCATGGTACAGGGCCTTCGGGCTCACGATGTGCTGCTGTCCTTTTAACCTACTCCAAGATCAATCTTTCTTTCATCCATGTTGTCTGTCTAAGAATTTCTGAAATGTCTCTAAATGTACGAGGGGTGATTGATAAGTTCATGGCCTAAGGTAGGAGAGTCAATTTTAGAAAACCTAGCACATATATTTTTCAACATAGTCCCCTCCTACATGTACACACTTAGTCCAGCGGTCGTGGAGCATACGGATCTTGTACCTCCAGAAAGTGTCCACAGCAGGGGTGATTGATTAGTTTGTGGCCTAAGGTAGAAGGAGATGAGTTATACAGCTCTCGTCACATGCACATGCAGTTAAACTCTTTCAGTGATTGTGCAGGAAGTTTGAAGTTAATAACTCATCTCCTTCTACCTTAGGCCACGAACTTACCAATCACCCCTGCTGTGGACACTTTCTGGAGGTCCAAGGTCCGTATGCTCCACGACAGCTGGACTAAGTGTGTAAATGTAGGAGGAGACTATGTTGAAAAATAAATGTGCTAGGTTTTCTAAAATTGACTGCTTCTACCCCAGGCCACGAACTTATCGATCACCCCTCGTATCTGCCTCTACCACAATCCCCGGCCGGGCTTTTCACACTCTCACCAATCTGAGTATAAAAAACCAGCTCTGACAATCTCCCCCCGCCATTTATTTTCTTCCAATCACCATAAAATCATACTCCCTCACATTAGCCATTCACCCTGCCCCCCAGGAGAAGTCTCTGGCTGCCCACCCTATTTATGACTGCTTGCTGAACTTTTCAAGTATTTTGCCATGGGAGTGAGGCACTCTAAAATGGCAAACAGATACAGTTTGGAGGGAGGCCGTTCGGCCAGTCTGGTAAGCACTACCTCTGTGTTACAACAATGCATTCAGTCCCACTTCTGCACCACAAATACCAAATGGTAACTTCTGTGAAAGAGGCCATTCTGCCCATTGAATCGGTACAGACACCGTGTGGGGGCAAGCTAGCCAGCTCCATTCTCCTCCCCCTTCCCCACTTCCTTGCAAACAAACACTCTTTCTTCCAGACCCTGACTGCACCACAGCAGGGCAGGGAAACACCAAAGCCCTTGAATGGAAAACCCAACAAAGGTAGTTCATTCGGCCCAGTCCAACCCTTTCATTCCTGGGATCATTCTCGTGAATCTACACTGGACCCTCTCCATGCCAGCACATCTTTTCTTAGAAAAGGAGCCAAAAACTTCTAGAGCTTGGGTGAGACTACAACCAGAGATCATGGCTTAAGGGTGAAAGGTGAGATGTTTCAGGGGAACATGAGGGGAAACTTCTTCACTCAAATGGTCATGAGAGCGCGGAATGAACTGCCTGCACAAGTGGTCCACGTGAGCTCAATTTCAACGTTTAAGAGAAGTTTGGATCGGTATGTGGATAGTAGGGAAATGGAGGGCTACGGTCCCAGTGCAGGTCGTTGGGAGTAGGCAGTTTAAATGGTTTCAGCTTTGAGGCGATGGGCTGAAGGGCCTGCTTCTGTGCTGAACTTCTCCATGACAATGAAAGCTAATTACAATACTCCAAGTGCGATCTGATTAATGCCTTATAAAGCCTCAGCATTAAGTTCTGAAGTTCTAAAGTACATCACGTCACACTTCTCAGAATTAAATTCTGTCTGTCACCGTTCTCTCATCTGCCAACTGATCAGTATCACCCTGTACAACACCCTGTGCAACGCTCCTCACCTGCAGCTCTCCTCGCCCTGTGCAACGCTCCTCACCTGCAGCTCTCCTCACCGACAACTCTCCTCACCGACAACTCTCCTCACCCTGTGCAACTCTCCTCACCCCGTGCACCTCTCCTCACCCCGTGCACCTCTCCTCACTGTCAACACCACCACTTCATTTTGGCATTACTAGTTCTTTCTTCTTTCGTGAAACAGCAGACATTTCCCCTCGTCAGGCTCCATCTGCCACCTCTGCTGCTGGCTCGGACCACAGCTTCACTTAGCCAAGTTTGTTTCAGAAGGCAGTTGCAGAGTGTAGGGTCAAGTAACGGTCACAAAATCAGGGATCAGGTTTGTTATTACTGATGCTCTGTGCCCGCTAATATGATGAACTGATAAGCGAGGCTTTGGGCCTACTCCAGGGCTCGAATCTGAGGGCTCAATTTCATCTTGAAATGCTGTTTGCTTCAGTTGTTTGCATGACTTGTGTTTTCTTTCTCTTGCGCATCGAGTGTTGGTCTTTTATTTTTACTCTTTTTTTTCTTTAATTGGGTTCTTTCAGGTTCCTTGCTTTGTGGCTTCCTGTGAGCATGCAAACCTCAAGGTTGTATAATTTATACATTCTTTGACAGTAAATGGATCTTGAATGTTGAATCTTGATATAGGTCATGAAATTTGTCGTTTTGTGGCAGCAGTAGAGTGCAATACATTTAAATCTACTATAAATTACAGTAAAAAATTTAAAAAAAAGCAAGTCCTGTCAAAAGAGTGCAGAACAGTGAGGTAGTTTTCATGGTCCATTCTGAACTCTGATGGCAGAGGGGAAGAAACTGTTCCTAAAACACTAAGTGTGTGTTTAAAACAAAAATACACTTGATTAACTGTGAGAATCTTCATAACTGACAAGAAGTGGTGTAGGAACACTTTGTGGGTGGTTGGGGTCTGATCACGGGGAGAACGCACAAACTCCTTACAGACAGCACCAGAACTGAACTCCAAATTCCCGAGCACCCCAAGCCGTAAGAGTGTCGCGCTAACCGCTACACTACCGCGGCGCCCACACATTCACCAAGGATGAAATGTGCCTCACAACGGCGCATTGAGGTAGCACAATGCAGAATAAAGTGTAGCAGCTACAGAGAAGGTGCAGTGCAGGCAGACAACAAGGTGCAAGACCACAATGAGGTAGATTGTGAGGTCAAAGAGTCCATCTTCTTGTATCGGGGAACTGTTCAATAGCTCGTTAACCGTGGGGTAGACATTGTCCCTGAGCCTGCTGGAACGTGCTCTCAGGCTATTGTACCTTCTGCCCAACGGGAGAGGGGAGAAGGGAGAACGTTCGGGGTGAGTGGGGTCCTTGGTTATGCTGGCTGCTTTACTGAGGCAGGGAGAGTCCATGGAGAGGAGGCTGGTCTCCATGATGTTATGAGCTGTGTCTACCCTATTGACCAAGAATCCATTTTACAGAAGGGGGCACTTACAGCAGGATAGAAGCTGCCCTTAAGCCTGGCGGTACATCTTTCAAGCTTCTGTATCTTCTGCCCGATGTAGGGGGGTGCAGGGGGGGGGGGTAGAGAAGAGAATGTCCGGAGTGGGTGGGGTCTTTGATTATGCAGCTCCCCCTCAACCCACAGTACAACAGTGGTGATGTTCAACACAAGAGTACGAGGGAATTCAAGCCTTTGTCAGGACAGAAGGGAGAACTAAGTGGTCCTCTGAGTTCTTTTTTTCTGACTAATGGTTCCTGTTCTTGCTTTCAGCAGATGTTGTCCATTTCCCAAAGAACACGGTGCTGCAAATGCACACATTTCTCCCCCTGCCACTGCCTCTTCGGGAAGAGTGCCATATTCAATACCCAGCTGCAACTGCCCTCAAGAAGCTGGTGGTATCTTTGCCAAAACCACGAGGTTGCTGGGCCACGTTGGAACTGGAAGTTCTGGACTCATTTGTAGACCAGACCAGACTAGACCAGGCCAGGGATACTTCCTTCGCTAAATCTCTAAGGTCAAGATGACTAAAGACAAGTTCTATGTTTTTATTTATTTAAAAAACAGCAGCATCTCGCTAAGGCAGCCGACAAAACCCAGGACTCCTCCCACCCAATGAGTCCTCTCTGCATCACTTCCACTCCTCCTCCTGTCCCCTCTCCTATTAGGCAGGAGATACAAACATCTGAAGGCAAGGACCCATCAGGCTCAAGAACAGCTTCCACCCGCTCATTCTGCCCTCTTCTCATTGCTACCGTCAAGGAGGTGATACAGAAATCGGAATCACGGCATCATGTCACAAAATCTGTTGTCTTTGCGACAGCAGTACGATGCAATACATAATAATGGGAAAAAACACGAATTTAAAAAAATATATATATACACGAAGTTAAATAAGCAGTGCAGAAATAGAAATAATAAGGTAGTCAGGTGGATTCAATGTCCCTTGAGGAATCAGATGGCAGAGGGGAAAAAGCTGTTCCTGAATCGTTGAGTGTCTTCAGGCTCCTGTACCTCCTCTCTGATGGTCGAAATGAGAACAAGGCATGACCTGTGTGATGAGGTCATGGTGGATGCCGCCTTTTCGAGGCATCGCTCCTTGAAAACGTCCTGGATACCATGGAGCCTGAAGACACACACTCAAAGATCCAGGACCAGCTTCTTCCCCTCCGCTAGCAGATTTCTGAATGGACATTGAACCCATGAACACTACCTCAGTATATTCTAGCAACACACATCAAAGTTGCTGGTGAACGCAGCAGGCCAGGCAGCATCTCTAGGAAGAGGTACAGTCGACGTTTCGGGCCGAGACGTCGACTGTACCTCTTCCTAGAGATGCTGTCTGGCCTGCTGCGTTCACCAGCAACTTTGATGCGTGTTGCTTGAATTTTCAGCATCTTCAGAATTCCTCTTGTTTACGTTTCTCAATATATTCTTCTGGGTTTTTTTTTGTTGCTCTCTTTTTGCACTATTTATTTAATTTTATTTTATATATTATTTCTTTTTGTAATTTATATGCTTTTATGATGATGTATTGCAATGGACTGCTGCCAGAAACATCACATGTCATGACATATGCCCGTGATATTAAACCTGATTCTGATGTTAGTCAGGATGGACTGAGTGAGTTGTAAACACAGCCCAGGAATCAGCCTCCCCTCCGTGGGCTCTGTCCACACTTCTCACTGCTCCCGTGAAACAGTCCACATGATCAAAGGTCCTACCCAGCCCGGACATTCTCCCTTCTCTCCTCTCTCAATGGGCAGAAGATACAAAAGTCTGAAAGTACGCATATCAGCCAGATGGGGTGGAAACCAGCATCAAGGAGCACAGAAGCTGTAACCGTTTTGGGTTACCCGGAGAAATCTGCGGTAGCAGAACATTACATTCGCAATGGCCGTAGGATTGACTTCGAAGGCACGAAACTACTGTGCCGTGCCAATGGCTTTTGGGACTGCCTGGTAAAGGAAGGCATGGAAATACAACCAGAGGAAAAGAATTTTAACAAAGATGAAGGACTTGCTCTAAGTTGGAAATGGAATTCGATTGTAAACAAGGTGGGACGGTGGAAACCTGATTGGATGATGATCAACCAATCAGGAGGGACGGACTACGGGGGTATAAATACCACTGGACTAGACATGCCCAGGCATCAAGATGAAGATGGCAGAGTTTGTCATCGAAATGCCAGTTACAATCAATACCTGTGCCCGGCTGGAAGCCCAAGAAAAGCCTATTCATCATATAGGCCGGGAAAGCACCAGATCCCATTGTCAGCGTTTTTGATTTCTCCCCAGGCAGCGCATTCCAGACACTGACCACTCTGTAAAAACACTGCTCCTCACATCTTCTATAAACTTTTCCCCTCTCACCTAAAACCCTCTAGTATTTGACTTTTTTCATCCTAGGAACTGTAGCATAGTGGTTAGCACAACGCTTTACAGTACCAGTGACCCGGGTTCAATTCCCATCGCACGGTAGTGTAGTGGTCAGCACAACACGTTACAGTACCAGTGACCTGGGTTCGATTCCCACCGCTGCCCGCACATTTTCCCTGTGACTGTGTGGGTTTCCTCCGGGTGCTCTGGTTTCCTCCCACAGTCCAAAAACGTACCGATTGGTAGGTTAATTGGTCACTAAATTGTCCCATGATTAGGCTAGGATTAAATCGGGGGATTGCTGGGTGGTGTGGCTCAAAGGGCCAGAAGGGCCTATTCCACTCTGTATCACAATTATCAAAGTGTGTACACTATCTGCAACCCTGAGATTTATCTTCTTGCAGACAGCCACAAAATGAAGAAACACAATAGAACCCACGAGAATCCCCCCACAGCAAAAACCGAACACACGATGTGCGAGAAATGAACAAATGGTGCAAACAGTAAAAAATAATCAAACAACACAGGGAACATGAACTGCAGAGTTCCCGACAATGAGCCCAGGGCCAGGGAGCCAGTTTAGCGCTGAAGAGAGCACAGCCTCACAGAGTAATGTGCAGAACACCAGTTCGTCCAGCGCTCTCGGCCTCAGAGCCTAAATCTTTTTACTCCGGTTCGTCACTTAAATCGGCCAAACATTGTTTTAATCACTTGTCTTCATTTAATCATCAAATATTGGTCTCATCATTTTGTACAGCCCAGTCAGATTTCTGCACCCTCTTGACTCACATCCTTCCTCTGATGTGGCAACAAGATCCGTACACAAGTGCGGCTTAACCAACATCTCGTCTTACTGTAACATGATGTTCCAACTGTGTACTCACTCTGTTAACCAAGCAGGCAATTAACCATGGTAGACAAACTTCAGAATCAGACCAGGTTTATTAGCACGGACAAATGTCATGAAATCTGTTATTCTGCAGCAGTAGTACAGTGTGATACGTAAAAAAAGTTACAGTAAGTCCTGAACAAAGCTCTCAGGAACCGAAATGTCAACTGTTCATTTGTCTCCATAGCTGCTGCCTGACCTGCTGTGTTCCTCCAGTGTTTTGTGTGTGTTGCTCTGGTTTCCAGCATCTGCAGAATCACATGCACAAAGTTCAAAGTAACTTTATTATCAAAGTACATATCTGTCCCCATACAGAGCCCTGAGATTCATTTTCTTGCAGGCATACTCGAAACTATAGGACAGGATCAATCAAAGATCAAAGTGCAGAAAGCAACAAACTGTAAAAATGCAAATATAAATAAATAGCAAAAAATAGCAAGATCATGAGATAATGAGACAGAGCCCTTAAAGTGAGATTTTTGGTTGTGGGAACATCCCAATGCACGGACAAGTGAGTGTAGTTAACCCTTTTGTTCAAGAGCCTGGTGGTTGAGGAGTAGTAACTGTTTTTGAACCTGGTAGTGCAAGTCCTGAGGCTCTTGTACCCTCTACCTGATGGCAGCAGTGAGAAGAGAGCATGGCTTGTGTGGCGGGGGTACCTGATGATGGATGCTGCTTTCCTGCAACAGTGTTTCATGTAGATGTGCTCAATGGTGGGGAGGGCTTTACCTGTAATGTACTGGGCCAAATCCACTACCTTTTGTAGGATTTTCCGATCGGTGGCATTGGTGTTCCCCTACCAGGCCGTGAAGCAGCCAGTCAACACACTCTCCACTATGGATCTATAGAATGTATAGCACTTATATTTTTGCACATCTACATGAAACTAGTGCAAAAAGTGAACAAAATACTGGTGTCCATGGACCGTTCAGAAATCGGACGGCAGATGAGAAACTGTCCCTAAAAATTCGAGAGTATGTTCTCAGCTTTCACGATACCATAGTGACGTTCTCTGAGTGTAGCACAGAACCCTCTGATTTTGTCAGTTGAGATTTATTCCCAAGTCAGAGATGGTTAACTCGATGAGACACACTTTTAAGGTTACTGGAGGAAAGTATAGGGGAATGCAGACATCCCACCCTGCAAAAACTGATTTCAGGGAGGTAGCACCATCAATTTGCGAGAGACTTCCGGGAGAGGTGGGATGTCTGCAATAGAGTAGCTCCTTAGCAGCTGGCCAGTCAGTTTAAATAACGTTAGCTATGCTAATGAACGAATGACACCTGTTAAACTCACCTCAACATGACTTTTAAAGTCTTAACCCACCATGGGCAATAGAAAAGTCCCCGTTGCAAACAGTGCAGCGAGCAACACTGTCATTATTTTGACCCCTATTAGGCAGGGGTACACTTTAGTGTAGTCTGGGGTGACGTACGTTTTTTTTGGAACACTCTGCAATGGCGCACTCTCGCTCTCTCTCGTGGTCGCTCACGCATTCTCAAGCACTCTCCCTTGCTCTCTCTCTTGCGTGTGCTCTCTCTCGTGGTCGCTCTCACGCTCTCTCTTGCTTTTCTCTCGCTTGCTCTCAAAAAAATTGATTTCCGTGACATTGTATATAATTTGCGGGCATCAGGGAGCCACTATTAATATACGGGAGACTCCTGGAAGTTCCGGGAGAGGTGGGATGTCTGGGAATGTCAGAGGCAAGTTGTTTGTTTTTTTTTACACAGAGTGGTGAGTGTGTGGAAAGCCCTGCCCAGGGGTGATGGTGGAGGCAGATACATTAGGGACACTTATTATACTCTTAGATAGGCACATGGATGATAGAAAAACGGAGGGTTATGTGGGAGGGAAGAGTTAGAAAAAGTTAAAAGATCAGCACAACATCATGGGCCAAAGAGCCCGTCCTGTGCTCATGTTTATGTTCTATATGTTGTATACAATTTTTATGGATTGCATTGTACTGTTGGGAAGTGGGAAGGAAGATTGATTCAAAGTTGGTTAATGTCACTTCCTGTACACAAGTGTAAAGGAGAACAAAATACTCGTTACTCTGGATCCAATGCAGCACAAAAATACACACTAACATAAGGAGCACAACAATAAAAACACAATAAATACAAATATATAAGATAGCTTATATACACAGATTGATTGTACGTCCATAAAGTGACACTGGGCACAGGAGTGTCTGTACATAAGGTGACTGACAGGAAATGATAAAGTAGTGGTGGTGGGGGTGTGGAGGGGTGGGTTAGTGGGTGGAGGTGTTGATCAGCCTCACTGCTTGGGGAAAGGAACTCTTTGAGTCAGGTGGTCCTGGTGTGAATGTTATGTAGCCTCCTCTCTGATGGGATTGGGACAAACAGTCCAGGGTGGGTGGGATCCTTCATGATGTTACTGGCCCTTTTCTGACACCTTTTTTAAGATATCAGAGTAGGTTAAAAGGTAGACAAAACATTGTGGGCCGAAGGACCTGTACTGTGCTGTACACAAGGGAGACACCGAAACACAAATTCCCTACTGTTTTACCTTAGGATAACCTGGCCCCTCTAACTCTGTCTCTGTCAACCCAGGAAACTACGCTCAGTGACCACTTTATTAGGTACACCTGTACATCTGCTCATTAATGCAAATTTCTCATCGGCCAATCACGTGGCAGTAAATCAACGCATAAAAACATGCAGACATGGTCAAGAGGCTCAGTTGTTGTTCAGAGCAAACATCAGAATGGGGAAGAAATGTAATCTAACTGACTTTGACCACTGAATGATTGTTGGTGCCAGATGGGGTGGTCTGAGTATCTTAGAAACTGCTGATCTCCTGGGATTTTCACACACAACAATCCCTAGAGTTTACAGAGAATTATGAGAAAAATAAAATCCAATGACCGGACAAAAAATGCCTTGTTAATGAGAGGTCAGAGGGGAATGGCCAGACTGTTTCACACCGACAAGAAGGCAACAGGAACTAAAGTAACTATGTGTTACAACAGTGGTGTGCCAAAGAGCATCTCTAAATGCACAACATGTCAAACTTTGAAGTGGTCGGGCCACGGCAGCAAAAGACCATCAATCATACACTCAGTGGCTATCTTATTAGGTACGGTAGGTGCATAATAACGTGGCCACTGAGTGAAAGCTATGTACACATGACAGGTAGAAAAGAGGAATTAAAAATGAAATGTTTGCTGACTATTTTTAACCAATCTGGGTTCTCAGAATCAGGTTTAATATTGCCGGCATACAACGTGAAATTTGTTAACTTTACAGCAGCTGTACAATTCAATAAATATGGAAATAAAAGACTGAATTGCAGTACATTTGTAGAAGTTTTCGAGTTTCTTAGTTGAGAAACCAAATCTTTTCAAACTCCCGCTGAAATAAAGCCGCTGTCTCGCCTTCTTTATTTTTAAAATTAAGCCGAACTGTATGCATTGTAAATATCTGTTTTGCATGGACTGGAGTAGTCATAGTCATATTTTATTGATCCCGAGGGAAATTGATTTTCCTTACAGTTGTCCCAAGCAAGAATAGTGTATAGATATAGCAATATAGAACCATAAATAATTAAATAGTAATATGTAAATTATGCCAGGAAATAAGTCCAGGACCAGCCTATTGGCTCAGGGTGTCTGACCCTCCAAGGGAGGAGTTGTAAAGTTTGATGGCCACAGGCAGGAATGACTTCCTATGACGCTCTGTGCTGCATCTTGGTGGAATGAGTCTCTGGCTGAATGTACTCCTGTGCCCTCCCAGTACATTATGTAGTGGATGGGAGACATTGTCCAAGATGGCATGCAACTTGGACAGCATCCTCTTTTCAGACACCACCATCAGAGAGTAGCACCACAAACGCATTGTCTTGAGCAATGGCAATAAAGTTCTATTCTATGCCTGTTCAAGCAGACAAAGTCAGCTCCGGCGGATTGGATGGATGAGGTCTACATGAGATCCAATGGCCAGGAAGGTGGTTCTGCAACGCTCCGTGAAGAACGAAGGGCTTGACGAGGCACAGAAGACATCATGGTCATCCACTGCAACCAAGGAAGACCCCAGTTTGTGACAACTACTCATACCAATGGAACCAGACTTCCAAGGCTGAGAGAGTGGAACTGCCCCAGTGCAACGACTTTTCCACTTTACGAACTCTCCCGCACAGGTTTAATTGATTGACTGGATTCATCACTGTCAGATACAACAGAGCAATGAATCAGTGAGATAGTACCAGGCAAAGCCTCGTGAGGATCATCACCTTGTCACGTTGACAGGCTTGTGAATTCCTGGGATCCCGAGAGCGATGCCGTCTGGCACTTAGTTCCCGATAGGTCACCCATGACAGTGAAATGAAGGGGGAGGTCACAGACAAAAAGCGATCCAACCAAGACTTCAGTGGTGGAGATGGCAGAGGAAGGCTGCAGCAGGGCACGAGCCTACAAAGTACCCAGGACATCTTCAGGGAGCGGTGTGTCAGAAAGGCAGTGTCCATTATTAAGGACCTCCAGCACCCAGGGCATGCCCTTTTCTCACTGTTACCATCAGGAAGGAGGTACAGAAGCCTGAAGGCACACACTCAGCGATTCAGGAACAGCTTCTTCCCCTCTGCCATCCGATTCCTAAATGGACATTGAATCTTAGGACACTACCTCACCTTTTTTGATCATATACAGTATTTCTGTTTATGCACATTTTTTAATCTATTCAATATACGTGATTGATTTACTTGTTTATTTTTTATTACTGTTTTTTTTCTCTGCTAGATTGCATATTGCATTGAACTGCTGCTGCTAAGTTAACAAATTTCACGTCACATGCCAGTGATAATAAACCTGATTCTGATTCTGAAGTGTCCTCAGTCATCTTGAATTCTATGCCATGGTCCCTGACACCGATCTGTCAAGGACCATGTGGTGACTACCCGTGCATCAGCCTCTCCACGTTAAACAACGTTACACATGGGTGTCCTCCATTATTTCAACAACCCCTTAGGGGAACGTCATACTCGATTTGAGTGATCGCACGACGACGGCCAGGGAAGAACGATAACAGAATGCAGAATAAAGTGTTATACGTAGTCACTGGGAAACTGCACTGCACATAGATAGTAAGGTACAAAGACTGACTGTCTATCTTATCTACATATCTCATAGTTTTATAAACTTTTATCAGCTTTCTCCGCCGCCTCCAAAAACTTCAGAGAAACCATCTGAGTTTCCCCGGCCTTTCGAGAGGACTACAGTACAACAAAAGCAAGTATCTAATGTTGAGACTTTATAAAGCACTGGTGAGGTCTCACTTGCAGTATCGTGAGAAGCTTTGGGTCCCTTATCTTAGAAAGAATGTGCTGACATTAGAGGGGGTTCCTGGGAATGAAAGGGTTAACACACAAGGAACGTTTGGTGGCTCCGAGCCTGAACTCGCTGGAGTTCAGAAGAATTGAAACCTATCAAATATTGAAAGGCCTAAACAGAGTGGATGTGGAGAGGATGTTTTCAATAGTGGGGGAGTCTAGGACCAGAGGGCACAGCTTCGGAATAAGAGGATGTCCATTTAGAACGGAGATGAAGAGGAATTTCTTTAGCCAGGGGACGGTGAATCTGTGGAATTCATTATCACAGATGGCTGTGGAGGCCAAGTCATCATGTATATTTAAAGCGGAGATTGATAGGTTCTTTATGTCAGGGCATCAAAGGGTACAGGGAGAAGACAGAAGAATGGGGATGAGAGGGATAATAAATCAGCCATGATGGAATGGTGGAGCAGACTCGATGGGTCGAGGGGTCAAATTCTGCCCCTGTGTCATACGATCTCTCCTTACAGCTGAAACTCGACGTTATTCATTTCAGTGAGATCACAACGTAGAGAGGAAAGGCTTTTCATCTGTGCCCCGGCAAGAACAACTATCTCCCACCTCCTCTGTCCCACCTCACCCCCCAGTGTGAAAGCAGGGAGATATTAAACCAATAATTTGCATTTAGATAGCGCCACACTTCCCGAACTCTTCGAGAGAGTGCCAGCATTAGAAAACAGAAACGATTCAGAGCCGCGTTATCAGTAAAACGCTCCTCACCACCAGCCACATCCTGAGAAACAAACTTTTAAAGTATATACATTTGTATATTGATGTGCAAAGTGAAATTAAAATGAATAATTTATTACCTCAATGCTTCTCTCTCCTCGGATCCTGTCTGCTTTGCTCAGTTTCTTTCCCACTCAAATATTTCTGATTTTGTGAAAATGGATCAGTACAGGTCGTTCAGCCCAAATGTATCTGCCTCTACCATCACGCCTGGCACTGCTTTCCACAAACCCACCACTGTGTGTGTAAAAAACCTCACCTCCAACGTCCCTCCTATACCTACCTCCAATCACCTTAACATTATTTCCCCTCGGATTAAAACTCTCCCGGGAGGGGGGAGAAGATGGCTGCGCGACAGGGAGAGTGAAGTTATCTCTGTGTAAAAGACTTAACCTCTGACATTCCCCCCCATACTTACCACCAATCACCTTAACATTGTATTAGCCATTTCCGCCCTAGGAAAAAGTCTCTGGCTGTCCACTATCTATGCCTCTTATCATCTTGTACAGCTCTATCACCTCTCATCCTCCACTCCAGAGAGAAAAGCCCTGGCTCGCTCAACCTATCCTCATGAGACACGCTCTCTAATCCAGGCAGCATCCTGGTGAATCTCCTCTGCACCCTCTCTGAAGCTTCCACATCCTTCCTACAATGAGGCGACCAGAACTGAACACAGTGTGGTCTAACCAGGGTTTTATAGAGCTGCAACATTACCTCATGGCCTCTTGAACTCAGTCCCCTGAAGGGCAGCCCACAAGCGTCGCCACACACTCTGGTGCCCACATGGGAGGCCCACCACGTTCAGCCTCAGGACCCACACCACCAAGCTCAGGAACAATTATTACCCCTCAATCACCAGGTCCCACACCACCAGGTTCAGGAACTGTTATTACTCCTCAACCATCAGGTCCCATACCACCAGGTTCAGGAACACTTATTACCCCTCAACCATCAGGTCACACACCACCAGGTTCAGGAACAGTTATTACCCCTCAACCATCAGGTCCCGCACCACCAGGTTCAGGAACAGTTATTACCCCTCAACCATCAGGTCCCACACCACCAGGTTCAGGAACAGTTATTACCCCTCAACCATCAGCTCCCACACCACCAGGTTCAGGAACCGTTATTACCCCTCAACCATCAGGTCCCGCACTACCAGGTTCAGGAACAGTTATTACCCCTCAACCATCAGGTCCCACACCACCAGGTTCAGGAACAGTTATTACCCCTCAACCATCAGGTCCCACACCACCAGGTTCAGGAATAGTTATTATCCCTCAACCATCAGCTCCCACACCACCAGGGTCAGAAAAAGTTATTACCCCTCAACTATCAGGTCCCACACCACCAGGTTCAGTAGCAGTTATTACCCCTCAACCATCAGATCCCACACCACCAGGTTCAGGAACAGTTATTATCCCTCAACCATCAGGTCCCACACCACCAGGGTCAGAAATAGTTATTACCCCTCAACCATCAGGTCCCACACCACCAGGTTCAGGAACCGTTATTACCCCTCAACCATCAGGTCCCGCACCACCAGGTTCAGGAACAGTTATTACCCCTCAACCATCAGGTCCCACACCACCAGGTTCAGGAACAGTTATTACCCCTCAACCATCAGGTCCCACACCACCAGGTTCAGGAATAGTTATTACCCCTCAACCATCAGCTCCCACACCACCAGGGTCAGAAATAGTTATTACCCCTCAACTATCAGGTCCCACACCACCAGGTTCAGGAACAGTTATTATCCCTCAACCATCAGCTCCCACACCACTAGGGTCAGAAATAGTTATTACCCCTCAACCATCAGGCTCCTGAATCAAAGGGATAACATCACTCAACTTCACTCACTGCAACACTGAACTGTTCCCACAACCTACGAATTCACTTTCACAGACTCTTCATCTCATGTTCTCAATATTTGTTTCTTTTTTCTTTTTGTATTTGCAGTTTGTTGTCTTTTGCACTCTGGTTGAATGCCCAAGTTGGAGTGGTCTTTCATTGATTCTGTTATGGTTATTACTCTATTATGGATTTATTGAGTATGCTCACAATAAAATGGATCTCGGGGTTGTATACAGTGATATTTATGGTATACATATATCATGGAGGTGTAGTGATTAGCACCAGCGACCCGGGTTCAAATCCCATCACTGCCTGTATGGAGTTTGTATGTTCTCCCCGTGACTGTGGGTTTCCTCTGGGTGCTCTGATTTCCTCCCACAGCCCAAAGACGTACTGGTTGGTCAGTTAATTGGTCATTGTAAAATGTCCCGTGATTAGGCTGGAGTTAAATCGGGGGTTGCTGGGCACTGTGGCTCAACAGGCCGGATGTACAGTATCTCAATGAATAAACAATAAATACCAGTTCACTGATAACAAGTCAAACCCTTCCTTTCTACACTGACCATAACCCGCCATTTTTCTAAGTGCCACTATAGGAAGAGTGTGGAGGCTTTCCAAAAGGAGTGGAACAGGTCTACCGGCATGTTGCCTGGATTAGACTACATCAGCTACAACAGCATTACAGAACAATACAGCCCCTTTGGCCCACAATGTTGTGCTGACCCTTTAACCTACTCCAGGATCAATCTAACCCTTCCCTCCCACATAACCCTCTATTTTTCTATCATCCACGTGCTTATCTAAGGGTCTCTTAACTGTTCCTAATGGATGTCTCCACCACCACCCCTGGCAGGGCATTCGAGACACTCATCATTCTCTGCAAAAAGCACTTCCCTCGGACATTACTCCATATACTGCAGTCACACAAGTCTCCAAAACTTCCCCTTCAACTTTCCTATCAATCTATTCACTTATTGTCTAAAGATATTGTGTGATTTTTATCATCTCACATCAAAGTTGCTGGTGAACGCAATAGGCCAGGCAGCAGCTCTAGGAAGAGGCACAGTCGACGTTTTGGGCCAAGACCCTTCGTCAGGACTTGGCCGGAAACGTCGACTGCACCTCTTCCTAGAGCTGCTGCCTGGCCTGCTGCGTTCACCAGCAACTTTTATGTGTGTTGCTTGAAATTCCAGCATCTGCAGGTTTCCTCATGTTTGGTTTTTGTCATAATTGTACCGAGATACAGTGAAAAGATTATCTTGCAAACTGTTCATACAGATCAGATCATTACACAGTGCCCTGTTAAACCAATAACAATGCAGAATAAAGTGCGACAGTTACACAGAAAGTGTAATATAAGTAGATGATAAATTGCAGGATCGTAACAAGGTAGATTGTGAGACCAAGAGCCCAATAACAGTGGGGTAGAAGCCAGCCTCGAGCCTGGTGGGACGTGCTTTCAGGCTTCTGAATCTTCTGCCCGATGGGGGGGCGGCAAAGAGAGAATGTCCGGGAATGTCTTTGATTACGCTGACTGCTTGACCAAGGCAGAGAGAAGTGTGGACATAGTCCATGGAAGGGAGGCTGGTTTCTGTGATGTGCTGAGCTGTCTCCACGACTCTCTGCGGTTTCTCGTGGTCACGGGCCGAGCAGATGCCGTGCCAGGCTGTGATGCATCTGGGTAGGTGCGTTCTACGGTGGCAGTGAGACGGGTGACAGGAAGGGGTGGGGGGTGCGGCTGGCATAGGGAATCCCCAGCAGAAAGCACGGTACTGCCAGACCACTGGTCAGTTTCACCTGACCCACCGACCATCTCAGAAGCAGGTGTGGTATTTAGCCAAGCCTGTCCCACCGGCCAGTGAGATCTCAGCCTCAACTGCACTCTCCTGCCTCTTCCACATCGCTTTCCAGAATTCACCACACATGGGGTCCTTCTCCGGTCTGAAATGGACAACCCCCACCCCGAAACCAGGCCCAGAGCACAGGCCGACCTTCACGTATCCGGCACCATTGGGACCTGACGAGTGCCAGATTAGTGAAAACGCTGAATTCCAGGAGGATCACATTAAGTATAATCAGCGCCGGGTTATCGAAGCAACCGAATTACAGGTAGTCGGATTAGTGAAGGTCAACCTGTACCAGATATCAGTAGCAAGGGAGACACCTTCCCTGGCACCACCTGTCAAAGTCCCTCATGTACATTGAACAAGCTCGCCTCTCATTCTTTAAACCATAACACATCAGAGCAGAATTGGGCCATTTGGCCCATCGATTCTGCTCCACCATTCCATCGTGGCTGATTTATTCTCCCTCTCAACCCCTTTCCCCTATCTTCTCCCCATAACCTTTGAGAGCCTGACTAATCAAGAAACTATCAACCTCCACTTTAAATATACCCAATGACTTGGCCTCCACAGCCATTTGTGATGAGCATTTCTACATATCTGCCATCCTCTGGCAAAAGAAATTTCTCCTCATCTCTGTTCTAAAGGGACGTCCCTCTATTCTGAGGCTGTGCCCTCTGGTCCCAGACTCCCTCACTATTGGGAACATCCTCTCCATGTCCACTTGATCTAGGCCTTGCAATATTCGATAGGTTTCAATGGGATTCCCCCTCTCATTCACAGTCATAGTCATATTTTATTGATCCCAGGGGAAATTGGTTTTTGTTACAGTTGCACCATAAATAATAAATAGTAATAAAACCATAAATAGTTAAATAGTAATATGTAAATTGTGCCAGGAAATAAGTCCAGGACCAGCCTATTGGCTCAGGACGTCTGACCCTCCATGGGAGGAGTTGTAAAGTTTGATGGCCACAGGCAGGAATGACTTCCTATGATGCTCTGTGTTGCATCTCAGTGGAATGAGTCTCTGGCCGAATGTACTCCTGTGCCCACCCAGTACATTATGTAGTGGATGGGAGACATTGTCCAAGATGGCATGCAACTTAGACAGCATCCTCTTTTCAGACACCACCGTCAGAGAGTCCAGTTCCATCCCCACAACATCACTGGCCTTACAAATGAGTTTGTTGATTCTGTTGGTGTCTGCTACCCTCAGTCTGCTGCCCCAGCACACAACAGCAAACATGATCGCACTGGCCACCACAGACTCGTAGAACATCCTCAGCAACGTCCGACAGATGTTAAAGGACCTCTTCTCAACTCCAGCGAGTACAGGCCCAGAGCCATCAAACACTCCTCAAATGTTCCCAGGATCATTCTCATAAACCTCCTCTGGGGATCCTCCCAAATGCCAACACATCCTAAAAGCCCCAGAAAGTTGTTAACTCAGCCAGCACCATCATGGGCACTGGCCTCACCAGCATCGAGGACATCTTCAATAGGTGATGCCTCAAAAAGGCAGCATCCATCATTAAGAACCCTCATCAGGGAGGAGGTACAGGAGCCTGGAGACACATACTCATCATTTCAGGAACAGCTTCTTTCTCCCTGCCATCAGATATCTGAACAGACAATAAATCGGTGACCACTACTTCACTATGCTTTTCTGCTCCCATCTTGCACTACTTAACCTTTTAATACATTTAGTACTGTAATTTATAGTTCATTGTTTCTTAAAATCCCTTTCACTCTCCCACACTCTCAAACATACACACCATCTGCGTCACTAGTTACAAACACACAGTCTGTCACTAGTTACACACACACACACACACACAATCTCTGTCACTAGTTACACTCACACACACACACACACACACAATCTCAGTCACTAGTTACACACACACACTGTCACTAGTTACACTCACACACCATCTCAGTCACTAGTTACACACACACACACCATCTCTGTCACTAGTTACACACAGTCTCTGTTCACCGGTTACACACACACACACAGTCTCTATCACTAGTTACACACAGTCTCTGTCACTGGTGACACGCACACACACACACCATCTGTGTCACCAGTTACACACCCACACAGTCTCAGTCACCAGTTACACACACACACACACACACACACACGAAAAGACAGACACACACATTTAAAAATAATTATTGTATCAAGTAGTCTAACAGCGTAGAATAAACGATTCCTCACTGACAAGTACTCCTGACGGGTGCTGGGAAGGATAGTGGGATATCTTGGTGGGGAACAAGGGCTGGTGAAATCCACTCTCCATATTGACACATACTGAAAGTGTTTAGAGGGAACCTCTTTAAAACAAGCACTGCCAAACAGATCACGTCTTGGAGAAAAGTTCATTTAAATGGTACTGTGAGGAAGAAGGTACAGGAGCCTCAGGACCCACACCACCAGGTTCAGAAACAGTTATTACCCCTCAACCATCAGGTTCTTGAACCAGAGGGGATAATTTCACCCTCCTCAACACTGAACTGTTCCCACAACCTATGGATTCACTTTAAAGAATTATTCATCTCATGTTCTGGATATTGATTGCTCATTTATTTATTATTATATTCTCTGTTTGTATTTGCAATGTTTGTTGTTTTTTAGTTGTCTTTCTTTGTATTTACTGTGAATGCCACTAAAAAATGAATCTCAGGGATGTATATTGTGACATATGTACTTTGGTAGCAAACTTACTTTGAACTTGTTGAGAAATCCATTTTGCCCTTTGCAATCTTTCAAATCAACACACTCTCAGAGGCTAGATCGAGCACCAACCTGCGCTCAAGTAACAGCTCAGAATAACAATTTGCTAACCAGGGTTTCCTTAAACAGAACCCCAGAAGACTATGAGACATGGGAGCAGATTTAGGCCATGAGACCCATTGAGAATCCTCAGCCATTCCATCACGTCTGATTTATTATCCCCCTCAACCGCATTGTCCTGCCTTCTGCCCTTAACCTTGCAAATGGTGATAGGCCTTGACGGAGTGGATGCGGGGAGGATGTTTCCTGTGGTGGGGAGAGTCTAAGACCAGAGGACACAGCCTCAGAATTGAGGGCGACCTTTTCAAATGGAGAAGAGGAGGAATTTCTTTAGCCAGAGGGTAGTGAATCTGTGGAATTAATTACCACAGGCAGCTGTGGAGGTCAAGCCTTTACATACATTTAAAGCAGAGGTTAATAGATTCCTGATTTGTCAGGGAACGAAGGAATATGTGGGGAAGGCAGGAAACTGGGGCTATGATGAAATGGCGACACAGACTCAATGGGCCAAATGGCCAAATTCTACTCCTATATCTTATAGTCTAATGGTAACCTCTGATGCCTGACTAATCAAGAACCTATCAAACTCCACCTATACTGGCCCACAGCCATCAAACACTCATCATACATTAACCCTTTCATTCCCAGATTCATTCTCATGAACCTCCTTTGGACTCTCTCCAATGCCAGCACATCTTTTCTTAGATACGTGGCCAAAGCTGCTTACAATACTCCAAGCAACACACACAGAATGCTGGAGGAACTCAGCAGGCCAGGCAGTGGCTATGGGAAAAGAGCACAGTCGACATTTCAAGCTGAAACCCTTCGGCAGGACTTGACATTTCAGCCCAAAATGTTGACCGTACTGTTTTCCATAGATGCTGCTTGGCTGCTGAGTTCCTCCAGCATTTTGTGTGTGTTGCTTGGATTTCCAGCATCTGCAGATTTTCTCTTGTTTACAATACTCCAAGTGTGCCTTATAAAGCCTCAGCAGTACATCCCTGCTTTTGTATTCTTGTCCTCTCGAAATGAATGCAAACATTGCATTTGCCTTCCTCACCACTGACTCAACCTGCAAATTAACCTTTAGGGAATCCTGCACAAGGACTCCCAAGTCCCTTGGCACCTCTGATTTTTGAACTTTCTCCCCATTCAGAAAATAGTCCATATCCTAGACCCTCCTGCCAAAGTGCATGGTCATACACTTCCTTACATTACATTCCATCTGCCACTTCTTTGCCCATTCTGCCAGTCTAAGACCTTTTGTAGCCTCTCTGTTTCGTCAACATTACCTGCCCCTCCACCCGCAAAGCCATCAATTCCATCATCTAAGTCATTGACATATAACATAAGAATCAGTGGTCCCAACATAGACCCCTGTGGAACACCACTAGTCACCGGCAGCCAACCAGAAAAGTCTCCCTTTATTCCCACTCTTTGCCTCCTGCCAATCAGCCACTGCTTTGTCCATGCTAGAATCTTTCCTGTAATACCATGGGCTTGTAACTTGTAAAGCAGCCTCATGTGGCACCTTGTCAAAGGCCTTCTGAAAATCTCAGTACAGAACATCTTTTGTCTATCCTACCTGTTATTTCCTCAAATAATTCCAACAGATCTGTCAGGCAAGATTTTCCTTTGAGGAAACCATGTTGACTTTGGCCTACTTTATCATGTGCCTCCAAGTACCAGGAAATCTCATCCTTAATAATCAAGTCCAGCATCTTCCTGGCCACTGAGGTCAGGCTAATTGGCCTATGATTTCCTTTCTTCTGCCTCTCTCCCTTCTTGAAGGGTGGAGTGACATTTGCAATTTTCCAGTCTTCCAGAACGATTCCAGAATCTAGTGATTTTTGTAAAATCATTACTAATGCCTCCACAATCTCCTCAGCCACCCCTTTCAGAGTCCTGGGGTGTCGTCAATCTGGTCCAGGTGACTGATCTTTCAGTTTCCCAGGCAGCTTTTCCCTCGTAATAGAACAACACTCACTTGTGCCCACTGACACCCTCGCTTTTCTAGCATTCTCACTGTGGAAAGTGGGTGAAACCCGGTGAAGTGTCTCATTGTTAGCTTCAGCCGTGCTCGGACCCGGCACGAAACGCGTGTGCCCGAGCGATTTTAAATTAAAGCGTTACGGGAAAGTTTCTAACCTCGTTTAGTCCGCTCCTGGTCCCAATCACTTCAGCCGCCCCTCTGCGAATGCCCCCGGCTAGCAGAACTGACGAGTAGTTGCTGAATAACTTGTGGGGGGGGAGGGGGCGTGTGTTAGTCCGGCTTCTTGTAACGAGCAAAGTTTAGGTTAAAACTATTACTGTACTCTCGCTCTCTCTCTGTCTGTCTCTCTCACCGCAAGCTCGCTCGGTTCAGGAGCACGTGACCAGGGCGCACTCGGACCGACTTTCGGCTCGTTTCGGTTCTTTCCGGAGTTTGGGATTGGTGTCCGAACCGCAGAGAGGGGCGGGCCGGCGAACGCAGCGCGGAATCTCTTTCGACAGCCAATTCTCACAGGGATCGGAACATCAAGAAACTGTTGTCTAGGATATAAAAAAACACTCCACAGGTCAAAATCAGGTAAAGTTATTATCAAAGTATACGTATGTCACCACTCACAACCCTGAGATCTATTTTCTTGCGGGCATTCACAGTAAGTTCAAAGAAACAAGATAGAATCAATGAAAAAACCGCTCACAAAATCGACAACCAAGAGACAACAAACGCGAGAAAACCTGCGGATGACACACTCAAAATGTTGGAGGAACTCAACAGGCCAGGCAGCAATCTGTGGAAAAGAGTAAACTGTCCAGCCGAGACTAACTGGAAAAGTAGATGAGAAGTCAAGGTAAGAATGTGGGGGGTGAAACTGGAAGGGGCAGGGGTGAAGTAAAGAGCTGGCAAGTTGACTGGTGAAAGAGATACAGCGCTGAAGAATGGGGAAACGGAGGTTTGCGGATGATGGAGCCTTTGGAAAAGAGGCAGGAACATGGAGCATATAATCAGGAAACTACAAGGAGCAATTGATGAAGTGGTGGAGTGGGGTTATGATTGGGGATGTATATTTTCAGTAGAAAAAACTCAAACTGTATTTTTCACCAGGAAAAGAGTTGAGGTAGGGAGAAGTTAAGGACGTATGGGATTGAATTGGAAAGGGTTGGGTCATTTAAATTTCTGGGAGTTATATTTGATTCTCGATTAACATGGGTAGACCATATCAGGAAAGTTGAGGAGAAACGTAAAAAAGTAATAAATGTGATTAGATGTTTGACTGGTAGGGAATGGGGAGCAAGTTGTTCAGCGTTGAAGAGAATGTATGTGGCTTTAGTAAGATCTGTGCTGGACTATGGAAATATAGCATATGGGTCAGCAGCTAGGTCTCTTATAAGGAAACTGGATGTAAGAGTGTGCAGTGGGGCTTTTTAAAACATCACCAGTATCAGCCCTACAGGTAGAAATGGGAGTAATGCCTTTGGAACTAAGAAGGATGCAATTGATGGCAAACTACTGGGCTAATTTTCAGGGGCACAATGATTCTCACCCTGCAAAAGGAGTGTTGCAGGAGTGCTGGGAAAATGGGAGGTTTCAGAGGGATACCTTTAGTCGGGTAGGGAATGATATTGCTAAAGAATGTGGAGTGTTTGATCTAAGGATAAGTCCTTCAGTAGTTTATCTGGTTGTAGCTCCATGGAAGATTGTATGGCCTGACATTTGTTAGAGGTAAAAAGGAAAGGAAAATATAAAACTCTTGATTTGGTAAGTGCATTTAACTGTTATGTGATGGAAAAATATAGTAATTATACTCAGATTTATACGGATGGTGCTAAGGAACCTGAAACAGGAGTGACAGGGTTTGGGGTGGTTGTACCAGCAAAAGAAGTTGGAATCAGCAGAAGAACGTCTAATAAATTAGGGGTGTTTACAGTGGAGATGCTGGCAGTGTTGATTGCGTTGTGATGGGTGGAGAAAGCTAGACAAGTCAAAGTGTTGATATGCTCAGATTCATCCTCAGTTCTAGCAAGTTTAAGGTCTTTTCATTTAAACAGTCGGCAAGATGTACTTTATGAAGTCCTTCAGTCAGTGACAAGAATTGCAAATCAGGGACGTCAGGTAAAATCTCTATGGGTTCCAGCACATGTAGGGGTGAAGGGGAATGAGAGGGTGGATGAGTTGGCAAAGAGGGCGTTGAAGAAAGAAAATATAGAAATGCACATTAGTATCAGTAAAGCTGAGGTTAAGTGCATAATCTGGGAAAAAATCAACCAAATGTGGCAAGAAAGATGGGACAGGGAGGGGAAAGGGAGGCATTTATATCAAATACAAAAAGAGTGTTGCAGGTACCAGGGTAGGTAGTGGATACAGAAGAGAGGAAACTGTGTGGACTAGGTGAAGGCTGGGGCACTGTGCATTAAACAAAAGATTGAAAATGATAGGGAAACACCAGACAGGATTGTGTGAGGAATGTCAGGAAGAGGAGTCAGTAGAACATGTAGATCTGAGTTGCAGATACAGAGAGAAATGATGAGAATTAATCTAAGGGAATTGGGGGTTCAGGAATTCACATTAAAAGGGTTGCTGGGTATGGGTGAGAGAGCACAGGTCAGGGTATTTTTAGCTTTCTTAAGGGGTACAGGGGATTTTTATAGGGTGTGATGGATAAGCAGGAATAGGGTACTAGGATGGCCAAAGATGGGAGGATAAAGTGTAGGTTAGGGTATGTGTGTGTGTGTGATTGGGTGAAGGGATTTAGAATGTAAGTCTATTGCACACTCCAGAGCAGAAGGTGGCAGTAATGCACCATAAAGCTGGGTGCCAACCACCGTAAAACAAGACAGAGAAGAAGAAACTGATAGGAGAGGACAGAAGGCCATGGGAGAAAGGGAAGGGAGAGGAGCACCAGAGGGAGGTGAAAGAGGGAAACACCAATGGGGAAATGGTGAAGGAAAGGAGGGGACTCTCCTTCACCATTCCTGTTTCTATCTCACACCTTCTCTTCTTACCTGCCAACTACCTCCCTCTGGTGCTCCTCTCCCTTCCCTTCACTTCCCTTCCCTTCCTTTCCAGTCCTGATGAAGGGTCTTGGCTCGAAACGTCGACTACTCGTTTCCATTGATGCTGTCTGGCCTGCTGAGTTCCTCCAGCATTTTGTATGTTTTGCTCAGGACAACAAACTGTGTAAATACAAAGAGAAAAAAAATGTCAGTCAGCATCCGTGGAGGAAGTCAAAACTCAAGTTTATTGTCACATGGTTACTATACATGTATGCACAGGTGCAGTGGAAATCTTAAAGTATCACAGGTGCCTAGCTGGTAAACTTTTAACTAAAACCAGGATGAGGGAACTTCTCACTCCCGTACTAGCTACTCTGCATTAGCTTCCTATACTTTTTACAATTTATTTTAAATTTCTCTTGCATGTTTTTAAAGCTGTCAATGGTCTGGGACCCTCAAAAGATAATTGGCAGTTCTTTTGAAATAAAGTTCAAAGTAGATTTATTTTTAAAGTGTATGTATGTCACCATATACAATCCTGAGATTCAATTTCTTGTGGGCATATTCAATAAGTCGATAAAACAATAACCTAACAGAATTATTGAAGGACTGCCCCACTAGGGCGTTCAACCGGAGTGCAGAAGACAACAAACTGCGCAAATACAAAAAGAAGAAGAAATAAATAAATTATAGTCATAGTCACGCAACACACATCAAAGTTGCTGGTGAACGCAGCAGGCCAAGCAGCATCTATAGGAAGAGGCGCAGTCGACGTTTCAGGCCGAGACCCTTCGTCAGGACCGGCCTGAAACGTCGACTGCGCCTCTTCCTATAGATGCTGCTTGGCCTGCTGCGTTCACCAGCAACTTTGATGTGTGTTGCTTGAATTTCCAGCATCTGCAGAATTCCTGTTGTTTATAGTCATAGTCATACTTTATTGATCCCAGGGGGAAATTGGTTTTTGTTACAGTTGCACCAGAAATAGTAAATAGTAAATAAATAAATTAAACAATAAATATTGAGAACATGAGAAGAAGAGCCCTTGAAAGTGAGTCCATGTGTTGTGGGAACAGTTCAGTGTTGGGGTGAGTGACGTTATCCCTTCTGGTTCAAGAGTCTGATGGTTGAAGGGTAATAACTGTTCCTGAATCATAATCATAATCAGAATCAGGTTTATTATCACCAGCATGTGTCGTGAAACTAATTAACTTAGCAGCAGCAGTACAATGCAATACATAATACAGAAGAAAAAAAAATCAATTACAGTATACATAAATTGAATAGATTAAAAATCATGCAAAAAATAGAAATAATATATATTAAAAAAGTGAGGTATTGTTCACGGGTTCAATGTCCATTTAGGAATCGGATGGCAGAGGGGAAGAAGCTGTTCCTGAATCGCTGAGGATGTGCCTTCAGGCTTCTGTACCTCCTACCTGATGGTACCAGTGAGAAAAGGGCATGCCCTGGGTGGTGGGGGTCCTTAATAATGGACGCTGCCTTTCTGAGACACCGCTCCCAGAAGATGTCCTGAACCCTGTTTCTGATGGCAGCAGCAAGAAGAAAGCATGCTCTGCGAGCTACAGTCCTAACGTGTGGGATTCAATACCTAAAACTATAAGCGATGCAGACTCAGTTGACAGTTCTAAGCACCGGCTCGAAACCCATTTATTTAAATCCCCAGGACTTGACAAGGTGTTCCTTCAGTCCCTATGAGGCAAGTGCAGAAATTGCTGGGTCCCTAGCAGAGATACTTAGATCTTCCTTAGTGACAGGTGAGGTACCAGAGTATTGGAGGGTAGCTAATGTGGTTCTGCTGTTTAAGACAGGCTCTAAGAATAAACCAGGGAATTATAGCCCGGTGAGTCTGACGTCAGTAGTGGGAAAGTTATTGGGAGATATTCTAAGGGTCTGGATATATGAGAATTTGGATAGACAGGGACCTGATTAGGGATTGTCAACATGGCTTTGAGTGTTGTAGGTCATGTCTAACCAATCTTAGAGCTTTTTGTGGAAGTAACCAGGAAAGTTGATGAAGCCAAGAATGTGGTGTTGTCTACGTAGAGTCTAGCAAGGCATTTGACGAGTTCCCACATGGAAGGTTGGTCAAGAATGTTCAATTGCTCAGCATTCAAGATGACATAATGAATTGGATTAGACATCGGCTTTGTGAGAAGCCAGAGAGTGGTAGTAGATGGTTGCCTCGCTGACTAGAAGCCTTTGACTAGTGGAGTACCACAGGGATTGTTGCTGGGTCCGTTGTTGTTTGTCATCTATATCAAAAACCAGGATTATACTGTGGAGAACCGGATCATCAGATATGTGAATGACACCAAGACTGGGGGTGTAGTGGACAGTGAGAAGGCTATCAATGCTTGCAATGGGATATGGACCTGCTGGAAAAATGGGCTGAAAAATGTCAGATGGAATTTAATGCAGACAAGTGCGAGGTGTTGTACTTTGGTAGGACCAACCGGGGGTAGGTCTTACACAGTGAACGGTAGGGCACTGAGATGGTAGAACAGAGGGATCTGGGAATACAGGTCCATAGTCATTGAAAGTGGCATCACAGGTAGATAGGGTCGTAAAGAAAGCTTTCAGCACATTGGCCTTCATAAATCAATGTATTGAGTACAGGAGATGAGATGTTATGTTGAAGTTGTATAAGATGTTGGTGAGGCCATATCTGGACTACTGTGTGCAGAATTGTTCACCAACCTACAGGAAAGATGAAAACGAGATTGAAAGGGTAAATAGAAAACTTACAAGGTCATCGTTAGGACTGCAGGACCTGAGTTATAAGGAAAGATTGAATAGGTTTGCACTTTATTCCCTAGAATGTGGAAGACTGAGGAGAGATTTGATAGAGATATACAAAATTGTGAGTGATATAGACAGGGTAAATACAAACAGGCCACTGAGGTTGGGTGAGACTACAATTAGATGTCATGGGCTAAAGGTGAAAGGTAAAATGTTTAAGATGAAGATGAGAGGAAAATATTTCACTCAGGGGGTGGTGAGAGTGTGGAATGAGCTGTCAGCACAGGTAGTGGATGCAATTTCAATTTCAACGTTTAAGAGAAATTTAGATAGGAACATGGATGAGAGAGGGGTACAGAGGGCCATGGTCCAGGTGCAGGTCAATGGGACTAGGCAGTTTAAATTGTTCAGCATGGATTAGATGGGTTGAAGAGCTGTACTTTTCTATGACTGCCCCCTCCCCCATTTTGCATTCCACCTCTCATCTGATCCACCCATCATCTTACAGCACATACCCCTCCTCCAAACCCTCTTGACGTATACAGGCAGGAGATGGAGTTAAGAGGGAAGTAAATCAGCCATGATGGAATGGCAGACCAGACTTGATGGGCCGAATGGCTGAATTCAGCCCCTTTGTCTTTTATTTTGGCTTCTGTCCATTTTCTTTACAGACCTGATGAGGGATCTCGGGATCCCTCACGGCGGGAGGAGAAGATGGCGACACGACGCAGCTCGCAGCGGCCACTCCGGTGGTGATGTCTGTTATTTGTCAAGTAGGGTGCCGTGCACAATCCTGATTTGATGGAGACTGATGTGACAGCACAGAGGAACATCTGGTGAAACTTCTGAAATGCCTGCTTCGCTGCTGCTGCTACTGTGTGATCCAGAATCTCCGGAGGGGAAGGCCCCGAGTCCTCGGCTTTGCTTGTTGCTCGGCGGCCGGGGCGGGTCGAAGCGCCCGGCAGAGGATGGTGCTCGGAGAGGTTGGGTCAGAGGGGCTGGTCGGAGGCTCGAAGTTTTCGGACGGACTCAGAGTCCGCTGCGGTCGGGTGCTTCCAATGGTGCTGCATCGGCGAGTTGGCGACCCTTAGAGATTCATGGCAGGGAGAGTTTCTCCCTTCTGCCGCCTGCGTGACATGATGAGTCTATTGGGACTTTGAGACTTTTGTTTTATCGTGCCCATGGTCTGCTCTTTATCAATTATGGTATTGCTTTGCACTGCTGTAACTATATGTTATAATTACGTGGTTTTGTCAGTTTCAGTCTTGGTTTGTCCTGTGTTTTCTTGTGATATCATTCTGGAGGAACGTTGTATCATTTTATAATGCATGCATTTCTAAATGACAATAAACCAGGACTGAGAGTCCTCATAATCTAAAAAACGTGGTCTGTTCAATTCTTCCATAGATGCTGCCTGACCTGCTGAGTTCCTCCAGCATCTTGAGTGTGTTGCATGCTAACAAGAAATTTGAGAGTTTCAAGCTTCTAAGAGGAAACACCACCGATAGCCTGGTCCGGTTCAAACACATAGCTGCCATAGTCAAGAAAGCTCACCAGTCCTCTACTTCCTCAGAGGGCTAAAGAAAGTTGGCAAGGCCCCAGGAGCATCTGGATGCGTCACAGCTTGGTACAGCAACTACCCTACCCGAGACCACAAGAAACTGCAGAGAGTTGTGGGCACAGCTCAGCACATCTCTGAAACCAGCCCTTCACTTCTCCCAGCCTCAGTAAACCAGCCAGCGTAATCAACAATCCGCCCCACCCCGAACATCCTTTCTTCTTCCCTCTCCCATCAGGCAGAAGATCCAAAAATCTGAAAGCACCTACCACCAGGCTCAAGGACAGCTTCTATCCCTGAGTCGCTGTTATCAGACTATTGTGCAGACCTCTTATATAATAAGATGGACTCTTGGCCCCTCAATCTACCTTGTTATGATCTTACACTTTATCTTGCACCTTCTCAATGACTCTTACACTTTATTCTGCATTGCCATTGTCTACCTTGTTCTACCTCGATGCACTGTGTAATGATTTGATCTGTATGAACAGTTTGCAAGACAAGCTTTGGAACATGTGACAATAATTAACCAATTCCAAAACCCATTCACAAGTAAAATATTAATCATACATAAATTATACAAGAAAAGGCACAATTGGAACAATCAATTCCTTTGTAGAGCTAAGCGGTCACACTGTTGCTATATTAAGTAATGATTAGACAATTAGAAGATTCATAGAGACAGGCCTCACGAGCATTTGGAGAAACATGGTCTGATTAGGTGTCAGGGTCACCAGTGTAGGAATCACAGAGACTTCAGCAATTCAAACATAACCAAAGACTTATTACAGAAACTAAAGAGCAAAACTAACAAAAATTCAGGCAAACTATACAGAACCTTGAACTGAAATCACTCACTATTCACAGAACTTGGTCACAGTTTCACCGAGCAAAGAAGGGTTGGCAAGCACCCCCCCCCCCCCGAAATACGCCCTGGAGTACGTCAGATTTCAGCACCAATCAGACAGCCCCAGTGTCCAGACAAAGCAATAACCCCCGAAGACAACAACTACAAGACATTGAAAATCCTGCGCTGTTTCAATTACCCCATATTGAATAAAGGTGACAAGCACAAAGAGAATTTAACAATCCCCATGATCCCAAATTCTCAACACAAACTGAAAACCCAGGGCCAGTCCAAAGGCAAACAATTAGACATAAAAGTTAAACAATCCAAAGAAGATCACATACCCACGAGGTGATGCTCAATCCACATACTAACACTTTTTTTTAAAAAATGACCCCTGGTTGTGACATTTGGGATAGTCAATATGGCTTTGTGAGAGGCAAGCCATGCATTACAAGCCTGATTGAATTCTTTGAGGATGTGACAATACACACTGATGAAGGTAGAGCAGTGGATGTGGTGTATATGGATTTTAGTGGGCATTTTGATAAGATTCCCCATAGCAGCTTCATTCAAATAGTCAGGAGGCATGGGATTCAGGGAAACTTGGCTGCGTGGATTCAGAACTGGCTTGCCCACAGAAGGCAGAGGGTGACTGCAGATGGAGAGTTTTCTGCCTGGAGGTCGGTGACCAGTGTTGTTCTGCAGGGATCTGTTCTGGGACCCCGCTCTTCGTGATTTTTATAAATGCCGTGGATGAGGAAGTGGAAGGGTGGGTTAGTAAGTTTGCTGATGACACAAAGTTTGGTGGTGCTGTGGATAGTCTAGAAGGTTGTTGTAGGTTACAATGGGACATTGACAGGATACAGAGCTGGGCTCTGAAGTGGCTGTTGCAATTCAATACGGAAAAGTGTGAAGTGATTCACTTTGGAAGGTCAGACCTGAAGGCTGAGAACAGGGTCAATGGCAGGATTCTAAGCAGTGTGGAGAGACAGAGGGATCTTGGCGTCCACATCCACAAATCTGTTAAAATTAACGAGGCATATGGTGTGTTGGTGTTCATTAGTAAGGGGATTGAGTTCAAGAGCAGCAAAGAAATATCAAAACTCCATGAAACCCCGGTAAGACCATACTTGGCGAATTGTGTTCATTTCTGGTTACCTCATTAGAGGAAGGGCGTGGAAACGTTAGAGAGTTAAGGGTAACAGAAGAACTCCAAAAAAAGGTAAAGGTTTAGGGTGAAAGCTGAAATATTTAAGGGGAACCTGAGGGGGAACTTCTTCACTCAAATGGTGATGAGAGTGGAACGAGCTGCCAGTGGAAGTGGTAAAGGTGAGTTCAATTGAAACGTTTAAGAGAAATTTGGATAGGTAAATGGATGGGAGGGGTATGGAGGGCTATGGTCCAGGTGTGGGTCAATAATAGCTCAGCATGGACTAGATGGGCTGAAGGGTCTGTTTCTGCACTGTAATTCTTGATGACTCTAACTTGACATTGGCCCAGAGTTCTCTGCTGTTGTGTTGAATTCCAGCAGCAATAACCCACTCGGCAGAAACCAATCCCACATGCCACAGAGTGCCTGTCTTAGCCACCCAGGGGAGTAGTTGCCGGAGGTGGCGTGGAAGAGAACAGAGCCGTGGTGTCAGTGCTGGGCTGGGTGCTGCTCTCCAGTGTTTGCTCAGAGGAAGACAAGCTATATTACATTCATCTGTGGCTGTACTAATGCGGGATGAGAAACTGCTACGAGCTCGTTCTTGCAGAAACATGGCTCCAGGACAACATCCCATGCACCATCGATCTACAGGCCATGACACCCAGGGACACGGGCTATATTAGTTTTTTTTAATGACTGTATGTTTTCTGCTGTCGTAATTATATGTGCTGTGTGTCTGTATGTACTGTGTTTTGCGCCATGGCCTGGGAGGATGGCTGCTTCATTTGGCTATGTAAGGCTGAATGATAATTAAATTTGAACTTGAATTTGTGCATGCACCTTTAAGAGTCAGTGTGTGATTCAAGGACCCCATGAAGGCAGGGGATCTGGGCTGAGATGGTACGGTGCATGGTGCTTTCAACAGCTGGTGCATCAGAGCCTATGGCTGGACACCAGCCATGTATTCACTGCCTAAACAAACAGACGGAATGAGAAATCTTTTCAAGGCTCGGGCAATCATTTGCATTTGACTCAGACGGTGTTGTTCACTGCTGTCTTGGGTCCCTGGACCCGGGGGTGAGGTGCCACGGTAAATGCTGACAACCGACACGTTCATCCCTTATCGACTTGCTGACTCTGCCCACAGTCAGTCCCAAGGTGGTCAGTTGTCAAGATGGAGGCTGACCAACACCTTCACCCCTCCACACCCCCACCCCAACCACCACTACTTTATCATTTCCTGTCAGACACTCCTGTGCCTAACATCACTCTATGGGCATACAATCAATCTACGTATATAATCTTTAAAACATTTCTATTTTAGAAATACAACACAGAACAGACCTCGCTGGCCCACCGAGCCGCACTGCCCAGCAATCCACCTATTTAACCCCAGCCTAATCACAGGACAATTTACAATGACCAATTAACCCACTAACCGATACGTCTTTGGACTGTGGGAGGAAACCAGAGCACCCGGAGGAAACCCAGGTGCACAGGGGAAGGAACGTACAAACCTTCTTACAGAGGACTACAGTTCCCTGTGGGATGCACGGCTTCGCAGCCGCACAGTAACTGAAATGCTCCCATGCACTTCGCCGTTGTTGCCACGTGGCTGGAATTTTCTTTCATAAAGTGCCGCACAGTTTTCAGGCCGTGTAAAAATCCCAGCTCACAGCAATGCTTGGTCTGTGCAGCTGTAAAAAAAAATTGAGGAACTACTGCGGAGGGAGCCAGAACTGAACTCTGAACTCTGACACCCTGACCTGTATTAGCGTCAGGCTAACCACTACGCTACCAAGGCGCCCCAAATATGCATTTATACAGCGTTCATCGTGTTTTTTACTATTGTGTTCTTTATCTTTTTGTGGCTTTTTTGTGCTGCATCGGATCTGGAGTAACAATTATCTCATTCTCCTTTACACTTATGTACAGAACTGACATTAAACAATCTTGTCCAATGTCCAGTCACAATTTACTATCCTCACACCCCTCTGCATCAACCGGCTCCAGTATCTCCAATATCAATGGCCAGCCCTGATGAAGTGTCTCGAGCGAAACATCCCCTGTTTATTCCTCTCCGTTGATGCTGCCTGACCTGCCGAGTTCCTCCAGCATTTTGTAGGCGTTACTCTGGATTTCCAGCATCTGCAGAACGTCCTGATTATGGAGGGGAATAAACAGTCGACGTTTCAAGCCGAGACCCTTCATCAGGTCTGGAAAGGAAGAGCGAAGAAGCCAGGATAAGAAGGTGGAGGCGGGGAGGAGGGGAAGGAGCACAAACTGGCAGGTGATTGGTGAGACCGGGGTCAGGGGAAGGTGGGTGTGTGGGGGAGAGGGGATGAAGTGAGAACCTGGGAGATGATGGGTGGAAGGGGTAATCTGATAAGGTAGGAGAGTGGACCATGGGAGAAAGGGAAGGAGGAGGGGACCCAGAGGGAGGCAGGTGAGGAGAAGAGAAGTGGTGAAAGGGGAATCAGGATGTGGAACAGAAAAAGAAGTGGGGGGGGAGGAGAGAAATGATCTGGAGTTAGAGAAGTTGAGGTTCATGCCATCAGGTTGGAGGCTATTCAAGCGGAATATGACATGTTGCTCCTCCAACCTGAATACAGCCTTATCATTGCAGCAGAGAAGGCCATAGACAACATGTTGGAATGGGAATGGGAAGGAGATAGTCATACTTTATTGATCCCCGGGGGAAATTGGTTTTCGTTACAGTTGCACCATAAATAATTAAATAGTAATAAAACCATAAATAGTTAAATAGTAATATGTAAATTATGCCAATAAATTATGAAATAAGTCCAGGACCAGCCTATTGGCTCAGGGTGTCTGACCCTCCAAGGGAGGAGTTGTAAAGTTTGATGGCCACAGGCAGGAATGACTTCCTATGACGCTCTGTGCTGCATCTCGGTGGAATGAGTCTCTGGCTGAATGTACTCCTGTGCCCAACCAGTACATTATGTAGTGGATGGGAGACATTGACCAAGATGGTATGCAACTTGGACAGCATCCTCTTTTCAGACAGCACCGTCAGAGAGTCCAGTTCCATCCCCACAACATCACTGGCCTGCAGCAGATAGCACCAACAAACGACGCAACCAAGGGTGACCTCCTCCAGACGGTTCACAAAACTACTTCTTTCACTTCTTTTGCATCTTCTTTTCCTTTTGAATATGGTATTGCTGTTGTTGGAGTCTGTGGTCTACATTTTGGTGGTGCGATTTCAGGCTGATTCAGTGATCTGGTGCTTTGCCCTCTCTGCTGGAGTTTGGGAAAGTTTCAAGTGAAGCGAGCGGCTTCAAGGCCAAGAAGCCTGGAGACGGGGCACAAGCCCGTGATTGATTCCGTTTCTCGTTGATCTCGCCGATTAAAGGGTCGCGGGAGATTGAAATCATTGAGGTGAGAGTGGGAGGCGAGCCGGTGTTGGGCGCCATCTACTGGCTCCATGCTCGCTCTGCGTGTGAAGGTGGCAGAGTCCTGGGTATGGGCAGGGTTTATTCAACACGGTTTGTGGACTGGACCCTGTAGATCACGTTATGATGTGTTTCTGATCGCTGGTCACTTCTTTTTTTGTTGCTATTTTGTGCAATTTTGATTGGGGCGGCCTGCAGATAATGAACGACACGGCGTGAGATTAAACTGAACTGAGTATGCCTAGACTCTTTCAATTCTGTGTTCTTTGCTTGTTTTTTTTTCCTTTTGTGTGATGTGTTTTTTTCATGTCGGGGGTGGGGTTTGCTGTTTTTTCTTTGAACGGGTTCCATGGTTTTCTTTTCATGGCTGTCTATGGGGAGATGAAGCTCAGGGTTGAATACCTCATACATACTTCGATAACAAATGTAGCTTGAATCTTTGAAATCCTTAATAGTACAGGGAAACGAGGGGGTGATGCAGTGAAGAGACTCTTCAGCCCATCGACTCTGTGTAATCACACCAGTACAGTGCTAAATTGTAGGGCACAGGAATGGGACACTTCCGAAAACCCCACCTGTGACAAATATGGGGTCCAGGATTTAGCCAGAAATGTTCAGAACAATGCAGACCAAGGATTCAGTGGCCACCGCACTGTGGGGGGATGGTACTGAGGGAGGATCACACTGTGGGGGTTGGTACTGAGGGAGGGTCACACCGTGGAGGGGTGGTACTGAGGGAGGGTCACACTGGGAGAGGGGTGGTACTGAGGGAGGGTCACACTGTGGGGGGGTGGTACTGAGGGAGGGTCACACTGTGGGGGGGTGATACTGAGGGAGGGTCACACTGTGGGAGGGTGTACTGAGGGTCACTGTGGGAGGGGTGGTACTGAGGGAGGGTCACACTCTGGGAGGGGTGGTACTGAGGGAGGGTCACACTGTGGAGAGTGGTACTGAGGGAGGGTCACACTGTGGGTTTTAGTAAGGCATTTGACAAGGTTCCACACAATAGGCTTATTCAGAAAGTTAGAAGGCATGGGATCCAGGGAAGTTTGGCCAGGTGGATTCAGAATTGGCTTGCCTGCAGAAGGCAGAGGGTGGTGGTGGAGGGAGTACATTCAGATTGGAGGATTGTGACTAGTGGTGTCCCACAAGGATCTGTTCTGGGACCTCTACTTTTTGTGATTTTTATTAACGACCTGGATGTGGGGGTAGAAGAGTGGGTCGGCAAGTTTGCAGACGACACAAAGGTTGGTGGTGTTGTAGATAGTGTAGAGGATTGTCAAAGATTGCAGAGAGACATTGATAGGATGCAGAAGTGGGCTGAGAAGTGGCAGATGGCGTTCAACCCAGAGAAGTGTGAGGTGGTACACTTTGGAAAGACAAACTCCAAGGCAGAGTACAAAGTAACTGGCAGGATACTTGGTAGTGTGGAGGAGCAGAGGGATCTTGGGGTACATGTCCACAGATCCCTGAAAGTTGCCTCACAGGTGGATAGGGTAGTTAAGAAAGCTTATGGGATGTTAGCTTTCATAAGTCGAGGGATAGAGTTTAAGAGTCGCGAGGTAATGATGCAGCACTATAAAACTCTGGTTAGGCCACACTTGGAGTACTGTGTCCAGTTCTGGTCACCTCACTATAGGAAGGATGTGGAAGCATTGGAAAGGGCACAGAGGAGATTTACCAGGATGCTGCCTGGTTTAGAGAGTATGCATTATGATCAGAGATTAAGGGAGCTAGGGCTTTACTCTTTGGAGAGAAGGAGGATGAGAGGAGACATGATAGAGGTGTACAAGATAATAAGAGGAATAGATAGAGTGGATAGCCACCACCTCTTCCCCAGGGCACCACTGCTCAATACAAGACGACATGGCTTTAAGGTAAGGGGTGGGAAGTTCAAGGGGGATATTAGAGGAAGGTTTTTTACTCAGAGAGTAGTTGGTGCCTGGAATGCACTGCCTGAGTCAGTGGTGGAGGCAGATACACTAGTGAAGTTTAAGAGACTACTGGACAGGTATATGGAGGAATCTAAGGTGGGGGCTTATATGGGTGGCAGGGTTTGAAGGTCAGCACAACATTGTGGGCTGAAGGGCCTGTACTGTGCTGTACTATTCTATGTTAAGTTTGAGAGGGGTGGTACTGAGGGAGGGGTGATACTGAGGGAAGGTCACACTGTCAACAGAATGCTCTAGGTAAATCATCCTCAATCCTGACCTTCCTGGATTTCTGAAGTTAGACCCAGATCTGACCATGACCATGACCCAGATCTGACCATGACCATGACCCAGATCTGACCATGACCTTCAGGGAAACACTCAAATTTCAGAGCACATTTCTCAAGTTGTCAAATGAAAGAATTTGCTTCTAAGACACCGTCCCCCTGACCACTCAGTGTGGGTTTACACTGGGTTCTGAAAATGCTGAAGCGTTAATAACAATGTAAGCACGGCCTGTGATGTCAGATGACCCTCTGATCTGGGCTGTTCGGTTGTCTTTGGAAGTGACTCTGCAGCCCAACAGCAGAGAAAACACTCTTACAACAGGAATTCTGCAGATGCTGGAAATTCAAGCAACACACATCAAAGTTGCTGGTGAACGCAGCAGGCCAGGCAGCATCTGTAGGACAGGACTGTACCTCTTCCTAGAGATGCTGCCTGGCCTGCTGCGTTTACCAGCAACTTTGATGTGGGTTGAGAAAACACTCTTCATGTCTTGTTGGAGTTATGGATAATGTGGAGGGTTGTGGAGGGATCTTGAGGATCAAATGGAAGGAAAGATGTACTAACACCAGTGTACTGGAGGACGCCAGCATTAGCAACATCTCCACCATGATAAAGCAACACCAACTCTGATGGATAGGTCATGTCATCGGGATACCTAACTCACATCTCCCCAAACAGATCCTTTACTCCCAGTGGGTGGTGGGGTGGAGATACGTCACTACCAAGGGAGGTGTAAGGTGCTCCTTCCCTCCACTAGCCTGCAGGCCACCCTTGGGCAGGTGTAGCACCTGCTTAGCCCCCCCCCCCAATCAGGGTCACGTGAAGCCATGGGAGCAGCTGGTGCAGATCACAAGTCCTGGTTATATGACCACTGACACCAGGCAGACAATCCCTGAAGAGTATTGATAATGGCTGGGGTCACCCATCTTGTAAAGACAATGTACAGAAGAAGGCAATGGCAAACCACTTCCATAGAAGCATTTGCCAAGAGCAATCATGGTCATGGAAAGCCCATGATCACCCACACCATACGACACAGCATGTAATGATGATGAAGTTGGCAGAAGGTCAGTGAGTCCCTGGTGGACAAAGGAAACATTTGAAAGGTAACATCAAAATCAGCCTTAAGAAATTCAAAGTAACATCTAAAAAATGGGAAGACATCGCACACAATGGCTGCATCTGGAGCAAGTCTGTTCAAGATGGGGCTGCGGTACATCAGATCAACCTCCGCTATTCCGCAAAGAAGAAGCGCAGCTGCAAAACGAGAGACTGAACAACCAAGAGACCCAACCAGTAACCACGGCCACCACTTACTCATAGACACAGGAGGTACTACAGATGATGGAAGTTGTGTCGGGATCCTGAATTATCCCTTATGAACTGTGCCTTTTAAAAGAGAGGGAGAGCTGTACAGCATAAACACCTTGTTACTAAGAGAAAGAGAGGCGAAGACTGCTCACAGTTTGCTTGGAATTTCTGCAAGGACACTGCCAGCTTCTGAGTTCCCACAGAGAGAGAAGGGAGGAGCTACTTGATGGACAGCTGGTGTTCAGCATGCTGAGATAAATGCAAGATCAGCTGGTTGTTAGACAGACACATGGTTTTGGACACTGGATGAGCTTAGTTGTGCCCACAGAAAGGTGGGTTTTTAGAGGATCGATCAGTGGCTCTCGCAGTGTGAAAAGGGTGTGACCAGTGGGGAGTTATTAGTGTGTCCAACCCTTGCCTGGGTTGATAACTCCACCACAGAAAACAGTCCCCTTGTCGTGGCCACATTCGGTGACTTCTAAAGGATTTTGGAGGACAACGGGAAGAATCAACAGCATCGGCTTCCTCGAACAACCACAACCCCTCTCTCTCTCCATCACTACTCAACTCAATACCACGAACTGAACTTTACCCATTGTAAGTCTGTAACCATTTACCCCGAGGCTTGAAGAAGCTTGCTTTTTATATTTCCACACACACATATATATATATAATCATTTATATATCTGTTTGATTTATCTGAATTTATATTATTGTATTGCGTAGTTACTAATAAATATTATTAGTTAATAGCAATACCAGACTCCAAGATGTTTTCCATTTCTGCTGGTTCTTTAACCCGTCACGGGGTACGTGACAAAGTCCAGACAGACACAAACAATGTGCTGGAGGAGCTCGGTAGGTCAATGGATGAGAATAAACAGTTGACTCTTACAGCCAAGAACCTTCATTAGAACTTACTGATGGTCCACACTGCACCAGAATATGCGGTTCCCGGATCAGACTCTACAACCACCTGAGGACCCAGCAATAGACAAGCCCTTCGGAGAACATCATACTCGAGTCCCCTGCTCGCACTTCACTCAGAGGGTTGCTGTAGGTAGCAACGAGACATTGACAGGACGAAGCACTGGGCTGAAGAAGTGGTGTTCAGCCCAGAAAAGTGTGAAGTGATTCATTTTGGAAGGTCAAACTTAAAGGCAGAATACAGGGTTAATACAGGACTCTCAGCAGTGTGGAGGAACAGAGGGATCTTGGGGTCAATGACCATAGATCCCCCAAAGATACTGCGCAAGTTGATAGGGTCGTTATGAAGGTGTATGGTTTGCTGGCCTTCAAAAGTCACAGGACTGAGTTCAAGAGCCGAGAGATAATGTTACAGCGCTATAAAACCCTGATTAGATCACTCTTGGAGAATTGTGATAATTTCTGGTCGCTGTATTATAGGAAGGATGTGGAAGCTTTAGAGAGGGTGTAGAGGAGATCTGCCTGGATTAGAGAACGTGGTTTATGAGGAGAGGTTGACTGAGCTGGGGCTTTTCTCTTCAGAGCGAAGGAGAATGAGAGGTGACTTGCTCGAGGTGTATAACATGATTAGAGGCATAAATAGTGGACAGCCAGAGACTTTTTCCCAGGGTGGAAATTGCTAGTACAAGAGGTCACAATTTATAAGGGGGATGACAGAGGGAGATTTTTTTTACATACAGGATGGTGGGTGTGTGGGACACATTGCCAAGGGTGGTAATAGAAGCAGATATTAGGGACATTTACCTTAGATAAGCACATGGATTATAGAAAAATGGAGTGTGTATGTGTGATGAAAGGGTTAAAGGGGGTTTAAAAAGTCAGCACAATATCATGGTTCTATGATCTATGTTCTATCTGTCACTTGTACAGATGTGGGTTTCCTAAATGTGTTAGGGGAAGCAGACAGTATAGAAGTGTTTAAATAGCTATTACACAGTCACATGAATATGCCAGTAAGGGATCATGTGCAGACAGAAGGGATTAATTTAATTTGGGGTCGTGTACAGCACAAAAATGGTGGGCCGAAGGGCCTGTTCCTGTGCTGTACTCTGCTTTATGATTAATAAGCCGATTAACTACATGGCTGGCTGCTTAGGACACAGGTGTAGAGGGGTTTCTTCATTGAGTGGTTGGGGACATAGGTTTGCCCCTGACAGGTAGTCTGTCGAGACTGAGTTCATGAACTGTTCAGAAATCTGATGGTGGCGGGGGGGGGGGGGAGAATCTGTTCCTAAAATGTTGAGTGTGTCCTGTCCTCATAGTGTGACCACTCGAGTCGAGTATGATGTTCTCCTAAGGCAGGGTTTTTTTATGCTGTGGACCAACACCATTAAGCAAGGGGGTGCTGGTGGGCCCCAGGGTGGGAACCCCTGTGTTGTCCACGAGTGGATGCTCAGGGGGCTGTAGAGGCTGATCTGCGATCCACACATTCTGCTCGTGACTGGGGGCTTCTAGACACTGCCACCTCAGCATGGCACTTAATCCGGGATGTTTGGCTGGATTGCCTTCATTGAGAACGTCTGTGTGTTCCTCATTAGGGGATTTGAGGGTGTAAGTTTAACATGGGAAAGCTGATTCTCAGCAGCCAATACACAGTCCTCGACAGACCGGAGTCAGGGTCCAGTGGCACGGAATGTAAGGTGACTGGGGATCCTTCATTGCTGCAGACTTCCTCCACCTTCACTGTCGTCATCTTCTGCCACCTCCACCACTGCGGTCTCGGTTGGATTACCTTATTGTATCTGGAGCTCCTGACAGGGCCTCCTCTACATTGGTGAGCTCCGACGTAAATTAGGGGACTGCTTTGTCGAGAACTACCGTTCAATCTGCCAAAAGCGGAATTTCCTGGTGTCCAAGTATGGTAACTCCTATCTCCATTCCCGTTCCAACATGTCCACCCATGGCCTCCTCTACTACCACAATGAGGCCACTCTCAGGTGGATATTCCATCTGGTTAGCTTCCAACCTGATGGCATGAACATCGATTTTAACTTCCGGTGATATTTTCCCTCCCCTTCACATGTTTTACAAGGCCACTCTTTTCCTCATCTGCCTATCACTTCCTCTTCCCTTCCTCCTACAGCCCGCTCTCATCTCCTATCGGATTCCTCCTTCCCCTCCCTCCACCTTTTTATTATGGCATCTTCCCCTTCCTTTCCAGACCTGATGAAGGGTTTTAACCCGAAACGTCGAGTGTTCATTCCTCTCCATAGATGCTGCCCGACCTGCTGAGTTCCGCCACCATTATGTGTGTGTTGCTCTGGATTTCCAACATCTGCAGACCCCCTTGTGTTTATGATTTGCTGCTCCGTTGCGAGGTCTCTTCGAGGGATGCCTGCCCTGAAGAAGTTAAAATCTTCTCTTCGTCGGGAGTTCAGTGAGACTCACTCTCTCTGCTCCTCCTCCGAGATCTCTGCTGCCCTCTAACTCTTCGACCATGTCCTCACCCAGACTCACTAACACAGTCACATATCCTTCCTGGGACCTTGTCTTCGCTGCCATCTTGTACCAACATGGCTTCCAGTTTCATTTTCAGGCCTCCCAGTCTGAACCCTTTGATTGGCTACTTCTCCCCCTGAATCCTATTCAACACCTCCTCTGTTGTGCCGAGATATCTGCAGGTCCTGTTTCAGTCTCTGCCACAGTTCCCCGCCTCTCGCTCATCCACCTGCCATGGATCTCTCCGACACTTCATCTTCCGCCAGATCCAAGCCTTCAACCACCAGTTCTTCGCCTTCCTCACACCCAGGGAGGATCAGAAGATCGCCAGTCTCCAACTCCAGTTTCGATGGCACCGGACACTCTAGATATAGTCCCTACTGCCTCCCACTCAGACCTCAAATCTATTGGACGCCCCCAGACCGTGGATCCCACAGTCTCCAACCCTGATTCTAATAGCCCTGGACACCACGAGACCATAGATACCATCATCACCAACTCCGGCTCCGACGATCCCGGGTGGATTCAGACCGCGGATCCCGCCGATTCCAGCTCTGGTCCCGATGGCCGTGGATGCCTCCAGACTGAGGATACAATTATTGCCAACTCCAGCTACAACTACTCAACCACTACATACGCCGTCAGACCACAAATGACACAGCCTCTAGCTCCAGCTCCAGCCCACAACTCAGCCTCCGCCACCTCCAGGCTGAGACCTTCCTCACCGCCGCTGGGCCCCCGGGCTCCCCCTTCCCAACCACCACTCTCCAACCCCAGTGTATCTCAGCTTCCCTGTCACCTCTTGGGCCCTCTTCTAATGCCACTAACTCTTCTCCCAATTCTAATCCCTGCCATGTCTTCAGCCTTCCCCTCTCCAAGGCGGATCATTCTGTCCTCAGCAAGGGCCTCACCTTTGCCCCCCTTCGCCCACACCTCAGTGAGTAATGCACCTGCCACGACTCTGAGCTCTTCTTCCGCTGCCTCTGTCTCTGAGCCCACTTCTTTGGCAAGAATTCCCCACCCCGCACCAATGACCCCTTCTCCTGTCTCCAACCCTCCTCTTCTTCCTGGACACCACATTCTGGTTCTCCACCTGCTCTGAATCTCTTCATCTCCAGCTGTCAACAAGACATCAACCAGCTCAACTACAGTGCTCCTCTCCCTCCTTGAAACTTAACCCCTCTGAACGCACTGACCTCTACTCTCCCCACACCAATCGCAAACTCACCATCAAACCCACTGCACAGAGGGTGCCGTTGTAGTCTGGCAGACTGGCCCCTACCTTGCTGAGGCCAGGTGACAACTCTGAGACAGCTCCTCATACCTATCCCTCAAAGAGGACCCCACTCCGGACTATCAGAAAATTGTCTTTAACACCATCACTGACCTCATCAAGCCTGGAGATCTCCCATCCACAGCCACCAAATTCATAGTTCCCTTACCCTGCACTGCTTGTTTCTACCTCCCTACCCAAGATACTCAGAACGAGCTATTCAAGTGCAAAAAGATTTGTTTGTTTTATCGACTACACAAAAGCATTTGATAAAGTGAAGCACAATAAGTTATTTGATATATTATAGAAAACTCTAGATCTAGTTTCAAAAGACCTCTGCCTAATCAGAAATCTGTACTGGGAACAAACTGCGGCTGTAAGAATAGATGGAGAAGTGAGTCAGTTTACGAAAATCAAGGGAGGCATTAGACAAGGGTGTGTTCTCTCCCCTGATTTATTTAATGTGTACAGTGAAACAATATTACAAAAAATAAGAAACATCTTGGGAATCAAAGTTGGCGGTGAAAACATCAATAATTTCAGATATGCAGATAACACTATGTTAATTGCAAGTACAGAGGATGAACTACAAAACTTAATTGATATAATTGTTGAAGAAAGTGCAAAAATGGGTCTACCTATCTATTGCAAAAAGACGGAATGTATGGCGATATCCAAAAAGAAGGAGAATCCTATCTGCAGGCTGAGAATAAATGGGGAAGACATAAAACAAGTACAGAACTTTTGCTACTTAGGAAGCTGGGTGACATCAGATGGCAGGTGCGACATGGACATCAAAAGAAGAATAGGGATGGCAAAAGACACCTTTTTGAGAATGAAGAGTATACTGACCAATACTAAACTAGGCATGACAACCTGCCTCAGAATACTGAAACGTTACGTTTATCCAGTTATGTTATATGGCTCAGAATGTTGGACAATATCTAGTAACATGAGGAAACGAATTGAAGCAGCAGAGATGTGGTTTTTGAGGAGGATGCAAAGAATATCATGGACAAAACGAATATCTAACGAGGATGTCATGAACAGAGCAAACACAAAAAGAGAAATAATGTATGAGATCATGAAAAGGCAACGTAACTTCATTGGACATGTGATTAGGAAAGAGGAGTTAGGATGCATGGTAATTATGGGAAAGATTGAAGGGAAGAAAGCAAGAGGAAGACAAAGACAAATGATGATGGAGACAACAGCCAGAGAACTGGAAATGAATACCAATGAATTGATCCACTTGATCCAAAACAGGAGTGTGTGGGTCATGGCAGTCAAAGCTCAAACTGGGCACGGCACCTTGATGATGATAATGACCCAAGATCCACAAACCTGACTGTCCGTTTAGCCCACTGTCTCTGCTTGCTCCTGCCCCACTGAACTCGTGTCTGCATAGCGCAACTCCATTGTATCCTCTTTGGTTCAGTCCCTTCCCACCGATGTACATCTGTGACAACTCACACGCTCTCAATCTCAACAACTTTCAGTTCTCTGGCCCTGACTGCCTTACTTTCACCATGGACAAGAGAAAACCTGTAGTTGCTGTAAGTCCCAACAACACACACAAAATGCTGGAGGAACTCAGCAGGCCAGGCAGCAGCTATGGAAAAGAGTACCGTCGACGTTTCGGGCCGAAACCCTTTGGCAGGACTGGGAAAAAAAAGCTGAGGAGTAGATTTGAAAGGTGCGGGGAGAGGAGGGGAAGGGATGTCCAGTCCTTATACCAGCCTCTCTCTTAATCTTTTTGCCCTGGAGGAATCCTTGAAATAATTTTCAGGTCTCAGAGATCCCCTGTATAAAAATTATTACAGCTACAGCTCACAGTTAGCGTGAACAGTAAGTTGTAGATATAAAAATCCAAAAAGTACTGTCAATCCTCTATCGAATAGAGAATGAATTTTTAGCCAACCTTTCTTGAAAAAAAAGATAGTTAAGCTTAGCTTGCCTTTCTCGAAATTAATCTATTTCTTTCCCTTTCATAAATTTTAAAAACTCATAAGGCAAACATAATAAATTTCTGTAAAATAACTGGCTTAAGCCAAAAAGAGATTTAATTTTTCTAAAGGTAGGCTCAGCAGATTTAATTTAAATAAAGGTTGTAAATTGATTTTAATTAATGCTATTTACAAAATGAAAATTTATTGACGATGTTGAATAGTAGAGTTACTAAAAGCCATAAGCCAAAGCAATATGAATAAAATATAGCCTAAGACACAATTTTATACAAGACTTTGAAAAAACATTTTCTTACTAAGTGACATGATCAGGCTCAAATACAGGCCTAGTAAGTGCAACCTGTGCTTGTTGTTTGCCAGAGACTCGGCACAATGGAATAGGACAACTTGGATCACCAGTCCATGTAAGACCCATTGATAAACCCCTTTCATTGTAAAGACGGGCATTTTTGTGTCCGCTGTTGCACTAGAGCAGTGAAATGGCTCTGATGATTGTAATTCTTCATCATTAACCTTATCAGAATTACCTGTAGGCCTAGGATCAGAATCCTCCTCTTCTACCACACACCTTCTCTTCAAAAATCACCTGTCTTTAGAATGAAAATTTCCCTCCAATTTTCTACTACACTGGTAGAGTTTGTTTGCTCCCATAAGTCAGTCACTGGTGCATCAGGGGAAGTTGGGTGAAATAATCAAACCACACGCAAGATAAAATCTTCAGATGCTGGAAATCCAAGCAATGCACACAAAACGCTAGAGGAACTCATTAGGCTAGGCAGCTTCTATGAAAAAGAGTATAGTCGATGTTTCCGGTTGAGACCCCTTCATCAGGACTGGATGAGGAGTCAGAATTAGAAGGTGGGAGGAGGGGAGGAAGAAACACAAGGTCATAGGTCAAACCGGGAGGGGGGCAGTGCTGTTTCTCGCATCAATGCTGAGTTTGTCAATTTCATCAACTTTGCCTCCAACTTCCACCCTGCCCTTAAATTCACTTGGTCCATTTCTGACACCTCTCTCCCCCTTCTCAGTCTGTCTGTCTCCATCTCTGGAGAAAAACTGTCTATCGACATCTTTAATAAAGCTACCGATTCCCACCCTGTCTCCTGTAAAAATGCTATTCCCTTTTCTCAGTTCCTTCTTCTCCGCTGCATCTGTTCACAAGACCTGGCTTTTTCCCCCCTTGACATTAGAGATATCTTCCTTCTTTAAAGAATAGGGTTTTTCCCTTTTTCCACCATTGATGCTGCCCTCACCCGCATCTCCTCCACTTTCAGGATATCCATGGTCACCCCATCTTCCCACCACCTTAACAGGGATAGAGTTCCTCTTGTCCTCACCCACTACCCCATAACATATGATTCTCTGTAGCTTTTGTTGTCTTTAATGGGATCCTGTCTTTTCCTTCCCACCACCTACTCTCTGCAGGGATCACTCTCTCCATGATTTCCTTGTCCATTTGTTCCTTTCCCCCTTTTCCCTCTGGATACATACCCCTACGAGCAACAGAAATGCTACACCTGCCCATTCACCTCCCTTCAGGGCCCCAAACAGTCCTTCCAGGTGAGGCAACACCTCCCCTGTGAATCTGCTGAGATCATCTGTTGTGTCTGGTGCTCCTGAAGCGGCCTCCTCTACACTGGTGAGACCTGACGTAAGTTGGGGGACCACTTTCTCGAGCACCTCTGCTCCATCCACCAAAAATGGAATTTCCCAGCGGCCAACCATTTTAATTCTATCCTCATTCCCATTCCGACATGTTGGTCCATGGCTTCCTCATTTATCATGATGAAGTCACTCTCAGGTTGGAGGAGCAACACCTCATATTCTGTCTGGGTAGCCTCCAACCTGATCGCATGAACATCGATTTCTTCTTGCAGTAATTTTCCCTCCCCCTTCCCTCTTCTTCTATTCCCCACTCTGTCCTCTTACTTCCTCACCTCAACCCGGAGTCCTTCCTTCTTCCCTTTCTCCCATGGTTCACTCTCCTCTCCAAATAAGATTCCTTCCTCTCCAGCCCTTAACCTTTCCCATCCATCTGGCTTCACCTATCACCTTCCAGCTAGTCCTTCTTCCACTCCCCCCACCCTTTTATTCTGGCATCTTCCCCCTTCCTTTCCAGCCCTGATGAAGGCTCTCAGCCTAAAATGTCAACTGTTTATTCATATCCAAAGATGCTCCTTGACCTGCTGAGTTCCACAAGCATGTTGATCACTCTTTGTCCAGAACTTCCCCTTGACCTTACCGCCGTGGGTGACCCCACCAAGAGGTCAGCACTGGATGGCTAAACTCCAGACAGAGTCACTCCCGGGAACCCACAGAGCTCTCCGATATGAGAAATGAAGATCTTTGCAAGGTATTAATGAGGAGAGGGCATGTCTTGTATTGTGAGGGTCCACAGTGATGGATGCCACCTTCCTGGGTCATTGTCTTCTAAAGATCCTCTTCGATCTCTCCCTCAAAGTGGCAATGTGAGTCACTAGATGGTAGAAAAGATATATTTACTTTCCTTGCTGGCGATGTTGAGTATAGACAATGGGAGTTCATGTCGCAGTTGTCAATGCTTTGGTCTGGCCATGGTTGGAATACTATGTGAAGTTCTGACTGTTCCATTTTTACAGGAAGGACATGGTGGTTTCGGAGAAACTACTTTCTTAGAAATGTGCATAGATTCAGCAAACTATCTAAAACTTTGACAAACTTCTGTAGACGCACAGTGTAGAGTATCCTGACTCTTTCCGTAATGACCCGATACGGAAACGCCAATGCCCAGGAACGGAAAGATCAGAAAGCGGTCGAACAGCCCAGTCTATCACAGGAAAAGCCTCCACCCCCACCACCACTGATCACATTTACAAGAAGGCACCATCCATCATGAATTGCCTCACCAGCCAGGCCTGTCATGGTCCAGTCCGAAATCCGCATTCCGGTTCACAGTCCGGTCCGCGAACTCTGGGTCTTCCGGCTCTCCCTTGTTTCGGTTGCACTTAACCGTAAGCACCTGATGCTCATCTTGAGGCTGGGAATATAAGTGGCCCTGGGATCGAGTGTGGTTGCTGGGTTGTCTCATCAGTCTCCCCTTGGAACAACTCACCGGTGGAAAGCTAGTGCAGTCATCGAGATATGGATTTGGCTGTTCCGTAGCCCACCCAGGTTATCGGCTGCCTTGAGTCTTGGAGCCACCCGGGACCTAGCTCCCTTCCTGTCCCTTGCCTCCGTCGGGTAAGCCAGGCCGATTGCCATTACCCAGCGGTTGGTTCTGTCCCTTCCTGTCCCTTGCCTCTGTCGGGTAAGCCAGGCCATTTGCCGTTACCCTGTGGTTGGTTCTGTCCCTTCCTGTCCCTTGCCTCCATTGGGTAAGCCAGGCCGTTGGCCATTTGCCATTACCCTGCGGTTGGGTCTGTCCCTCCCTGTCCTTGCCTCTGTGGGGTGGAGTCCCGTGGCCTGCCCAGAAGTCCCCTTGAAGTATCCTTGCCCTGTCATATCCTCATATAGTCTCCAAGAACTGAGCCTACAAGAACCCAAGCCTCGTCACATCTTCTGGCCTCCAAGAACCCAAGCCTCGTCACGTCTTCGCCTAGTTTTGGGGTCTGAGCCCGAGGCAAGACCCAGGTTCTGGGTCCTTGTCCAGTCTCTGGCTTGGAGTCCAAGCCTATGCTCCTTGTTCCCAGTCCCTCGTCCTGGTTCTGCTTCCCTAGCCTAATCTGCGTCCTGTCCCGTCATTTAGTTTTGTCTGTTCCTAGTACTTCAGTGTCTGTGTCTTGCATCTGGGTCCATTCCCAGCACTCTCCTTATGCCAAGGCCATGCTCTCTTCTCGCTGCTGTCATCGGGAAGGAGCCACAGGAGCAGTAGATCCCACACCATCAGGTTCAGGAACGGTTATTACCCTTCAACCATCAAGCTCCTGAACCAATGTGGATAATTTCACTCTCCACAATAATGAACTGATTTCACAACCTATAGCCTCACTTTCAGGCACTCTACAACTTGTGCTCTCGATTATTTATTTATTCGTTTGTTTGGGTTTGTATTTACAGTTTGTCTTTTGCACATTGGTTACCAGTCTTTGCAGTTTTTCACTGATCCTATTGTATTTCTTTGTTCTCATGTAAATGCCTGCAAGAAAATGAATCCCAGGTTGAACTCTGAGAAGGGGTTCGCCAGGACTCCAGGGTAGGATCTACAAGAGGAAGTTGGAAATACAAACTGGGATGTCAGAGCTAACAACAGGAATTCTGCAGATGCTGGAAATTCAAGCAACATACATCAAAGTTGCTGGTGAACGCAGCAGGCCAGGCAGCATCTATAGGAAGAGGCGCAGTCGACGTTTCAGGCCGAGACAAAGTCCTGACGAAGGGTCTCGGCCTGAAACGTCGACTGCGCCTCTTCCTATAGATGCTGCCTGGCCTGCTGCGTTCACCAGCAACTTTGATGTATGTTGTCAGAGCTAAGTTTGTTTTCTTTACGCAGAGAGTAGAAGGTGTGTGGAACACCCTGCCGGGGTGCTGATACAGGCCAGATGCATTAGGGACATATTTGTAGGGTTGTTTGCCGAGCTTGGATGTTAGGTCGCCAGTCAAGGTGACATCATCAACTCCTGATGAAATGATGGCGACCAACCTCCAAGCTCAGCGAACAACCCAACACACACACACCAACCCGAGCTCCCAATCTGCTCTCTCGTTTCAAACACTAGGGACATTTAAGAGACTCTTAGGCACACGGATGAAAGAGAAATGGAGGGCTAGGTGGGAGGGGAGGGTTAGATTGATCGTAGAGGTCAGCACAGCATTGTCAGCTGAAAAGCTGAACTGTTTGTGGTGTGGCATGTTTTCTGTGGAGTGGCGGAGACTGAGAGGCGAAAAGTCGAATCTTTTCTCCTCCCGGGTGGAATCTCAAAAACGAGAGAGCAGGGGTTAAAGGAGAGAGGGGGGAAAAGTTTAAAAGGAACTTGCGAGGCAAGCACTTTTTCATTTACATGGAGAGTGTTTGGGGCCTTGGAATGGGTTACAAGGGGAAGTGGTGGGGACAGACACAATGACAAGGCTTAAAGAGAGCACAAAATCACATCATTATTCATTCTGGTTGAGTAGTTCAGCACTCTTTTATTTTGTAATTCTCCTTTCTGTAACTATCTACATATATACTGTATACAAAACACAGTTGTCCGGGCTTAATGTGTCGTGATGAGATAAAGATCAAGCGCTCGGGATATCCACAGGTAAGGTCAGTCACAGAGTCATAGAGCACTACAACACAGAAAGCAGCCCTTCAGCCCATCTAGTCCATGCCTAACCATTAATCCGGCTGGTCCCATTGACTTGTACTCAGACCACAGCCCTCCATATCCAAATTTATCTTAAATCTTGTAATCGAACCTGCAACCACCACTTCCGCTGGCAGCTCATTCCACACTCACCACCTTCAGAGTGAAGGAGATCCCCCATCAAGTTCCCCTTAAACATTTCACCCTTAACCCATGACCTCCAGGTTGTGTTTCAGTGTCTCCCACTTCGCCGGGAGTTGAACAAAATCTGACGTCCTCCCTCCATCGCAACGTCACAGCAGCAACAAGTTGGCAGGACACGTAGCTGACGGCTTACACGATCAGTGGAAATAATATCAAAGTTCGGACATCATGTTACAGGGGGTACAAAATATGATTGAAAGAGTACAAAGAAAATTTACAAGGATGTTGCTGGGGCTTGAGGACCTGGGTTATAGGGAAAGTTTGAATAGGTTCAGATCATACAGAGTCACAGGGTGGAGACACGTCTCTACCAAAGGAGGTGTAAGGTGCTCCTTCCCTCCGCTAGCCTGCAGGTCACCCTTGGGCAAGTGTAGCACCTGCTTAGCCCCCCCCCCCACCCCAATCAGGGTCATCTGAAGCCATGGGAGCAGGTGGTGGATGGCCATATGAGAAACTGGTGCATATCACAAGTCCTGGTTATGTGACCACTGACACCAGGCAGACAATCTCTGAAGAGTATTGATAATGGCTGGGGTCACCAGTCTTGTAAAGACACTGCCCAGAAGAAGGCAATGACAAACCACTTCTGTAGAAAAATCTGCCAAGAGTCATGGAAAGTCCACAATTGCCTACATCATACTACACGGCAGACAATGAATGAACATAAAGGTAGGTTCATCAGGACTTTTTGACACATTGGCCTTCATAAATCAGAGTGCAGGAGTTGGAATGTTATGTTGCAATTGTATAAGACATTAGTGAGGCTTAATTTCGGGTATCGTGTGCAGTTTTGGTCACCTATCTACCTTCAATAAGATTGAAGGAGTATGGAGTAAACTTACGAGCATGTTACTGGGACTTGTGGACCTGCGATATGGGGAAAGGTGTAATGAGCTCTTCAGGCCAGAGAGCATTGGGCTCCAAGGTTGTTCAGAACACCTGAATTAGTTACTTGCTGTTTAACAAGAGTCATTAATCATTTCGACTTCCTCGTGTTTTTATCGAGCAGCTCACTCTCTGTAATGTCATTTGCTGGTGCTTTCTGTTTAATCATGTTAAGTTGATGTGACAAGCTTGGGGATTCTGTGTTACCTGTAGTATTTAAGTGGACGACGGATTAGCACTAATGGCGGGGTCCTAGTTCTGAGAACATCACTTCTCGCACAGTCGCTCAGCCGAACCACCAACGTTCTGCTGGAATTATTATGAATAAACTCTGGTTGCCATCTCTACATCAGAGACTGTTTTTCCTCCACACTTGGGTTCCAATATTGCCAGAGCATTGAGACAGTTAACAGTTTATTCCCTGGAGCGTAGGAGAATGAGGGGAGATTTGATAGAGGCATGCGAAATTATGAGGGACATAGGCAGGCTAAATACAAGAAGGCTTCCTTCCACTGAACCAGTTTTGGTGAGACCAGAACTAGAGGTCAAGGGTTATGAGCGAAAGGAGAACCTGGGGGGTATCACCCTCACCCAGAGGGTGGTGCAAGTGTGGGACATTTAAGAGAAGTTTGGATAAGTACAAGGATGAGGGAGGGGTGTGGAGGACTATGGTCCAGGTGCAGGTTCAGGTTGATGGGGCTAGTTCAGCATGGACTAGATGGGCCAAGGGGCTTGTCTCTGTGTAGTTGCACTCCATGGCTCTAAAATGTTGGTTGGGTTGCCCTTGTGTCACGTTGTAGGATGGGAGTGGTTGAGCGAGCGAGGGTGCAGGAAAGACTGACGGGGATGTTGTCTGGACTGGAGGGCTTGAGTGAGTAGGGCTAGTTCTGTTTCCTCTGCAGTGACAGAGACCGAGCTGATTTGATAGTGGAGAATGAGAGGCAGAAATAAGATCGAAGGCCAGAATCTGTTTCCCAGGGCAGGGAGCTAAAACTAGTGAGCAGAGTTTTAAGTTGAGAGGGAGGAGGTTCATAGGGGATCAGAGGAGTAAAATTTTACACAACGAGCAGAGACAGGGTAGTGTGGCATTCAGCAAAACACTTCACAGTGCCAGCAACCAGGATTCAGTTCTCTCTGCTGTCTGGAAGGGGTTTGTACGTTCTCCCCATGACCACATGGGTTTCCTTCGGGATTCCGGATTTCTCCCACGTTCCAAAAACACACGGATTAGTCAGGGTTGGTAAGTTGGGTGTATGTTATGTCGTCACTGGAATGCGGGGTGACGTTTGTGGGCTGCTCCCAGCACAATCTCGGACCATGTTGGTTGTTGCCACAAATGACCCACTTCACTCTATGTTTCTGTTACAACTAAAGCTAATCTTTATCTTTGAAATATTTAACCCCTGACTCAGTTAAACCCTCCACAGGACCTCTCCATTCCTCTACACAGAGTATTGAGTGTAGAGGCCTTGGAGAGGTGCAGAAGAGGTTGGTCCCCTTATCCAAGAAAGGATGTGCTGACATTGGAGAGGGTTCAAAGGAGGTTCACTAAATTGATTCCAGGATTGAATGGCTTGTCATATGAAGAGTATTTGATGGCTTTGGGCTTGTATTCACTGGAATTCAGAAGAATGAGGGGTGGCCTCATTGAAACCGATCAAATAATGAAAGGCCTTGATAGAGTGGATGTGGAGAGGATGTTTCCTATGGTGGGAGAGTCTTAAGACCAGAGGGAACAGCCTTAGAACAGAGGGGTGTCCTTGCAGAACGGAGATGAGGGGGAATTTCTTTAGCCAAGGAGTGGTGATTCTGCAAAAGTTTTTGCCAAAGCCACCTGTGGAGGCCAAGTCATTGGGGATGTTTAAGGCAGAAGTTGGATAGATTCTTGATTAGTCAGTCTAGAAAGTACACAGGGAGAAGTCAGGAGACTGCGTCTGAGGGAAAATGGATCAGCCATGATGAAATGGCAGAGCAGACTCGATGGGCCTAATTCTGATCCTACGTCTTGTGTTTTACAAGGAAACTTGATTAGAGGATATGAGCTATAACAAGGGGTTAAACAAACTTGGGTTGTGTTCTCTGGCGCAGCAAAGGCTGAGGAGAGATCTGATAGAAGTTTATAAGATTATCCAAGACATTGATAAGGTATTCCCAGGGTGGATATTGCAAATACTGAAGGACAAGCATTTAAGCTGAGAGGAGATAAGTTGAAAGGAGATGTTGTTTTACCCAGAGAGCGGTGGGGTCCTGGAATGTGCTGCCTGGGGGTGCTGGGAGCAGGCGCGATAGAGGTGTTTAATAAACTAAAGAAATACTTCACAGATAACATCGAAATCAGCCTGAAGAATTTCAACGGTACGTCTGAAAACTGGGAAGACATTGCACTCCATGGACATAGCTGGAGAAAATCTGTTCAGGAGGGAGCTGGGCCACATGAGAACAATCTCCACTGTGCCCCGGAGAACAAGTGGCAGCTGCTAAAGGAGAGGCTGATCAATCAAAGACCCAGCCACCGCTTACACCTACCCACACTGAACCTCAACATGTGGAACCCAGATCAGACCCTACAGCCACCTGAGGGCCCACCAACAGACAACACCCAGGAGAACATCATGGATATGGATCATGTACAGGCAGAAGAGATTTAGTTTCCTTTGGCATTGGGTTTGGCACAGATTGTGGGCCAAAGGGCCTGTTCTCTGCTCTAAGGTGGGGGCGGAGGGGGGAGAAGGATGAGCGACAGATTCAGGGAGGTGGTGCACATCTGCAAGGTGACTGACCTCCTGCCCATTTCAGTAAAAACACAATCAGGATTGCCTTAAAGAGACAAGGAAAATCAGTCAACAATGTTAAACACATCCACACCCTATCACCACCCAGGGAACCGGACACAACCTCCCTGAAGTTCACGAGAATGATCCTGGGAATGAAAGGTTAATGTATGAGGGGTGCTTGATGGCTTTGGGCCTGTACTTGCTGGAGTTCAGAAGAATGGGGGCGGGGATCTCATTGAAACCTATCCAATATTGAAAGGCCTAGATAGAGTGGATGTGGAGAGGATGTTTCCTATATTGGGGGAGTCTAGGACCAGAGGGCACAGCCTCAGAATAGAGGGGCGTCCATTGAGAACAGAGGTGAGGAGGAATTTTTTTAGCCAGAGGCTGGTGTATCTGTGGAATTCATTGCCACAGATGCTGTGGAGACTAAGTTATGGGGTTATTGAAAACAGAGTAGTCACGGCATCAGAGGATTCAGGGAAAGCACAGGGGAATGGGGTTTGAGAGGGATAATAAATCAACCATGATGGGACAGCAGACCACTCGATGGGCCAAAGAGCCTAATTCTGCTCCTACTTCGCACGGTCTGATGGGAACATTAGCCGCACTTTTTTCTGAATTGTGTGTGGGGTCTCGTTGACCTGGCTGGTTCCAGGGACCGCCCCCCCCCCCTCAGTTCAGACTGTCCTCATCGCTGCTGTCCGCCTTCTCGTCCTTGGCCTGGAGGATTCCGCTCTCGTCGATGTTCTCTAGGGAATCGGCGTGCTGGATGGAGAGGTCCGAGAGGGGGATGGTGGGCAAGTTGCTCTGTTCCGGATGGATCCAGGGCTTGAAGGAGGGGTTGTGCTTTCCTTTCCATTCAGGATACTTCAGGCAGGCTTTGTAGATCTTCTTCATGGCCTGAGTCACGGAGAGGAAACAGGGAACTCAACTTAAACATCACAGGTCAAGTCACACATCGACACGCAACTCAACACACAAGGGCAACAGCCTCCATCACAAATTCTCCCCCCTCACCGCCTCTCCCCACCCACTGAATCCCCTCCCACAGCTCACACTCTCCCCCCCCCCCGCCGTGGTAAACTCTATATATATATATATATATATATATATATGTTGTAACTGGGTTACCTGTCTGGACGTGCCCCTCTGCTGACTGCCCCTGTGGCTCCTCCCACAGGTCCCTGAATAAAGGTGATTTCGCCTTGCCCTTCTCCCTCAGTCCGGGGGACAAACACTCAGCATGGAGGTCGTATTGTACAGCAAATAAAAGCCTTTCAGTATTTACCCCTACTTCAGTCTTTTGGAGTTATTGAAGGTGTTTCACCCCCTCACTGACTCTCCCCACCCACAGCCCAAGGACACTCTCTCCTGTCACTGACTCTCTCCACTGACCCACCACCCTCCTCTCAAAACCCATTCAGCTTCCTTAGGTTTTTTTATGCATTTCAGTTGCTAAATAAATGCAATTTTTTTGTTGTTGTTGACTGCTGCACATTGGAACTCTGTATTAAATCATCTCCAACAATAAACACTCCAGGTGTGATTGACAAACCAAATTCCCAATCACCTCCAGGAGTGCAGACTGCAATTCCTATTTACAGGAGTACTGCCCAATCACAAGCCACAGTATAGTCTACAAATGTGACTGACAGGTCAATTGCCCAATCACCTCCAGCAGTGGTCTCTAACCTGATGGCATAAACTTTCATTAACATCCGGTGGTTCCTAGCCACCCCTCTCCCTCTCGTTTATCATGACCCATTCAGGTTTCGCTAGCGCACCTCCTCCCCCTCCCATCACCTCTCCCTGGCTCCCCTCGTCCTTCCCTCTCCCCCCCGCCAGCCCCAGCCCACTGACCTCACATGGGAACAGCCCCCATCACTTTGCACCGTATTGTCTGCAGCACTGCACTCACTCCTATCAGTCACAGAACACTCCAGCACAGAAACAGGCCACTTGGCCCATCGAAGCAGTGCTGGACTCTTCTTCTCCCTACTCCCATCAACCTGCACCGGGACAATAGACCTCCCCAACCCTCCCACCGGGACAATAGACCTCAGCACCCCTCCCACCGGGACCACAACCCTGCACCCCTCCCACCGGGACCATAGACCTCAGCACCCCTCCCACCGGGACCACAGACCTCCGTACCCCTCCCACTGGGACCACAACCCTCCCCACCACTCCCACCGGGACCACAACCCTCCGCACCCCTCCCACCGGGACCACAGACCTCTGTAACCCTCCCACCGGGACCATAGACCTCCGTACCCCTCCCACCAGGACCACAACCCTCCACCCCTCCCACCGGGACCATAGACCTCCGTACCCCTCCCACCGGGACCATAGACCTCAGCATCCCTCCCACCGGGACCACAACCCTCCCCACCCCTCCCACCGGGACCACAACCCTCCACCCCTCCCACCGGGACCATAGACCTCAGCACCCCTCCCACCGGCACCACAACCCTCCACCCCTCCCACCGGGACCACAACCCTCCACCCCCCCCCCCCACCGGAACCATAGACCTCAGCACCCCTCCCACCGGGACCACAACCCTCCGCACCCCTCCCACCGGGACCACAGACCTCTGTAACCCTCCGCCAAGGAGCCACCACCCTAATTTTGCAAGAAATAGTGTTCTAGAAACCACACATTGTTGAATTACTGATCACCCTGCAGGCTTCAGGAGTCAAATCCCAGGTCATGACAGGCTGAACACAGAACAGTACCGCATAGTGCAGGCCCTTCACCCTGACGATCATAAGCTGACCTTTCAACCTACCCCAAGATCAATCTACCCCTTCCCTCCCACATAACCTGCATTTACCTATCATCCATGTGCCTACCTCAGAGTCTCTGAGATGCCTCAAAAGCAGGGGCTCCCAACCCGAGGTCCATGCACTCCTTGCTCAATGATATTGGTCCATGGCATAAAGAAGGTTGGGAACCCCCACCCGAATGTATCTGCCTACACCAGCACTCTTGGGAGTACATTCCATGCACCCACCACTCTGTGTAAAGAACTTGCCTCTGATATCTCCCCCCCCCCCCCCGGTACTCTTCACCTTGTATTGCATTGTACTGCTGCTGCTAAGTTAACAAATTTCACGACACACGCCGATGATATTAAACCTGATTCTCACTCTGATTGATTCCTCCAATCACCACAGAATTATGCCCCCTCCTATTAGCCATTTCTGCCCTGGGAAAAGGTTGCTGGCTGTCCACTCTATCCTCCTTCGCTCCAAAGAGAAAATCCCCAACGTGCTCAAAATTATTATCAAAGTTACATCATCCTGAAGTTCATGTTCTTGCGGGCATTCACAGTAGAACAGAGAAACAATAGAATCAATGAAAAACTACGAAGAAAGACTGACAACCAGTGTGCAAAACAGACAAACTGTCCAGACACAAAAAAAAAACAAATAGTCACAATAAATAATTATAACCAATACTGATGAAATCTCTTGTCTCTGCAAAGTCTTTCACAATCTCACGGCTACAGCTAAGGTTGTGGTTCCTGAAACCCAGTTACTGCTGAAATGTAGGGAACTCAAGTGGCCAATTTGCACACCGAATGCTCCTGGTTGGACGATGACTAGATTATATACTCTGTATCGACGCACCACAGAAAGCATCTATCCAAATGCATCACCGCTTGGCACGGCAACCGCTCTGCCCGTGGTCACAAGCATCTGCAGAGAGTCGTGGACCCAGCTGATGAGCAAAAGAAGCCAAACTGCACAAATACCGAAAAAAAACATTGAGATGGTGAGTTACAGACGCCTCAAAAGTGAGCCCATAGGTCGTAACAGATCAGTACTGAACATAGTCCTTAAGACACAGGAGCAGAAGTAGGCCATTCAGCCCATCAAGTCTGCTCTGCCATGTTATCATGGCTGATCCATTTTCCCTCTCAACCCCATTCTCCTGTCTTCTCCCCATAACCTTTCATGCCCTCGCTAATCAAGAACCGATCAATGTCCACCATAAATGACTTGGCTCCCACACCATCTGTGGCAATGAATTCCACAGATTCACATCCCTCTGGATAAAGAAATTCCTCCTCACTTTCAGTTCTAAGGCTGTGCTCTCTGGTCCTAGACTCCTCCACCAAAGGAAACATCTTTTCCACGTCCACTTTATCCAGGCCTTTCAATATTGGATCGGTTTCAATGCAATCCCCCTTCATTCGTCCGAACTCCAACGAGTACAGGTCCGGAGCCACCAAACACTCCTGATACATTAACCCTTTCATTCCCGGGATCATTCTCGTGAATGTCTTCTAGACCCTCTCCAATGCCAGCATATCTTTTCTCAGATTAATAGTGCTATCAATACTCCAAGTGTGGTCTGACCAATGCCTTATAAAGCCTCAGAAACGATCCCCTCCTTGAACCCGAGTCCCGGCGCCATTCTGGTAACTTTCGAGTTGGTTACCCAACGTTACATAAGTGTGGTACTCACCTTGGGGGCAAGAAGATGCCAGGAGTGGTTCATCACCCACTTTGGCAACGAACCTTCGAGGAAAAGAAACCACGAATTAGCATCTCAGGCACCAACAAGACCTGCACCAGTGACGTGTCCCGGTGTCTCTCCCTGCTCTGGGTCTCACCCCGGCCCTCCCAGTACCAGTCTCTCCGTGGCTGACCCTCCCCTCTCAGTGTAGAGCTCCCTATGGAGGCCATGGACAAGGAAGGGATTCTTGGCTCCCTAGGTGGACACAGGAGAGTTCCCGGAGGTTACCCAAAGGGCGGGGACGATTCCCCTCAGTTACACAGTGGACGAGTTACCCAAAATAAAAACAGAGCGCTGGAAACACGAGGGGGAGGGGGGAGATGGAAGAGAGAGAGGGGCAGAGAGTGAGAGAGAGGAAGGGTTAAAAATGTGTCGGCACAAGACACAGCTGGAGGCAATGGGAGATACAAATAGCTGGAGGAACTCAGGGGGTTGGCGATCAAAGGAACTGTCGATGTTTTCGGGTGGAGACCATGTCATGTATCAGGTACCAGATGGTCGGTATATAGAATTAGGGAGGAGTCGGTCGGGGTGCACTAGGTACCCTGAATCACTCCAATCTTCCCTCCCCTCCAAGGACTCTGTCCACACTTCTGGCTGCCTCAGACAAGCTGCCAAAATAATCAAAGACCCCACCCACCCCACCCCAAACATTCTCTCTCTCCCCTCTCCCATCGGGCAGAAGATACAAAAGCCTGAAAGCACGTCCCGCCAGGCTCAGGGATAGTTTCCACCCCGCTGTTATCAGACTCTTGAATGGTTCCATCAATAAGATAGACTCTTGACCTCACAATCTACCTCATTATGATATTGCACCTTATAATCTACCTGCACTGCACGTTCTCTGTAACCGTAACAGTTCATTCTGCATTCTGTTATTGGTTTCCCCTTGTGTTAGAGTGATACAGTTCAGGGCCAGAATCAGGTTTAATGTCACTGACATATGTCAAGAGATGTGTTGTTTTGTGGCAGCAGTACAGTGCAATACATGAACATTACTATAAATTGCAAGAAGGATGGAAAATCAGTAGATACAGTAGTCCAAAGAGAAAGCAAAATAGACAGGTCCTGATGAAGGGTCTTGGTCCAAAACGTCGACTGTTCATTCATTTCCATAGATGATGCCAGACCTGTTGAGTTCCTCCCGCATTTTGTGCGTGTTGCTCCAGATTTCCTGCGTCTGCACAATCGTTCGTTTCTGAAACAGTGAGGTAGTGTTCACAGGTTCATGGACCATTCAGAAACCTGATGGTGGAGGGGAAAGAGCTGTTCCTAATGCGTTGAGTGTGTGGTTTCAGGCTCCTGTACCTCCTCATTGATGGTAGCAATGAGAAGAAGGAACGTCCTAGCAGATGGAGGCCCTTCATAAGGGAGGTCACTTCCTGAAGGTTTGAGTAACAGCACAGAACAGGCCCTTTGGCCCAACTACAATATACCTCACCATACTGGTATTTTAGAAAGTTCTATACGGATAGCAGGCAGATGGTGGTACGGTGAATAACGTAAATGGTTGTCAGAGGTTACTACAGGATATTGAGAGGATGCAGACCTGGGCTGAGAGGTGGCAGACGGAGTTCAACCTGGAAAAGTGTGAAGTGATTCACTTTGGAAGGTCAAACTTGAAGGCTGAGAACAGGGTCAATGACCGGATTCTGAGCAGTGTGGAGAGACAGAGGGATCTTGGGGTCAATGACCATAGACCCCCCAGAGTTAACACATAACTTGACGGGGGTGGTACAAAAGGCCTATGGTGTGTCAGTCTTCATTAGTTGGGGGATTAAGTTCAAGAGCTGCGAGATAAGAATGCAGCTCTATAAAATCCTGGTTAGACCATGCTTGGGAGTATTGTGCTCAGTTCTGGTCACCTCATTAGAGGAAGGATTTGAAAGCTTTAGAGAGGGTGCAGAGGAGATTTACCAGGATGCTGTCTGGATTAGAGATCATGTCTTATGTGGAAAGGTTGAGCGAGCTAGGGGCTTTTCTCTTTGGAGTGAAGGAAGCGAGAGGTGATTTGATGCTAGGGATGCAGTGCTTATGATGGAACTGATACGCACAAAAAGAGTAGGCAACCAGGGCTTCTTGTGTCAGTTGGTTCTAGGTCCCAGCGTACATTTCTGATGTTGGTCTTTAGCCTGCAGACCCCCTTTCTACTTCGTTAGGAACTTGAGAAGATTTGAAATGTCACCAAATTTCCTCAACACCAAATCTCCTCAAACAGAAAATCCTAAAAAAGTAGCGGATATGACCAAGTCTATCACGGGTAAAGCCTTCCCCACCATTGAGCACATTTATACAAAGTGCTGTTGCAGGAAAGCAGCATCCATCATCAGGGATCCTCACCATCCAGGCTATGCTCTTTCTTGCTGTTGTCATCAGGAAGAAGATACAGGAGCCTCAGGATCCACACCACCAGGTTCAGGAACAGTTACTACCCCTCAACCATCATGCTCTTGAACCAAAGGAGATAAGTTCATTCAACTTCACTCGCCCCGTCATCGAAATGTTCCCACAACCTATGGACTCACTTTCAAGGATTCTTCATCTCATCTTCTCGATATCTATTGCTTATTTATTTATTTATTTATTTATTATTCTTTCTTTCTTTTTGTATTTGCAGAGTTTGTTATCTTTGCACCCCGGTCGAACACCCAAGTTGGTGCAGTGTTTCACTGATTCTGTTATGGTTATTATTCTATAGATTTATTGATTATGCCTACAAAAAAATGAATATCAGGGTTGTATATGGTGACATAAATTTACTTTGAGCTTTGAACTTCAGGAACTTTCTACAGATCGTACTGTGGAGAGCATTCTGACTGGTTGCATCACCCTCTGGTATGGAGGGGCCACCACACAGAGTTGGAAATAGCTGCAGAAGTTGTAAATTCAGCCAGCCCCATGATGGGCACTAGTCTCCCCAGCACTGAGGACATCTTGAAAAGGTGATGCTTCAGAAAGGCAGAATCCATCATTAAGGACCCCCATCACGCAGGACGTGTCCTCTTCTCATTGCTACCATCAGCGAGGAAGTACAGGAGCCTGAAGACACACACTCAATGATTCTTCCCCTCTGCCATCAGATTTCAGAATGGCCCACGAACATTCCCTCACTGTGCCTCTATTTTGCACTAATTGTCTATTTTCCTCTCATTCCTACCATCAGGGAGGAGGTACAGGAATCTGAAGGCACACCCTCAGCATTTCAGAAACAGCAGCACAGTAGCGTGGCAACTGGAATTCTCACCGCAGTTTGTAAGGAGTTTGTACATTCTCCCCGAGACCACGTGGGTTTCCTCCGGGTGCTCCGGTTTCCTCCCACTGTCCAAAACTCCAGATACTAAGTTGTGGGCATGCGATGTGGGGACCTGAAGCATTGTGACACTTGCGGGCCGCCCCAGTACCACCCTTGGACTGAGTTAGTCATTGACACAAATGGCCCATTTCACTGTGTGTTTCAATATAAATACGCAAGGCTTATTGAGAAAGTAAGGAGGCATGGGATCCAAGGGGACATTGCTTTGTGGATCCAGAACTGGCTTGCCCACAGAAGGCAAAGAGTGGTTGTAGACGGGTCATATTCTGCATGGGGGTCGGTCACCAGTGGAGTGCCTCAGGGATCTGTTCTGGGACCCTTACTCTTCATGATTTTTATAAATGACCTGGATGAGGAAGTGGAGGGATGGGTTAGTAAATTTGCTGATGACACAAAGGTTGGAGGTGTTGTGGATAGTGTGGAGGGCTGTCAGAGGTTACAGCGGGACTTTGAGACGATGCAAAACTGGGCTGAGAAGCAGCAGACGGAGTTCAACCCAGATAAGTGTGAGGTGGTTCATTTTGGTAGATCAAATATGATGGCAGAATATAGTATTAATGGTAAGACTCTTGGCAGTGTGGAGGATCAGAGGGATCTTGGGGTCCGAGTCCATAGGACACTCAAAGCAACTGCGCAGGTTGACTGTGTGGTTAAGAAGGCATATGGTGTATTGGCCTTCATCAATTGTGGGATTGAGTTTAAGAGCCGAGACGTAATATTGTAGCTATATAGGACCCTGGTCAGAACCCCACTTGGAGTACTGTGCTCAATTCTGGTCACCTCACTACAGGAAGGATGTGGAAACCGTAGAAAGGGTGCAGAGGAGATTTACAAGGATGTTACCTGGATTGGGGAGCATGCCTTATGAGAATAGGTTGAGTGAACTCAGCCTTTTCTCCTTGGAGTGACAGAGGATGAGAGGTGACCTGATAGAGGTGTATAAGATGATGAGAGGCATTGATCGTGTGGATAGTCAGAGGCTTTTTCCCCAGGGCTGAAATGGCTACCACGAGAGGGCACAGTTTTAAGGTGCTGGGGATGTCAGGGGTAAGTTTTTTATGCAGAGAGTGGTGAGTGCTTGGAATGGGCTGTCGATGACAGTGGTGGAGGCGGATATAATAGGGTCTTTAAGATACTCCTGGATAGGTACATGGAGCTTAGAAAAATAGAGGGCTATAGGTAACCCTAGGTAATTTCTAAAGCAAGTACATGTTTGGCACAGCATTGTGGGCCGAAGGGCCTGTGTTGTGCTGTAGGTTTTCTATGTTTCCAAGTTTCTAAATATGACAAATAAAGCCCATCGTTAAGATATTTTTTCTTTAGAAATTCTTTTCTCTCAGTGTCAGATTTCTGATCAGAAACAGAATCTCTTTATTGCCAGTAAGTGAAACATACCAGAATTGATTGTGGTTCAGAGCCAAGCATAAATGTGGGGTGGCATGGTAGCCTAGTGGTTAGCACAACGTTTACAGCACGAGCGACCTGGTTCAATTCCCACTGCTGCCCGTAAGGAGTTTGCATGTGGGTGCTCCGATTTCCTTCCACAGCCCAGACCCAGTACATTTAGGTTAATTGGGGTTTGCTCAAAGCGCTGTATTACAACAGAAAATAAATAAAACACAGGACAATAACAGACAACACAATAGCAACCAACAATTTACAAGACAACGGTGCAAACAGCCACGAGCAGTCGACAATTAGTAGAACGGTCACATGTGCAAATATCAACTTATGGTAAATAAATAAGGATTTAAGAAAGATACAGTAATTGTCCACAGAACAAGGAGAACAGGAAAGAAGTTTTACACAGATGTTGTGCAAACACAGCCAGGGTATTACACATGAGGGAGTTTTGTTGAGAAGCTGGCCAGCTACAGGAAAGAAGCTTCAGAAATTACATGTAGTCCTGGAGGTGATGGACTTGTAACGTCTCCCTGTTGGCCATTTGGGTGAATGGGTGACTGCTGGCTGGGTGGCGTCAGCAGTAATTTTTCCAGCTCTTTTCTTCACTCTGGCGATGAACAGGTCTTTTAATGTCGGTGGCTGACAGCCGATGATCTTCTCCACTGAGTGGACGCTCACTGCCACCTGGACTTGGAGAGGGAGGAGGTGGCAGGAAACCAAACGGTGACAGAGGTGGTCACAGCACTCTCAATGATAGCTGAGTAAGAATTCATCAGGCGAAGTCCTGAGATGCTGAGTTTTCTAAACTGCTGTAGGCAGAACAATCTCTGCTGGGTTTTGCTAGTGATGAGCTCAACGTGCTCGTCCCACTTCAATGTCCTGGTAATGGTAGTCCCCAGGAATTTGAATGACTCAACCACAGACACTGCCTGACCATTAATTTCCAGGGGGTCAGGTGGGGGAGGTTGTCGGCAGAATTCAGTCCTCGTTTCCACTGTCTTGGCGGTATTATCTTCGTTTTCGCGGTATTATCTTCGTCTTCCCCTTTATTTTTCACTACTGATTTTTGGAATTTACAGAACTGTGCAAAAGTCTTAGGCACATGTAAAAAAATTCTGCAAAGCCAAGATGCTTTCAAAAATAATGAAATGAACAGTTTCTAAATATCAAAAAATCTACTATAAAAGAGCAGTAAACAATAAAAATCTGAATTAAATCAGTAACACAAGAAAGTCTGCAGATGCTGGAAATCCAAAGCAACATTCACAAAATGCTGGAGGAACTCAGCAGGTCAGGCAGCTTCTATGGAGGGGAACAAACGTCACTGTTTCCGGCCAAAACCCTTCTTAAGGGCTGGAAAGAAAGAGGGAAGATGCCAAGATGAAAAGGTAGGGGAAGAGGAAGGAGGCTAGCTGGAAGGTGACAGGTGAAGCCAGGTGTGTGAAAAAGGTCAAGGGATGGAGAAGAAGGAATCTGATAGGAGAGGAAGTGGACCACAGGAGAAAGGGAAGGGGGGGGCCAGGGGAAGTAATCAAATCCATATTTAGTGTGACCACCCTTCGCCTTTAAAACTGCATCAGTTCTCTTGGGCACACTGTCGTTCAGTTTCATGAGAAAGTCGGCTGGTAGGTTGTTCCAAGCATCTTGGAGAGCTTGCCACAGTTCTCCTGCAGACTTTGGCTGTCTCACTTGCTTCTGTGTCTCCAGGTAAACTCAGACAGCCTCTATGATGTTCAGATCAGGCCTGTGAGGAGGCCATACCATCTAAAACCATATTAGAAATCCAGGGTGCCTAAGACTTTTGCACAGTACTGTATAATAATTTTATGCTTTTGCAGTGTACTGTTGTCACAAAAGAACAAATTTTATTGTGTAAAAGCCAATGATAATACATTTGATTTCCAGTGACTGAGTTCCTTCAGTAATACCTGGCGCTACCAGCAGGGGGCAGACTCTGACCACTGCAGACATTCAAACCTGAGCATTGGAAGGGAAGTTTTACAACTTCAGTGCAGAGATGGGAAAAGTCACTATCTGCTAGGCATTTCAGAGTGAGGACTGACTCACTCACAAGTGAATCACCCACTTCCCCGACTCAGCTTCCCTCAATTCTGCACCTTCTCTTGAAATTCACAGTTTGGTACCGCTATTTGAAAGTTCAAAGTAAATTTATTAGCAAAGTACAAATATGTCACCATAAACAATCCTGAGATTCATTTTCTTGCGGGCATTCAGAATAAATCCATGAAATATAGTAGAATCAATGAAAGATTGCACTGAACAGGACAGACAAATAACCAATGTGCAAAAGGCAACAAATTACGTGACTACGAGAGAGAGAGACTCTGCTCAAGACATCACAGACACATCACTCCCCACCATCTGTTGTATCTACAGGAGGGGCTACGTCAGGAAGACCACATTCATCATCAAAGATCCATCGGTTGTCGCTGCAGAAAGTGTGGACTCTGACCAATACATCGTGGGCACATCCATCCCCACCATGGGTGTATCTACAGGAGGGGCTGCCTCAAGAAAGCAACAGCCATCAAAGACCCCCACCACCTGGGCCAGGCCATCTTCCCACCACTCCCATTGGGCAGGGGTCCCACACCGCCAGGTTCAGGAATGGCTACTTCCCTTCAATCATTCTGACTCTGAACCGACCTGCACTACCCGATCACTGCGTCGGTACAGCACGACTGCAAGGTTCACTTCCGGTCTTCCAGTCAAGATGGCGCCTGTCTACAACGCTCTGTCAGTCAACATCTCCTGGATAGATCATGAAACCATGTACTTCACTTCTCTTACATTTGATTTTTGTCTTGGGTGTGATTCTGGAACTGTTGGAGCCTGTGATTTGCAGTTTGGAGATCGTTTGGGTGTTCCAGCGCTCTGCAGTCTCCGAGAGGATTCCGGGATGCAAAGGCAGCGAGTGCAAGCTTCGTGGCGGGAAGGCTGTGGGCTGGTTTGACTCCATTTCGCGGATTAAAGTGACAAGGGCAATCGAAACATTGAGGGTGAGTGCTGGCTACCTGCCTTTTGATCGCTAGGGGATCGCTCTGCTGCCGAAGGGGGAAAGGCCTGCCACTGTGCTCGGAGAACGTTACCCAGGTTTTCTGTGTTTTGGAAACGGACTTGGACTATAGACTCATAGTTTTCTATATTCTGTCTTTATCACCTGATCTTTCTCATTTTTTGTGTGTGGGGAGGGGGATTTGGGGGTCAATGTGCCCGTTCCATTTTTTTTTGAGTGGGGAGGAGGGATTTGGGGGTTGATGATTGTGCTGCCTTTCTTTTCATTCTCGGTTTCGTGGCTATCTGGAGAAGAAGAATTTCAGAGTTGTATACCCTGATAATAAATGAACGTTTGAACACTGTGTTCACTTTGCACTAGAATGGACTTTGTTCAAATTGTGTTCTTTGTACAAATTCTGTTTAATTTTACTTTTATATGGATGTTTATCTGATGCTGCTGCTAGTAAGTTTTTTGTTGCAGCTGTAGAAATGACAATAGACTCGACTTTGTCTTTGAAATCCTCATCTTTGTTTCACTGTGAACTTGAGGTTACTGTACAACTCTGTAAAATACTGCTTAGGCCACAGCTGGAGTACTGTGTGTAGTTCTGGTCAGCACTCTATAAGGCAGACGAGCAGAATGAGGCCATTCGGTCCATCAAGTCTGCTCCACCATTCTGTCATGGCTGATTTATTATCCCTCTCAACCCCATTTCCTGCCTTCTCTCTGCAATCTGACGCCCTGACTAATCATGAACCCATCAACCTCTGCTTCAAGATTACCCAATGACTTGGCGACGATAGCCATCTCTGGCAATGGATTCTGCAGATTCACCAAAGTCAGGCTCAAGAAATTCCTCTCATCTCTGTTTTAAATGGATGCCCCTCTATTCTGAGGCTGTGACCTCTGGTCCTAGACTCTCCCACTATAGGAAACATTCTCTCCACGTCCACTCTAAGTCAATACAGTTCAACGAGATCACCCCCTCATTTTTCTAAACTCCATTGAGTACAAGCCCAGAGCCATCAAACACTCCTCATATATTAACCCTTTCATTCCAAGGATCATTACACAAAGGCACATCTCAAAGATGCTTGTTTAACCCCCCCTGCTCTACTGTCTCTACACCCGTGACTGTAGCTTTGTACAGCCTCAGGCACCATCTCTGAATTCACCGATAACACCACTGTTGTTTACAGAGTTTCAGATGGTGAAGAAATGCCATACAGGAGCGAGACAGATCAGCTAGTTGGGTAGTGCTGCAACAACCACCTTGTACTCAGCATCAGTAAGACCAAGGAGTTGATCGTGGACTTCAGGAACGGGAAGTCGAGGGAATGAACACCAGTCCTCACCAAGGGATCAGCAGTGGAAAGAGAAAGCAGTTTCAACTTCCTGGGTGTCAAGATCTCTGCGGATCTATCCCAGGCCCAACACATCTCAGCAATTACAAAGAAGGCATGGCAGTGGCTCCACTTCACTGTAAGTTTTTGAGGAGATTCACTATGTTATTAACCCTCTTTCAAATCTCTACAGATGCACCATGGAGAGCATTCTGACTGGTTGCATCGCTGTCTGGTGTGGAGGGGCCACTGTAGAGGACTGACAAAATTTTAACCTCTGTCAGCTCCATCATGGGCACTGGGCTCCCCAGCATCGAGGGCACCCTCAAAAGGTGATACCTCAGAAAGGCGGCATCCATCATTACGAACCCCCCATCACCCAGGACATGCCCTCTTCTCATTGCTACCATCAGGGAGGAGGTACAGGAGCCAGAAGACACACACTCAACTTGTTAGGAAGAGCTTCTTCCCTTGCACCATCTGATTTCTGAACGGTCCATGAAATGTTGAGAACTGCTTCAATACTTTGCTCGCTTTTTGCACTTTTTAAGTATTTTCTTACTGTAATTTGTAACATTTTTTTACATATCGCACAGTACTGCTGCCACAAAAGAACAAACTTGACGGCCCGATTCGGAGTCTGAACTCGGCCTCAGCATAGCATCCAGAGAAGTGGCAGCCTGGATCTCACGACTTCCCGGGCATGAGTCTTACCTTTGGGGTCAACCTCAGCCAGGTAGGTGAGGGTACAGCTGTTGGCAGTGTTCGTCTCCACTAAGTATCCGGTCTGGATTGAGACGGCACGAACCCGTTCCTTCTTCGGAGGGTAGCTCTGAAAGAAATGGATTAGAGGATATATCCTAGTGAAAGGTTGAGGGAGCAAGGGCTTTTCTCATTGGGGAGAAGGAGGATGAGAGGTGATTTGATAGAAATGTACAAGAAAAGAGTGGTCAGCCAGAGACTTTCTCCCAAGTCAGAAATGAGAGGACAGCTTTAAGGTGCTTGAAATACCAGGTGGGATGTTAGAGGTGGCTGTTTCTTGACATAGAGATTAATGGAATACACCATCAGCGATGGTGGGAGAGGCAGATACATTAGGGACGTTTAAGAGACAGGCAATGGATGATAGAAAAATGGAGGTTATGTGGGAGGGAAGGGTTAGGTCTCAGAGTGGATTAAAGGGTTAGCACAACATCATGGGCCGAAGGGCCTGAAATGTGCTATCTTTTATGAAAGTGACCAAGCAGTCAGAGAGCAAATCTCAACAGAGAGCCCCTGCCGGGTGGGAGAGTCACAGACACGGAGCAAACCAAGGTACAGGTCTCCCTGTGCCCGCCTCCACACGGCCCAGGAGGAGACTGAGCCCTGTTCGGCTCACTGAGTTTGACACAGGGCAGAACAGGCCCTGCCAGCCCAACGAGCCGCATCACCCTCGGCAACCCACCTGCAGTATTTAGCCCCAGCCTCAACCACCACCCCAGCCTCCACCACCACCCCAGCCTCCACCACCACCCCAGCCTCGACCACCACCCCCGGCACCCCGAGTGCATAGCCTGCTCATCCCTCACCGTAAAGCTGTGCTCTCTTTTCTGAGAGATACAGAACAGTAACAGGCCCTTTGGGCCCAATGCTGGCAACTCCCCCATCTCCTTCTTCCCCCCTTGATCCCTCCCCCTCACCCCCACTTTAGCAACCCCTCCCCTTCCCACCCACTGACCCCCTACCGCTTCCCCCTCAGCTCGTTGCATTCTCCCCCCCCACCCCCTTGCCTCCCACCCCCCCACACTCACCGGGTGTTTGACTGAGTAGTTCATGATGATATAATCCGTGCCCATGGGTATCCATGACCTCAGGGTGACCACGTCACGGTTTTTCAAGGGTTTTGGGCACCTCCCTGGTGACCAAAGAACAACAAAACAATCACCAACCCCTCCCCCGTAAGCAGGTTTAAACAGGATGTGGGAACGGGGAATGGGACTGGGGAGCTCAAGTAATGAACACAAGGAAAGGCCATTTGGTCCAGGGGATCAATACCGAACAAATTTCCCACCTGACCTACTTCCATTTCACTGAACTTGGCCCAAATCCCTCCAGACCAGGAGTTCCCAGTCTGGGGTCCACGGACCTCTCAGTTAACAGTGTTGGTCCACGGCATAAAAAGGATGGGAAGCCGTGCACTACCCTTCCTATCCTTGTACCTGTCCAAGGTCTTTTAAACATTGTTACTGTTCCTGCCTCAACCATTTCCTCTGGCAGTCCGATCCACATACTGACCACCCACTGGCTGAAATAACACTGTCGCAGACAATCTCAAGCCCGGCTGTGAGAGGAGAGGGGGTTGTACGTGGGGCTGGCAACCCCATCCCGTAAAAACCCAGAGCGACGGAAACACCAACAGAAGCTCCGAAGACCCCGTCCCTGGGAGAGGAAGGGTCTTTGAAGATGGGCTACACCAGGGGACAACTTGAAAGACTGGTCCAGGTCAGAGGATGCAGGTGAGCTGCCGACAGCAGTCTATGGCCCAGTCAGGGTGATGGGCTGAAGTAAATCTGGGTGAAAACCACTCCTTGGTCCCTATTAAATCTCCCCTCTTTCAGTTTAAACCTGCACCCTGTAGAACACAGTACAGGCGCTTCAGTCACAATGCGTGATGACATTTCAACCTGCTCCAAGGTCAATCTAACCCCTCCCTCCCACATAACCCCCCATTTTTCTTTCATTCTCTTAACTGTCCCGAATGTATCTGGTTCTACCACCATCCCTGACAGTACAATCTACGCACCCACCACTCTCTGAGTAAAAAACCTACCTCTTGACATCCCCCTTATACTTTCCTCAAATCATCGTAAAATTATGCCCCCTCATTAGCCATTTCCACCCTGCGAAAAAGTCTCTGGCTGTCCACCCGATCCATGCCTCTTATCATCTTGTACACCTCAATCAAGTCACCTCTCATCCTCCTTCGCTCCAAAGAGAAAAGCCCCAGCTCACACAACCTATCCTCATAAGACATGCTCTCTAATCCAGGCAGCATCTTAGTAAATCTCCTCTCCAGTTCTTGCTTCCCACCCCTGGAGAAAACCATGAGTTCATTCACCCCATCTGTGCCTCTTGTGGTTTTAGACACATAGATACGACCAGACCACCCTCTGAGTCTCCTATTCTCCAACGTAGGATGTCCCAAACTGTTTGACCTTCCTCCGTAATTCAGTCCCTCGAGTCCCAGCAACATCCTCGCAAATCCCCTCTGCATCTTTCTGATAGCAGGGTGTCCAAAACGGAATGCAAATCCGGTCTCACCAATGTCTCGAGCAAGATGTCTACTGAATGGGTTCGTTGGATTTACACAGAGCTCGCAGTGGGGAGGCTGTACTCGGGTCTCAGCAGCACACCATGCGAGGGTTTACAATGGGACCTAAGACCCCACTGAAAGATTGAATAGGTTAGGACTTTCTTCCTTCAGCAGGAGAATGAAGGGAGATCATGTAACTCAAGTAAATGTGAGGTTTAGCACTCTGAGAAGTGGCAGGACTTACAGTTAATGGTAGGACCCCAGGGAGTGTTGTAGGAGAGAGTGATCTCAGACTACCAGGACACATTTTCCTGAAAACCACGGCTCAGGGGACAGGGTGGTGGAGAAAACATTTTACACACTTGCTTCAATCTGTCAAGGCATTGAATACAAGAGTTGGGAAGTTATGTTACAGCTGTACAAGACTTTGGTCAGACCGCAGTTGGACTATACAGTTCCAGTTGCCTGCATACAGGAAAGGTATCATTATACAGGACTGGGTGCAGGGAAGTTTTATGAGAATTTTACTGGTTTAAGGCAGGACCTTTAACAACGCTGATGTACAGAGGAATCTTGGGGTCCAAGTCTACAGCTCACAAAGTAGACTGGGAGGTAAATAAGATGGGAGGGGACAGACTCGATGGCCGAAAGGCCTGTATCTGCACTGTTTCTCTCTGACTGCACTGAATGGGGCAATGAATACAAGAGTCAGGAATTCACACTGCAGCCGGAAAATCTTTGGTTCTTGGCACTTTGTGTGCAGTGCTTGTTATAGGAAGGACGTCGAGGCTTTGGAAAGGCGACAGACGAGATTCACCAGGATGCTGCCTGGCTTAGCGGGCGTGAACTGTAATGAGAGGTTGGACAAAGTTGGGATGCCTTCTCTGGATCGGCGGAAGCTGAGGGGGGATCTGACAGAGGTTTGTACGATTATGAGAGACAGACAGATGGCAATGAAACTGAACCTGAATTTCACAATGAATACGCAGGGAAGGAGGGAGATTGATCATGAGGGGGATTTAGTTTAATTCTGCACTGTGGTCAGCACAGACATGATGGGCTGAAGGGTCTGGTCCTGTAACACTGTCCTGTGTTCTACATCAATCCCTGTCTGCTGGTGGATACTCTGTGGCTGAGGACTGATTCTCTGGGGGTGGGGAAGATGGGTGGGGATCATCTCTCCCCAAGGTCTCCCGACCCAAGATTCCACAGCAAGAACAACATTCAAGCCACCGGTGACTTGACAGAGGTGTACAGGATGATAGGAGGCATTGACTGAGTGGACAGCCAGAGACTTGCTCCCAGGGCGGAAATGGCTAACTATGAGGGGGAGTCATTCTAAGGTGACTGGAGGAACGTTGAGGGGGGTTCACCAGAGGTAAGCTTTTTGTTAAAACATGAAAAGTGACGGGCGAGTGGAACGTGCTACAAGTGGCAGATCGATTAGGGACATTGAAGAGACAATTAGATAGGCACATGGATGAAAGAAAAATGAGGGGTTATGTGTGGGACGGAGGGTGAGATTGATCTTGGAGTTAAAGGGTCAGCACAACGTTGTGGGCTGAAGGGCCTGTACTGCTCTACGATCAATGTTCCCAGCTCAAGCAGCAGCCAGTGACGGTGCCTCTCGTCGTCCTGCTCCCACGGGATCTCCTGGCGCTCAGACTGACGACCGGTAGCGGCCTCCCAGTCTCGCAGGGTCCGGTAGGCACCCCCACCCCCCGTCCCAGCGCTGCGCCCTTTACACTCACAGGCGTAGTAACCGACGTCGGCGTTGGCCGTCAGCCTCCCGATGTCGAAGGTCTCGATCATGTTCTCGTCCCACTTGCGGCGGTACTCGGCGTCGTGGAGAACATCGTACAGCGTCTCCGCGCTCAGCTCCTTACACTGCATCCGGCACTGCGGGAGAGAGGCGGCAATGTCACCGAGACTGGGCCAGGCCCGGGGGTGCAGGGGGCGGGGGTTTGGGGGGGGAAGGAGGGGGGTTGAGGTGTGGGGGGAGGGGGTTGTGGTGTGGAGGGAGGGAGGGGGATGTGGTGGGGGAGGGAGGGGGATGTGGTGGGGGAGGGAGGGGAATGTGGTGTGGGGGGAGGGAGGGGGTTGAGGTGTGGGGGGAGGGGGTTGTGGTGTGGAGGGAGGGAGGGGGATGTGGTGGGGGAGGGAGGGGAATGTGGTGTGGGGGGAGGGAGGGGGTTGTGGTGTGGGGGGAGGGAGGGGGATGTGGTGGGGGGAGGGAGGGAGGTTGTGGTGTGGGGGGAGGGGTTATGGTGTAGGGGAGGGGTTGTGTTGTGGGGAGGGAGGGGGTTGAGGTGTGGGGGAGGGAGGGGGGTTGTGTGGGGGGAGGGGGTTGTGATGTGGGGGGAGGGGGTTGTGGTGTGGGGGAAGAGGGTTGTGGTGTGGGGGAGGGAGGGGGTTGTGGTGTGGGGGAGGGGGATGTCGACAAAGAAGGGGTAAAATGGGTGGGACGGACAGTAGGATTGGGAGGGGGAGTGTCTCCCCATGTGACACTCTCTCAGTACCACCCCTCCCACAGTGTGACCCTCCCTCCATTCAACGTGCAGAGTGAAGGAAACAGCCAGGGGTGTGTAACTGGAACCATAGACCAGGGTGGGTCTCGTTGGCGAGACAGGACAGGAACCAGTCCAGCAGGCCGCTCTGGAATTCGTCCTCCATTCCTCCTGATACAGCCACAAACCCCAACTCCCTGCCACCAGCGCACACCACACCCCACAGGCACGTCTGCTGGAGGCCCAACCACTCACTCTGTGACTCGATTGCAATGAGCAGTGACACGTCCTTGGCAGATTCCCAAAACTCCATCCCGTAATCCTCTGCCTGCCACATAACGATTTATACCAGACGGAAACAGGCCTTTCAGCCCAACCTATCCATGCTGACCAGACTTCCCACCTGTACTAGCCCCATTCACCTGTTTAGACATACAGTGTGGAAGAGGATCATCTGGCCCTCAAGCTACACTGCCCAGCAACCCACTGATTTAACACCAGCCCAATCTCGGGGATACTTCCAATGCGCAGCTAACCTACCAACCAGTACGTCCCTCTATTCTGAGGCTGTGCCCTCTGGTCCAGACTCCCCACATCCTCTCTGTCTAGGCCTTTCAATATTCCATAGGTTTCAACGTCCCAATCTTCTAAACTCCAATGAGTACAGGCCCAGAGCCAGCAAACAGTCCTTGTTCCTCCATCGAACCCATTCACTCCTCTGGACCCTCTCCAATGTCAGCACACCTTTGCTTACAAAATGGGCCCAAAACTGCTCGTAATACTCCCAAGTGTGGTCTGAACAATGTCGTATAAAGCCTCAGCATTACATCCTTGCTCTTTATTCTCGTCCTTTCGGAATGAAAGCTAACATTCCATTTGTCATCCTCACCAGAGACTCAACCTACAAGTTAACCTTTTGGGAATCCTGCACCAGGAATCACAGGTCCCTCTGTCCCTGGATTTTTGAATTTCCTACCTATTTAGAAAAATAGCCTTTGCTTTAATTCCAGACATCCCACCTCTCCCGGAACTTCCAGGAGCCTCCTGCATATGAATAGCGGCTCCCTGATGCCCACAAATTACATACAATATCACGGAAATCAATTTTTTTGAGAGCGAGCGAGAGAAAGCAAGCGAGAGCGTGAGAGAGCCATGGCAGAGTGTTCCAAAAAAAAGAAAATATAAAACGAACGTCACCCCAGACTACACTAAAGTGTACCCCTGCCTAATAGGGGTCAAAATAATGACAGTGTTGCTCGCTGCACTGTTTGCAACAGTGACTTTTCTATTGCCCATGGTGGGTTAAGACTGTAAAAGACATGTTGAGGTGAGTTTAACAGGTGTCATTTGTTCATTAGCATAGCTAACGTTATTTAAACTAGCTGGCCAGCTGCTAAGGAGCTACTCTATTGCAGACATCCCACCTCTCCAGGGAGTCTCCCGCAAATTGATGGTGCTACCTCCCTGAAATCAGTTTTTACAGGGTGGGATGTCTGTAATTCCTGCATCAAAGTGCACGACAATACACTGCCCCACACTGTATTACATCTGCCACTTCTTTGCCCGTTCTCCTAGGATGTCTAAATCCTTCTGACTACCCTCACTTGGACCTTTTAAATCTCGAGTCCTCAAACCCAGGATAAAATTCTTCTATCAATGCCCCTCATTTTATCGACCACAAAAAGATCACCTCTCAGTCTCCTACACTTCAACAAATTAAATCCAACCTCTCCTAGCTTGAGTCTCAGAAAGATATTTGTAACAACCTATCCCAGTGTTAGGCTCTTGAACGACGATAAGATTGTCTCTTGATCTCACAATATCTTATTATGACCTGGCACCTTATTATGTACCTGCATGGCACTTTCTCTGTAACTGTTACACGTTATTCTGCATTCTGTTATTGTTTTACACTTTCTTACCTCAACGCATTGTGTAATGCAATCTGATCTGTATGAACAATGTGCAAGACAAGATTTTCACTGCATCTTCAAAGTTCAAAGTAAATATTATTATCAAAGTACATATATGTCACCATACACAACCCTGAGATTTGTTTTCCTGTGGGCATTCTCAGCAAATCCATCACAGAATAATAACCATAACAAAATCAATGAAAGACCGCTCCAACTTGGGTATTCAACCAGTGTGCAAAAAACAACAAACTGCAAATACAAAATAATGATAAATAAATAAGCAATAAATCTCAAGAACATGAGATGAAGAGTTTTTGAAAGTGAGTCCATAGGTTGTGGGAACATGTCAATGACGGGGCAAGTGAAGTTATCCCCTCTGGTTCAAGAGCCTGATGGTTGAGGGGTGATAACTGCTCCTGAACCTGGTGGTGTGGATCCTGAGGCTCCTGTACCTTCTTCCTGATGGCAGCAGTGAGAAGAGAGCATGGTCTGTGTGGTGGGGGTCCCTGATGATGGATGCTGCTTTCCTGCGACAACACTCCTTGTAGGTGTGCTCAATAGTGGGAGGGCTTAGTACAAGTGACGATAATAAACCAGTAACAACAATATTTTCCCGCACTCTTCCAGCTTAACAGGGTATATAAGCAATATCGAGGAATTCTACAGATGCTGGAAATTCAAGCAACACACATCAAAGTTGCTGGTGAACACAGCAGGCCAGGCAGCATCTCTAGGAAGAGGTACAGTCACGTTTCAGGCCGAGACCCTTCGTCAGGACTAACTAAAGGAAGAGCTAGTAAGAGATTTGAAAGTGGGAGGAGGAGGGGGAGATCCAAAATGATAGGAGAAGTCAGGAGGGGGAGGGATGGAGCCAAGAGCTGGACAGTTGATTGGCAAAAGGGATATGAGAGGATCATGGGACAGGAGGCCCAGGGAGAAGGAAAAGGGGGAGGGGGGGAAAAGCCAGAGGATGGGCAAGGGGTATAGTCAGAGGGACAGAGGGAGAAAAAGAAGAGACAGAGAAAGAATGTGTGTATATAAATAAATAACGGATGCGGTACAAAGGGGAGGTGGGGCATTAGCGGAAGTTAGAGAAGTCAATGTTCATGCCATCAGGTTGGAGGCTACCCAGACGGAATATAAGGTGTTGTTCCTCCAACCTGAGTGTGGACAGAGCGTAGGTGTTGGCGAGACCCAACGCAGACTGGGAGATCATTTTGCTGAACACCTACGCTCTGTCCGCCAGAGAAAGCAGGATCTCCCAGTGGCCACACATTTTAATTCCACATCCCATTCCCATTCTAACATGTCTATCCATGGCCTCCTCTACTGTAAAGATGAAGCCACACACAGGTTGGAGGAACAACACCTTATATTCCGTCTGGGTAGCCTCCAACCTGATGGCATGAACACTGACTTCACTAACTTCCGCTAATGCCCCACCTCCCCCCGTACCCCATCCGTTATTTATTTACATACACACACATTCTTTCTCTCTCTCTCCTTTTTCTCCCTCTGACTATACCCTTTGTCCATCCTCTGGGTTTTTTCCCCCGCTCCTCCCTTTCCTTCTCCCTGTGGGCCTCCTGTCCCATGATCCTCTCATATCCCTTTTGCCAATCACCTGTCCAGCTCTTGGCTCCATCTCTCCCCCTCCTGTCTTCTCCTATCATTTTGCATCTCCCCTCCCCCTCCCACTTTCAAATCTCTTACTAGCTCTTCCTTCAGTTAGTCCTGACGAAGAGTTTCGGCCTGAAACGTCGACTGTACCTCTTCCTAGAGATGCTGCCTGGCCTGCTGCGTTCACCAGCAACTTTGATGTGTGTTGCTATATAAGCAATATTATGTATTTATATTATTGTGTTTTATATTATATATATTTTATATCATTGTGTTCTTTATCTTATTGACACCCAGGACATGCCCTCTTCATTGTTACCATCAGGAAGGAGGTACAGAAGCCTGAAGACACACACTCAGTGATTCAGGAACAGCATCTTCCCCTCTGCCATCAGATTCCTAAATGGACACTGAACCCATGAACACTGCCTCAATACTTTTTTGATTTATGCTTTTGCACTATTTATTCAACTATTTGATATACATATACAGTGCCTATAAAATGTATTAACCCTCCCCCCTTGGAAGTTTTCATGTTTTATTGTTTTTACAACATTCAATCACAGTGGATTTAATTTGGCTTTTTTGACACTGATCAACAGAAAAAGACTCTTGTCAAAGTGAAGACAGATCTCTATAAAGTGACCTAAATTAATTACAGATATAAAACACAAAATAATAGATTGCACAAGTCTTCACCCCCTTCAAGTCAGTATTTAGTGGATGCACCTTTGGCAGCAATTACAGCCTTGAGTCTGTGTGGCTCGGTCTCTATCAGCTTTGAACATCTGGACACTGCATTTTTCCTCATTCTTCTTCGCAAAACTGCTCAAGCTCTGTCAGATTGCATGGGGATTGTGAGTGAACAGCCACAAATTCTCAATTGGATTGAGGTCTGGACTCTGACTTGGCCACTCCAGGACATTAATTTTGTTGTTTTTAAGTCATTCCTGTGTAGCTTTGCTTTCATACTTGGGGCCATTGTCTTTCTGGAAAACAAATCTTCTCCCAAGTCTCAGACTTCTTGCAGACTGCATCAGGTTTTCCTCCAGGATTTCCCTGGATTTTGCTGCATTCATTTTACCCTCCACCTTCACAAGCCTTCCAGGGTCTGCTGCAGTGAAGCATCCCCACAGCATGATGCAGCCACCACCATGCTTCACGGTAGGGATGGTGTGTTTTTGATGATGTGCGGTATTTGGCTTACACCAAACATAGCGTTTAGTCTGATGGCCAAAAAGTTTAATTTTGGTATCTTCAGACCTTACAACCTTCTTCCAGCTGACTTCAGACTCCCCTACATGCCTTCTGGCAAATTCTAGCCAAGATTTCATGTGAGTATTTTTGCAACAGTGACTTTCTCTTTGTCACTCTCTCATAAAGCTGTGACTGGTGAAGCACCCAGACAACAGTTGTTGTGTGTAAAGCCTCTCCCATCTCAGCCACTCATTATCATCATCATCATCAGGTGCCATGCCCAGTCTGAGCTTTGACTGCCATGGCCCACACACTCCTGTTTCGGGTCAAGCGGATCAATTTATTGGTATTCATTTCCAGTTCTCTGGCTGCTGTCTCCATCATCATTTGTCTTTGTCTTCCTCTTGCTTTCTTCCCTTCAATCTTTCCCATAATTACCATGCATTCTAACTCCTCTTTCCTAATCACATGTCCAGTGAAGTTACGTTGACTTTTCATGATCTCATACATTATTTCTCTTTTTGTGTTTGCTCTGTTCATGACATCCTCCTTAGATATTCGTTTCGTCCATGATATTCTTTGCATCCTCCTCAAAAACCACATCTCTGCTGCTACAATTCGATTCCTCATGTTACTAGATACTGTCCAACATTCTGAGCCATGTAACATAACTGGATAAACGTAACATTTCAGTATTCTGAGGCAGGTTGTCATGCCTAGTTTAGTGTTGGTCAGTATACTCCTCATTCTCAAAAAGGTGTCTTTTGCCATCCCTATTCTTCTTTTGATGTCCATGTCGCACCTGCCATCTGATATCACCCAGCTTCCTAAGTAGCAAAAGTTCTGTATTTGTTTTATGTCTTCCCCATTTATTCTCAGCCTGCAGATAGGATTCTCCTTCTTTCTGGATATCGCCATGCATTCTGCCTTTTTGCAATTGACAGACAGACCCATTTTTGCACTTTCTTCAACAATTACATCAATTAAGTTTTGTAGTTCTTCCTCCATACTTGCAATTAACAGTATCAGCTGCATATCTGAAATTATTGATGTTTTCACCGCCAACTTTGATTCCCAAGATGTCTCTTATTTTTTTTAATATTGTTTCACTGTACACATTAAATAAATCAGGGGAGAAAACACACCCTAGTCTAACACCTCTCTTGATTTTCGTAAACTGACTCACTACTCCATCTATTCTTCCAGCCGCAGTTTGTTCCCAGTAAAGATTTCTGATTAGGCGGAGGTCTTTTGAATCTAGATCTAGAGTTTTATGTAATATTTCAAATAACTTATTGTGCTTCACTTTATCAAATGCTTTTGTGTAGTCAATAAAACAAACAAATCTTTTTGCACTTGAATAGCTCGTTCTGATAGTATCCTTAACATCAACATTGCATTTCTTGTACCTTTGTCTTTCACAAAACCACATTGTTCTTTACCTAGTTCAGCTTGTATCTTAGTTTTATCTCTTGTCATCAAAATTCTTAGAAGTATCTTGGTGATATGTCTCATTAAACTTATGGTTCTATGTAATTCACATTCCATTGCTCCAGCTTTCTTAGGAAGAGGGATAAATACTGATTTATTTTTTGCGTGTGCCTGCACGCGTGCAAGTCTATGTGTGCGCGTCTGTGCGTGAGCGTCTTGCTTCTGTGTGTCCGTGCGTGTGCCCGTGATGATGGATTTTTCATGGCTTTTTACAAGGCGCTGAGCGAGAGAGAGACTGTGTGGCGCGCCACTCCTCACACAGACAATTTTGCAGTATTTCCCCTTCCTAGTTTCGAACTCAGGAACCTTCGCTCCCGGGTCCGGCGCCGATGTCGTTGCGCCACCAGCCGGCCCATAAATACCGATTTTTCCATCTCTTCTGGTATTATTCCAGTCTCATAAATGTCATTGATTAAATCAGTAAGTTTTTTTAATTCTATACTCTTCAAGGGTGATAATTTGTTCTATTACTGATTCATCAGGACCTGCTGCCTTTCCTTTCATCATCTTATTTACTGCATTGTGAACTTCAGATTTTAAAATACTTGGACCTTCAATGTTTTTCTTAATTTCTGGTTTTTCACCTCGATCATCTTCAAACAATTCCTGAATATACTCAGCCCATCTGTTCATAATGTCATCTTTTTCCATCCTTTGCTTTCAAACATCCACCTGAAGAACAGGGGAGCTTTTTACCAGTGATATTCTTGATTTGTTGATGTAACCTTTTTGGATCAGTAATAGGGATTCTTTCTATTTGTCCACATTTCTGGTTTAACCATTCTTCTTTGGCTTTTTGACATAAGCCTTTAACTTTTTTATCTAAGGAGTTATATTCTATAGGATTTGCTTTCTTCCGTCTCCTTTCTTCCATTAGATTTTCGATTTCATCTGTCATCCATTTATTCTTTGTGCTTTTTTCTTTTTTAGGAATCACTGACTTTGCTGATTCTACCAAGGCATCCTTTAGACAGTTAAATCTCAAGACACTGCAGCTTGAAACTCCTCCAGAATTGTCATAAGTCTCTAGGTGGCCTCCCTCACTGGGCCCCTACTTGCACGGTCACTCAGTTTTTGAGGACAGCCTGCTCTAGTCAGATTTACAGCTGTACCATATTCTTTCCAATTCTTGATGATTGACTTAACTGTACTCCAAAGAATATTCAGTGACTTGGAAATTTTCTTGTATCCATCTCCTGACTTGTGCTTTTCAATAACCTTTTCACAGAGTTGCTTGGAGTTTTCTTTCGCTGTGTTGGTGTAATTTTTGCCAAGATACTCACTCATCAGCAGTTGGACATAGAAACATAGAAAATAGGTGCAGGAGTAGGCCATTCGGCCCTTCGAGCCTGCACCGCCATTCAGTACGATCATGGCTGATCATCCAACTCAGAACCCTGTACCCGCCTTCTCTCCATACCCCCTGATCCCTTTAGCCACAAGGGCCATATCTAACTCCCTCTTAAATATAGCCAATGAACTGGCCTCAACTGTTTCCTGTGGCAGAGAATTCCACAGATTCACCACTCTCTGTGTGAAGAAGTTTTTCCTCATCTCGGTCCTAAAAGGCTTCCCCTTTATCCTCAAACTGTGACCCCTCGTTCTGGACTTCCCCAACATCGGGAACAATCTTCCTGCATCTAGCCTGTCCAATCCCTTTAGAATTTTATACGTTTCAATAAGATCCCCCCTCAATCTTCTAAATTCCAGAGAGTATAAGCCTAGCTGATCCAGTCTTTCATCATATGAAAGTCCTGCCATCCCAGGAATCAATCTGGTGAACCTTCTTTGTACTCCCTCTATGGCAAGAACGTCTTTCCAGATATAAAAATACACCTTCCAGACACAGGTGTATTTTCACTACAATCAATTGAAACACCTTGACTGCACCCAGGGGATCTCTGTTTAACTAATTATGTGACTTCCAAGACCAACTGGCTGCACCAGTGATAATTTGGTGTGTCACATCGGTGGGGGGGGGGGGACATCCTTATGCAATCAATTATTTTGTGTTTTATATTTGTAATTAATTTAGATCACTCTGTTTTCACTCTGAATCGAAAGAGTCTTTTTCTGTTGATCAGTGTCAAAAATGCCAAACTAAATCTACTGTGATTCAATGTTGTAAAACAATAAAACATGAAAACTTCCCAGGGCAGGGTGAATACTCTTTATACGCAGTGTATATACATATATACACATTTACTGTAAGTCACTTTTTTCCTACATTATCACATATTACATTGTACTGCTGCCGCAAAGTTAACAAATTTCACAATATTTTTGTTTTTAAATGCACTTAGTGACATTTAATAGTACAAGTGGTGAGAGATCTGAGCATGCTGTGATCACAGATGGTCGGCAACAAGGGTGAATGATGGGAACAAAATGGAAAGAAATGCTCTGGCTTCGGTTTAAAATGGGGAATATTATGGGATGGATAAGGGAAAGGACTGCTGCTGTGGGGACCTGCGACTTGTTTCACTCAGTGCGGAATATCGGTGTCGTATCACTCAGTGGTAACACCGTGTCTTCGTCCTGGCCTCGAGCCCACCAGCAGAAGTAGAGCTGCTGGGTCGGAAAACTTGAGATTTTAATACCCAATCCTGACTTTTTTTAATCTTGCTGACTAGTTTCTAGCATCACTTAAGGGTTTGTTTAGAGCAAGGAGTCACGTGGATGAAAGAGAAATGGAGAGCTGTGCAGGAGGGAAGGGTTAGGTCGATCTCAGAGAAGGTTAAAGGTCGGCACTACATTGTGGGCCGAAGGGCCTGAACTGTGCTGTAATGTTCTATGTTCTATTTGCCGGTGATATTTAACCTGATTCTGATTCTGTACTGAGTGCTTTTCTTGTGCTGCAGCAGATCCAGACTAACAATTATTTCATTCTCCTATACACTTCTGTACTGGAAATGACCTTAAACGATCTTGACTCAGCACCATCCTGTGGTTCCCCACGGGTCACATCCCGTAAACCAGGGAACCTTCCATTTCCTCCCACTCTCCGCCAATGCCAGCGCCGCTTCTCAACGCAGCCGTCACAGGCAGGAGATACAGGAGCCCGAGGACCCACATCTCAAGGTTGGACAACAGGTTCTTTCCTGTTGTTGCCAGGTTCTTGAACCCACCTGAAAAATCCCCAGTTCTGCCTGTGACTCAGCGACAGCAGATCTGTACACCGCTCGCTGGTGTTCCTCGTTCCCGGGTCACACCTCAGACGGAAAGGGAGCCTGTGGTGTCTGGCTGTCACAAGGCAGCAGCGTCCGTCACAGTGATAATGTGGTCAACCGGACCTGCAGCTTTGCAGACGACACCAAGGCTGGGGGTGTAGTGGACAAAGGCTGTCATGGCTTGCAGCAGGATCTGGACCAGCTGGAAAAATGGGCTGAACACAGCAAATGGAGTTTATTGCAGGCAAGTGCGAGGTGTTGCACTTCAAGAGGACAAAGCAGGGTACGTCTTACACGGTGGATGGTAGGGCACCGAGGAGTCCTGGAGAACAGCCCTGTCTGGGAATACAGGTCCATAATTCATTGAATGTGGTGTTGCAGGTCAACAGATTTGTGAAGAAAGCTTTTGGCACATTGGCTTTCATAAATCAAAGTACTCAGTACAGGAGATAAGATGTTATGTTTAAGTTGCAGAAGACATTGGTAAGGCCTAGTTCGGAGTATTGTGTGCAGTCTTAAGTCACCAATCTACAGGAAAGATGTAAATAAGGTTGAAAGAGTGCAGAGGAAATTTGCAAGGATGTTGCTAGGACAGGAGGACCTGACTTACAGAGAAAGGTTGATTAGGTTAGGATTTTATTCCCCGAAGCCTCAGAGAATGAGGGGAGATTTGCTGGAGGTAAACAAAACTCACACTTCACCTGTGAGCCTGTTGGGGTCATACACTGTATCCAGTGCTCCCGGTGTGGCCTCCTGTAGATCGGTGAGACCCGACATAGATAGGGAGACCGTTTCGCCGAGCACCTATGCTCCGTTCACCAGAAAAAGTGGCATCTCGCAGTGGCCAGCCTTTTTAATTCCACTTCCCACTCCCATTCCAACATGGTGGAATTCTTCATTAAGATGGAGAGTGACATAGTTAATTCAGAAACAAAGGTTCTGAACTTAAAGAAGGGTTACTTTGAAGGTATGAGACGTGAATTAGCTAAGATAGACTGGCAAATGACACTTAAAGGATTGACGGTGGATATGCAATGGCAAGCATTTAAAGGTTGCATGGATGAACTACAACAATTGTTCATCCCAGTTTGGCAAAAAAATAAATCAAGGAAGGTAGTGCACCCGTGGCTGACAAGAGAAATTAGGGATAGTATCAATTCCGAAGAAGAAGCATACAAATTAGCCAGAGAAAGTGGCTCACCTGAGGACTGGGAGAAATTCAGAGTTCAGCAGAGGAGGACAAAGGGCTTAATTAGGAAGGGGAAAAAAGATTATGAGAGAAAACTGGCAGGGAACATAAAAACGGACTGTAAAAGCTTTTATAGATATGTAAAAAGGAAAAGACTGGTAAAGACAAATGTAGGTCCCCTGCAGACAGAAACAGGTGAATTGATTATGGGGAGCAAGGACATGGCAGACCAATTGAATAATTACTTTGGTTCTGCCTTCACTAAAGAGGACATAAATAATCTTCCAGAAATAGTAGGGGACAGAGGGTCCAGTGAGATGGAGGAACTGAGCGAAATACATGTTAGTAGGGAAGTGGTGTTAGGTAAATTGAAGGGATTGAAGGCAGATAAATCCCCAGGGCCAGATGGTCTGCATCCTAGAGTGCTTAAGGAAGTAGCCCAAGAAATAGTGGATGCATTAGTGATAATTTTTCAAAACTCGTTAGACTCTGGACTAGTTCCTGAGGATTGGAGGGTGGCTAATGTAACTCCACTTTTTAAAAAAGGAGGGAGAGAGAAACCGGGGAATTATAGACCGGTTAGCCTAACGTCGGTGGTGGGGAAACTGCTGGAGTCAGTTATCAAGGATGTGATAACAGCACATTTGGAAAGCGGTGAAATGATCGGACAAAGTCAGCATGGATTTGTGAAAGGAAAATCATGTCTGGCGAATCTCATAGAATTTTTTGAGGATGTAACTAGTAGAGTGGATAGGGGAGAACCAGTGGATGTGGTATATTTGGATTTTCAAAAGGCTTTTGACAAGGTCCCACACAGGAGATTAGTGTGCAAACTTAAAGCACATGGTATTGGGGGTAAGGTATTGGTGTGGGTGGAGAATTGGTTAGCAGACAGGAAGCAAAGAGTGGGAATAAACGGGACCTTTTCAGAATGGCAGGCGGTGACTAGTGGGGTACTGCAAGGCTCAGTGCTGGGACCCCAGTTGTTTACAATATATATTAATGACTTGGATGAGGGAATTAAATGCAGCATCTCCAAGTTTGCGGATGACACGAAGCTGGGTGGCAGTGTTAGTTGTGAGGAGGATGCTAAGAGGATGCAGGGTGACTTGGATAGGTTGGGTGAGTGGGCAAATTCATGGCAGATGCAATTTAATGTGGATAAATGTGAAGTTATCCACTTTGGTGGCAAAAATAGGAAAACAGATTATTATCTGAATGGTGGCCGATTAGGAAAAGGGGAGGTGCAATGAGACCTGGGTGTCGTTATACACCAGTCATTGAAAGTGGGCATGCGGGTACAGCAGGCGGTGAAAAAGGCGAATGGTATGCTGGCATTTATAGCGAGAGGATTCGAGTACAGGAGCAGGGAGGTACTACTGCAGTTGTACAAGGCCTTGGTGAGACCACACCTGGAGTATTGTGTGCAGTTTTGGTCCCCTAATCTGAGGAAAGACATCTTTGCCATAGAGGGAGTACAAAGAAGGTTCACCAGATTGATTCCTGGGATGGCAGGACTTTCATATGAAGAAAGACTGGATGAACTGGGCTTGTACTCGTTGGAATTTATAAGATTGAGGGGGGATCTGATTGAAACGTATAAGATCCTAAAGGGATTGGACAGGCTAGATGCAGGAAGATTGTTCCCGATGTTGGGGAAGTCCAGAACGAGGGGCCACAGTTTGAGGATAGAGGGGAAGCCTTTTAGGACCGAGATTAGGAAAAACTTCTTCACACAGAGAGTGGTGAATCTGTGAAATTCTCTGCCACAGGAAACAGTTGAGGCCAGTTCATTGGCTATATTTAAGAGGGAGTTAGATATGGCCCTTGTGGCTACGGGGGTCAGGGGGTATGGAGGGAAGGCTGGGGCGGGGTTCTGAGTTGGAGGATCAGCCATGATCATAATAAATGGCGGTGCAGGCTCGAAGGGCCGAATGGCCTACTCCTGCACCTATTTTCTATGTTTCTATGTCTATCCACGGCCTCCTCTACTGTTGCGATGAGACCACACTCAGGTTGGAGGAACACCACCTTGTATTCTGTCTGGGCAGCCTCCAAACTGATGGCATGAACATCGATTTCTCGAACTTCCGCTATTGGCCCCACCTCCCCCTTCACCATTCCCCCTTTCTCTCTCTCACCTTATCTCCGTGCCTCCCCATCACCTCCCTCTGGTGCTCCTCTCCCCTTCTGTCCTCTCCTATCAGATTCCCCCTTCTCCAGCCCTTTATCTCTTTCACCAATCAACTTCCCGGCTCTTTACTTCACCCCTCCGCGTTTCACCTCTCACCTTTTGTTTCTCCCCTCCCACCCCCATCTTTCATCTCTGATTTCTCTTTTTCCCTCCAGTTCTGATGAAGGGTCTCAGCCCGAAACGTTAACTGTTTACTCTTTTCATAGATGCTGCTTGGCCTGCTGAGTTCCTCCAGAATTTTGTGTGTGTTACTTGGATTTCCAGAATCAACAGATTTTCTCGTTCGTAATTAGATTACCTTTCAGTCATGTCCGCATTCAAGATTTAAAAAGCAGGACTTCGAGTCAGTTGGACAATTCGCACCGGGGTGTGTAAAAAGAGCAACTTTTGAATCAGGATGATGATTGAGATTTTGAAGGCAAGTTTCTCTGAGTTGAGGAGCGACCAATCAGCAAGAGGGATTCATCGGAAAGGGCCAATGAGAACAATTAAAGTACAAGTGGAGTGGAGCGGCCATTCATTTGGAGTGTGCCAGTGTTTAGAGTGGCTTTGGCTCGTCAGGCTTCAGTGAGGTAAACTGGTCTGTAAATTCCTAAATTTCTTAATTTCTTTACCTCCCTCTCTCTCTCTCTTGCTCTCGTTATTTGTTCATTCCTCATCAGTTACGGCATAATAGTTTAGTGAGAATGTCTCCAGGGCAGTGTTCTGTATCTTCAGACTACTAGATAAGCACATCTGCCCCAGCTGAACTCAGCTGCTGCCCTGAGAGAACGTGTTGCAACTGGAGCTGCAGCTCGATGACCTTCCACTCATACGGGAGAATGAGGAGGTGGCAGGCAGGAGCTACAGGGAGGTCGTCACCCCCAGGCTGCAGGAGACAGGTAACTGGGTGACTGTCAGGGGGAGGGGAAGTGCACAGCCAGTGCAGAGTATGTCCGTGGCCGTTCCTTCAATGATAAGTGTGTAACTTCAAATATTAATGAAGGGGACGACCTACCAGGGAGCGAAAGTGACCGGGTCTCTGGCATTGGTCTGATGCTGGGGCTCGGAAGAGCAGAGGGGTGAAGAGAACTGCAGTGCTGATAGGAGATCCCATTGTCAGAGGAACAGAGACAAGGTTCTGTAGGCTCGATACAGACACTCAGATGGTACGTTGCCTTCCTGGTGCCAGGATCAGGGATGTCTTGGATCATGTCCATGGCACTCTCAAGGGCAAGGGTGAGCAGCCACAGGTCTTGGTACATATTGGCACCAAGGTGAGGAGGTCCTGAGGAGAGATTCTAGGGAGCGAGGTAGAAAGCTGAGAAACAGGACCTCCAGGGTAGTAATCTCTGGATTGCCGCCTGTGCCACGTGCCAGTGAGGGTAGGAATAGCATGATGTGGCAGATGAATGCGTGGCTGAGGACCTGGTGGAGGGGACTGGGGTTCAGATTTATGGATCACTGGGATCTCTTCTGGGGAAGGTAAGACTTATACAAAAGGGACAGGTTACACCTGAAACCGAGAGGGTCCAACATCCTTGGGGGCAGGTGGACTAGAGTTGTTCAGAGGGGTTTAAACGAATTTGGCAGGAGGGTAGGTACCAGATAGTGCTGAGGATGAGGTAGTTGGTTTACAAACAGAGGAAATGTGTAGAGAGACTCCCAGCAAGGAGAGGCGGATGACAGGGAAAAAATTGTAGTCAACGGGATGAGTTGTTACATAAAAAGCAGACAAAATCGACAAGGGTGAAGACAGGACTGAAGGTGTTGTAGCTGAATGCGCCCAGTATAAGGAATAAGGTAGATGAACTTGGTACAGATTGGCATGTATGATGTTGTTGGCATCGCTGAATCATGGCTGAAAGAAGATTAAGCTGGGGGTTTAATGTCAAAGGATACACATTGTACTGAAAGGATAGGCAGGAAGGCAGAGGGTGTGATGTTGCTCTGTTGGTAAAAAAAAAATGAAATCAAATCATTAGAAAGAGGTGACAAAGGGTCAGAAGGTGTTGAATTCGTTGTGAATAGAGCTAAGGAACTGCAAGGGTGAAAATTTCCTTGATGGGAGTTGTATACAGATCCCCAAACAGTAGTAAGGATGTGGTGTACAGATTACAATGGGAGATAAAAAATGCATGCCAAAAGGACAATATTACAATAGTCATGGGGTTTTCAACATGCAGGTAGATTAGGAAAATCCGGTTGATGTTAGATTCCAGGAGGTGAATTTCCAGAGTGCCTATGAGAGGATCAGCTATTCTGGATTGGGTGTTGTGCAATGATTGGAGAGTTTAGGGACAAGTGATCGTAATATGATCGAATTCACCCTGAAATTTGAGACGATGTTAGAGTCAGATTTATCAGTATTACAGAGAGAGGAGTTGGCCGGAATTGATTGGAAAAGAACACTGGCAGGGATGACAGCAGAGCAGCAATGGCTGGAATTTCTGGAAGCAATTCTGGAAGCATATATACATCCCAAAGAGGAAATTTGACACAACCATGGCTAACAAGAGAAATCAAAGCCAACATAAAAGCTAAAGATAGGGCATATAATAGAGCAAAAGTTAGTGGGAAGTTAGAGAATTGGGAAGCTTTTAAAAACCAACAGAAGGCAACTAAAAAAGTTATTAAGGAGGTAAAGATGGAATACGAAAGTAAGCTAGCAAATAATATTTAAGCAGATACCAAAAATTTCTTCAGATACACAACTGTAAAAGAGAGACTAGATAGGGTATCGGACCGCCGGAAAATGATGCTAGAGAGGTAGTAATGGGGGACAAGGAATTGGCAGACAAACTGAATAAGTATTTTGCATCAGTCTTCACTGTGGAGGACACTAGCAGTATGGTGGAAGTTCCAGGTGTCAGTGGTCATGAAGTGTGTGAAGTTCCCATTGCTAGGGAGAAGGTTCTTGGGAAACTGGAAGGTCTGAAGGTAGAGAGGTCATCTGGACCAGATGGTGTACAGCACAGGTTTCTGAAAGAGGTGGCTGAAGAGATTGTGGAGGCATTAGTAATGATCTATCAATAATCACTAGATTCTGGAATGGTTCTGGAAGACTGGAAAATTGCAAGTCATTCCACTCTTCAAGAAGGGAGAGAGACAGAAGAAAGGATGTTAGTCTGACTTCAGTGATTGGGAACATGTTGGAGTCAATTATTAAGGACGAGGTCTCAGGGTACTTGGAGGCACATGATAAAACAGGCCATAGGCAGCATGGATTCCTTAAGAGAAAATCTTGTCTGACAAATCTGTTGGAATTCATTAAAGAAATAACAAGCAGGATAGACAAATGAGAATCAGTTGATGTTCTGTGCTTGGATTTTCAGAAGTCCTTTGTCAAGATGCCACACATGAGGCTGCTTAACAAGCTACGAGCCCATGATATTACAGGGAAGATTCTAGCATGGATAAACCAGTGGCTGACTGGCAGGAGGCAAAGAGTGGGAATAAAGGGAATCTTTCTCTGGTTGGCTGCCGAAGACTAGCGGTGTTCCACAGGGGTCTGTTTAGGACTAATTATTTTTATGTTACATGTCAATGATTTGGATGATGGAATTGATGGCTTTGTTGCAAAGTTTGTAGACAATACAAAGGTAAGTGGAGGGGCAGATAGTTTTGAGGAGGTAAAGAGGCTACAGAAGGACAGACAGATTAGGAGAATAGGCAAGGAAGTGGTAGATGGAATAGTGTCAGGAAGTGTGTGGTCATGCACTTTGGTAGAAGAAATAAAAGGGTTGACTATTTTCTAAACGGATGGAAAATACAAAAAACTGAGACACAAAGGGACTTGGGAGTGCTTGTGCAGGATTTCCTAAAAGTTAATTTGCAGGCTGAATCTGTGGAGAGGAAGGCAAATGTGATGTTAGCATTAATTTCAAGAGGACTAGAATATAAAAGCAAGGATGTAACGTTGAGACTTTATAAAGCACTGGTGAGGCCTCACTTGGGGTATCGTGAGCAGTTCTGGGCCCCTTATAAGACCATAAGACCATAAGACAAAGGAGCAGAAGTAGGCCATTCGGCCCATCGAGTCTACTCCGCCATTTTATCATGAACTGATCCATTTTATCCTATTTAGTCCCACTGCCCCACCTTCTCACCATAACCTTTGATGCCCTGGCTACTCAGATACCTATCAATCTCTGCCTTAAAGACACCCAATGACTTGGCCTCCACTGCTGCCCGTGGCAACAAATTCCATAGATTCACCACCCTCTGACTAAAAAATTTTTTTCGCATTTCTGTTCTGAAAGGGCGCCCTTCAATCCTGAAGTCATGCCCTCTCGTACTAGACTCCCCCATCATGGGAAACAACTTTGCCACATCCACTCTGTCCATGCCTTTTAACATTTGAAATGTTTCTATGAGGTCTCCCCTCATTCTTCTAAACTCCAAGGAATACAGTCCAAGAGCGGACAAATGTTCCTCATATGTTAACCCTCTCATTCCCGGAATCATTCTAGTGAATCTTCTCTGTACCCTCTCCAACGTCAGCACATCCTTTCTTAAATAAGGAGACCAAAACTGCCCACAGTACTCCAAGTGAGGTCTCACCAGCGCCTTATAGAGCGTCAACATCACATCCCTGCTCCTATACTCTATTCCTCTAGAAATGAATGCCAACATTGCATTCGCCTTCTTCACTACCGACTCAACCTGGAGGTTAACTTTAAGGGAATCCTGTACGAGGACTCCCAAGTCCCGTTGCATCTCAGAACTTTGAATTCTTTCCCCTTTTAAATAATAGTCTGCATGTTTATTTTTTTCTGCCAAAGTGCATAACAATACACTTTCCAACATTGTACTTCATTTGCCACTTCTCTGCCCATTCTTCCAATCTATCCAAGTCTCTCTGCAGACTCTTCGTTTCCTCAGCACTACCGGCCCCTCCACCTATCTTCGTATCGTCAGCAAACTTAGCCACAAAGCCATCTATTCCATAATCCAAATCGTTGACGTACAATGTAAAAAGAAGCAGCCCCAACACAGACCCCTGTGGAACATCACTGGTAACCGGCAGCCAACCAGAATAGAATTCCTTTATTCCCACTCTCTGTTTCCTGCCAATCAGCCAACGCTCTATCCACATATGTAACTTTCCTGTAATTCCATGGGCTGTTATCTTGTTAAGCAGCCTCATGTGTGGCACCTTATCAAAGGCCTTCTGAAAATCCAAATATACAACATGCACTGCATCTCCCTTGTCTAGCCTACTGGTAATTTCCTCAAAAAATTGTAATAGGTTTGTCAGGCAGGATTTTCCTTTAAGGAATCCATGCTGAGTTCTGCCTATCTTGTCATATGCCTCCAGGTACTCTGTAACCTCATCCTTGACAATCGACTCCTTGATTATCTGAGAGACGGTGTGCTGAAACTGGGGAGGGTTCAAAGGAGGTTCACAAAAATGATTTCAGGATTGAATGGCTTGTCATAAGAGGAGCATTTGATGGCTTTGGGCCTGCATTCACTGGAATTGAGGGGTGACCTCACTGAAACCTATTGGATAGTGAAAGACGTTGAAAGAGTGGATTAGGAGAGGGTGTTTCCTATGGTGGGAGAGTCGAAGACCAGAGGGAACAGCCTCAGAATTGAGGGGTGTCCTTTTGGAATGGAGATGAGAAAGAGGGGATTTTTTTCAGCCACAGAGTGGTGAATCTGTGGAATTCATTGCCACAGTCAGCTGTGGAGGCCAAGTATTTACGTATATTTAAGGCAGAAGTTGACAGATTCTTGACTGGTCAGGGAATGAAGGGTTACATGGAAGGCAGGATATTAGGGCTAAGAGGGAAAAATGGATCAGCCTTGATGACATTGCAGAGCGGACTCGAAGGGCCAAATGGCCCACCTCTGCTCCTACAGTCCCTATAAAAAGTATTCACCCCCCCGCCCCCAATTGGAAGTTTTCACCTTTGGGGTTATCGTCTTGCTGGAAAACAAATCTTCTCCCAATTCGCAGTTCTCTTGCAGACTGCATCAGGTTTTCCTCCACGATTTCCCTGTATTTTGCTGCATTCATTTTACCCTCTACCTTCACAAGCCTTCCAGGGCCTGCTGCAGTGAAGCATCCCCACAGCATGATGCAGCCACCACCATGCTTCACGGTAGTGATAGTGTGTTTTTGATGATGTGTGGCATTGGTTTACACCAAACATAGCGTTTAGTCTGACGGCCAAAAAGTTCAATTTTGGTTTCATCAGACCATAGAACCTTCTTCCAGCTGACTTCAGAGTCTCCCACATGCTTTCTGGCAAACTCTAACCAAGAGTTCATTTGAGTTTTTTTTTCCAACAGTGGTTTTCTCTTTGCCACTCTCTCATAAAGCTTCAACTGGTGAAGCACCCGGGCAACAGTTGTAGTCGCAGTCTCTCCCATCTCAGCCACTGAAGCTTGTAACTCTTCCAGAGTTGTCATAGGTCTCTTGGTGGTCTCCCTCACTAGCCCCCTTCTTGCGCAGTCACTCAGTTTTTGAGGATGGCCTGCTCTCGGCAGATTTACAGCTGTACCATATTCTTTCCAATTCTTGATGATTGACTTAACTGTACTCCCAGGGATATTCAGTGACTTGAAAGTTTTCTTGTATCCATCTCCTGATTTCTGCTTTTTAATAACCTTTTCGCCGAATTGCTTGGAGTGTTCTTTTGTCTTCATGGTGTAATTTTTGCCAGGATACTGACTCACCAGCAGTTGGACCTTCCAGATACAGGTGTATTTAAGAGACTCCTGGACAGGTACATGGAGCTCAGAAAAATAGAGGGCTATGGGTTACCCTAGGTCAGAGGACCCCAACCACAAAGCATGTGCTACCAGGCCGCGAGGAAACGATATGAGTCAGCTGCACCTTTCCTCATTCCCTGTCACGCACTGTTGAACTTGAACATAGGGTTGCCAACTGTCCCGTATTTGCCAGGACATCCCGTATATTGGGCTAAATTGGTTTGTCCCATATGGGACCGCCCTTGTCCCATATTTCCCCCGCTAAGGTAGAGCGTTCCTATGAAACCTTTCGTAAGCCGAAATGGCGTGAAGCAAAGAAGCAATTACCATTAATTTATATGGGAAAAATTTTTGAGCGTTCCCAGACCCAAAAAATAACCTAACAAATCATACCAAATAACACATAAAACCGAAAATAAATAACACTATATGATAAATACATAGCCTATATAAAGTAGAAATAATGTATGTACAGTATAGTCGGGAAGATGAAGGCAAAACCGATTTGTAGGGGGAAAAAAAATCGGCACGTACACGCATGTGCACACATGTGGCCACCCAAGGCTTCGTGGTCATGGTAGTCTTTCCTGGGGTAAAGTGTCCTGGGATTTGACTGCTACTTTTGTCCCTTATTTGGGAGTGAGAAAGTTGGCAACCCTAACTGTAAACGACATGTTGAGGTGAGTTTAACCCTATTTGAACACCCACCCCCCCCCCCGGGTTGGCCGGTCCGCAAGAATATTGTCAACATTAAACCGGTCCGCGGTGCAAAAAAGGTTGGGGACCCCTGGCCTAGGTAATTTCTCAGGTAAGGATGTGTTCGGCACAGCTTTGTGGGCCGAAGGGTCTGTATTGTGCTGTAGGTTTTCTATGTTTCTATTTTTATGACAATCAATTGATACACTGCGACTGCACACAGGTGATCTCCATTTAACTAATTATGTGACTTCTAAAACCAATTGTCTGCACCAGTGATGATTTGGCGTGTCATGTTAAAGCAGGGTGAATACTTACGCAATCAATTATTTTGTGTTTTATGTTTGTAATTAATTTAGATCACTTTGCAGAGATCTGTTTTCATTTTGACACGAAAGAGTCTTCTTCTGTTGATTAGTGTCAAAAAAGCCAAATTAAATCCACTGTGATTCAATGTTGTAAAACAATAAAACATGAATACTTGCTGGGGTGGGGGGAGAATTAATACTTGTTATAGGCACTGTATGTCTTACGGACACACCCTCTTCTCATTGCTACCATCAAGGAGGAGGTGCAGGAGCCTGAAGACACACACTCAGTGTTTGAGGAACAGCTTTCTTCCCCTCTGCCATCAGACTGATGTACAGACAATGAACCCATGGAACTACCTCACGATTTTTTTCTCTCTCTTTGCACTAATTTTTTTAAATATTTCTCATTACAGTTTATAGTACTTTTATATATGCCACAAAACAACAAATTTCACGACACATGTCAATGACGGTAAACCTGATTCTGATTCTGACTAGACTGATCGAAACAGCCCTGTGACCTCACTTTCAACTTGCACTGGGGTCACGCTGCTTACAGTGACTTGTTGTACCAGTTCTGTATAATTTATGTTAATTTAAGTTTAACGTTAACTTGTTTGTAACTTCCTGGTGTTTATAAGACACAGCAGCAGAAGTAGGTTATTTGGCCCATAGAGTCTGCTCTGCAATATGTATGTTCGTTTGTTATGTGGAGTGCCGTATGACGTGGGCAATCATGGTCTCATGACTATGATTGTTCTTGGCAAATTTTTCTACAGAAGTGCTTTACCACTGCCTTCTTTTGGGCAGTGCCTTTACAAGATGGGTGACCCCAGCCATTATCAATACTCTATTGTTCAGAGATTGTCTGCCTGGCGTCAGTAGTCAGTGGTAGCATAACCAGGACTTGTGATATGTACCAGCTGCCCGTACGACCATCCACCACCTGCTCCCATGGCTTCACGTGACCCTGATCGGGGGGCTAAACAGGTGCTACACCTGCCCAAGGGTGACCTGCAGGCTAGTGGAGGGAAGGAGCACCTTACACCTCCTTTGGTAGAGACACATCTCCACCCCGCCACCCGACATGTATGACCATGACAATAAGTTAATTATTAATCTGTTCTTGTTTGTTACCCAAATTCACATGCTCTATCCTTGTGGGCCATTGTCCTGTGTGGGACTGTATCAAAAGCCTTATGAGAATTGGGTTCAATTCTCGCTGCTATTTATAAGGAGTTTGCACATTTATCCCATGACAGGGTGGGTTTCCTCTGGGTGCTCCAGTTTCCTCCCATATTTCAAAGATTAGGGATAGAGAGTTGTGGACGTGCTATGTTGGCGATGGTCCGTGTCGGTTGTTAGCGCAAATGACGCATTTCATGATGTACATGTGACAAATAAAAGTAGTCTCTTTAAAGCATCATATCCATAGATTCCCTTCCCTATTACTCCAACCACATCCCCGAGGGAACTGTGTGCAGTGAAGAGTTGCTCTGTCTCCCCGACAAGACACTGAATCCACGAAGCTTCAGAGTAAGTTTATTATCAAAGTACATAGATGTCACCACGTACAACCCCGAGATTCATTTTCTAGTGGGCATTCACTGTAAGTACAAAGAAACACAATAAAATCGATTGAAAATCCCACACAAGATGGGCAAGCTACATGCAAAAGACAACAAACTGTGCAAATAGAAAAGGGAAAAAAGAAATAATAATAAATAAATCAGCAGTAACTATTGAGAACATGAGATGAAGAGTTGTTGAAAGTGATTCCATAGGTTGTGGGAGTAGTTCAGTGATGGGGTGAGTGAAGTTGAATGATGTTTGTTCTTATTTATTGAGATACAGCATGGAACAGCTCCTTCCAGCTCCTCAAACTCTGTCGCCCAGTAACCCCTAATTAACCCGAGCCTAATCACGGGACAATTCACAATGACTAATCACGGGACAATTCACAATGCCTAATCACGGGACAATTCACAATGCCTAATCACGGGACGATTCACAATGACCAGTTAACCTACCAACCGGTACATCTTTGGTCTGCAAGAGGAAACCCTCACAGTCTACAGGGAGGGTGCAGAGTAGCCGGGATTGAACTCTGAACTACAAGGACCCAAACTGTAATAGCGTTGCGCTAAACGCAACACTACCGCGGCAGCCACCTGGTTCAAGAGCCGGACGGTTGAAGCTAATAACTGTTCCTGAACCTAGCGGTATGGAACCTGAGGCTCCTGTACCTTCTTCCTGGCCTGGATGGCGCATGTCCTCGATGACAGATGCTGCTTTCCTACAATTCGTGCTAAAATCTATCCTGGCCCAACATATTGATGCAATCATGAAGAAGGAACATCAGTGGCTCTCCTTCATTCGGAGTTTGAGGAGATTTGGTATGTCACCAAAGACTCCAGTCAATCTCTACTGATTGTATTCAACATTTCAGGAACAGCTTCTTCCCCTCTACCATCAGATTGCTGAGCGCTATTTACAAATCCCTTTTGTCACTATTCAGTTTGAAATTCACAGTAGTTTTTTTTACATATTGCACTGTACTGCTGCTACAAAATGTTGAGATATGTCAAAGTTAACGGACCTGATTCAGATATTCATGTGCCTATCCAAGAGACTCTTAATTCAGTAATGTTATGACTTTGCATGATCCATTCTGCCTTTGCCTCCTATCATTGCCCTACACCTCCAGCATGATATAGGAGCAGAAATAGGCCGTCTGGCCCATCGATCCAGCTCTGCCATTCAATCATAGTGAAGGGATATTAATCGCTCATCTAATTTTCCCCTCCATTTTCTTTCACCCCTGTGGCGTTAGGGTGCAGTGCTATAGCATTCGATGGGCCAAATGGCCTCATCCTGCTCCCATGCCTTACGTGCTGCTGCTGCAAAACAAATGTTACACTCAGCTATATTGGCTCATATTTATCTCGGGGAAACGCCGTCCGCTGCCCACCTGGTCTCCCGGTTACGTTGGTTGCTGTACAACTGCCACCTGATTCAGCTTCAAACATCAATCATCAGCCAGCACACAATATACGTTTCACCAATTACACTTTATAGATATTACTAAATCTATGAGATTAATAGAAGTTCAATACAAAAAAGGAATGGAAAAGGCGCCAGACTTATCAAAGTTCAATTTCTTCGTGCACAAGTTGGAGCTCGGGGGCCTCTTCGGGACCACCCTGACCCCGTCGACTCGCGGCTCAGGACCACGCGGAGTGATCAACCTGAGCTTTCCCCGCACGTCCGTCATCCTCACGGTCTCTCGTCCGATTCCCCGCCAAAACCCCCCGGTTCCCAGTCATGTGAGACACCCTATCACCCCCAGAAAGAATAGCATGGACACCCATTGGTTCAGTTACTCTGTTATCTGTTATAACCCAAACAAAGTGCTAGCTCGAGACTCTCTCAGCATTTAACATAACAAAGAAGCCATTTTGATTAACATACGCGGTAACATAAAAGAAGAAACCCCTTACACAAGAATCTGTGCATTCTGGGAATATTGTGTTAATTTCTGGCCGCCTCATGATAGGTAGGATGTGTAAGCTTTAGAGAGGATGTAGAGGAGATTTACCAGAACACTGCCTGGATTAGAGACCGTGGTTTATGGGGAAAGGTTGAGCGAGCTGAAGCTTTTCTCTTTGGAGTGGAGGAGGATGAGAGGAGACGTGACAGAAATAATGTGGCATAGATCAAGTGGACAGCCAAGGGTGGAAATGGCTAATGTGAAGGGGCATAATTTCGGTGTTTGGAGAGAAGTATAGTGGGGGGGGGGGGATGTCAGAGGTAGGTCAGTTACTCAGAGAGTGGTGGGTGTGAGGAATGCCCGCTGGGGTGGTGGTAGAGGCAGATACATCGGAGACATATAAGAGACCCTTAGATAGGCACATGGATGAGAGGAAAATGGAGGGCGATGTAGCAGTGAAGGGTCAGATTGAGTTTAGAGTAGGTTAAAAGGCCAGCACAACATTGTGGGCAGAAGGACCTGTACTGCACTGTGTTCTATGTTCATGTCATCTAAGTCAGTGATAATTAACCTGACTCTGACTGTGACGTGTTGCTATGAGCCACTGGAATCTGCATTAGAACCCTGTCGGGTTGGGCTGTTAATGAGCACATCCTGCTTTGTGGAGAATGGGACGGAACAGTTGCACAATCAGTCAGTAAACAATGCCACATGGCAGCTGGCGTCTCACCCTCCTCTCCCCGTCACACCCGCCGTCTCACCCTCCTCTCCCTCTCATAGCAGCTGTTAGCCTGGACCAGACATCTCACCCTCCTCTCCCTCTCACACCAGACATCTCACCTTCCTCTCCCTGTCACACCGGACATCTCACCCTCCTCTCCCTCTCACACCAGACATCTCACCCTCCTCTCCCTGTCACACCAGATATCTCACCCTCCTCTCCCTCTCACACCAGACGTCTCACCCTCCTCTCCCTGTCACACCAGACGCCTCACCCTCCTCTCTCTCTCACAGCAGCTGTTAGCCTGGACCAGACATCTCACCCTCCTCTCCCTCTCACACCAGACATCTCACCCTCCTCTCCCTGTCACACCAGATATCTCACCCTCCTCTCCCTCTCACACCAGATGTCTCACCCTCTTCTCCCTCTCACACCAGACGTCTCACCCTCCTCTCCCTCTCACACCAGACGTCTCACCCTCCTCTCCCTGTCACACCAGACGCCTCACCCTCCTCTCTCTCTCACAGCAGCTGTTAGCCTGGACCAGACATCTCACCCTCCTCTCCCTCTCACACCAGACATCTCACCCTCCTTTCCCTGTCACACCGGACATCTCACCCTCCTCTCCCTCTCACACCTGGCGTCTCACCCTCCTCTCCCTGTCACACCAGACTTCTCACCCTCCTCTCCCTCTCACACCAGACGTCTCACCCTCCTCTCACTCTCACACCAGACGTCTCACCCTCCTCTCCCTCTCACACCGGCCATTAGCCTGGAAAAACACTCTTCACCCCTTCACTAGCTGATCATAAGAAAATTAGATGTAGGAGCAAATTTTGACCATTTGTCCCATCGAGTCTGCTCTGCCATTCTATCATGGGTGATTTACTATCCCTCTCAACCTCATTATCCTGCCTTCTCCCTGTAATCTTTGATACCCTGACTAATCAAGAACCTATCAACCTCTGCTTTACACATACCCAATGACTTGGCCTCCACAGCCGTCTGTGGCAATGAATTCCACAGGTTCAGCACCCACCAGTTTAGGCGTTTCCAACCTGGAGTTACGGACCCCTTGTATAATAGCGTTGGTTCACGGCATAAAAAAGGTTGGGAATTCCTGCTGCGGCTGAAGAAATTCATCCTCATCTCTGTTCTAAATCGACATCCCTCTCTTCCAAGTCTGTGCCCTCTGGTCCTAGACCCCCCCCCCGCCCGCCCCACGATAAGAAAGATCCTCTCCACATCCACTCTATCCAGACCTTCCAATATTTGGTAGATTGAAGGAATGATTTCTTCCACTAACGTGGAGATGGGGAGAAGGACATCCGGAGTCTACACCTCCGCTCCGCACTTGATGTCCAGTGACGTGGACAGCTGACGAAGGACCTCTGTGGATGCTATGCTGTCACAGGTCCCTGGAATTGGATTTTGGTGTGAAACAGGAGGCATGGGGGCTGGCGAGCAGGAGCTCGCAATTTGGGTCCTATCATCAGCTCGACCAGGGGTCGATAACCGAAGACTGGACCCTGAAGATCGATCGATAGTCCAGAAATTGAAGTCCAGTGGCTGAAACTAGGAGGCCCAGAGGCCTGCTCAGGAGTTGTGTGTGAGAGAGAGAGAGAGATAGAGAGACAGAGGGGGAGAGAGGAAGGGGCTTGTTTTACTGCTGTTGTGTTTTGTTACTTGTTGTGTTCCACGTTGTTCCACTGACCATTGTGGGCATGCAATGTTGGCGGTGGAACGTGTGGCAACACTTGTCAGCTGCCCGCCACCCATTCCCGTTAACACAGACGGTGCTTTTCACTGTTCACTTCCACGTACACGTGGGAAATAAATGAATCTGATCACCTCTGGCCGCGGCGCCACAGTGGCCTGGCAGTTAGCACGACACCATTCCAGCTCGGGGCGTTCCGGAATTCCGAGTTTGGTTCCCGCACCGCTCGGCAAGGAGCCTCTGTACGTCCTCCCCCGTGGAATGCGTGGGTTTCCTCCGGGTGCTCCGGTTTCCTCCCACAGTCCAAACACGTACCAGGTAGGTTAACTGGTCACGGTAAGTGGTCCCGCGATTAGATTAGAGTTGATCGGGGTTGTGGAGATACTGGGGCAGCATGGCTCAAAGGGCCGGAATGGCCTGCACTGCACTGTACTGCTAAATAAATAATGGATTTGGGTTCGATTGCAACAGTTAAGAGAAGTTCGGATAGGTACATGGATGGGAGAGGTATGGAGGGCTATGGTCCGGGTGCAGGTCGATGAGATTAGGCAGGATAACAGTTTAGCATAGGCTAGATGGGCTGAAGGGCCTGGAGTGCTCAATGACTAACCTTGATGATAGGTGCTGGAGACAGCACTTGGGAGGACAGGGACTGGCCACTGATTTGCCGACATATTTCCCTAAATGTCTCTGTCTGCCTTCAAGGTACCCAGTTTAAAACCTCGTTCTTCAAGCAGTTTGTTGCCTGCCTCCCTGATGAGTCTCGTATGTCACCTGCTGCATGGTTCTGTTCGCTAGTACGAGTTGGAATATTTTACAAACCTTCAGATGCTGTATCGGTCAACGTGATTGGTGCGGTCAATGTCTCTCTCCCCATGGAGAGGAATTTTGGGCTGAGACCCTTCAGAAAGAAGCCCGCTCCTGGACCTGGTGGTGAGGACTTAAGGCTTCTGCACCCTCTGCCCAATGAGAGCAGGGAGTAGGGGACATAACCCAGATGATGATGATCTATAGATACTTGGTGGAGAGCAAGCTAACTGGTTGGACCATGGCCTGGTATGAAAACACAGGGACTGAAAGGTCTACAGAAAGTGGTGAGTACAGCCCAGTCCATCACAGGAAAAGCCCTCCCCACCAATGAGCACATCTACCCCGTTGTTGCAGTATCCATCATTCAGACCATGCTCTCTTCCCACTGCTGCCATTGGGAAGGAGGTACAGGAGCCTTAGGTCCCACACCACCAATTTACTACCGCTCAAACATCAGGCTCCTGATCCATTGTGATCAACTTCACCCTCCTCAACTCCGAACTGATTTTGCAACCTCCAGACTCACTTTTACCTCCAAGAGGATCACAACCTTGTCGAGGGGTTTGGAGGCTTGCGTGCCTCAGTGATCCGGAGCGCTATGCTGGCTAGAGTCAGAGCCGTGTGCTTTGGCTTTTGGTTGGGTCACCCATGCCGAGACCCTTTGTCAGGACTAACTGAAAGAAGAGCTAGTTCTTGGAATGTGTCTCCATCCCTCCCCTTCCTGTCTTCCCCTATCATTTTGGATCTCCCCCTCCCCCTCCCACTTTCAAATCTCTTACTAGCTCTTCTTTCACTTAGTCCTGACGAAGGGTCTCGGCCCGAAACGTCCACTGTACCTCTACCTATAGATGCTGCCTGGCCTGCTGCGTTCACCAGCAACTTTGATGTGTGTTGCTTGAAATTCCAGCATCTGCAGATTTCCTCGTGTTTGCATCAATAGGATTGAAAGAGTGCCAAGAAAATTTACAAGGATGTTGCCAGGACTGGGTGACCCGAGTTGTTTATTTTTGCGTGTGTGTCTGTGCGTGTGTCCGTGCGTGTGCGATGTTGGCGGGACGATGACGATGTCTTTTTCATGCCTTTACAAGGCGCAGAGCGCGAGAGAGAGAGGAGAGATACTGCGTGGCGCGCCATTCCTCAAACATACATTTCGCAGTATTTTTCCCTTTTTATTTTTCGAGGTCGAGATGCGATCTCGACACTCAACCCGGCACAGATGGAGAGCGTACTTGGGAGCGGATCCGACTGGGTTCGAACCGGGAACCTCTGTTCCAGAGTCCGGTACTGATGTCGTTGTGCCACCAGCTCACCCCAGAGTGACCTGAGTCATAAGGAAAGGTTGGATAGGTTAGGACTTTATTCCTTGGAGCGTAGGAGAATACGCTGAGTGGAGATACGTCTCTGCCAAGGATGGTGTAAGTCATCCTTCCCTCTGCTAGCCTGCAGGTCACTCGTGGGCAAGGTGTAGCAACTGCTTTGATTATGGCTGGGGTCACCCATCTTGTAATGACACTACCCGGAGAAAACAATGGCAAATCACTTCGGCAGAAAAATTTGCCAAGAACAATCATGGTCAAAGACCATGATCACCCACGTCATATGACACAGCATATAATGATGATAATAGATAGGGTAAATTCTTGCAGATTTTTTCCACTAAGGTTGGATAAGACTGGAACGAGAAGCGATGGGATGGGTTAAGGGTTATATCAATAAAAAACTGTACAGAGAAAATGTTTATTTCCTCCACAGATGTTTCCTCACTTGCTGAGCTCCTGCAGTATTTTGTGGGTATTGAAATATAAACCAATTCTCTCTGTATTGAACTTCATCTGCCTCGTCCCTGCCCACTCCACCAGCTGTCTATTTCTCCTGAGACTTGTTACAATCTTCCTCACAGTTGACTGCACCTCGAGGGTTTGGGTCACCTGAAAAGATTGCGCCCATATCCAAATGATTACAATAGGAGCGAAGTGAACTGTGGAAATGGGCCAAGGAGTGGCAGCTGGAATTCGACACAGACAAGTGCGTGTTGTTGAATTTTGGCAAGTTAAACCAGGGAAGGACGTACACAGTAAACGATCGGGTCCCAGAGCATGTTGTAAAACATGTTGTAGAACAGAGGGACCGTGGAGCAGTTACAGTTCCTGAAATCGGCATCTCAGGTAGTTCAGGTGCTGAAGTCAACATTTGACACACCTTCCAGGGTAACGAGGACAAGACTTGGGCTGTAATGTTGGGACAAGGATCCAGAGATGGCACAGGGATGAATGAAAAATGGAGACCTACGTGGGAGGGAAGGGTTACATTGAACTGAGAGTAGGTTAAAAGTTTGGCACAACATCACTGGCTGAAGGGCCAGCAATATTTTATTATTTATTTAGACATACAGTGAGAAGGAGGAGCTTAGGAGAGACAACGGAGCCTAACAGCGACCCCTTTGCTTGCATCTTCAGACACAGCTCTATTTCTCTCTTTATTATCTCTATTTTTCCCTTTCAGGGTTCTTTTGAAGACCCTGACCTGGAGTTACACGCTGACTTCGGTTCTTTGTGGGAATGGAACCCGCTCTCGGTCTTCGATATGCCAAGGCCGTTAGGAGATTAGCGCGCCCTCAGGGTTTCGGGATTTCGTGGCTCTGGAGGCAGGTGGACTCGAGGTCGGTGCCTCTGCAGGAAATCAGTGTGTCGTGGGAGATGGAAGATCTCTGGCTGTGTACCCAAAGACCCGAGTTCTTTGGGCACAGAGCTCAGGAAAAGCAATGCAACTAACTTTTAACATCATAAATCAGCGAGTTGTTTGTTATGTCTCCCCCCTCGCTGTGAAATGGGGACACCTCTTTTTTCCCTTATTAGGGAACGAGAGAGAGCCTGTGGTATGTCGAATACCGGGTGAACGAGTAGTCTTTGGAGTACTGCAAGTCTGTGTCTTTATTGATACTTTGCTGCACGCTCGAGTGCTCAGTGGAGGGTGCCGATTTTTTTTTGCTGGTGGGGGAGGGGATCATTGCTTGCTGCTGCTTATGCATGGGGGGAGCTTGGGGGGACTTTGGGGTTCTAACATTTAACTGTCACTCATTCTTTGGGGCACTCCTGTTTTCATGGATGTTTGCGAAGAAAAGGTATTTCAAGATGTATATCGTATACATTTCTCTGACATTAAAAGTACCTTTGAACCCTCTGAAACAGGCCCTCCGACTCAAATAGCCACACCACCCAGCAACACACCCATTTAACACTCACCGAGTCAGAACCAGGTTTAATATCACTGGCATATGTTGCGAAATTTGAAGTTTGGCAGCAGCCCATTGCGATACACAATAATTTAAAAACTGTAAATTACAGCAAGTATGTATATTTAGGAAGTTAAATTAAATAAGTAGCCCAAAAAGAGAAAGATAACAGTGAGGTATTGTTCACAGGTTCAATGTGCATTTCGTAATCGGATGGCAGAGGGGAAGGAGCTGTTCCTGAATCGCTGAGTGTGTGCCTTCAGGCTCCTGCACTTACTCTCTAACAGCAATAATGACTGTAAGATGCAGAAGGAAAATTAGGTCATTTGCCCATCCAGTCTGCCCCCTCTAATGAGAAGAGGATGTGTACTGGCCAGAGGGTCGCCGTGAGCTCAGGACAACATGGTGGGGCCTCTCGGGAGAGAATTTGGCTGAAAAATTCAACAGGGATGCAGGAGGTTTGAAAATCTCTCCGTGCGAGTGGGAAAATGGGGACAAAGTCCAAGTACGCAGGGTACGTGGTAAGTGGCAAAGGAGGGGCTCCAGTAGGATACAGTACACATCAGCGGCTCACTCTGTGGATGGGCAGTCACATAGAGGTCCTTCTGCCCATCTCGTCCAAGACTTCCATCTAAGATTGGTTAACGTTTAAGATTCTAATTCAAGATTGTTTAATGTCATTTCCAGTACACAAATGCAAAGGAGAACAAAATAATTGTTACTCCAGATCTGATGCAGCACAAAAAAACACAGTAAGACAAAGAACACAATAATTTAAGAAACACAATAAATATAAATACATAAGATAGCTTATACACATAGATTGCTTGTATGCCCATAAAGTGACACGAGGTATCGGAGTGTCTGTACATAAGGTGACTCTGACAGGAAATGATAAAGTAGTGGTGGTTGGGGGTGTGGAGGGGTAGGTTTGTGGGTGGAGGTGTTGATCAGCCTTACTGCTTGGGGAAAGTAACTGTTTTTGAGTCTGGTGGTCCTGGTCTGGATGCTACGTAGCCTCCTCCCTGATGGGAGTGGGACAAACAGTCCACAAGCAGGGTGGTGGGATCCTTTATGATGTTCCTGGCCCTTTTCCGGCACCTTTCTGTGTATGTGCCAGTCACATTTCCCTGTGTTTGACCCATGTCCCACTGAGCTTTGCCCCAAGTGCCTTTTCAATGCATCTACCTCTACCACTTCCTCTGACACCTTGTTCCACATACCCACCATCACCGTTCCGTCAACCGCGTGGGTGCGTGACCGCGCAGTAACTGAAACGCTCCCGAGCACGTTGCCTTTGTTACTGCACAGCTGGAACTGTACGCAGCTGGGAAAAGTTTACAAACCCCGACAGACTTTCTTTCTTGTACTGTATTTCATTACAGCTTTCAATTAATAATAAAATCAGAAGTATGTGATATATCAATGTTCCTTCTGTAGCATATATATTACAAAAAAAAAACATTTCAAGTGCTACACAGTTTTCAGGCTGTGTAAAATTTACTGCTCAGACCAATGGCTGGCTCGCACAGCTGTAAACAAAAATTAGAGGGGACATTGCGGGCATCACCCTGTATGTGGAAAAGTTACCTATACCCCTTGGGGTCCTGGCACACCTTCACCTTCAGCCCTTCATGTTCTTGATTCTCCCAACTCTGGGGGAATGCCCCCATGCATTCACCCTATCTTACCCCCCCCCCTTGATTTAATACACCTCTATGTCATCGGAGCAGAATTAGGCCATTCGGCCCATCACGCCCATTTCTCATTCTCCTGCGTCTAGCCAACCTCTCCCGTAACTCAGAACTTCTACAGGGTCCACAAGCCAGAGGAGAAGAATTAGGCCATTCAGCCCATCGAGTCTGTTCCTCATTCTCCTGCGTCTAGCCAAGCTCTCCCGATAACACAGGCCCTCGAGTCCCGGCGAGCAGCAGATTTCACGGGAAACTTTCAGAAGACGCCGGGCAAGACCGATCCGCACAGTTCCGAACCGGAGCCTCCCTGTCTGTAAGAGGGGACCTCTTTCTCAGCACGGGAGACCCCCGCAAGTGGGAGAGTTCAGCCGGTCGGGGTGGGAGAGGGCGGGGTTGATGATGGATAGGGAGGTGCAGAGAGGCCGCGGGCCGGTGAGGAGGGATGCAAACAGGTTGTAGGTACTAGTGAGAGCCGGTCGTCATCTCTGGACACAATGTAGGGGGTGGTGGGTGGTGGGTGGTGGTGTGGAACGCAACCGTATTTACTTGCAACACACCGTCCATCCAACGTAATCTGAAAGGTTTTCGTTTTGATTTTACCTTAATTTTATGCAATGCCTTTTCCTCCTCCGTCATCTGCACCCAGACGGTGATCCCGGAGCGTTTATACTTCAGACACCAGCCCTTCTCGGAATTGCATTCCTCCCTGAAAGAGGTAAAATCCACATCGTCGGGGACCTGGACGGATTCCCTGGCCATTCGCCCCTCCTGCACCTGTTCCAGCTCCCGTTTCAGCGCCACCGACCGCGTTCCCCAAACACTTCCAACGCCGCCACGGGATTAAACAAACGCGTATTCCCCCTCGCTCTCTTTGCAAGAGAAACACACACAAGGGGGGGAGCTATGCGAAAGGATGGAGATTCCTTGCAGCTCTGTTTTGAAATGGAGTCTGCCTTTGGTCTCTCAGGTTTAAATGGACCTGTCACTTCGCACCACGAATCCCCAGGACCGGCGGTAACTGACGGCTGATTGGCAGCTCACTCCGGGGCCGGTGAGAACGGGCAGGGGAATCCGCGTGGCCCTAACGCCCGTCGCTCAACTATACGCTCCCTCCCAGTCACTGTCGATCGAGTCCAAATTTTCTTTCGCCGTAGGCCTTCATACTCGGGGTACAACTGCCATGAAAATTAGCCTTCGCACCATGTTACATTGGACTGCCCCAAACCAAAGTTCTATCCGATTTAAATATGCAGTATCGCACACAAAATTCTGGAGGAACTCAGCAGGTCAGGCAGCACGTATGGAAATGAATGAGCGGTCAACTTTTCGGGTGGAGACTCTTCAGTAGGAATTGACTTGAGCTCCTCCAGTTTTCGATTTCCAGCATTTGCAGAATCTCTTGTAATAACGGCAGATTGCCTGAAAGGGGGTGCCTGACGCTGGCCCCCTGGGCCTGAGACGACATAGTAGTAGTGGTGCCTGAAGAGGGTTTCCTCCAGGTCCTCAGGTATCCTCCCACTATCCAGAAGATGTACCGGTTGATAGGGTTAATTTATCATTATACATTGTCCCATGATTAGGCTAGGATTAAATTGGGTGGTGTGGTTCGAAAGGCCGGAGGGCTTGTTCTGCACTGTCTCTCAATAAATAAGAAAAAGAGATTGAAAAAGAGTTAACTTCACCTTCCGGCCCCCAACCAAGTATAACACATTGTTTAATTCTCTGAAACTTCTGCCACCTCCAGCGGGATCCCACCACCAAGCACATATTTCTCTTCCCCCCCTCCCCCCCTCGGCTTTCTGGTTCCGTGGGGATTGCTCCCTACGTGTCTCCTTTGTCCATTCGTCCCTCGCCACTGATCTCCCTCCTGGCACTTATACTTGCAAGCGGAACAAGTACCACACCTGCCCCTGCACCCCCTCCCTCACTACCATTCAGGGCCCCAAACAGTCCTTCCAGGTGAGACGACACTTACCTGCATGTCTGTGGGGTCATCAGGTGCTCCCAGTGTGGCCTCCTGTATATCGGCGAGACCCGACGTAGATTGGGAGACCGTTTCGCCGAGAACCTATGCTCCGTCCACCAGAACAAGCAGGTTCTCCCAGTGGCCACCCACTTTAATTTCATTTCCCATTCCCATTCTGATATCTCCATCTTTAATATCTCTGTTTTTCCCTTTCAGGGTTCTTTTGAAGACCCTGACCTGGAGTTACACACTGACTGTGTTTTTTTGCGGGAATGGGACTCGCTCTCTGGGTCTCACAAATGGCCGTTATTCAGCACGCCAAGGGCTCGGACTAAGACAGCTTCACTCGCCTTTGGGGGACTGAGTTTTCGCGGCTCTGGAGATGGGGGGGCGGTGGAAATCAGAGGTCAGTGTCTCTGCAGGAAATCGGTGTGTCATGGGAGACAGAAGATTTCTGGCTGTGTGCCCAGAGACCCGAGTTCTTTGGGCACAGAGCTCGGGAAAAGCAATGCAACGGACTTCTAACATTGTAAATCAGCAAGTTGTTTGTAATGTCTCCCCTCTCACTGTGAAACGGAGACATCCCTCTCCCTTATTAGGGAGAGAGACAGCCTGTGGTATGTCAAATACCAGGTGAATAAGTAGTCTTTGGGGTACTGAAAGTCTGTGTCTTTGCTGTTGCTTTGCTCACGGTTGAGTGCTTAGTGGCGGGTACCGATGCTTTTTTAATGCCGGTGGGGGCGGGGGGCAGGACTGTTGCTTTCTGCCGCTTACACACGGGAAGCGGGGAGCTAGGGGGGACTTTGGGGTTCTAACAGTTAATTGTCGTTCTTTCTTTAGGGCACTCCTCTGTTTTCGTGGATGTTTGTGAAGAAAAAGCATTTCAGGATGTATATTGTATACATTTCTCTGACATTAAATGTACCTTTGAACCTTTGAACTTTGATATGTGCATCCTTGACCTCCTCCACTGTCAATATGAAGCCACACTCAGGTTGGAGGAACAACACCTTATATTCCGTCTGGGTAGCCTCCAACCTGATGGCATGAACATCGACTTCTCTAACTTCCGATAATGCCGCCCACGCCCCCCAGCTTTTCCCTCACCTCATCCCCTTGCCCACCCATCACCTCCCTCTGGTGCTGCTCCCCCCTTTTTCTTTCTTCCATGGCCTTCTGTCTCTTTCACCGATCAACTTCCCGGCTCTTTGCTTCATCCCTCCCCCTCCAGGTATCACCGATCACCCTGTGTTTCTCTCTCCCCTCCCAGCTACCTTTCAAATCTACTCCTCAGCTGTTTTTCTCCAGTCCTGCCAAAGGGTTTCAGCCCGAAACGTCGACTGTACTCTTTTCCATAGATGCTGCCTGGCCTGCTGAGTTCCTCCAGCATTTTGTGTATGTTGCTTGGATTTAGTCATAGTCATAGTCATAGTCCTACTTTATTGATCCCGAGGGAAATTGGTTTTCATTACAGTTGCACTATAAATAATTAAATAGTAATAAAACCATAAATAATTAAATAGTAATCTGTAAATTATGCCAGGAAATAAGTCCAGGACCAGCCTATTGGCTCAGGGTGTCTGACCCTCCAAGGGAGGAGTTGTAAAGTTTGATGGCCACAGGCAGGAATGACTTCCTATGACGCTCAGTGCTACATCTCGGTGGAATGAGTCTCTGGCTGAATGTACTCCTGTGCCCACCCAGTACATTATGTAGTGGATGGGAGACATTGACCAAGATGGCATGCAACTTGGACAGCATCCTCTTTTCAGACAGCACCGTCAGAGAGTCCAGTTCCATCCCCACAACATCACTGGCCTTACAAATGAGTTTGTTGATTCTGTTGGTGTCTGGCATCTCCAGCTTTTCTCTTGACTGTTATAAGACTATTGAACAGTACCCAAGTATGATAAGATTGGCTCTTGACCGCTCAATCTACCTCGTTATGACCTTGCACCTTATTGCCTGCCTGCACTGCACTCTCTCTGTAACTGTAGCACTTTTTTCCTCATTTGGCTATCGTTTTAGTTAGTTCTGCCTCAGTGCGCTGTGTGATGCTCTCATCCCCATGGATGTCAATTAAAACAAAGCCTTTCTCTGTACACAGCAATAAAACATCAGTTTACCAGCACAGTACATGACAAACATGGAGTGAAGGAGGGTGAGAGGTGACTTGATAGAGGTCTACAGCAGCAGTCCCCAACCACCGGGCCGCAAAGCGTGTGCTACCGGCCACGAGGAAATGTTATGATTTGGCGACATGAAATGGTATGAGCCCGCTGCACCTTTCCTCATTCCCTGTCACGCACTGTTGAACTTAAACACCACCCCCCCAGGCCGCAAGAATATCGTCAATATTAAACCGGTCCACGGTGCAAAGAAGCTTGGAGACTCCTGCACTACAGGATGATAAGAGGCCAGAGAAATGGCTAATACAAGGGGGCGGGGGGAATCATTTTAAAGTGATTTGAGGAAAGTGTAGGGGGGATGCCAGAGGCAGGATTTTTACACAGAGAGTGGTGGGTGTGTGGGGGTGAAGGAGGTGTGCGGGGGTGAAGGGGGTGTGTGGGGGTGAGGGAGGGTTTCTCAGAGTGACAGTGGTGTGTAGGAGTGAGGGATGTTATAGTAGGTTAAAGGTCAGCACAAATTGTGGGCCGAAGGACCTGTACTGTTCCATAGTGCTCTGTTCTGAACTGCCTGCAGTATCCTGTGTTGTAGCATCTATTTTTTAACCCTTCCCAGCCTAGGTTGAGGCTGGTTTAAAGGCATCATTGCCTTTACAAGGACCGTCTGACACAGGGATGTAGACATTAACACCTAGATGATCATAACAGACTGTATTAAAACAGCTGTAGATGGTTGTGTCCCCACAAAATCATTCAGAGTCTTCCCCAATCAGAAGCCCTGGATGAGCCATGAGATTCATAATTTGCTGAAGGCCAGATCAGACGCATTCAAGACGGGTGACAGGAGGTCCAGGTCCATCTCACGGGTGAAGTAGAAATTCTGGGCCAAACCCGAATTAATGAAGAATGCTCAACAGTTGTGACAGGGCTGGAATACTAACACCTCTTATAAAGTGAAATCAAGTGACATGGAAGACAGCAGGGCTTTGCTTCCAGATGAGCTCAATGCACCTATGCTTGCTTTGACCATCAACACACGGGGAACCATCACAAACCCCCACATCCCCCGATGATCTTATGGTGTCAATCTCTGAAGCCATCAAGATGGTGAACCCTGGAAAAGCATCCAGCCCAGGTGGGGTATCTGGCCAAGTACTAAAGACCTGTGCTGATCTACTGACAGGAACGTTCACTGAGATCTTTAACCTCTCACTTTGGCAGTGTGAGGTACCCACCTGCTTAAAGCAGGCTTTAATTATACCGACCGGTGCCCAAGAGGAGTACGGTGATCTGCCTCGATGACTATTGTCCAGTAGCACTTACATCCACCGTGATGAATTGTTTTGAGAGGTTAGTGTTGAAACATATCAACTCCTGCCTGAGAAGCAACTTGGATCCACTCCAATCTGCCTACCTGAGCAACAGGTCCACAGCAGATACCATTTCATTGGCTCTTCACTCAACCCTGGAACACCTGGACGGCAAAGGTGCATACATCAGGATGCTCTTTATTGGCCACAGCTCTGCATTCAATACTATCATCTGTTCAATACCTTAATCAATAAGCTGCAGGACATTGGCATCAATACCTCCTTGTGCAATGGGATCCTGGACTCCTCACTTGCAGACCCCTGTTAGTTTGGATTGGCAACAGCATCTCCTCCACAACCTCCATCAGCACAGGGGCACACAAGACTGCGTGTTACACTTACGACCAAGCACAGCTCCAATGCCATTTTCAAGTTTGCTGATGACACCACGGTTATTGGCCAAGTCAAAGGAGGTGATGAATCAGTATATAGGACGGAGATTGAAAATCTGGCTGAGTTCTGCCACAACGATAACTTCTCACTCAATGTCAGATTATAGACTTTAGGAGAAGGAAAACAGGGGACCAGGAACCAGTCCTCATTGGAGGATCAGAAGAGGAGAGGATCAGCAACTTTAAATTCCTCAGTGTTATCATTTCAGAGGATCTGTCTTGGGCCCAGCACGTAAGTGAAATTGTGAAGAAAGCACGGCAACGTCTCTACTTCCTTAGAAGTTTGTGAAGATTCAGATCTAGAATATTGACAAACATCTATATATATGTGGTGGAGAGTATTTTGACTGGTTAATTCACAGCCTGATATGGAAACACCAATGCCCTTGAAAGGAAAATCCTACAAGAAGTACTGGACATGTCCCAGTCTATCATGGGTAAAGAGCCCCCCCCCCCCACCATTGAGCAAATCTACATGAAACACTGTCGCAGGAAAGCAGCATCTATCATCAGAGACCACCATCACCCAGAACATGCTCTCTCCTCAGTGCTGCCATCAGGAAGAAGGTACAGGAGCCTCAGAATTCACACCACCAGGTTCAGGAAGAGTTATTACCCCTCAAACATCAGGCTCTTGAAACAAAGAAGATAATTTCACTCAACTTCACCTCCCCTCATCATTGAAATGATTCCACAACCAATGGATTCACTTTCAAGGAATCTTCATCTCACATTCTCAATATTTATTACCTATTTATTTATTACTATTATTTCTTCTTTAGTATTTGCACAGTTTGTTGTCTTCTGCATTCTGGTTGAATTCCCTAGTTGGGTGATCTTTCATTGATCCTGTTATAGTTATTATTCTATAGATTTATTGTGTATGCCCACAAGAAAATGAATCTCAGGGTTGTATATAGTGACATATACAGTGCCTATAAAAAGTATTAACCCCTTTAGAAGTTTTATTGTTTTACAACATTGAATCACAGTGGATTTAATTTGGCTTTTTTGACACTGATCAACAGAAAAAGACTTTTGCATGTCCAGGTGAAAACAGATCTCTACAAAGTGTTTAAATTAATTACAATATACAAATGTTTGTAAAACACAAAATAATAGATTGCACAAGTCTTCACCCCCTTCAAGTCAGTATTTAGTGGATGCACCTTTGGCAGCAATTACAGCCTTGAGTCTGTGTGGATAGGTCTCTATCAGCTTTGCACATCTAGACACTGCATTTTCCCCCATTCTTCTTCACAAAACTGCTCAAGCTTTGTCAGACTGCATGGGGGTCGTGAGTGAACAGCCCTTTTCAAGTCCAGCCACAAATTCTCAGTTGGATTGAGGTCTGGACTCTGACTTGGCCACTCCAGGACATTAACTTTGTTGTTTCTAAGCCATTCCTGTGTAGCTTTGCCTTTATACTTGGAGTCCTTGTCTTTCTGGAACACAAATCTTCTCCTGAGTCGCAGTTCTCTTGCAGACTGCATCCAGGATTTCCCTGTATTTTGCTGCATTCATTTTACCCTCTACCTTCACAAGCCTTCCAGGGTCTGCTGCAGTGAAGCATCCCCACAGCATGATGCAGCCACCACCATGCTTCACGGTAGGGATGGTGTGTTTTTGGTGATAGAATCATAGAAACATAGAAAACCTACAGCACAATACAGGCCCTTCGGCCCACAATGCTGTGCCAAACGTGTACTTACCTTAGAAATTACCTAGGGTTACCCATAGCCCTTTATTTTTCTAACCTTCATGTACCTATCCAGGAGTCTCTTAAATGACCCTATTGTTTCCACCTCCACCACTGTTGCCAGCAGCCCATTCCACACACTCACCACACTCTGAGTAAAAAACTTACCCCTGACATCTCCTCTGTACCTACTCCCCAGCACCTTAAACCTGTGCAGTGTTTGGCTTACACCAAACATGGCGTTTAGCCTGATGGCCAAAAAGCTCAATTTTGGTTTCATCAGACCATAGAACCTTCTTCCAGCTGACTTCAGAGTCTCCCACATGCCTTCTGGCAAACTCTAGCCAAGATTTCATTTGAGTTTTTTTTCAACAGTGGCTTTCTCTTTGTCACTCTCTCATAAAACTGCGAGTGGCGAAGCACCTGGGTAACAGTTGTTGTGTGTGCAGTCTCTCCCATCTCAGCCACTGCAGCTTGTAACTCCTCCTGAGTTGTCGTAGGTCTCTAGGTGGCCTCACTCACTAGTCTCCTTCTTGCACAGTCACTCAGTTTTCAAGGACAGCCTGCTCTAGGCAGATTTACAGCTGTACCATATTCTTTCCATTTGTCAATGATTGACTTAACTGTACTCCAAGGGGTATTCAGTGACTTGGAAATTTCCTCGTATCCATCTCCTGACTTGTGCTTTTCAATAACTGTTTTGTGGAGTTGCTTGGAGTGTTCTTTTGTCGTCATGGTGTAGTTTCTGCCAGGATACTGACTCACCAGCGGTTGGACCTTCCAGATACAGGTGTATTTTTACTACAATTAATTGAAACACCTTGACTGCACACAGGTCTCCAAAAAACAGACCTCCGTTTAACTAATTATGTGACTTCTAAAACCAATTGGTTGTACCAGTGGTGATTTGGTGTGTCATATTAAAGGGGGTGAATATTTAGGCAATAAATTACTTTTCGTTTTATATCGGTAATTAATTTAGATCAATTGAACTTTAAGAGGAGGAGAAGACACCCACCTCAGGATGGTAAAGATGAAGGAGGATAATTACACTATGGTGGCGTAGCAGCGAACCCGACGCTACACAGCACGAGGCATTCCGGAGTTCCGAGTTCAGTTCCGGTTCCACCTGAAAGTGTGCATGTCCTTCCCATGTGTGTGTGTGTTTCCTCCGGGTGCTCCAGTTCCCTCCCATATTCCAAAGACGTATCGGTTTGTAGGTTAATTGGTGACTGTAAATTGTCCTGTGATTAGGCTGGGGTGATTAGGTAGCTTTCTGGGCAGTGTGGCTCATTGGATGGAAGGGACTGTTCCTCACTGTATCTCTAAATAAATTCAACAAAATAAAAATTCAGCAAGGCCCCATCAACTCTCACCAATATTTATTGATGCACCAGAGAAAGCATCTATCCAGGAGTTTGATACGGCAGAAGCTCTGCCTGCGACCGCAGAGAGTTGTGGACAAAGCTCAGTACATTCCAGAAATCAGCCTCCCTCCCCTGGACTCTGTTCAAACTTGTCACTGCCCCAGTAAGGCAGCCAGCAAAATCAAAGACCTTTCTTCTCTCCTCTCCAATTCCGTCAGGCAAAAGATACAAAAGCCTGAAAGCACGTACCACTGGGCTCAGGGTCAGCTTCTGTCCCAATGTTCCCAGACTCTCGAACGACCTCTTGTACAATAGGATGGTCCCTTGTCCTCGTTATGATCTTGCACTTTATCGTTTACCTGCACTCTTTTGGTAGCTTTGACACTTAATTTTGCATTGTTACTAGAGTCATAGAGCACTACAGAACAGAAACAGGCCCTTCTGCCCATCTAGTCCATGCTGATATTCTTGTCCCATCGACCTGCACCTGTACCATGGCCCTCCATATCCCTTCCATCCATGTATCCATCCAAACTTCTCTTAAATGTTGAAATGGAACTCACATCCCCCATTTGCACTGGCAGCTCGTTCCACACTCTCACCCCCTCTGAGTGATGAAGTTCCCCCTCAGCTTCCCCTTCAATATTTAATCTTTCACCCTTGACCCATGACCTCTAGTTCTGGTCTCACCCAACTCCAGTGGAAAAAAGCCTGCTTACATTTACCCTGTCTATACCCGTCATAATTTTGTATACTTCAATTGAATCTAATCTCACTTTCCAACACTCCAGAGAATAAAGTCCCATACCCAGCTCCAGTGGAATTCCAAATCCTTCAATTCCCTTCATATTCAGAAATCCATTCTGCTCAGTACTCAGTGACTCTGTCGGGAGGCTTGACCAAAACCCAGGGCAGCAGAGACAATTTAACAGTGAGCGATAATTTTAATGATAACTGTAAAATAACAAGTCATGAGAGACCACAAACAAGAGAGAACAGATATTTAACACAGCAAGACAACAAGGTAACTGAAGGCCAGAAGCAATTGGTTGAGGCTTGCTGGTTTGAGGGGTGAACAGGGATTGTGGATGAAAGCTGGGTTTAAATAGGCTGCAGGTGACTGCTGTTACTGGGTGGAGACTGGAAGGCCTGACAGACTCCAAAGCCCCTTGTGTGGAAAATTCCAAGGATTCCCCACCCTCTGGGTGAACAGAAATCTTTCAAAGGAGGAGCGTTAATGATTCAAGTTGAGGACTTCTCAAAATTCAAAGTTCAAAGTAATTTTATTCTCGAAGTATGCATATGTCACCACAGGCATTCACAAAAACGAAAAGAAATACAATAGAATCAATAAAAAACTACAAAGACTGGCAAACGGACAATGTGCAAAAGAAGTAAAACTGTGCAAATATTAAAAATAATAATGAATAAGTAAGTCATAAAGTTGTAGAGTCATAGAAAAGTACTGTCCATAAACAGGCCATTCAGCCTACCTAGTCTGTGCTGGAACCATTAAGTAAATAAGTAATACTGAGAACGTGAGTTGTGGAGCCCTTGATCGTGAGCCCATAGGTTGTGGAATCAGTTCAGAGTTGAGGTGAATTACGTTATCTCCTCTGGTTCAGGAGCCTGATGGTTGAGGGGTAATAACTGTTCAGAACCTAAGGTTGTGGGTCCTGAGACTCCCGTACCTCCTGCCCAATGGCAGCAGTGAGAAGAGAGCATGACGTGGATGGTGGGGATCCTTGAAGATGGATGCTGCTTTCCTGTGACAGCGCTCTGTGTAGACGTGCTCAATGCAGGGAAGGGCTTTACCCGTGATGGACTGGGCTGTATCCACTACCTTTTTTGGGCTTTTCCATTCAAAAAAACATCGGCATTTCTATACCAGGCCGTGAGGTATACTCTCCATTGAGTTTCTATAGAAGTCTGTCGAAGTTTTAGGTGTCATGCCAAATCTATGCAAACTTCTAAGAAAGTAGAGATGCTGCCCGGCTTTCTTTATAATGGCACTTGTGAGTTGGTCCCAGGACAGCACCTCTGATATGATAATGCCGAGGAATTTAAAGTTGCTGACCCTCTCCCTCTAAACACAAAATACTCTGCAGATGCTGGGGTCAAAGCAACACACACAACGTGCTGGAGGAACTCAGCAGGTCGGGCAGCATCTGTGGAAACGATGAGTCGACGTTTCGGGCCGGAACCCTTCGTCAGGATCCTCTCCCTCTGATTCCCCCAGTGAGGACTGGCTCATGGACTTCTGCCTTCTTCCTCCTTTAGCTGATAATCCACTCTTCTGACATTGAACTGCTGACGTTGAGTGAGAAAGGTTGTTGCTGTGGCACCACTCAACTAGATTCGACCAGATTCACTATTGCTAACCCACAGTGTTTGTCTCTGTTTCTCGCCTCTCAGATGCTGCTCGGACTGTGGAATCGTGGGGTTGGAATTGACACATGTAACCAAGGTACGGTGAAAAACTTGTCTTGCACCCTCTTCATACAGATCAGATCATTTCAGGGTGCACCGAGGTAGAACAAGAGAAAACAGTAACAGAATGCAGAATAAAGCACAACAGCTGCAGACAAGTAAATAATGAAGTGCAGGCCTAAATACTTCAGCAGAACAATGGGCCGAAGGGCCTGTTGCGGTGCTGTACTCTTCTATGTTCTGTCTAAGACTAAAGAGCTAAGGCACCGGTGACCCCTGTTTCCATCCAGGGGGCCAGTGTGGACATGGTGAAGGATTACAAATACCTGGGGATAAGAATTGACAATAAACTGGACTGGTTAAAGAACACTGAGGCTGTCTACAAGAAGGGTCAGAGGAGTCTCCATTTCCTGAGGAGACTGAGGTCCTTTAACATCTGCCGGATGATGCTGAGGATGTTCTATGAGTCTGTGGTGGCCAGTGCTATCATGTTTGCTGTTGTGTGCTGGGGCAGCAGGCTGAGGGTAGCAGACACCAACTGAATCAACAAACTCATTCGTAAGGCCAGTGATGTTGTGGGGATGGAACTGGACTCTCTGACGGTGCTGTCTGAAAAGAGGATGCTGTCCCAGTTGCATGCCATCTTGGACAATGTCTCCCATCCACTACATAATGTACTGGGTGGGCACAGGAGTACATTCAGCCAGAGACTCATTCCACCGAGATGCAGCACAGAGCGTCATAGGAAGTCATTCCTGCCTGTGGCCATCAAACCTTACAACTCCTCCCTTGGAGGGTCAGACACCCTGAGCCAATAGGGTGGTCCCGGACTTATTTCATAATTTACTGGCATAATTTACATATTACTATTTAACTATTTATGGTTTTGTTACTATTTAATTATTTATGGTGCAACTGTAACGAAAATCATTTTCCTCCGTGATTGATGAAGTATGACTATGACCGCGTTTGTGCATGGCTGACACTGTCGGGTAGCGGGCGGGCACTAGGACCTGGGAGACGGCCGTGTACAGTCACACCCTCGGCAAGGAACACGTATGCTCAAGTGAGCCGCAGACGGCTGTCGGCTTCCCGGCGGCCGCGGACGCTCCCGGCGCCACATAAACTGCGTGGTTTCGTTTGCGTAGTGTGTTGCCACGGCAGCGGGGAAGGTTCCTAAAGGGGCCTCCTGCAGAAGTGGGGCGCCAGTCCAGCCACAGGCGGGGTGTGGGGGAGTGAATGGAAAAGGTAACCACCTCTGGACCCGGACTTCAGAGTGGACCTGCCCCCCAGTGCCGCTTTACAACGGGTTTCCTGTCAGCGTCGGACACGGCGGACAACCAGCACCATGACTTTGATAATACAATTCCTGTGACTTCCCTTCAACCAACCGACACAACCCTGCTCACACCAAGTTCAGCAGCACTCTGACCACTTTCACCTCTTTGCACTAAAATACTTCCTTCTTTTGTTCCAGTTACGTTCTGTTTCGTAAAACTTGTGTCTAATTTAGATTTAAAATATTTTATTCAGTGAATGCTGCTTATCTGATGCTGTGATATCAGCTACTCATCATCAAGGACATATATACAGAAAGATGCTGGGAAAGGGCCAGTAACATCATGAAGGATCTCACCCACCCTGCTCATGGACTGTTTGTTCCACTCCCATCAGTGGGTGGCTACGTAGCAACCACACCAGGACCACCAGATTCAAAAACAGTCACTTTCCCCAAGCAGTGAGGCTGATCAACACCTCCACCCACTAACCCACCCCTCCACACCCCCACCACCACTACTTTATCATTTCCTGTCAGTCACCTTATGTACAGACAATCCTGTGCCTAGCGTCACTTTATGGCCATATAATGAATCTCTGTATATAAGCTGTCTTATGTGTTTGTATTTATTGTGTTTTCTTTTTATTATTGTGTTCTCCATCTTTTTGAGCTGTATCAGATCTAGAGTAACAATCACTTCATTTTCCTTTACACTTGTGTACTGGAAATGACATTGAATAATCTGGAATCTTGCATGTGTCTGTGATGTTGCTGCAGGTAGGTTTTTCATTTCACCTGTGCACACATGGACTTGTGGCCCTCAAACAAACTTTCTTTGACTTTGACCTCTCTCTCTCTCCCCCCCTCCCTCTCTCCCCTGTCTCTCTCTCTCTCTCCCTCTCTCCCCTGTCTCTCTCTCTCCCTCCCTCTCTCCCCTGTTTCTCTCTCTCTCTCTCCCTCTCTCCCCTGTCTCTCTCTCTCTCTCTCTCCCCTGTCTCTCTCTCTCTCTCCCTCTCTCCCCTGTCTCTCTCTCTCTCCCTCTCTCCCCTGTCTCTCTCTCTCCCTCCCTCTCTCCCCTGTTTCTCTCTCTCTCTCTCTCTCCCCTGTCTCTCTCTCTCTCTCTCCCCCGTCTCTCTCTCTCCCTCTCTCCCCTGTCTCTCTCTCTCTCTCCCTCTCTCCCCTGTCTCTCTCTCTCCCTCCCTCTCTCCCCTGTTTCTCTCTCTCTCTCCCTCTCTCCCCCGTCTCTCTCTCTCCCTCTCTCCCCTGTCTCTCTCTCTCTCTCCCTCTCTCCCCTGTCTCTCTCTCTCCCTCCCTCTCTCCCTCCCCTGTCTCTCTCTCTCCCTCCCTCTCTCCCGTTTCTCTCTCCCTCTCCCCTGTCTCTCTCTCTCTCTCTCCGTCTCTCTCTGTCTCTCTCATTCTTTCTTTCTCACTCTCTCTGTCTCTTTATCTCTCTCTCCCTCCCTCCCTGTCTCTCTCTGTCTCTCTCTTCACTCTCTCTCTCTCCCTCCCTCCCTGTCTCTCTCTGTCTCTCTCTCCACTCTCTCTCTCTCTCCCTCTGTATCTCTTGCTCTCTCTGTCTCTCTCTCACCGTCCCCCTCTCTGCCTCTGTTTCTCTTTCTCTCTCACTCTCTCCCCCTCTCTCTGACTATCCCTCTCTCTGCCTCTGTCACTCTCTGTGTCTCTCTCTGTCTGACTTTGCATGCTTGGACAGGCATGTCCCTATCTCACCAGGGAGTGAGGCCCGCCAGCCACCCTCACCCGGTTTAGCCCGCCTGTCGAGCGACTGGGAGCCACAGGTGAGAGCTGAGGGTCCGGTGGTGAGCGAGCTGCCCCAGAATGGACACAGCAAGCCCCTTCACCAGAGTGAATTACAGCAACTAAATACATACTAAATAGTTAAATTAATAAGTAGCGCAAAAATGAAAATTTGAAGAAGTAGTGAGCAGGTGTTCATGGGTTCAATGTCCGTCAGAAATCGGATGACAGAGGGAAAGAAGCTGTTGCTAAATCGCCGAGCGTGTGTCTTCAGCCTTCTGTTCCCCTCCCAGATGGTGGTAACGAGAAGAGGGCATGTCCTGGGTGGCGGGCGACCTTAATGCCGCCTTTTTGAGGCATCATTTTCTTGCAGGTATTTACAGGAAAATAAAAAAACCTAATAGAATTTATGAAAAACTATACAGAAACAAAGATGGACAAACAACTAATGTATATAAAAAAGACAAACTGTGAAAATAGTAAAATAAATAATGCTGAGAATATGAGTTGAAGAGGCTTTGACAGTGAGTTTGTAGGTTGTAGAACAGTTCAGAGTTGAGGTGAGTAAAGTTATCCATGCCTGTTCAGGAGCTTGATGGTTGAGAGGTAATAACTGTTACTGAATCGGGTGGTGTGGGACCTGAGGCTCCTGTATCTCCTGCTCAATGATGGTGTGAGACCTGAGACTCCTGTATCTCCTGTCTGGTGGTGGTGTGGGACCTGAGACTCATGCCCGATGGTGGTGTGGGACCTCAGGTTCCTGTATCTCCTGCCCGATGGTGGAGTGGGACCTGAGGTTACTGTATCTCCTGCTCAATGGTGGTGTGAGACCTGAGACTCCTGTGTCTCCTGTCTGGTGGTGGTGTGGGACCTGAGACTCCTGTATCTCCTGCCCGATGGTGGTGTGGGACCTGAGACTCATGCCCGATGGTGGTGTGGGACCTCAGGTTCCTGTATCTCCTGCCCAATAGTGGTGTGGGACCCGAGACTCCTGTATCTCCTGCCCGATGGTGGTGTGGGACCTGGGGCTCCTGTATCTCCTGCCCAATGATGGTGTGCGACTTGAGACTCCTATATCTTCTGCCTGGTGGTGGTGTGGGACCTGAGGCTCCTGTATCTCCTGCCCAGTGGTGGTGTAGGATCTGAGGCTCATGCCTGATGGTGGTGTGGGACCTGAGCCTCCTGTATCTCCTGCCCGGTGGTAGCAGCAAGAAGAGAATGGTTGAAGTTCCAATGAAGAAACTTCAAAGAGTCTCCCACCCACATCTCATCACGTTTGGAGAGCTAGTAGCATTATACTGTTTACTTTCTAACTTGTGTCATAAATTCACCTTGTTATTTGTTAATTTTTTTGTGGTAATATTACTTTATGTGTTGTGTGTGCGAGTTATATGTACACTTGGTTTGGAGGAACCTTGCATCGTTGGTATACATCTGTATGGTCAAATAACAATAAACTGAACCTGAATTTAACAAGGTTCCTGACCAGAAATGTTAACTGTTTCTCTCTCCACAGATGCTGCCTGTCTTGCAGAGTGTTTCCAACATTTTCAGTTTTTATTTCAGAAACTGCAGATAGAGTCGTGTGGCACAGAAAGAGGCCCTTTGGCCCAGCTTGGGCATGCTAGTCTCATTTGCCTGAGTTTTGCTGGTGTCCTTCTAAACCTTTCCTATCCTTGTAACTTTCCAAATGTCATTATTGTACCTGCCTGAACCATTTTCTCTGTCAGCTCGTTCCATGTTCTGACCATCCTCTGGGTAAAGAAGTTACCCCTCAGGTCCCTTTTAAATCCTCCACCTTGTGACTTGGAATGAAGTCACTGGCAAGACACTGGAGTTGGTGATATAGAAGTCTTTGTTCAGCAAAACAATCAGCCATCATATTGGGGAAAATCTGCAGATGCTGGAAATCTGAGCAACACACACAAAGTACTGGAGACATTTTTGGAAAAAGAGGCTCATAAACTCAAAGTACATCACATTTCATATTCTTAAGATCAATAGTATCTCACAGTTCCAATCGTTACAATGACATTGTTTATATCAATACTTTGGGTCGGCAATGCTTCCTTTGAGCTACATATGATTTTCAAACACTGAGATTTTCACACCAACACTCCGGACAGCCTAGATTGCATGTTTATCACCACTGTCTCTGAACTGCATTCATGCATATGCAGACATCTCAGGTCAATGGGGCAGTTCCTGGTCAGCAGTTGACCCCAGTCTGCAGCTCCATGAACACTATTGTTCTGAGCTGCATTTTAAATTCAATTTACAATCCATATCCAGATCTGAAGACTGGTTGCTGTTGAAATTAATATTTGCTATATACCATATCTCCAGAATATGCCCTAACTCACCTTTCAACTCAAACCTATGCTCTTTAGTTTTTGATTTGCTGTCCCTGCAAAGAACATTGTGTGTGTACAACCCACTGTTCCCTCTAAGCTGTGCAGGTGCACAGCTGCTCAGTAACCAAAATGCTCCAGTACACGTGGCGTTTGTTACCACACAGCTCGAAAAGGTGAAAGGTTTTGTCTGTTTGACTGAGTTTCATTATGCACTTCGATTCATTAATAACATCAAAAGTATGTGATTTTTCAATGTTTATTCTAAATATGCATGGCATGCATATTGCAAAAAAAATTACACTGCCATACAACTTTCATGCCATGTAAAACTTTCCTACTCAAAGTCAAAGTAAAATTTATTATCAGAGTACATACATGTCACCACATACAACCCTGAGATTATTTTTCCTGTGGGCAATCTTAGCAAATCTATAGAACAGTAACTGTAAACAGGATCAATGGATAATAATCTGTACAAATACAGACATAAATAAATAGCAATAAATAACAAGAACATAAAATAATGTAGTGTAGATATGCCCTTTCGTTCAAGAGCCCGATGGTTGAGGGGTAATAATTGTTCTGGTGGTGTGAGTCCTGAGGCTCCTGTACCTTCTACCTGACGGCAGCAGTGCGAAAACAGCAAGGCCTGGGTGGTGAGGATCTCTAATGACGGATGCTTTTTTCTGGCAATGTTTCATGGAGATGTTCGCCATGGTTGGGAGGGTTTTACCCGTCATGTACTGGGCCAAATACTGTACCTTTTGTAGGCATTGGTGTTCCAGTCAATGTAGCCAGATAGTACACTTCCCACCACACATCTACAGAAGTCTATCAAGGTTTTCGATGACATGCCGAGTCTCCGCAGACTCCCGAGGAAGTAGAGGCATTGTCATGTTTTCTTCGCAGTTATGTTTATATGATGAGTGCAGGACACGTCCGCTGAGATAAGGACACCCAGGAATTTAAAGTTACTGGCCATCTCCGTCTCTGATCCTCCAATGATTACTGGCTCATGGACGTCTGATTTCCCTCTCCTGAAGTCTACACTCAGAGCAAGGGTGGTCTGCGCAGCTGAGAAAAAAATTAGAGGGAGCACTGATTCAACCAATTTCTGCCCATCATGATTGCCTACACCTCCAGAAGATCACGCATCTGCTCCGAAGAAAAAAGTCTTTGTCTATCCAACCTCACCCTATAACACAGGACACAAATGCTGACAACATTCTTATAAACCATAGAGTGATTATCACGGAGTCACTGAATATTACAGCACAGAAACAGGCTCTTCGGCCTATCCAGACTCTGCTGGGCTATTAACCTGCCTAGTGCCATCTGGACCATAAGATATAGGAGCAGAATCAGGCCATTCGGCCCATCAAGTCTGCTGTCCATTTGATCATGTCTGATCCATTTCCCTCTCAACCCTATTTTCCTGCCTCCTTCCCATAACTTTTCACTCCCTGATTTATCATTTATCAGCCTCTGCCTGTGACAACAAATTCCACAGATTCACCATTCTCTGGCTGAAGAAATTCCTCCTCTCTGTTCTAAATGGACATCTCTATATTGAGGTTGTGCCCTCTGATCGTAAATTTCCCCATGAAAGGAAACATCCTCTCCACATTCACTCTATCAAGGCCTTTCAATATTTGATAGGTTTCAATAAGATCCCCCCTCATTCTTTTAACTTGCAGTGAATACAGGCCCAGAGCCATCAAATGCTCCTCATTAGATAAGCCTTTCATTCCCGGAGTCATTTTCATCAACTCCTTTAACCCCTCTCCAATGTCAGCACAGCATTTCATAGATATGGGGTCCAAAGCTGCTCACAAAACTCCAAGTGAGTCCTCACCAGTGCTTCATAAAGTCTCAGCATCACATCCTTGCTTTTATATTCTAGACCTCTTGAAATGAATGCTAACATTGCATTTGCCTTCCTCACCACTGCTTCAACATGCAAATTAACCTTTAGGGAATCCTGCACAAGCACTTCAAGTCCCTTTGCACCTCATGTTTTTGAATTTTCCCCATTAAAGGACTAGCCCACATTTTTGTTCATTCTACCGAAGTGCATGACCATGCACTTCCCAAAACTGTATTCCATCTGCCAGATCTCTGAGAATTCCCTCATCTCACACTCAGAACACAACACAGCCCCTGGAACCATCCTCACTGCTCTACCTCCGTATTAACAGACAAGGAATGAAGAATGAAGAAGAAATTTACCAGATGCGTACCTCGCCAAAGCCTGTTCTTGCTGAAGCCTGATGAGCCAATGCCTTGCCACTCTAACACTGGTCTGCTCACACAATGGCCGCTCCACTTCTCCCTGCTTTATTTTTATTTGCCCTTGCTAATGAATCACTATTTGATTGGGCCACTGGAAAACGTCAAAAACCCATGAATGCTCCTTTTTTTGGATCTCACTCACGGACCTGTAAGTTGCCTACTCTGTCTCTCCCCAATTCAGTTGGGCTGCCGGAAAAAAACAAAGCACTCCACACCCCACCGTGGCCAAGTGGTTAGGGCATTGGACTAGTGATCTGAAGGTTGCGAGTTCAAGACTCAGCTGAGGTTGTGTGTTGTGTCCTTGAGCAAGGCACTTAACCACACATTGCTCCTGCATGTTTATAGCCCAGTGGTGGTGGTTGGTGCAGTATGGACAAGACAAGACATCCATGTACCTATCCAAACTTTCCTTAAATGTTGAAATCAAACCCGCATCCACGACTTCCGCTGGCAGCTCGTTCCATCACCATCATAAGAGTGAAGATGTTCCCCTTAAACATTTCGCCTTTCACCCTTAACCCATGACCTCTAGTTCTGGCCTCACCCAACTTCAGGGAAAAAAGCCTGCTTGCATTTGTCCTATCAATACCCTTCATAATTTTGTATAACTCTGTCAAATCTCCCCTGATTCTCCTATGCTCCAGGGAATAAGGTCCGAACCCATTCAATGTTTCCCTGTAACTCAAGTCCTGGCAACATCCTTGTCAATTTTCTCTGTAATCTTTCAACCTGATTGATATCTTTCCTGTAGGTCAGTGACCAGAACCCCACACAATACTCCAGATGAGGCCTCACCAATGTCTTATACAACATCAAAATCACATCCCAACTCCTGTACTCCAAGATGCCAAAAGCTTTCTTTACGACACTATCTACCTGTGATGCCACATTCAAGAAATTATGAATCTCTATTCCTAAATCCCTCTATTCTCCCACAGACGTCAGTGCCCTACAGCTCAGTGTGTAATTCCCACTTTGGTTTGTCCTCCCAAAGTGCAATGCCTTACACTTGTCTGCATTAAATTCCATCTCCATTTTTCAGCCTGTTTTTCCAGCTGGTCCAGAACACGTTGCAAGCTTTGACCTTTAGACTCTTTCCAATTGAAATCTTTCCCATAACAGATGGCCAAAACACAATGCTGTGTATAGAATCAGAGTCAGGTTTGTTATCACCGACGTACGTTGTGACATTTGTTGTATTGAGGCTGCAGTACAGAGCAGGACAAAAATATCACCAAAGGCAAATAGTGAGACGGTGTTCATGGACCACTCAGAAATCTGATGGTGGAGGGGAAGTATCTGTTCCTAAAATGTTGAGTCTGTGTCTTGAGATTCCTGTACCGCCTCCCTGATGTAGTAATGAGAAGAGGGCATGCCCCGGATGGTGAGGGCACTTAATGATGGATGCCTCCTTCCCAAGGCACCACCTCTTGAAGATATTCTCGATGGTGAGGAGGGTTGTCCCCATGATAGAGCTGGCAGAGTCTACAACCTTCACTCTATCGCACACAAAATGCTGGAGGAACTCAGCAAGCCAGTCAGCATCTATGGAGTCAATACGCTTTCCGGCCAAAATCCTTTCTCGGAACTGGAGAGGAAGGAGGAAGACAACAGAATAAAAAGGTGGGGAGAGGGGGAAGGAGGAGATGCAGCTCGATGACCTCCAGCTTGTTCGGGAAAGTGAGACAGTGACAGACAGGAGCTACAAGGAGATAGTCACCCCAAGGCTACAGGAGACAGATAAATGGGTGACTGCTGGGAGAGGGAAGGGAGAACATCAGATAGTGGAGAGCGCTCCTGTGACCATCCCCCTCAGCAAAAAGTACTGCTGTTCTGGGGGGACGTCCTACCTGGGGTAAGCAAAAGTGGCCGTGCCTCTGGCCCCGAGTCTGGTCCTGTGGCTCAGAAGGTAGGGAAATGAAGAGGATAGCAGTGGTAACAGGGGACTCTGTAGTCAGGGGGTCCTACAGTGAGTTAGGAAGGAAGCTGAGAAGCAGGACCTCAAGGGTAGGAATCTCAGGATTGCTGCCTGTGCCACACGACAGTGAGAATAGGAATAAAATGAGGTGGCAGATAAATGCGTGGCTGAAGAATTGGAGCAAGGAAGGTGGATACAGATTTCTGGATCATTGGAACCTTTTCAGGGGCAGGTGTGACCTGTAATAAAGGGAAGGGTTGCATTTGAATCCGAGGGGGACAAATATTCTTGCAGGCAGGTTTACTAGAGCTGTTGGAGTGGTTTAAGCTAATCTGGCAGGGGGTTGGAAACCAGGATGATAGAACTGAGGATGAGCCAGCAGGTTTACAAGTAGATGATGGGTGTGACATGAATGTAAGGAAGGACAAGCCAATGACCGGGAACAAATGCAGACAGAGCAAAGAGTTAACTTGTACCACAGAGGCAAAATTCAAAAGGGCGAAGGTTGCAGGACTGAAGGTGCTGTATTTAAATTTGCATAGCATTCAGAATAAGGTGGACGAACTCGTGGCACAACTAGAGATTTGTCAGTATGACATCATGGAAAATTGCAAGGGTGAAAAAGCCATTATAAGGATCATATATAGGTGTCCAAATAGTAGCCAAGATGTGGTGTTGAGATTGCAAAGGAAGCTGGAAAAGGCATGTAATAAGGGTAATGTCACAATTGTAATAGGGGACTTCAATATACAAGGGGATTGGGAAAATCACAAGAGAGGGAACTTCTTGAATGCCTACAAGATGGCCTTTTAGAGCAGCTTGTGCTTGAGCCTACTCGGGGAAAGGCTATCTTAGATTGGGTGTTGTGTAATAACCCAGATCTTATAAGGGAGCTTAATGTAAAGGAATCCTTAGGAGGCAGTGATCATACTATGATTGAATTCATACTGCAATTTGAGATGGAGAAGCAAAACTCACATGTATCAATATCGCAATGGAATATGAGAGAGGAGCTTGCCCAGGTGGATTGGAGGAGGATACTGGTGGGGATGACGGCAGAGCAGAGGTGGCTGAAGTTTCTGGGAATAGTTCACAAGTCACAGGATAGATATGTCCCACAGTAGAAGTTGTTCTCAAATGGCAGGGGTAGGCATCCTTGGCTGACAAGGGAAGTTAAGGACTGCATAAAAGCCAAGAAAAGGGCATATAAGGTAGCAAAAGTGAGTGGGAAGTTGGATGATTGGGAAGCTTTTAAAATCCAATAAAAGGCAACTAAAAAGCTATAAGGAAGGAAAAGATTAAATATGAGGGCAAACTAGCCAATAATATAAAGCAAGATACATTAAGTTTTTCAGTTATATAAAGAGTGAAAGGGAGTTGAGAGCTGATATTGGACCACTGGAAAATGATGCTGGTGAGGTAGTAATGGGGGACAAAGAAATGGCAGATGAACTTAAAGGGTACTCTGTATCAGTCTTCACTGTGGAAGACACTAGCAGTGTGTCAGAGGTCCATGAGTGTCAGGGAGCAGGAGTGAGTGCATTGCTATTACAAAGGAAAAAGTGCTGGGCAAACTCAAAGGTCTTAAGATGGATAAGTCACCTGGACCAGATGGACTACATCCCAGAGCCCTGAGAGAGATTGTTGAACAGATAATGGATGCATTGGTCATGACCTTTCAAGAATCACTTGATTCTGGCATGGGCCCAGAGGACTGGAAGATTGCAAATGTTACTCCACTTTTTAACAAAGGAAATTATAGGCCAGTTAGCCTAACCTCAGTGGTTGGGAAAGTGTTGAAGTCTATTATTAAGGATGAGGTTTCAAAGTACTTGGAGACTAATGATAAAATAAGTCAAAGTCAGCATGGTTTCTGTGAAGAGAAATCCTGCCTGACAAACCTGTTAGAGTTCTTTGAGGATGTAACAAGCAGGGTGGACAAAGGAGAGGCAGTGGATGTCGTTTACTTGGCTTTTCAGAAGGCGTTTGATAAGGTGCCTCACATGAGGCTGCTTAACAAGATAAAATTCTATGATGTTACAGGAAAGATACTGGCATGGATAGAGGAAAGGCTGACAGGCAGGAGGCAGCAAGTGGGAATAAAAGGGACCTTTTTCTGGTTGGCTGCCAGTGACTAGTGGTGTTCCTCAGGGGTCAGTATTGGACCCGCTACTTTTCATATTGTTTGTCAAGGATTTAGATAATGGAATTGATGGCTTTGTGGCAAAGTTTGTGGATGATATAAAGATAGGTGGAGGGGTAGGTAGTGCTGAGGAAGCAAGGCGATTGTCGCAGGACTTAGACAAATTGGAAGAATGGGCAAAAAAATGGCAGGTGGAATAAAGTGTTGGGAAATGTACGATAATGCATTTTGGTAAAAGGAACAACAGTGTGGAGAATTATTAAAATGGGGAGAAAGTTCAAATATCAGAGGTGCAGAGGGACTTAGGAGTCCTTGTGCAAGGCTCCCAGAAGGTTAATGTACAGGTTGAGTCTGTGGTAAAGAAGGCAAATGCAATGTTGGCATTTATTTCAAGGGGAATAGAATATAAAAACAAGGAGATAATGCTGAGCCTTTATAAGACACTCGGCAGGCTGCACTTGAAGTATTGTGAACAGTTTTGGGTCCCTTATCTCGGAAAGGATGTGTTGTCATTGGAGAGAGTCCAGAGACAGTTCACGAGGATGGTTCTGGGAATGAAGGGGTTAACATATGAGGAGTGTTTGGCGGCTTTTAGGCTTGTACTCACTGACATTTAGAATAATGCTGGGGGATCTCATTGAAACCCACTGAATGTTGAAAGTACTCGATAGGGTGGATGTGGAGAGGATGTTTCCTGTGGTGGGAGTACCAGAACTAGAGGGCACAGCCTCAAATTTGAGGGGTGACCTTTAAAACAGGGGTAAGGAGGAATTTTTTAGTCAGAGAGTAGTAAATCTGTGGAATTCTCTGCCACAGACTGTGGTAGAGGCTAAGTTCATGCGTATTTAAGGCGGAAGTTGATTGTTTCCTGATCGATCAGGGCATCAAAGGATATGGCAAGAAGGCAAGTGTATGGGGTTGAGTGGGATCTGGAATCAGCCATGATGGAATGGCGGAGCAGACTCGACGGGCTGAATGGCCTAATTGTGCTCTGATGTTTATGGTCATGATTGCTAGAAGCTGATAGGTGAAGCCATGTGAGTAGGAAAAGTAAAGGTCTGGAGAGGAAGGAATCTGATAGGAGAGGGGAGTGGACCACAGGAGAACGGGAAGGAGGAGGGGACCGAAGGGGAGGTGATAGACAGGTGAGGCCAGGTAAGTGGCCAGAGTGGGGAATGGAGGAAGAGGAGATCGGGACAGGTAAAATTTTATTTATTTGTTTACCAGAAAGAGAAGTCGATATTCATACCCTGAGGTTCAGGCTACCCAGACAGAATAAAAGACGTAGCTTCCCCATCCTGTTTTTTATACACATCATAAATGAACTTGAATCTTGAACCCTCTGCAGCCACTCGAGATCCTGTGCATTGGCATCTCTATGCCAGGCCATGATGCAACCAGTCAGAATGCTCTCCACCACACATTGATAGAAATTTGCAAGAGTCCAAATCGTTGAGATGGATAGTGAACAACAATGGGCCCAGCACCAAGCCCCAGGGCACACCACCAGTGACCGACCTCCTGTTCTGTGTTCTGTTGTCTGCAAACCAGCTGGACAAGGTTTCGTGCATCGCCCCAGTCTCTGTCCTTGTGGCTCAATGTCAACGTTCTCTGTGGCAATTTTACTGAGGGTGCAAGATGCCAGATGCTAATGGTTTTCTGTCTGAGTTCTGTGAAGAGAATTACACTTGCCTGGCCATGAGGTGATCCCAGCCCGCCTGTCCCTTCCTGCCCCCCCCGCCCCACCTGGCTTCACCTGCGCTGGATCCCCTCCTCAACTGGCTCCTCTCACTACCTCGCCTCACCCCTCACCCTTAGTGGCATACAGCAGTATAACACAGAAATAGGCAACACTCACAACACGCTAATTCCAGCGTGTTGTGAGTGTTGCTTTGACCCCAGCATCTGCAGATTATTTTGTGTAACACAGAAATAGGCCCTTTGGCCCATCCGGTCCATGCTGACCTGCACCCAGACCTTTATCCTGCCAAATCTCTCCCACCTCTGTACTTAACTAATCTTCTCTAAATGTTGCGATCAAACCTGCATCGGAAACAGATTCCGGTTTAATATCACCGGCGTATGTCGTGAAGTTTGTTGTCTTTCTGGCAGCACAGTGTGCTACATAGCAATAGAGAATAGCAGTTAGATTAAATTAGTCGTGCCGAAACAGAATAAAAAGTAGAGAGGTGGTGTTCATGGGTTCAATGTCCATTTAGAAATCTGATGGCAGAGGGGAAGAAACTGTTCCTGAATCATTGAGTGCGTGTCTTCAGGCCGCTGTATCTCCTCCTTGATGGTAGCAATGAGAAGAGGGCATGTCCTGGGTGACAGGGGTCCTTAATGATGGACGCTGCCTTTTTGACACATCACAACTTGGAGATGTCCTGGATACTGCAGAGACTGGTGCCCACGATGGAGCTGACTAAGTCTACAGCTCTCTGCAGCTTATTTCGATCCTGTGCTGTAGCAACAACCCACAGCTCCCCCCCCCCCCCGGACCAGACAGTGATGCAGCCTGTCAGAATGCTCTCTACGGTACATCTGTGGAAATTTGCCAGAGTCTTTGGCGACATACCAAATCTCCTCAAACTCCGAATGAAATATAGTTGCTGTCGAGCCTTCTTTGTAGATGCATCGATATGTTGGGCCGAGGTAGATCCTCAGAGGTACGGACACCCAGAAATTTGAAATTGTTCACCTTTTCCACTTCTGATCCCTCTATAAGGACGGGTGTGTGTTCCCTCCTTTTACCCTTTCTGAAGTTCTATGCTGTCGAGTGCAAGGTTGTTACTGCGACACCATTCAACCGGCTGATATAGCTCGTCGGCAGCTCGTTCCCCACTCTGAACAACCCTTCAAGTGGAGAAGTTTCCCCTCATATTTCCCTTAAACATTCCACCTTTCACCCTTAACCTATGACCTCGAGTACTAGTCTCACTCAGTCTGAGGGGAAAAGCCTGCTTGCATTCACCCTATATGAACCCTTCATAATTCTGTATACCCGTATAAGATCTCTGCTCATTCCACTAATGAGAGGAGGGCATCTCCCGGATGTCGAGGGCACTTAATGATGGGTGCTGCCTTCTGAATTACACCTCTTTATAATGGATCTCTCCCCTTTACACTCTCAGTTCTCATCAGATTTAAGATTAGCTTTATTTGTCACAGGTACGTTGAAACGAAACGTTTGCGTCAACAACCGCCGCAGTCCGAGGGTGCGCTGGGGGCAGCCCTCAAGTGTGGCCATGCTTCCAGCGAAGACATAGCATGCCCACAACTTTCTCACCTCAGCCCGTCCCCGTTTGGGATGTGGGAGAAAACAGAGCACCCACATATTCATGAGGAGAATGAGCAAGTTTCTTCCAAGCAGTGGTGGGAATTGAACCACCCATCCCTCGTGCTGTAAAACGTTTTGCGAACCGCTACGCTACTGTGCCTCCCAACACAAGGTCTCGCCCGAAACATCCACCATCCCTCTGCCCCGCTCGTGTTGCTGAGTTCCTCCAGTATCTGGTTTCTAAGACTAGTTGCAGGTCATACACACTCCCCCCCACACCCTCCCCCCGGTGTTCCTGTCTCCCTCCCACCAGCCCACCCTGGGTCTCCCTCTTTTAGTCCACCTTTTCCATACCTGTATACACAGGGCCATAAGCATTGTTGAGGATCCCTACCACCCATCCCACCATCTCTTTGACCCTCTACCCTCAGGAAGGAGGTCCAGGAGCATCAGTACCAAGATGGCCAGACTGGGTAACAGCTTCTTCCATCAGGCTGATAGACTACCCTGTCACCACTGAGGTCTCGTCACTAGGACAGTGAACTGTTTATCGTTTTCCTGTGCTGCACACCAGATAGATTTTGATTTATATTTTATTAACTTATTCATGGTAATATTTTGTTTTATGAGCTGTGTGTGATATATGTTTTGTGGGTGCACCGTGGTCCGGAGGAACATTGTTTCATTTGGTTATTTATGTGTACAGTCAGGTGACAATAACCTTGAACTCCCTCGTCATTACCTCAAACCTTCGCCCTCGTCATTACCTCAAACCTTCCCTCGTCATTACCTCAAACCTTCCCTCATCATTACATCAAACCTTCCCTCGTCATTACCTCAAACCTTCACCCTCGTGATTACCTCAAACCTTCACCCTCATCATTACCTCAAACCTTCCCTCATCATTACCTCAAACCTTCCCTCATCATTACCTCAAACCTTCACCCTCGTCATTACCTCAAACCTTCCCTTGTCATTACCTCAAACCTTCACCCTCGTCATTACCTCAAACCTTCCCTCATCATTACCTCAAACCTTCCCTCATCATTACATCAAACCTTCCCTCGTCATTACCTCAAACCTTCACCCTCATCATTACCTCAAACCTTCCCTCATCATTACCTCAAACCTTCCCTCATCATTACCTCAAACCTTCCCTCGTCATTACCTCAAACCTTCCCTTGTCATTACCTCAAACCTTCACCCTCGTCATTACCTCAAACCTTCCCTCATCATTACCTCAAACCTTCCCTCGTCATTACCTCAAACCTTCACCCTCATCATTACCTCAAACCTTCCCTCGTCATTACCTCAAACCTTCACCCTCCCCCACCTGGACCTCTCTGCCCTTCAGCCCCACACCTCAGCGCCTGGGCTTCCTTCTCCCTGGCCTTCCCCTTCTTATCCCTCCCCCAGTCGCTTCTACCGAAAGCGCTGGATGTTGCGAAGATACGGGGGTGGGGGGGGATCATTTTAAGGTGATTGGAGGAAAGTGTGGAAGAGGTAGGGTTTTTGTTTAAAAACACAGAGCGGTGGGTGTGTGGATCGCCTGGCCACACGGGTGGTAGTAGAGGCTGATAGGTTAAGGACATCCTTATTATTTTGGATGTCTCAAAACCCTGGTCGGACCACACTTGGAATATTGTGTTCAGTTCAGGATGCTGCCTGGATTAGAGAGCATGATTTAAGAAGAAAGGATGAGCGAGCTAGGGCTTTTCCCTCTGGACCAAATGAGAATGAGAGGTGACTTGACAGAGGTGTACAATATGATAAGAAGCACAGATAGAGTGGAGAGCCAGAGATGGGGTGGAAGTAACTAATTCGAGGGGCATAAGGTGGGGGAAAGTATGGGGGGACGTCAAAGGAGGGTTTTATCCTACACTGAGACCACCCGGCCAGAGTGGTGGTAGAGGCAGATACACTAGGGACTGTTAAGAGATTCTTACATAGGCACATGGATGATAGAAAAATGGAAAGTTATGCAGGAGGCAGGGCCGGACTTCAGGCAGGGCTAGGCTGGGCTGCAGCCCAGGGGCCCGAGCTGCAGAGGGGCCCAAAATAGGTAGCTATCATCATGGCGGACAAAAAAAAAACGAGAGTGGAGCACAGAAAAGAAAAAATAAACAAGAAAAAGAGGAGCGTGAGAAAGAAGCATTAAAAGAGACATTGAAATTGACAGAATTTTTTAAACCTGGTCTCGATGATGCAGCAGTACCATCGCTCTTGTCACAGTCTGAGACCGGTGGACAAATGGAGACTTGTTCAACAGCTAGCGCTAGCACCAGCGTTAGCACAGGACCACCGTCCTTGCCACAGTCAGCAGCTAACGTTGAAGAGGCAGAGAGCATGACTTTGGGATTCCTGACCACAGAGGCCTCCGAACAACCAAGTCGGGCTGCCATTAATGATAACGTTACCGCTACGGAGGATCCCTACAGCGCTGATCCTGCTCGCTGGGGAAAGGAAACCTTAGATGATTCAGTCCGAGCGTACTGGGCTGAGAAAGGGCCGGAGTCCTGCCAGGATAAGGATGTGGATATCAAAGCTTTGGAACGAGTATACAAACAGCAGAGACATTTTTTCTTCAGATTTCACTTCAAACACAAAGTCGTAAACGGTGAGTACATATCAAGGCAATGGCTCTTATATTCCCCTTCCATCGGCTGTGTGTTTTGTTTTGCATGCCACATCTTCAGTGATGGTAACTGTCAGTCCATCTTCGAAACTGGCTTTAGCGACTGGAAACATGCCGCTGAGCGCATAGGAGAGCATGAAAATAGCGAACACCACAGGAAAACGATACTGACCTGTGTTACACTAGCGTCTGACAGCGGAAAAATAGATACAGAACTGCAAAAACAGTTGGAGTCAGAGTGTGTCTACTGGACCGATGTATTGAGAAGAGAGGTGGCGGTTGTGAAGCTTTTGGTCGAGAGGGGACTGGCTATCTGAGGTTCCAGTCACGTATCTGGCAGGCCTGATAACGGCAACTAAATAGGCTCAGATCCATGATGGGACAGGACAGGCTGAGTCATCTTACTCTGATGTCACTTGAAAGTGATCTTGTTCGGAAACCGGATTTTAGTGATCTGATCAAGGACTTTGCTGCAAAGGAATCCAGAAGAACTAGGCTTTAATTTTGAAAAGCAAGCATCTGACTTTGTAAATATCTAGGCTTGTGTGTCAGTGCTGTTCCTGTTTTTGTGGCAATAGGCTAATAGTTGACTGTTTACAAACTTAGTAAGTAATAAGTGGTCTTTACTCTGCAAGCCACACAGTACAGCAATAGGTTGGTATGTGCTAGATCTCATTTTTCAAAAAGATTGTTGGAGTATTGTCAAGTTTCCTAGTTTACCATAGTGCCATCTCTCTTGTCCTTTTTGTCTCTCAATTCCATTTTACTTTCTCAGAACACATGGTTGAGAAAAATACCGAGATAAAAATGCTTCAGCATTGTTTGAGAAATAAGGCCCATGGTATGTGTAGCAATAGCTAAATAAAGATTAAAGATTGGGTACTTCATACTTCGTCTCCCTCATAACTTTACTAAGCCAACTAAGCCTAGGTCAATTTTTGAGTGCTTTAGATGCTGTCCTTCTAAGAATCTGCATTACTTTCTGTCCTCCTTCTTAAGGCCTGTAAGTTTATAGCCTAAACCAATGTCTTGGTCCACAGCTTTGATATTTAGACCAGTGCAACCTTTGCTCTTGTTCTTGCCTTTTTTTGCTTGGTACAGCAGCATTTTACGGCCCCACTAAATCCGGCCCCGGCAGAAGGGAGGGGTTAGACTGATCTTGGAATAGGTTAAAGGGTCAGTACAGCATTGTGGGCCAAAGGGCCTGTACTGTGCTCTAAAGTTCTGTATTCTATGTTTAAACTCAGTCTCTGGACTTGTGAGGGATTGGCTCTGCTCACTGCACCACTGGGCCACCTGAGAAACCTGGGCAGGGAGATTCTTCCCTCCACCTCCGAGTGTGTTCAATTCATGTCTACCTCCTGAAATGCTGAGAATATTTAAATCATTTTCGGAATCAGAATCAGGTTTAATATCACTGACACACTGTGTGTTGTGAAATTTGTTGTTTTGTGGCAGCTTCTCACTAACAAAAATATACACATTTTCACTCATAATGTATGAATTAATTTAAATAAGTAGTGCAAAAGGAAAGCAAACAAATACTACGGTAGTGTTCATGGGTTCACTGTCCATTTGGAAATCGGATGGCAGAGGGGAAGAAGCAGTTCCTGAATCGTTGAGTGTGTGCCTTCAGGCTCCTGTACCTCCTCCCTGATGGTAGCAATGGGAAGAGGGCACGTCCTGGGTGATAGGGGTCCTTAATAATGGATATTGCCTTCTTAAGGCACCACTTTTCGAAGATGCCCTCGGTACTGGGGAGGCCAGCGCCCACGATGAGCTTACAACTTCCTGAAGCTTTTCCCGATCCTGTGCAGTCACACCTCCAGACCAGCCCAGTTCAAATGCTCTCCATGGTACACCAGTAGAAATGTGTGAGTCTCAGTGAGAGCTCGCATGTGACCCAATCCAACCCTGCTCCTTAGTAACCCATACCAAGCCGTACCATCCCTGGGAGCGAACTTTGCTCCCAGAACTACCAGCTCAAAACCACAGGAGCAAAGAAATCCGGGTATACACTTTCAAAGTTGACTTAGGGAGTTCAAAAGTTCAAAATTCTAAGTAAATGTATTATCAATTTGTTATTGAATTACCACACATTTTGAAATTCCTTTCCATTTACAGGAAAAATAAGGAAATACAATAGAATTTACAAAAAAACGTACACAAAGTCAGATAAACAGCAAATGTGCAAAAGGATGTAGACATTGGCAGCTCCACTACCTGTGGTGACTCATCAGATGTAACATCTCATGCAGCAGGAACACGTTTGGTTAACAAACTTCTTCATGCTAAAAGGATTAAAATGACATGAAAATCTTAAGCAAATCTTTCACCACCCGACTACGGCACTTTTTGGTCATTTTGAATTTACTCAGTTTGGTTCTTTCAAAATAAAAAAGTACTCTTTCCATCTGGGGAGATTCTAACCTGATGACATGGCCATCATTTTCACTAATTTCTCCCTCCCCCACAGACTTCTCTCTTTCTGGCTCCTCTCTTACTTATTCGCATCTCCTCACCTGCCATCATCTTCCTCTGTTCCCCTCCTCCTTCCCACTTCCCAAGTTTCACGTTTATCCAATTCCTTCTTCATCACCCCGTTACTTCTTCCGCCTATCACCCATGTTACAATCAGGTTCATTATCACCGGCAGGTGTCGTGAAGTTCGTTAACTTAGCAGCAGCAGTTCAATAATATGGAAAGAAAAAAATAAGCAAATCAATTACAGTAAGAATATATGTCTATTGAAATTAAAATAGTGCAAAAACAAGAGATAATATATAGTGTTCACGGGTTCAATGTCCATTTAGGAATCAGATGGCAGAGGGGAAGAAGCTGTTCCTGAATTGCTAAGTGTGTGCCTTCAGGCTTCTGTATCTCCTTCCTGACAGTAACATGAGAAGAGGGCACGTCCTGGGTGATGGGGGTCCTTAATAATGGAAGTTGCCTTTCTGAGGGGCCTCTCCTTGAAGGTGCCTTAGATACAATGGAGGCTTGTACCCAAGATGGAGCTAACTTTACAACTTTCGGTAGCTTCTGTCAGTCCAGTGCAGTAGCACCCACCCCCCAATACCAGACAGTGATGCAGCCTGTCAGAATGCTCTCCACGGTACATCTATAGAAGTTTGGGTGTTTTAGTTGACAAGCCAAATCTCTTCAAACTCCGAACTAAATATAGCCACTGTCTTGCCTTCTTTATAGCTGTGTCAATATGTTGGCACCAGGTTAGACCCTCTGAGATCTTGACACCCAAGAACTTGAAATTGCTCACTCTCCTATTCTGATCCCCTTACGAGGAAGACACTAGCAAATTTCTACGGATGCACTGTGGAGGTCATTCTAACCAGTCGCATCACCATCTGGTATGGAGGGGTCACTGCTCAGGACTGGAAAAAACTGCAGAAAGTTGTAAACTCTGCTGGCTCCATCATGGGGACTACCCTCCCCAACATAGAGGACACCTTCAAAACCCGGTGCCTCAAAAAGGCATCTTCCATCAGTAAGGAGCCTCTTCACCCAAGACATGCCCCCGTCCTTTCCTTTCCAGTCCTGAGGAACAGTCTGGGCCCAAAATGTCGACTCTATATTCTTCTACATAGATGTTGCCTGACTGGCTGAGTTCCTCCAGCATTTTGTGGGTGTTGCTCTGGATCTCCAGCCTTGTGTTTATTATTCCCTTTCCAGAATTGTCCCTGCTCCCTCCACCTCCCAGTTGGTTAAATTAAAGTGGACACCTCCTACAGCTCAACTCTATCTGATCCCGGGCAGGCGTTGGCAATCCACAAGATCAAAGACATAGGCACAGGTCTCGGCCATTTGGTCCATCGAGTCTACCCCACCATTACATCATGGCTGTTCAAAAAGTAAATTTATTATCAAAGTACAAAAATATCATCATCTACGAAACTGTAGGAGGGGCGGTACTGAGGGGAGCCGGAGCAAATATCGCCGCCGGTCGCAACGGAACTACGAATCCCAGAAGCCTCCGGCGTAGGGAGCGAATGCGCCTGCGCACGGGCACCACCCCCCCCGCATCTGTGCTCCGGCGATCTGAAGTGTGAGAGATGGTAGCACACAGACATAAAGCACACGTTGCTCTGGATGTCTAGAATCGGTCTTCGGATGTGAAGAAAGTAGCTTTGTCACTGTTCTGGCTGGGAAATTCGTCCGTCGTTACGAGGACTTCAATACCCAGGTTGCTCTGGGTAGGCTGGCGGGTACGGTTCCACGAACGCCATTTCCGCCCTGGCTGCCGGCCGTAAAGTGACGCGATCGGGCCTGTGGGAAAGGGAGTCTGCCTGTTTTTTAATTTTACGGCACGATGGCGGTCGCCAGGGAGACGGCACGCTTCTTGGTAACACGCTATCTCCGGGCCCGCTGGACCTGCGGCGGGACCGGTCCCGGTTGGCGGCAGTGGTGGTGGCCGGTGAGTCGGGCGTCGAGTAAGGCTGCTGGCGATGTGACTTCCAACAGCACCGCGACACTCTCCGAGCGACTGAGGACCGTGGGCTGGCCGGAGTCCTCCGAACCTTCCGCGGGGTGGTGGCGCTGTCAGCCGGTGCCGCTCCTGCAGTTCAGACCTCCGACCGACGAGCGCCGCCACGGGCCGCCGGCTGCCCTGCGGTTCGGACCTCCAGCCGCCCGCCTGCAGTTGAGCGGTTCGGCCAGCGGGAGGCGCTGGCGGCCGGGGGAGGAGCAAGGCGATTGGTCGGTGGGATCGGCCGCCTGGCTGTGCACGCTGGCAGCCGGGCTGGTGTACTGTTCCAGCAGGTCGGCGGGCTCGGACGGTGAGTACCGGACCCTGTGACATCTCAGTTACTGATAACAGGTATACCTGGTTACAGGTGCAATGCAAAACTTACCTGCAGCATCACAGGCAGAGAGCAACAATCACAAGAAAGGCATAAACTGTGCACAATTTGTACAGAACAATTAGAACAAAATTAACTAAGTCTCTTTTTAGTGCAAAGTGGTGACTGAGACCATAAGGCATGGGAGCAGATGTGCACCACGGTGGTGTTGTGGTTCATGTGATGTTCTTAGAGCTCGACGATTCCAGGAATTCAATTCTGGCGCCAACTGTAGGGAGTTTGTACGCCTTCCCCTTAGAATGTGGGTGCTCTGGTTTCTTCCCAGTACAAGCATCTGGTAGGTGAATTGGTTATTTGTCCTCTGATTAAGCTCGTGTTAAACAGATAGGTTGCTGGACAGTGCACTGGAAGTGCCTGTTTTGTGCTGTATCTCTAAATAAAAATGAATTTTCATTCAGCCCATCGATTCTCCTCCGCCATTTGATCACGACTGACTTATTATCCCTCATAACCCCATTCTGGTCCCAGACTACCCCACTATTCTAGTTCAATACCCTCCCCATACTGATTCTGTCCAGGCCTTTAAGTATTCAGTAGGTTTAGGCTAGTGATAGGGTTGTGCCGGTTGGTTCAAGAACGGAATGGTTGAAGGGAAGTGGTGGATCCAGGAGCTGGTAGTGTGAGACTCCCCTCTGTGCCCTGCAGTTCAGACCTCCAGCCGCCCGCCTGCAGTTGAGCAGCTCGGCCAGCGGGAGGCGCTGGCGGCCGGGGGAGGAGCAAGGCAATTGGTTGGTGGGATGGGCTGCCTGGCTGTGCACGTATCCTTTCTGGGAACTTGTCCTTTCAGATTCCTTCCTCTCCGACCCAGCTGGCTTCACTCATCCTCTTCCCCTCCCCACACCTCTTTATTCTGTCCTCTTTCCCGTCCTGATGAAGGGTCTCAGGCCTGAAACATCGAGTCTGTTCCTTTCCACAGGCACCGCCTGACCTGCCAAGTTCCTCTAGCATTTTGCGTGTGTGTTACTCTGGATTTCCAGCATCTGCAGAATCTCTTGTGTTGTGATGCTGTATCTTCGGATGGTGTGTCCTGGATGGTGGGGATCTTTGATCTTTGATGGAAGGTGCCTTGATAAGGGAGCACAACCAATGGTGGGTAGAGATGGGGAGGCTCTGGACATGTACTTGTTGGAGTTCAGAAGAACTAGGTGGTGGGGAGGCAATATCATTGAAAACTACTGAATAATGAGAGGGCTGGATAGAGTGGATGTTTCTATAGTGGGGGAGTCTAGGACCAGAGGGCACAGCCTCCGAATAGAGGAACATCCATTTAGATCTGAGATGAGGAGGAGTTTCTTTAGCCAGAGAGTGGTGAATCTGTGGAATTCATTGCATAGATGACCATGGTGGCCAAGTCATTGGGTATATTTAAAGTGGAGGTTGATAAGTTCTTGATTAGTCAGGGCATCAAAGGTTGCAGTAAGATGCTGGAGAATGGGGTTGAGAGGGATAATAAATCAGCCATGTTGGAATGGTGGAACAGACTCGATGGGCTGAATGGCCTCATTCTGCTCTTGTGTCTTTTGGTCTTAAGTATGTGCCCGTAATGTATTGAACAGAGTTTGCTACTCTTGTGTTCTGGCACATTTAGTTTGCCATACCAGACCGTGATGCAACCAGTCAGAATACTTTCAACAGTTTGTTTTCAGTGGCAAGTCCATCCTCAGCCTAAGCAAGCAGACACTGGCATTGGTTTCTTTATGATTGCATGTACGTGCCTGGCCCGAGACTTGATGCATCGTATGGGCTCGTTGGACTGGCCGGCCTTTTTCCCTGCTGTGAGCGCTCTGACCACCTTTCTGTTCCCTCAGCGTTGGTCTGTTTCCACATCAGAGCAGCGTACACCATTGTCGTCCTTCTACTGAGGGCGCTCTAGGGGAGAGTGGGAGAGTGTTACAGATCGTAGTTTTTCATTTGATTGAGATACAGTGGCCCTTTGAGCCACGCTGCCCAGCAATCCCTGAATTAATCCTTGCCTAATCACACTGACTAATTAACCCACTAACTGGTACATCTGTGGTCTGTGGGAGGAAACCAGAGCACCCGGAGGAAGCCCACGCATCCCACAAAGAGGACGTTCAAACTCCTTGCAGCAACGGCAGGAACTGAACCGGTGTCGCTGGCACTGCACAGCGTTGTGCTAACCACTGTGCTACCTTGCCAAATAGGTGTCAGTACCTGTCCCCAGAAAGTGTCATTGCAGGTGGACAGGGTGACAAAAGGCATTTAGTTCATACAATTTGGACAGACCGCGCCCTTTTTCCCAGGGTGGAAGTGGCTAACACGAGAGTGTGTACAGGAAGGTCAGAGGTAGTTTTATTTTATACAGAGAGCGGTAGGTGCTTGGGGTTTGCTGCCGGGGTGGTGCTAGCGGTGGAGAGGGGTCCATTGGGTGGGTCGTCCATGGCTGTGAATCCCAGCAGTCTACGTGATACACAGACCAGGACAGTACCATATGGAGACCAAGCTGGTGCTCACGTGGCAGAACCTCACCTCGCCACACAGCTGCCGGGGCAGGTACATTTGGGGCATTTAAGAGACCCTTAGACAAGCACGTGGATGATAGAAATATGGAGGCTGTGTGGGAGGGAAGAGCTAGATTGATCTTGGAGCAGGCTGGAAGGTTGGCACAGCATTGTGGGCCGAAGGGTCTGTGCTGTGATCTACAACACATTCTCTCTCGTTTGGTCGTCGTTTTTATTGAAGTAGATACCTGGCAGATTTCTGACTTGCTATCTGTTTGGCATTTCAGTCATTTCTTGACAACAGAAGCTTGTCAAAACCCAAGGAGAACCTGTTTTTTCTGTTTCCAATTCTACATTTGTTAAGTTCGTTGAATTTACATTGACCAGGAATTTGCCTTTGTGGAGAACTAAAGTCAAGTTTATTGTCATTTGCACAAGTATGTGTGTGCACAGAGTATCAAATAAGCAGCAGTCACAAGAAAAATTAAGATACAAACAATAAACAGTTTTCGCAATGTTATTAGGATCTACTCCTTAGTAACAATGATCAGAGGGAATCTATAATTACTGACAAATAACATTATTGCAGGAACTAAAAAAAGCACTGGTTCACAAACTAAGTAACTGTGTGCACCCTAGTAGAGTCCCTGACCCTCCATGAACAGTCAATGAAGAGAAAGGGTATTACCTGGGGAAGGAGTCTTCACTGGCCAGGCCTTCCTTGTGGTCCTGCTCCAATCTCCACATGTCCATAAGAAACTGGAGCAGGAGCCGGCCATCTGGCCCGTCGAGCCTGCTCCACCAAGATCATGGCTGATCTGGCCATGGACTCATCTCCACCTACCTGCCTTTTCCCCATAACCCTCAATTCCCCTACTATGCAAAAATCTGTCCAACCTTGTTGTAAATATATTTACTGAGGTAGCCTCCACTGTTCCATTGGGCAAAGAGTTCCACAGATTCACCACTCTGGGAAAAGCAGTTCCTCCGCATTTCCATCCTAAATCTACTCCCCTGAATCTTGAGGCTATGTCCCCTAGTTCTAGTCTCACCTACCAGTGGAAACCACTTTCCTGCCCCTATCTTATCTATCGCTTTCATAATTTTATATGTTTCTATAAGGTCTCCTCTCATTTTTCTGAATTCCAGCGAGTACAGTCCCAGGTGACTTAATCTCTCCTCGTCATCTAACCTTCTCATCTCTGGAATCAACCTGGTGAACCTCCTCTGCACTGCCTCCAAAGCCAGTATATCCCTCCTCAAGTAAGGAACCAGAACTACACACAGTACTCCAGGTGCAGCCTCACCAGTACCCTGCATAGTTGCAGCATAACCTCCCTGCTCTTAAATTCAATCCCTCTCGCAATGAAGGCCAACATCCCATTTGCCTTCTTGATAGCCTGCTGCACCTGCAAACCGACCTTTTGTGATTCATGCACAAACATTCCCAAGTCCCTCTGCACAGCAGCCTGCTGCAATTATTTACCATTTAAATAATAATCTGCTCTTTCATTTTTCCTTCCAAAATGGATGACCTCATATTTACCAACATTGTACTCCATCTGCCATACCCTTGCCCACTCACATAACCTATCTATATCTCTCTGCAGACTCTCTGTATCTTCGGCACAATTTGCTTTTCCACTCAATTTAGTGTTGACAGCAAAGTTAGATACACTACACTTGGTCCCCTCTTCCAGATCATTAGTATACATTGTGATCAGTTGTGGGCCCAGCACCGACACCAACCCCTGTGGCACACCGTTCACCACTGATTGCCAACCAGAGTAACACCCATATATCCAAACTCTCTGCTTTCTATTAGTTGACCAATCCTCTATTCATGCGAATACATCACCCCCAACTCTATGCATCCTTATCTTATGGATAAACCTTTTATGTGGCACCTTATCGAACACCAAGTTAATAATATGTATTATTTTTATGTGCCTTTTATTTCCTTAGTTATCCAAGGCTGGCTCTCCCCACCCTTACTGTCCTTGCTTTTAACTGGAATATACTTTTGTTGAGCACTGTGAAAAATCTCTTTGAAAGTCTTCCACTGTTCCTCAACTGTCCCACCATATAGCCTGTGTTCCCAGTCTACCTTACCCAAATCCTCCCTCACCTCATTGTAGTCTCCATTGTTTAGGCATAATACACAGGTTTTCAATTGAACTATTGCACCCTCCTTTTGTATGAGAGACTCAATCATACTGTGATCACTCTTTCCAAGAGGATCCCGAACTACAAGATCACTAACTTTACCTGTCTCTCTACACAGGACCAGATTTAAGACAGCACATTTCCTTGTAGGTTCAGTAAGGTGCTGTTCAGGAAAGCCATCACGGATGCATTCTATGAGGTCCTCCTCAAGACTGCCTCGACCAACTTGATTCACCCAATCTGTGTGCAAGTTAAAGTCCCCCATGATACCTGCTGTTCCATTCTGACATGCCTCAGATATTTCTCTGTTTAATCCCCGTGCCACTGTAATGTTCTTATTCGGTGACTGATAGACAAATCCTACCACTGATTTTTTTTTTCCCTTTTACTATTCCTAATCTCTACCCAGATGGATTCGACGTTCTGCTCCTTAGATCTTGTATCGTCTCTCACAATTGCCCTGATCTAATTTTTAATTAAGAGCACTACCCCACCTCCCTTATCTTTTTGCCGATTCTTCCGTATTACCTGATTTCCTTGGATATTTAATTCCCAATCTTCTCCACACTACAACCATGTTTCTGTAATGGCCACTAAATCATACCCCTTCATACCGTCTCCGTCAAGCACGTGGCAAGAACAAAGACAATTGGTTTCTCTACTTCCACTGTCTCAATTCATTCAAGTTCACTGATTTGTAGACTAGTTCTTTCTGGCCAACAACAATAAAGAATACAACTAGAACAAAAAAAGTCCATTTTAGTGCAAAGAGGTCATAATGTTGCTAAATTATAGTGATTATAATAATTCTGGGGTGGCAGGTGGAGATACGTCTCTACCAAAGGAGGTGTAAGGTGCTCTTTCCCTCTGCTAGCCTGCAGGTCACCCTTGGGCAAGGTGTAGCACCTGCTTAGCCCCCCCAGATCAGGGTTACGTGAAACCATGGGAGCAGGTGCTGGATGGTCGTATGAGCAGCCCAGAGGCACAAGTCCTGGTTATGTGATCACTGACACCAGGCAGACAATCTCTGAAAGTATTGATAATGGCTGGGGTCACCCATCTTGTAAGGACACTGCCCAGAAGAAGGCAAGGGCAAACCACTTCTGTAGAAAAATTGTTCAAGAACAATCACGTTCATGGAAAGACCATGATCTCCCGTGTCATTCGACATGGCAGACTTTTTCTAGTTGCATCTAGTTCCAACTGTGCGACAACAAAGACTACACGCACAGGAGCATTTCAGTTACTGTGTGGCCGCGCACCCAGATAGCTTAGCGGGAACAGTGGCATTGTTCAAGTTTGAAAAGTCTGCCAGTTTATTCCTCAAACTAGAGGCCCTCTGTTGGTCTGGGTTGACCATAGATTTTGCATACTAATAGTACCCAAGCCAGGGCAGTACGATATGGAGAGCGAGCTGTTGCCCAGGCAGCAGGCTCCCCCTCTCCAAACAGCTGATGAACCCAAAGGAGCAGCAGACACCCATACAGTTTGGCACCAGAGATATCACAGGAGTTGTCAGTCACGTTGAACTCAGCTTAGAGTCTCCTTACAGACTCCAGCTTTGGATTTTTCCTCGGGGTTTACTCCTGAAGCCTTCCTCGTGAGGGGGTATAGCCACAAGGCAGTGGAGATTTGAGATCAGTGATTTCCTTGTCCTAGATGAGCTGACAAGCCCCATCTGCCCAGAGCAACTGGTTTCGAGGTGCCAGAAACCCACCTTTGTCCCTTTTCCTGTCAGTAGAAACGGTTCCGCCGGGCTCAGTAGCTAAGAAACACGTGAAAACCAGGAGCTGGACCTGGTTGTCAGAGGCTGTTTGAGACACTTGCCATTGGGAGCATTTAATAGGTAGTGGGAGCTCATCCCCACACCCCCACCACCCACCAGCTATGACTCTATGACAACCTTAAGGAACCACCCATAAAACGAAGCATGCTTTTAACAATTCCCTGTCATCCGGTGATGTCTGTCCGTGTGAGTGCTCTGAGACTGATCCTTTGTTGTTTCCTCCTCAGGCCAGGCACTACTGGAAGCTGCTCGTCTGAACAATGTGGCCGAGGTCAGCAGGTAGGCAGTGTGCACACGTAGTTACTGTCCTCCCTACCTTTGCTTTCCAGTGGCTCCGTTCCTCTATTTCTCCCCTACGCGAGAACACACAAGGGACTGCAGATGCTGGAATCTAAGTCTTCGCACAGCCTACTGGTGGAGCTCAGCAGGTCAAGCAGTGTCTCTTTGGCAGGCAGGAAGGAATTGCCATAGTTTTGGGTAGAAACCCAGTGTCAGCATTCTGTCCTTTGCTTCAGCTGCACAAAGCATGAGAGGGACCACAGTCACACAAAGAAATAAATAAACAATAGAAATTGTATAAAATAATACAAGAAAGAACACCAGCCTATCAGCCATCAGGGACATACAGTATATTCAGAAAGGTGCTGGAAAAGGGCCAGTAACATCATGAGGGATCCCACCCACCCTGCTCATGGACTGCCTGTCCCACTCCCATCAGGGAGGAGGCTACGTAGCATCCACATCAGGACCACCAGACTTAAAAACAGTGACTTTCCCCAAGCAGTAAAGCTGATCACCACCTCCACTCACTAACCCACCCCTCCACACCCCCAACCACCACTACTTATGTACAGACACTCCTGTACCTAGGGTCCCTTTATGTCTAGTCAAGTCATATTAATTGTCACGTGCACAAGAACAGTGAGGTGTAGGGACAATGAAAATCACAGGCATGAAGGTATAGACAACACAGAATATAAATTATACAAAATTGTGGGGGGAGAAAAGAGAAAGAGACCATAGAAAAACATAGCCTTCGTTCAAAATGCCAAAAATTCCACGGGGCGAAGGCAGGAGAATGGGGTTGAGAGGGATAATAAATCAGATATGATGAAATGGTGAGCAGACTTGATGGGCTGAATGGCCTAGTTCAGCTCCTATGTATTATGGTCTAATGGCAGTGCAAGAGGTTGTCCATAGTTTTCTGTTGCTGAGGTGAGGTAAGGTTAGGGTTGGCAGGTCAAGAACCAAGTAGTTGAAGGAAAGTTGCTGTTCCTGAACCTGGTGGTATGGGACTTCAGGATTTTGTACCTCCTGCCCGATGGGAGCTGTGAGAAGATGACCTGGCCTCGATACCGGTAATCTTTGATGATGGATGTTGCTATCTTAAGATAGCACCACCTCTGGATACTCCTGATGTTGGAGTGGATTGCGCCCTTGAGCTAGGGTCCATGGTTGGGAAACTTTTAGAGCGGTGTGGGCCAAATGCAGTTAAATGAAGCAAGTTGAGCAAGACACCTTAGTCTGTGTCTCCATAACTCCTGAGAATCGCCCCCCCCTTCCCCCCGTTCTGTCTGGGTGACAGTGTCTCCATAACTCTGGAGAATCAGCCTTCTGTTCGGTATGGGTTGTTTTCTCTGGAGCGACAGAGGATGAGGGGAGATCTGATAGAGATTTATAAGACTGAGAGGCATAGACAGGCAGATGGTATCCTATTCCTATCAGTTTCATTTGAATTGTCTAATACCTGAGGGCATGCATTTAAAGTGAAACAAGGTAATTTCAAAGGAGATGTGCAGGGGGAGTTTTTTTGTTTACACAGAGAGTAATGGGTACGTGGGATGCACTGCTTGGGGTGCTGGTACAGACAGATACGATAGAGGTGTTGGAGAGAAGATGTGCAGGGGAAGTTTTTTACGCAGAGTGTGGTGGGTACATGGGACGCGCCGGTAGCGGCAGATACAATGGAGGTATTCAAGAGGCTCTTTGGTAGCACATGAGTGTGCAAGGAATGAAAGGATATGCACGTTGTGCTGCGATTCGAATAGACGGGTTCACAATAAATCATCAAAATAGGTCGGGTTGAGTCTCCAAAGCAGAGATGTAGGTGTATGTCTCATGATCAACTCCTGTGGTGTACCAACGTGTCGGTGATGTCCCGATATTGCTTCGTGATCAACTCCTGTGGTGTACCAACGTGTCGGTGATGTCCCAATATCAGTCACCAGACCTGGATTACCTCGCAATTAAGTGCTGGCCATTTTACCTGCCGCGAGAGGTTTTTTTGGTGGCGGTGTACATCCCACCTCAGGCTGATGTCAAACAGGCTCTAGATGAGCTGAGGGATGTAATCAACAGGCATGAAACAGCATATCCTGATGCCTTCACCATCATTTTAGGGGATTTTAACCAGGGCAGCTTGACAAAGTCACTAAGTAAGTATCAGCAGATCACCCGTAGTACCAGAGGAAATAACACACAGCACCACTGTTACAATAAGACCAAGAATGCCTATCATGCTATTCCATGCCCTCACTTCGGGAAGTCTGATCACCTGGCTGTACTACTCCCTGAGTATAGGCAGAGACTGAAGACTACAGCACCAGCAGTGAGGACAAGAAGGTATGGACAAGGGAAGCACAGGAACGCCTACAGGACTGCTTTGAATCGGTGGACTGGACTGTATTCAGGGATTCATCTCCGAATCTGGATGAGTATGCCACAGTTATTACCGACTTCAGGAAAGCCTGTGTGGATGAGTGTGTGCCTACGAAAACTTGCTGTACATTCCCAAAACAAAAGCCGTGGATGAACCAAGAGGTTCGTCATCTGCTGAGGGCTAAATCTGTGGCATATAAGTATGGCGACTGAGGTCTGTACAGAAAAACCAGGTGTGATTTGCGGAGGGTTATTTCAAGGGCGAAGCAAAATTTCTGAGTGAGGTTGGAGGTGAAATCGAATGTATGTCAACTCTGGCAGGGTTTGCAGGCCATTACTTCCTGCGAAGTGAAACCCAATAGCATGAATGGGTGTGATACTTCACTACCAGACGAGCTCAATACCTTTTATGCTCGTTTTGAAACGCAGAATAAAACCACATTTATGAAGATCCCTGCAGCATCCGATGACCCTGTGATCTCTGTCTCGGAGGCTGACGTCAGGCTGTCTTTCAGGAGGGTAAACCCTCACAAGGCAGCAGGCCCTGATGGAGTGCCTGGTAAGGCTCTGAAATCCTGTGTTAATAAATTGGTGGGAGTGTTCAAAGACATTTTCATTCTCTCTCTTCTACAGTCAGAAATTCCCACCTGCTTCAAAAGGGCAACAATTATACTGGTGCCCAAGAAGAGTAGTATGAGCTGCCTCAACAACTATCGTCCAGTAGCGCTCACATCTACGGTGATGAAATGCTTTGAGAGGTTGGTCATGGCTAGAATCAACTCCTGTCTCAGGAAGGACCTGGACCCACTGCAATTTGCCTATTGCCACAACAGGTCTACAGCGGACACCATCTCAATGGCTCTTCACGCGGTTTTGGGTCACCTGGACAACGCAAATACCTACGTCAGGCAGCTGTTTATTGACTATAGCTCAGCATTTAACACCATCGTTCCTAAAGTCCCAATTGAAAAGCTACAGAACCTGGGCCTTCATAGCTCCCTCTGCAACTGGATCTTCGACTTCCTAACTGGAAGACACAATCTGTGCCAATTGAAAATAACATCTCCTCCTCATTGCCAGTTAACACTGGCGCTCCACGGGGGGGTGTGTTTAGCCCACTGCTCTACTCTCTCTACACCCATGACTGTGTGGCTAGGCATAGCTCAAACAGCATCTATAAACTCGCTGATGATACAACCATTGTTGGCACCATTTCACATGGTGACAAAAGGGTGTACAGGAGCGAGATGTACTAGTTGGTTGAATAGTGTCACAGCAAGAACCTTACACTCAATGTCAGCAAGACCAAAGAGCTGATTGTGGAATTCAGGAAGGGTAAGAAAAGGAACACAAATCAGTCCTCACAGACGGATCAGAAGTGGAGGGGGTTATCAATTTCAAATTCCTGGGAGTCAATATCTCTGAGGACTTAACCTGGACGCAGCATATGAAGAAGACAAGACAGCTTCTTTCTACAAGCCATTGGATATAAATTCACATGTTGGTACATTGTGACGGGTATGATGCGAAGACTCCAACTCGTGTGGGATGGATGTAAGATTTAAATAAATTCAAATTTCATTAGGAGTTTGAGGAGATTTGGTTTGTCAACTAAAACACTGGAAACTTCTACAAATGTACCGCGGAGAGCATTCGGACTGGCTGCATCACCGTCTGGTGTGGAGAGGTACTGCACGAGATCGAAATGAGTTGCAGAAACTTGTAAAATTAGTCAGCTCTATCAAAGGCACCATCCTCTGTAGTACCCAAGACATCTTCAAGGAGCAATGCCTTAGGAAAGCAGCATCCCCATCTCCCAGGGCATGCCCTTCTCACACTGTTACCATCAGGAAAGGAGGTACAGAAGCCTGAAGGCACACACTCCGCGATTCAGAAACAGCTTCGTCTCCTCTGCCAAACAATTTCTGAATGGATATTGAACTCATGAACACTACCTCACTACTTTCCTATTTCTGTTATTTTGTGCTAGTTATTTTAACTTGACAATTTTACATATATACACACACACACAATATACTGGAGCTCAGTTATTTTTTTCTCTATATTTAACACGTATTTCATTGACCTGCTGCTGTAAAGACAACAAATTTCACAGCATCTGCTGGTGATCTTAAACCTGATTGTGATTCTTATCGTGTTGGCAGAAGGGATTTGATTAGGTGGGGCATTTGACTGTTAATTTAATTGGTTTGGCACCACGTCATGAACCAGAGGACCTGTTCCTGTGTGGTAGTGTTCTGTGTTCCATATCCTGTGACTAAACCTCTTGACCACTCCCATGGCCAACAATCTAAGATATTCATGATTGTTCAAGATTCAGAATTGTTTAAAGACATTTCCAGTACACAAGTGTAAAAGGAGAACAAAATAATTGCTATTCCGGATCCGGTGCAGCATAAAAAATAAGATGAAGAGTACAATAAGAAATGAACACAATACATATAAATGCGTAAGATAACTTGTGTACATTGATTGTATGTCCATAAAGCGACGCTAGGCACAGGAGTGTTCTGACTCTGATAGGAAACGATAAAGTAGTGGTGGTTGGGGTGGGTTAGTGGGTGGAGGTGTTGATCAGCCTTACTGTAGGTAGTAAGTAACTGTTTTTAAGTTTGGTGGTCCTGGCGAGGATGCTACGAGGTCTAATTACAATCCGGTTACGTAGCCTAAACAATTACAACTGCTTCACTGCAAAGAAAAGCTTTGCATTTCTCCAGTACATTTTCCTTGACATTCGCTGGACATGCGGAAATACTTCACAGCTGATGTGTGTGTTTATTTATTGATTGAGGTACAGTGTGGAATAGGCCCTTTGTACCGCACTGCCCAGCAACCCTGAGCTTAATCACAGGGCACTTTACAAGGACCAACTAACCTACTTACCGGTACCCCAGAGTATTCCATGGGAAGGACTTGTAGATGACATCGGAATTGAACTCTGAACTCTGATGCCCCCAGGCATAATAGCATCATGGTAACCGCTATCCTACCATGTCTAGTGTCACGATATAGAATTGGTGATGCAGAAAGAAAACTGGAGGGCCATGTGGGAGGCAAGGCTCAGAATGATTTTAGAGTAGGTTAAAGGATCAGCATAACGTGGTGGGCTGAAGGGCCTGTTCTACACACATATTGCCCTCAGCTTGCATTGTATTGCACTGTTCTGTGTACACATAGCGGTGGGTTCTGAGAATGCGCTATCAGGAGTGGTAATGGAAGCATACAAGAAGCTCTTAGATCATGACGTAGGTTAAAGTCAGTACAACACTGGACCGCGGGGCATGTACAGCTGTTGTCTTCTGTCTGTTAAATTAGTCAGTTATACACAGGAAGATTCTAGGAGTGAACCATTTTCCCCCCCCACCATCTCCCTGGTGGGGAGGAGTCGTGTGGATTCTTGACGAGGAGGTGAGTGTGCCCCTGAGCCACAGACATTGCAGTGAGAAAACTGTATTTGACATGTTGGTGAACCTAAAACAGTCCAGCACAGGAACAGGCTGAGTTCAATGAATCCCATTAAACTGAGGGGTAACCACTGTCTGCCAGGCTGTTCGCTTTAACAGCTGGCTGGGCCGGGTGCTTGGTTTGATGCTGAGATTCCACGAGGAGTGGCATAGTTACGTAGCAGTTAGCTGAACGCTTTACAGAGCTAGCGATTAGGGTTCAATTCTGCCTCTGTCTGTAAGGAGTTTGTACGTTCCCCATATGACCATGTGGGTTTCCTCTGGGTGCTTTGGTTTCCTCCCACATCCCGAAGACGTACCGGTTAAGGTTATGGTACCGACACCTGGAGTATTGTGTGCAGTTTTGGTCCCCTAATCTGAGGAAAGACATCCTTGCCATAGAGGGAGTACAAAGAAGGTTCACCAGATTGATTCCTGGGATGGCAGGACTTTCATATGATGAAAGACTGGATGAACTAGGCTTATACTCGTTGGAATTTAGAAGATTGAGGGGGGATCTGATTGAAACGTATAAAATCCTAAAGGGATTGGACAGGCTAGATGCAGGAAGATTGTTCCCGATGTTGGGGAAGTCCAGAACGAGGAGTCACAGTTGGAGGATAAAGGGGAAGCCTTTTAGGACCGAGATTAGGAAAAACTTCTTCACACAGAGAGTGGTGAATCTGTGAAATTCTCGGCCACAGGAAACAGTTGAGGCCAGTTCATTGGCTATATTTAAGAGGGAGTTAGATATGGCCCTTGTGGCTAAAGGGATCAGGGGGTATGGAGGGAAGGCTGGTGCAGGGTTCTGAGTTGGATGATCAGCCATGATCATACTGAATGGCGGTGCAGGCTCGAAGGGCCGAATGGCCTACTCCTGCACCTATTTTCTATGTTTCTATGACACTTGCGGGCTGCCCCCAGCGCATCCTCAGACTGTGTTGGTCACTGATGCAAACAACACATTTCACTGCATGTTTTGATGTACATGTGACAAATAAAGCTAATCTTTAAATTCAAAGATCTGTTTTTAGAAAATATATATTTTAATCTGGGGTTAATGGGGTTTTCCCCTGCAGTTACCAACTAGTCCACTTGAGGGGGCTGTTGCTTCATCTTCCACAGCGCATGGCGATAGTGATGGCCAATGGAGACTTTATCAAAAGCATGAGAGCTAGAATGGTCACAGTCTCTTCTTTCTTTTTATCCAGAATAGGAGCCAAAAGCTAGATTGCATTGGTTTTAACTGAGAGGAAAAAGACTTGTTCACATGGAGGGCGGTGGATGTGTGGAATGAACTGCCAGAGGTGGTAGAGACAAGTACAATTACAACGACTCAAAGACACTTGGATAGGGAAGGATTAGATGGATATAGTCAGGCTGTCAAGGGTTATGGGGAGAAGACAGGAGAACGGGGTTGAGAGGGATAATAAATCAGCAGACTGAGCAGATTCCGGCCTGCTTATCTTTCAAAGTTCAAAGGAAATTTATTCTCAGAGTACATAGATGTCATCATGTACAGCCCTGAGATTCAATTCCTTGTGGGCATTCACAGTAAGTAGAAAGAAGCACAATAGAACCAATGAAAATTTGTACAGGAGGTTGACAAACAACCAGTGTGCAAAAGACAATCAATGGTGCAAATACAAAAAGAAAGAAAAAAACAATAATAAATATTGAGAACATGAGATGAAGAAGAGCTCAGGTTGTGGAATCAGTTCAGTGATGGGAGGGAACCAAACAAGTTATCCCCTCTGGTTCAAGAGCTTGATGCTTGGGGGATAATAGCTGTTCCTGAACCTGGTGTGTGGGTCCTGAGGCTCCTGCACCTCCTTAGTGTCAAACAGAGTTCTAGAGCACTACAGCACAGAAACAGGCCCTTTGGTCCATCTAGTCTGTGTTAGCCTTGTTTACCTGGTTCCATCTACCTGTAGTCAGATCATAGCCCTCCATACCCCTCCTATCCAAACTACTCTTAAATGCTGAAATCGAACCTGCAGCCAGCACTTCTGCTGGCCGCTTGTTCCGCCCCCTGAGTGAAGAGTTCCCCTCACGTTCAATGAATAGTGTACAGGATAGTTTGTATAGCTACACTGTATATGCAATGAATAGTGTACAGGATAGTTTGTATAGCTACACTGTATATGCAGTTTGTACAATAGGTTTACTGTTAGCTCATGTCTGTGCAGGCATGAAATTCCTGTCTCGCATGATCATAGAAGATCACAGCACAGTATAGGCCGTTTGACCCACAATGTTGTGCTCCAAGATCAATCTAAGCCTCCCGTCCAACATAGCCCTCCATTTTTCTATCATCCATGTGCCTAAGGGTTCCTGATGTATCAGCTTCTCACCACCCCTGGCAGCACTCTCCATGCACTTTCCAGTCTGTGTGGGGGGGAAACACCCCTACCTCTGACGTCCTGCTGACAAAGCGCACAGGGTAAACCGTATGCATGGTGTCAGTAAACATAACGAGTGCAAAAACAATAGGTTGGCGAACCAATCGAGAGGGTCCAGAAGAGGTTTACCAAGATGCTGCCTGGATTAGAGGGCAAGAGGTTGGAAAAACTTGGATTTTTTTCTTGGTATGGTAGAGTCTGAGGGGAGGGGCATCTGATAGATGTTTATAAGATTATGAGCGGAGATCTGATAGAGGTTTATAAGATTATGAGAGGCATGGATAGATTAGACAGACGGTATCTTTTCCCCAGGTTTGAAATGTCTAATACCAGAGGACATGCATTTATGGCGAGAGGGGGTAATTTCAAATGAGATGCGAGGGGCAGGTCTTTTACTCTTGAGTGGTGGGTCTCTGGTATGCTCAGCCTGGGGTGGTGTTTGAGGCGGATACATCAGGGACTTTTAAGATACATTTGGATAAGCAGATGAATGTGAGGGAAATGGAAGGATATGGACATTGTGTAGGCAGAGGGGGTTAGTTTAACTGGCATTTGATTTCTAATTTATTTGGATCAGCATAACATCATGGGCCGAATGGCCTGTTCCTGAGCTGCTCCATTCTGTGTTCTAATGGAATAGTCATAGTCATACTTTATTGATCCCGGGGGAAATTGGTTTTCGTTACAGTTGCACCATAAATAGTTAAATAGTCATATGTAAATTATGCCAGGAAATAAGTCCAGGGCCAGCCTATTGGCTCAGGGTGTCTGACCCTCCAAGGGAGGAGTTGTAAAGTTTGATGGCCACAGGCAGGAATGACTTCCTATGACGCTCTGTGTTGCATCTTGGTGGAATGGTGCAAAGTATAATACGGCAAACTGATGTCGTACAAAAGGGAACACCGAAGTGGTATTAACCCTCTCCCTACTTACTGCCCGTTACACCACTGGCGTTTAGGACAGCAGTGAAGGTCCTCTATCTCTGGCGGTGTTCAGGACTTCTTTCATCATTTCAGTGGCTTCACAAACCCTCTCCAAAGCCCACAGTACAGGTCCTTCGGCCCACGACGTTGTGCTTCAAGATCAATCTAAGCCTCCCGTCCTACATAGTCCTGCATTTTTCTATCATCCATGTGCCTAAGTGTTTCTTAAATGTCCCTGATGTATCAGCTTCTCACCACCCCTGGCAGGAAGGACGTGGCAGCTTTGGAGAGGGTGCAGAGAGGCTGCCTGATTTGGTGGACAGGAGCCTGAAGACACACACTCAGTGTTTCAGGAACAGGATCTGCCTCACTCATTTTCCTGTTTGTTTTGCTCTCTTTTTGCATTACTTTTTAATTTTTTATGTGTTTTTATTGTAATTTATGTTTTTATTATATACATTGTAGTGTACTGCTGCTACAAAACAACAAACTTCATGAGGTATAGAATGCTAGTGATATTAAACCTGATTCTGATCCTAGGTAAGCTGGAGCTATTTTCTCTGGAGTAGAGGGTGCTGAGGACAGACCTGAAAGAGATTTATAGAATGATAAACATGTAGATCGAGTGATTCCCTAGTATGATAAATGATCTCTTGACCTCACACTGTACGTTGTTGCGGCCTTGTGCCTTACTGCCTGCACTGCGCTGCACCCGCTCTGTGAGTGTAACACTTTATTTTGCATTCTGTTGGTGTTTTACCTTCTGCTGCCCTAATGCACTATGTAATAGAATGATCTGTTTGGGCTGTTTTTCAGTGTATCTCGCTACATGTGAAATAAATAAACCAATTTAATAATTTAAGGTGAGAGGGGGTAAGTTCAAAGGAGATGTGGGGCACTTTTTACACAAGGAGCAGAAATGAGGGGCTAAGTGGGAGGGAAGGGTTATATTGATCTTAGATTAAAAGGCCAGCACAACATTGTGGGCCGAAGGGTCTGTGTATAAAACATAGATCAGTACTGTACACAAACAGGCCCTTCAGCCCACAATGTGGTGCCAAGCCAATTAAGTTAGTAATCAAATTGCCAACTAAACAAATCTCTTCTGCCTACACAATGTCCATTTTCCTTACATCCATGTGCCTATCTGAATGTTTTTTAAGTCTCTGGTGTACCTGTATCTGGTTCTATCTTCACCCCAGCAGCGCATTCGAGGCTTCCACCACTCTGAGTGTAAAAAGAAACCCTCGCCTCACCCCTCCTTTGAAATCACCTGCTCATCTTAAACGCATGCCCTCGGGTATTAGACATTTCAGCCCAGAGTAAGAGATGCTGTCTGTCCACTCTCGTTATGCCTCTCATAATCTTATAAACCTCTGTCAGATCTCCTCTCAGGCTCAGCCGCTCCGGAGAAAACAATCCAAGTTTGTCCAACCTCTCGTTATAGCAAATGCCCCAGGATCCAGACAGCATCCTGGTGAACCTGTTCTGTACCCTCTGCAAAGCCTTGACATCCTTCCAGTAACGGGTGACCAGAACTGTATGCAGTACTCCAGCTATTGCCGAACAGTGGTGTTATAAAGATGTATCTACTGTGCTCTAGAGTTTTGTTCTATGTTTAATGGAAGAGGTAAAATTAAGGTTGGGGAACATGGCAGTGTCATCGGGAAGGGAACGTGAAAGATGTGATTGGTTCAGGAGTCTGATCTCAGGACTCGATATTTTGGAGTTGGAAGGGGTGGGGGGTGGGAGTGCTGTATTGGATCACTGAGTGACGACCAGCTCCCAACTCGTGACCCATCGCCACAGTGATGTCAGCTTATCGCTGCCCAAAGCTCCAAGTTAAACAGAGCTGGTACAAACACGGTCTTTTGTGAGGGGCTCCCAGGAGCAAGCTGCCTTTAAACAGTAACAGATTGTTTGGCAGTGGGCTGCAGTCACAGGCGACCTCCCCTCTTTGTCGTGAATGGGGAGGGTCTTGCAAATAAGAAAAAGGTTCAAGTTTCTGACTGTGAAGGTTCACCTGTCAAGGAGAGCATCTGAGGAAGGGTGTGGGGGCAGGGACTGATCTCTAACTCAAACACTGCCTCTACTGTTCCTCAGACTAAAGTCTTGCGGCCACTCACCCAGAACGGTGGCTGAAGGTGAGGCTAAGCGGAGGAGACATCTGGCAAAAAGCTGACTGTCTCTTAGAAAGACTGAGATAAGGAAGGAGGCAAAAATGTCCTAACTTTATGGGCCTCCAATACACAGTCCTTTTCTTTGCAATACTTACATGGGTTCATGTCTGAGGAGTGGTTGGGGCTCTGGGCCTGTACTCGCTGGAGTTTAGAAGATTGAGGGGGGGATCTCATTGAAACCTATCGAATATTGAAAGACTTAGATGGACGGTATGTGGAGAGGATGTTTCCCATATTGGCAGAGTCTAGGACCAGAAGACACAGCCTCAGAATAGAGGGATGTCCATTTAGAACAGAGATGAGGAGGAATTTCTTTAGCCAGAGGGAGGCGAATCTGGAATTCATTGCCACAGACGGCGGCTGTGGAGGCCAAGTTATTGGTTATATTTAAAGTAGAGGTTGACGGTTTCTTGATTAGTAAAGGTGTCAAAGGTGAGAAGGCAGGGGAATGGGATTCAGAGGGAAAATAAATCAGGCATGATCAAAAGGTGAAGCAAACTTGATGGACCAAATGGCCTGATTCTGCTCCTTTCAGAGTTTAGATTCATTTTATTTGTCACACATACGATGAAATACATTGTTTGCATCAACGTCCAACACAGTCCGATGATGTGCTGGGGGCAGCCGGCAAGTGTCGCCACGCTTCTGGCACTAACATAGCTTGCCCACAAATTACTAACCCCAACCCATATGTCTTTGGACTGGGAGGGAGCTGGAGTACCCAGAGGAAATCCACATGATCACCAGGAGAACGCCCAGAGTCAACCCATGGAGACAGACACACTCAGGCCATGCTGGAGATCGGGCTCGAACCTGGGTCTGATGCTGTGAGGCAGCAGCTGTACCCACCGTGTTGCTCTGTGCTACATCTGGCATATTGTATGAGATATTGGAGCAAATTAGTTCATTTGTCCCATCAAGTCTGCTCTGCCATTTCATCATGGCTGATCCATTTTCCTTCTCAGTCCCAGTCTCCTGCCTTCTCCCCCATATCTCTTCATTCCCTGACCAATCAAGAATCTATCAAACTTTGCCTTAAATGTATATAAAGACGTCCAATGCAGCTGCCTGTGCCAAAGAATTCCACAGATTCACCACTCTCTGGCTAAAGAAATTCCTCCTCATCTCCATTCTAAAAGAGAGTACAGAGGAGATTTACTAAAATGTTATCTGGGTTTCATCTCCTAAGTTACGGAGAAAGGTTGAACAAGTTGGGTCTTTATTCTTTGGAGCGTAGAAGGTTGAGGGGGGACTTGATAGAGGTGTTTAAAATTATGAGGGGGATTGATAGAGTTGACGTGGATAGGCTTTTTCCATTGAGAATGGGGGAGATTAAGACAAAAGGACATGAGTTGAGAGTTAAAGGGCAAAAGTTTAGGAGTAACATGAGGGGGAACTTCTTTACTCAGAGAGTGGTAGCTGTGTGGATTGAGCTTCCAGCAGAAGTGGTTGAGGCAGATTCGATTTGTCGTTTAAAGTTAAATTAGACAGCTATATGGACAGGAAAGGAATGGAGGGTTATGGACCGAGTGCAGGTCGGTGGGACTAGGTGAGAGTAAGAGTTCGGCATGGACTAGAAGGGCCGAGATGGCCTGTTTCCGTGCTGTTATTTTTATATGGTTATATAAAAGAATGTCCCACTATTCTGAGGCTGTGTCCTCTGGTCTTAGACTACCCTCTACCACAGGAAACATCCTCTCCACATCCACTCTATTGAGGCCTTACAACATTCAATGGGTTTCAATGAGGTCACCCCTCATTCTTCTGGGCTTGAGTACAGGCCCAGTGTTAAAAACCACTGTAGAGTAGCTGTGGAGCCCTTGGAGAGGGCGCGGAAGAGGTTCTCTGGGATGTTACGTAGAACATAGAACATTACGGTGCAGTACAGACTGTTTGGCTCATGATGATGTGCCAATGTTGTACCCTACTCTAAAATCCATCTAACCCTTCCCTTCCCTATAGCCCTCCATTTTTCTTTCATCCATGTGCATATCTGTTGGTAGTCTGTCAATTTCAACAATGATGATAGGAAGCTGTGTGGAAACCTTTTAAAGTGGAAAAGCCATTGCAGCTGGACAGTTCCACTCTCTCAACCTCAGAAGCCCCATTCCAGTAGTACGAGTGATCGTCACAACTAGAGACTTCCTTGGTGGCACATCTTCTGTGCCTTGCCGTGCCCTTTGGTCTCCATCAGAACGACCTTCCTGGATATCACTAGTGTTAACATCTGCTCATTCTACAGAACTGAATTCGCATGTGCCTATCTAAGAGTTTCTTTAAAAAACCCTAATCTGTCTGCCTCTACAACCACCCCTGGCAGGGTGTTACACACACTCAGCACTCTCTATGCAAAAAATAAGAACCTACCTCCGACATTCCTCCTAAACTTTGCTCCAATCACCACAAAATTATGCTGCCTTGTATTAGCCAATTTTGCCCTGGGAAAAAGTCTGTGGCTGTACACTCTATGCCTCTTATCATCTTGTACATCTCTATCAAGTCACCTCACGTCCTCCTTCGTGCCAAAGAGAAAAGCCCAAGCTCGCTCAACCTATCCTCATAAAACAGCTCTCTAATACAGGGTGCATCCTGGTAAATCTCTGCACCTTCTCTGAAGCTTCTACATCCTTATTGTTAGTGTTGGTCTACCTACAGAATGGATGCAGAGCATTTGGAGAGAGTGCAGAAGAGGTGCTCCAGAATATTGCTTGGATTGGAGCATATTAACTCTCAGAAGAGACTGGACAAACTTTGATGGTTTTCTGTAGAGCGTTGGAAGTTGAGGGGAGACCTGATAGAAAAATATAACGTTAACGAAGGCACAGATAGTTTAGGCAACCAGAGTGTGGGATAGGAGCAGAATTGGGCCATTCAACCCTTCGAGTCTGCTCCGCCATTCCATCATGGCTGATCCTGGAACCCCCTCAGCCCCACACACCTGCCTTCTCCCCATATCCTTTGATGCCCTGACCAATCAGGAAACTATCAATATCTGCCTTAATTATACCCATGGGACTTGAACTCCACTGCAGTTTGTGGCAGAGCATTCACTGCTCTCCAGCTAAAAAAAATTCCTCCTTACCTCTGTTCTAAAAGATCGCCCCCTCAATTTTGAGGCTGTGCCCATTAGTTCCGGATGGCTCCACCATAGGAAAGATCCTCTTCACATCCACACTATCCAGTCCTTTCAACATTCGGTAGGTTTCAATGAGATCCTCCAGCATTCTTCTAAGTTCCAGTGAGTACAGGCCCAAAGCTGCCAAATGCTTGTCATATGTTAACCCCTTCATTCGCAGAATCATCTTTGTGAACCTCCTCTGGACTCTCTCCAATGACAACACATCCCTTCTGAGATATGGGGCCCAAAACAATTGACAATACTCTAAGTGTGGCCTGACTAGTGTCTTATAAAGGCTCAGCGTTATCTCCTTGTTTTTATATTCTATTCCTCTTGAAGTAAGTACCAACGTTGCATTTGCCAAGTCCGAGAGGGCATAGGTTTAAGGTGAGAGGGGGAAGATTCAATGGAGATAGGTGTGGCAGATTTTGTTTTAGACAGGTGTCTGAAACTCGCTGCCAGGTGGGGTGGTGGAAACAGGTACAATGTAATGTTTGACACATTTAAACACCTGACCAGGTACAGGCAGGATTATAGTGATGTGGTTGGCACAGACGTTATGCGCCGAGGGCACACTGTATCTGAAAACAAAAAGGTACAGCTGCCTTACAAAGTACACTTATTATCCAAGTATATATACAACATACAACCTTGAGATTCATCTTGCAGACAGCCACAAAACAAAGAAGCACAATAGAATTCATGAAAACATACCCACTCAACAAAGAAGTTGAACACCCAATATGCAAATTTAGGTTACTTTGGAAGTAACTTAACGATGAATAATTCCTGAGTCCAGACGAAGGGTCTCAGCCTGAAACATTGACTGTTTATACCGCTCCATTGACGCTGCCTGACCTGCTGAGTTCCTTTAGCTTTGTGTGTGGGACTGTGGTATGGGGGAGGTATCCAGTAGACTAAGCCAGTTTTCAGAGCTTTGATGGTAAATTGCGTGAAGTACAGTGAAAAACTTCTCATAAAGTGCCACATCACAGAAACAGGCCACTCAGCCCATCTAATCCATCCCTCCTTAGTCTTCTGCCTAGTCCCATTTCCCTGATGGCATTGCCACTGTTACTGAATGTACGTGGAGTTAATGCAGCCAGACCTTGTAATTTAACCCCTTTGCTTTTTGGCCCCATTCTGGTCAAGCAGCATGGTGTGTGTATGTATGTTGTTAGGTTAGAACATGCCAGATGGGTTTAAATCAGGTCAGGTATCTCTGCAGTGAAGTAGGTGGCTGGGTGTTAACAGTATCACTTAACATAGTCTGCCGCTGAAAGCCAGATGGGTTCCATCTGTCGTAGAAACCTCATGTCAGGGATCTCACCTACCCACCAGATATTGACAGGCCTAGACAGAGCGGAAGTGGGGAAGATGTTTCCTGTACTGGGGCAGTCTAGGACCAGAGGATACAGCCTCAGACTAGGGGGACTTCCATTTAGAACAAGAGATGAGGAATATTTTATTTAGCCAGAGGGTGGTGAATCTGTGGAATTCATTGCCATGACAGCCTCTATGTTAAATATACCCAAGTCATTGGGTATATTAATCGCAGAGGTTGATGAATTCTTGATTAGTAAGGGTTGCAAAGGTTATGGAGAGAAGGTAAGAGAATGAGCTTAAGAGGGAAACTCAATCAGCCATGATAGATTGATGGAGTTGACTTGATGGGCTAAATGGCCTAATTCTGCTTCTATCTCTTATGGTCTCATGCAGCGAAAAACTTTTATTTGTAAGCCAAATACAATTTCAAAGTAGGTTTAATAGGAACTCAATGGGCACAATTTTTACACAAAGAGTGATTATATATGTGGATTGAGTTGCCAGTGGATGTGGTTGAGACAGCAACAATAACTTTTCAAAGGTACGTTGCCAGGAAAGGTTTAGAAATGCTGGCAAATGGCACTGGCTCGGATGGGCATCTTGGTCAGCATAGACCAGTTGGGCCAAAGGGCCTGTTTCAAAGTTCAGAAGTTCAAGGTACATTTATTATCAAAGTATACATACTATATATAACCCTGAGATTCATCTTCTTGAAGGCAGCCACAAAAACAACGAAACACAATTGAACCCCGTTAAAAACCCCCACACAACAAAAACTGTCAAATACCCAATGTGTGACAGAAAAGAACAAGTCATGCAAACAATAAAAATGTAAACAAATAACACACAGAACATGAGCTGTAGAGTCCCTGAAAGTGAGTCCACAGCCGCGGAACCGTTCAGCGCTACAGCCGATCCAGGAGCCCGATGGCTGCGGGCCACGGTCACGAAGCCAGCTCGGCACCTCGGCTCACCCGGGAGCCCGCTACAGCCGATCCAGGAGCCCGATGGCTGCGGGCCACAGCCACGGAACCAGCTCGGCACCACAGCCGTATAAAACTCTAGTTAGGCCATATCTGGAGTATTGCATACGATTCTGGTTGCTCCATTATATGAAGGATATTGAGGCTATGGAGAGGGTGCAGAAGAGGTTTAGCAGGACGTTGTTTGGACTAAGGGCATGTGCTGTAATGAGAGATTGGAGAAACTTGGGTTGTTTTCTCTGGAGTAGCAGAGATCTGATAGAGGTTTATAAGAGTAAACAAACAGTATCTATTTCCAAAGGTTGAAATCTCTAATACCAGAGGTTATGCATTTAAGGTGAGAAGGGGTAATTTTAAAGGAGATGTAAGGAGCAAGTTTTTTCACACGCAGAGTGGTGGGTGCCTGGAATGTACTGCCTGGGGTGCTGGTAGAGGCAGAAAGATTATGGGATTTTAACAGTAGTTTAGTTAGACAAGTGAATGTGAGGAAAATGGAAAGATACGGACATTGTGTAGGCTGAAGCAATTAGTTAGGTTAGTAATTTAGTTAGGTTACTAATTTAATTGGTTCGGCATAACATCGTGGGCCAAAAGGCCTGTTCCTGTGTGTACTGTTCTATGTTTTATGTTCTATCGGCCGTTGGGTCATGGGGAGATCCAGCACAAAAACGGGCCCATCAGCCCATCAAGTCTACAGTGACCCATTGGCTACCCTAATCCTACATTAATCCTATAATCTCCCATCTCCCCACATTCCCCTCAATTCCCTCCCAGGTTCTACCCCTCGCCTATTCACTGGAGCCCATTTACAGTGGCTAAATTAACCTAGTGACTGGCTGTATTGTAAAGGGTTCCCTTTTTTGCTTGTCAAATGTCTCACCGCCACTGTGGCCTTGAGCGTGGCAGAACTTTGATTACTGCTTTGGGAGTACACCCATTACTGTGTGATACTACGGGGGGAATATGAGGGTTAGTTGAACACAGGGGTGGGACTCGTGAAGAGTGGTGAGTGGTTCTGGTTTACTGGTTTGAGATGGTCCACTTACTGCGCCATTTCGTATCAGTGGAAAGGGTATAAGAGTAGAGTGTTTTTTGGGGGTTGGAATTGGGGGTAGTTTATCGGGGCTGATCATGAATAGTACCCCGGATCGAGTGGGAGGTGTGCTGCTGTGTGAGGGGCCCACACACACCTAGATAAGTATTTCAATACTTGCTGTTTTTCCACATAGACAGTTTTATAGTTCTAAATAGATAATTGGTGTTTATGTCCTTCTGTCTCATCGAGTGGGATCCGAGAAGCTGTTGTTGTAATGAAACACCTGCATTTCTTTGGGATGTGGGAGAACCCAGAGGGAATCGCACATGGTCACGAGGATATGGTACAAACTGCACACAGATAGTGCCCAAGGTTGGGATTGAACCCGGGTAAACCAGCTTTACCCTCTGTAGCAGTGATGTAGTTACACAGGCTGTTGCTGCAATGACGCTATTCTGTTGGGTTTCTTGCAGGTTGCTGTTGGTTGGTGTTCCCGTCTCACACAGACACAAGCTGGGTTGGACCCCACTCATGGTGGCAGCCATGAACAAAAACCACAGGTAGGTGCAGTCTCTGCCTCGGAGAGGCCTGTGAGCTACTGTTCATTGGTCAAATTACCTCACTATTTTCCCTCTTTGCTCGCACGCCTTGCTAAACAGTAAATGGCCTCTTTATTAGGTACACCCACACCTGCTTTCTACAGTCTCTGGAGTCTGCAGAGAATGGTGCAAGAAACAACCAGAACACCCAGTGAGTGGTAATTCTATGGGTGAAAATGCCTTGTTAATGAGAGGGGGCAGAGGAGATGGGCTACAGCAGCAGAAGATCACAAACGCACAGGCCACTTCATCATATACAGGAGGTAGACAGTAATGTGGCCGCTGAGTGTAGATCATAATACAGTGCAGCACAGTACAGGCCTTTCAGCCTACAATGTCTTATAACCTGCTCTGAGATCACTCCCACACAGCCTTCCGTTTTTCTTTCATCCACGTGCCTCTCTCTTAAATGTCCCTAAAGTATTTGTCTCTACCACCACCCCTAACAGGGCATTCTACACACCCACCACTGTCTGTCTGACGACATCCCCCTTATACTTTTCTCCAATCACCTTAAAATGATGGTCCCTTGTACTGGCCACTTCCACCCTGGGAAAAATGCCACTTATCATCTCATACACCTCAAGCGCATTGTACATTTCTTTGGGTATTTTTCTCTGAGGCTCTTATACAAAGAGGAAAATCTTGGATCTGAGAAAGATTTTGGACTCTGGGCTGAAGCTGTATGTTCTTCACACGCTTATCCATTCATCACTGGGGGTAGGTTTGTCTTCTCCAAGTGCTGTGGATTCTGAATTAATAAGGTTGTGGGGTGTCTTCCTGGATGGTGCTGGGGGATACTGTTTCTACTTTGAAATCCAAATTCGATTTGTGAGCCTCTGCGCAAATTTGCTTTCGAGTCTCGCTGACCCCGGAGAAAGAAACTTTTATCCGATCATCTCCAGTTCATAAGCACAAGGCTTTAATGTCTCCGAACAAAGCCGTCGTCAGACCTGAACACAAAAGAGGCAGGATCCACGCTCTCCGATGCTGTGTGTGCACGTGCTTTAGTCTTGCGGTGGTGGGAACCTCTGTTCTCATGTTTACTTTAGTTTGTTTTTTGATGTCCTTTAGTCCCTCTGCTTGTGTGCACGCAGCCTCTTCAGAAGAACGACCTTTGATGCATCACGCCTGTAAGAATATGGAGAGAGGAACAGGGGGTGGAAGGGCCACAGAGCTGCACATTGAGGGAGGACGTGCCTCTTTCTACTGCTTTGAAGTCCAAACTAGAATGTTTGTGATTGAAAACACCAAGGGAAAAAGTTCAGGAGGCTGAAAGCCATTTTCTGGCACTTTGTGTAAAGTAGCTGTGAAGGAGAGGACTAGATGAACAGCGATGAACTGTAACTTCTATCTGCTGTTGGATTGAGGGGAGCCGGTGAGACCTATCTTTGAATCAGTCTGTAATTCAGCACTCAGGCTAACTGTTCCTGGTCAAATCTCCACACACTAACCCACCCTTCGACAACCCCCTCCACCACTACTTTACCATTTCCTGTCAGTCACCTTATGTACAAACACTACTGTGCTTCACTCTATAGACGTACAGTCAAACTATGTATATAAGCTATCTTATGTATTTGTATTAATTACTTCTTTTATTATTGTGTTCTTTATCTTGCTGTGTTTTTTTGTGCTGTATCAAATCCAGAGTAACAATTATTTGATTCTACTTCATACAAACCCCATTTCCAAAAAAGTTGGGATATTTTCCAAAATGCAATAAAAACAAAAATCTGTGATATGTTAATTCACGTGAATCTTTATTTAACTGACAAAAGTACAAAGAAAAGATTTTCAATAGTTTTACTGACCAACTTAATCGTATTTTGTAAACATACACAAATTTAGAATTTGATGGCTGCAACACACTTAACAAAAGTTGGGACAGAGGCATGTTTACCATTGTGTTACATCACCTTTCCTTTTAATAACACTTTTTAATCGTTTTGGAACTGAGGATACTAATTGTAATAGATTTGCAATTGGAAATTTTGTCCATTCTTGCTTGATATAAGACTTCAGCTGCTCAACAGTCTGTGGTCTCCGTTGTCTGATTCTCCTCTTCATGATGCGCCATACATTTTCAATAGGAGTTAGATCTGGACTGTCAGCAGGCCAGTCAAGCACATGAACTCTGTGTCGACAAAGCCATGCTGTTGCAGCCCGTGCAGAATGTGGTCGGGAAGAGACGTCGCCTTGATGGCAACATATGTCTCTCTAAAATCCTAATATACACCTCAGAGTCAATGGTACCTTCACATACATCCAACTCACCCATGCCGTGGGCACTGATGCACCCCCATACCATCACAGATGCTGGCTTTTGCACCTCTCGCTGATAACAATCTGGATGGTCGTTTTCATCTTTGGCACGGAGAACTCAACACCTGTTTTTTCCGAAAACTAGCTGAAATGTGGACACATCTGACCACAGCACATGGTTCCACAGTCCTTTGGTCCATCTGAGATGAGCTCGGGCCCAGAGAACTCGTCAGCATTTCTGCATAGAGTTGATGTATGGTTTCCTCCTTGCATAATACAGTTTCAAGTTGCATTTCTGGATGCAGCAACGGACTGTGTTGAGTGACGATGGTTTTCCAAAGTACTCCCGAGCCCAGGTGGCTATAATTGTCACAGTAGCATGACGGTTTCTTAGGCAGTGCCGCCTGAGGGCTCGAAGATCACGCACATTCAACAGTGGTTTCTGACCTTGCCCTTTATGCACTGAAATGTCTCTGAATTCTCTGAATCTTTTCACAATATTATGTACTGTAGATGTTGACAGACCTAAATTCTCTGCAATCTTGCGTTGAGAAATGTTCCTTTTGAACTGACTAACAATTCTCTCATGAATTTTGGCACAAAGGGGTGAGCCACAACCCATCCTTGCTTGCAAAGACTGAGCCTTTGATGGACGCTACTTTTATACCCAGTCATAATATCTCACCTGCTACCAATTAGCCTGCTTAATGTGGAGTCTTCCTGTGGTGTTACTTGAATATTCTGTGCACTTTTCAATCTTATTTTAACTCTGTCCCAACTTTTGTTGAGTGTGTTGCAGCCATCAAATTCTAAATTTGTGTATGTTTACAAAATACAATTAAGTTGGTCAGTAAAACTATTGAAAATCTTTTCTTTGTACTTTTGTCAGTTAAATAAAGGTTCACGTGAATTAACATATCACAGATTTTTGTTTATTGCATTTTGGAAAATATCCCAACTTTTCTGGAAATGGGGTTTGTAATTGTGTATTGGAAATCACATCAAATTATCAGAAGTCTTGAAAAAACTCTCAGGTGCACATTTGTGAGTTATGTATTTAACTGAGCTCTCTTTATCTAATTTTAGGACTTACATGAAGATCTGATCACATTTTAGGTCATATTTATGCAGAAGTAGAGAAAATTCTACAGGATTCACAAACTTTTTAGCACCATCGTATGTATTATAGACATCGCATGTATAATATCATACATGACTGACCATACTGGTCACACAATGGCAGAGACTCACATGTACATAGAGCACAGAATGGTACAGCACTGTACTAGACCAAGTGGATGTGGAGAGGATGTTTCCTGTATTGGGGGAACCTGGGACCAGAGGGCACAGCCTCAGAACAGAGGAGTGTCCAGTTAGAACAGAGATGAGGAGGAACTTCTTTAGCCAGAGTAGTGAATCTGTGGAATTCATTGCCACAGATGGATGTGTAGGCCACATCATTGAGTATATTTAAAGTAGAGGTTGATAGATTCTTGATGAGTTAGGGTATCAAACGTTGTGGGGAGAAGGCAGGAGAATGGGATTGAGAGGGATAATAAATCAGCTGTGATGGAATGGTGGAGAGTCTCGATGGGCTGAATGGCCTAAGTCTGCTCCTATGTGTTATGGTGCTGTAGCACTACAACAGGCCCTTTAGTCCACCATGTCTGTGCTAAACACGATGCCAAAATAACTACATTTCTGCCTGCACCTTCTCCATTTCCCTCCTGTCCCTCTACATTCTTGAGTCCATCTCACAACCTCTTAAAAACCATTACTGTATCTGATTCCACTACCTCCTCTTGCAGCCTGATACAAGCACCCACTCTCTGTGTTTAAAGCAAAACTTACCCTGAACATAGAGCGTAAAACATAAAACATCAAACATATTGTAGGCCCTTCGGCCCATGATGTGCCGAAATTTCAACCTATTCCAAGATCAATCTAACCCTTCCCTCCCACATAGCCCTCCATTATTCTATCATCCATGTGCCAGAAAGTTTGTGAATCCTGTAGAATTTTCTCTATTTCTGCATAAATCTGACCTAAAATGTGATCAGATCCTCGTGGAAGACCTAAAACTAGAACCATAGAAGACTACAGCACAGAAAATAGGCCACTCAGCCCCTCCAGTCTGTGCCAAAATGTTATTCTGCTAATCTCATTGACCTGCACCCAGTCCATAACCCTCCAGACCTCTCCCATCCACGTACCTATCCAATTTATTCTTAAAAGTTAAGAGTGAGCCCGCATTTACCACGTCAGATGGCTGCTCGTTCCATACTCCCACCACTCTCTGAGTGAAGAAGTTCCCCCTAATGTTCCCCCTAAACCTTTCCCCTTTCACCCTAAAGCCATGTCCTCTTGTATTTATCTCTCCTAATCTAAGTTGAAAGAGCCTATTCACATTTACTCTGTCTATACCCCTCATAATTTTGTAAACCTCTATCAAATCTCCCCTCATTCTTCTATGCTCCAAGGAATAAAGTCCTAACCTGTTCAATCTTTCCCTGTAACTCAACTCCTGAAGACCTAGCAACATCCTAGTAAATCTTCTCTGCACTCTTTCAGTCTTACTGATATCCTTCCTATAGTTAGGTGACCAGAACTGCACACAATACTCCAAATCTGGCCTCACCAATGCCTTATACAACCTCCCCATAACATCCCAACTCCTATACTCAATACTTTGATTTATGAATGCCAGGATGCCAAAAGCCTTCTTTACAACCCTGTCTACCTGTGGCACCACTTTCAGGGAATTATGTATCTGACCTCCCAGATCCCTTTGTTCCTCTGCACTCCTCAGTGCCCTACCATTTACTGTGTATGTCCTACCCTGATTTGTCCTTCCAAAATGCAACACCTCACACTTTCTGCATTAAATTCCATTTGCGATTTTCTGGCCCATTTTTCCAGTTGGTCCAGATCCCTCTGCAACCTTTGAAAGCCTTCCTCGCTGTCCACAACGCCTCCAATCTTCATATCATCAGCAAACTTGCTGATCCCATTTACCACATTATTGTCAAGATCACTGATAATTGATAAAACTAGATAAAGAGAACTCTATTAAATAAATAACACAACATTATACCTGTTCACTTATTTATTGAGAAAAATATCTAACATTACATGTATTTGTTGGAAGAAATATGTCAACCTTTGCTTTCAGTAACTGGTGTGACTCCCCCCCCCCCCGCCCCCATACAGCAATAACTTCAACCAAATGTTTCTGGTAGCTGTTGACCAGTCCTGCACATCAGTTTGGAGGGATTTTGGGCCATTCCTCCTTACAAAACTGCTTCAACTCTAGAATGTTGGTGGGCGTCCTTGCATGAACTGCTTGCTTCAGGTCCTTCCACAACATTTCTATAGGTTTAAGGTCAGAACTTTGGTTTGGCCATTCCAAAACATGAATGTTCTTTTTAAACCATTCTCTTGTTGATTTACTCGGGTCATTGTCTTATTGCATTATCCAACTTCTATTAAGCTTCAGGTGATGGACTGCTACCCTGTGATTCTCCTGGAAGGTATCTTGGTACAATTTTGAATTCATTGTTCCCTCAACAATTGCAAGCTGTCCAGGTGCTTCATAGTTGGGATGAGGTTTGATGTTGGTGTGCAGTGCCCTTTTTCCTCCAAACATAGCAATGTGCATTTCTACCAAAAAGTTCAACTTTTGTCTCATCTGTCAACAGAATATTGTCCCAGAAGCATTGTGGAACACCCAGGTGGTCTTTTGCAAACCTGAGATGTGCAGCAATTTTTTTGGAAAGCAGTGGTTTCCTCCATGGGATCCTTCTATGAACACCATTTTTGTTCAGTGTTTTTCTTGTAGTGGACACGTGAACAGAGACTTTAGTAAGTTCTAGAGATTTCTGAAAGTCTTATGCTATTACCCTTGGATTCTTTTTCACCTTCTTCAACATTGCACATTGTGCTGTTGGTGTGATCTTTGCAGGATGTCCAATCCTAGGGAGAGTAGCAACAGGACTGAGTTTCCTCCATTTTAGACAATCTCTCTTACTGTGGACTGATGAACACTTAGGTCAAGAGAAATGTGTTTGTAGCTTTTCCAGTTCCATGCATCTCGACAATTTTTCTTCTGAGGTCCTCTTGAAAATTGTTTTGATCAAGGCATGGTGTACATAAACAGATCTTTTTTGAGAAGAATAGGCTCTGTCAGTAACCTGACTTTCTGTGCCTTTTTTATAGGGCAGGGCACCTCTACAACCCACACCTCCAATTTCATCTCATTGATTGAAACACCTGACTCTTAATAGTTTTTGTAGAAGGCATTACCCCAGAGGCTCACATACTTTTTCCAACAAATACATGTAATATTAGATCATTTTTCTCAATAAATAAATGAACAAGAATAATGTTTTTGTGTTATTTATTTAATTGGATTCTCTTTATCTACAAACTTTGTAAGTCTTGCGTGAAGGTCTGATCACATTTTAGGTCCTAGTTATGCAGAAATAGAGAAAATTCTACAGGGTTCACAAACTTTCTAGCACCATTGTAAGAGTGTCTTAAATGTCCCTAATGTATTTGCTTCTACCACCACCCCTAACAGGGCATTCCACACACCCAATACTCTCTGTAAAGAGCCTATATAACCTATTCCCCTTATACTCTCTTCCAATCATTGTAAAATATACCCTTCTTGTAGTAGCCATTTCCACCCTGGGAAAATGTCTCTGGCTGTCCACTCAATCAAAAAAATGGCTCGTATCATCTTATACACCTCTCATCTTGAATGCTATCCCCTCTTTCAAAGTGAAATCAAGCAACATAGGTGATGTCCAGAGAGCTTGATGCCTTCTATGTTCGCCTTGACCATCAAAGTATGTAGGAAGCATTACAAACTCCCACAGCCACTGACAGTCAGTTCAGATTGGCAACAACATCTCTTCCACAATCTCCATCAACACGGGTGCACCATAAGGCAGTGTGCTTAGCCCCTTGCTCTACCCACGTTTTGTTTCACTTATGACTGTGAGGCTAAGCACAGCTCCAATGCCATATTTTAGTTTGCTGGCGACACCACTATCATAGACTGAATCAAAGATGGTGACAAATCAGCATATAGGAGGGAGATTGAAATTCTGGCTGAGTGCTACCACATCAACAACTTCTACTCAATGTCAGCAACACCAACGTGCTAATTATTGACTTCACAAGGAGGAAACCAGAGGTCCATGCACCAGTCCTCATTGGGGGATCAGAGGTGGAGAGTGTCAACAACTTTAAATTGCTCGGTGTTATCATTTCAGGGGACCTGTCCTGGACCCAGCACTAAGTGCAATTACAACAAAAGCACAGCAGTGCCTGTACTTCCTTAAAAGTTTGTGAAGATTTGACATGACATCTGAAACTTTGACAAACTTCTACAGATGCGTGGTGGAGATTATATTGACTGGTTGATATTGAAACACCAATGCCCTTGAACGGAAAATCCTACAAAGAGTAGTGGATATGACCTAGTCCATTATGGGTAAAGTCCTCCCACCATTGAGCACACCTTCATAGTGTTGTTGCAGGAAGCCAGCATCCATCATCAGGGACCTTCACCACCAGCTTCAGGAACAGTTACTACCTCTCAACCATCAGGCTCCTGACCCAGAGGGGATAACTTCCCTCGCTCCATCACTGATCTGTTCCCACAACCTATGGACTCACTTTCAAGGACTCTTGATCTCATATTCTTGATAATTATTGCTTATTTACTTACTATTTTTTCTTTCTTTTTGTACTTGCATAGTTTGTTGCCTTTTGTTTACTGGGTGACTACCCTGTTGGTGCGGTCTTTCATTATGGTTATTGGGTTTATTGTGTGAGCCCACAAGACAACGGATCTCAGGGCTGTATATGGTGACATGTACGCTATGTACTTTGATGATAAATTTACTTTGAGCTTTGAAAAGCCCTGGCTCACTCAACCTTTCCTCATAAGACATGCTCTCTATTCCTGGTCACATCGTGGTAAATCTTTGCACCCTTTCTAAATACATATGGAACATTACCCTACCCCTCACCCTAAATGCATGACCTTGAGTCCTTGTCACCTTAAATGCATGATCTGGAGTCCAGGCCACCTGGGAAAGAGACCCTGACACTCTACCCTTTTCACTGCCTCTTACAACTTTATAAACTTCAGCCTCCAGTGCTCCAGAGAAAACTACCCAAATCCCTCCAGCCTCTGAACATGAGATTCTAGATAATGGAAATATTGAGCAGCACACACAAAATGCATCAGGAGCTCAGCAGGTGAGGCAGCATTTATAGGTAGGAATTAAACCTGATTAGTCTCCAACCCAATGGCATTAACACTGAGATCTCTAACTTCCAGTGACCACTCCCTTCTGTTCCCCCACCCCCACCTTTGCTTTCCTTCATTCCTGTGGCCCTCTCACTCCTCCTCCTCCCCTGCCCTCATGGTCTGCCCATCACCTCCCTCTGCTTCCATACACATCTCCCCTTTCTCCTGACGTCCACTCTCCTCTCCTATCAGATTCCTTCTTCAGCTCTTTAACACTTCCCACCTATCACCTCCCAGCTTCTTGTTTCATCCTCCCTCCCCCACCAAATCCACCTTCACCTACCCTGCCAGGTTGTACTCCTCCCACTTCCTCCACCTTATTCTGGCTTCTGCCCCCTTCCTTTCCAGTCCCGATGAAGGGTCTCGGTCCAAAATGTTGACTGTTTGTTCCCCTGTATAGATACTGCCTGCCCTGCTGAGATCCTCCAGCATTTTGTGTGTGTTACTCTGAATTTCCAGCATCTGTAGAATCTCTTGTGCTTATAAATCAGTATTGGTAGGTAGAGGCTCCAGGACCTTCTCCATCTTCAATAACCCTCTTCAGATGCTGCCTGACTTACTGAGTTCCTCCAGCACTTTAAATCAGGCTGATCAAAGCAGCATTTCTTAGAAACCTGAAGTCTACTGGAAAACTTGGGAAGTTTTGCTGAAGGTTGGAAGGAATAGGCAGATTCTCAAAGCCAACAGAAGGAATTTGTCACTAATTAATGCCTTTTATCAACTGGGAATAGCACCTACATCTCTCTCTTCTTAAGTCCATCTCCCTTTACTGCAGCATAGGCTGTCGACAGTCCTCAGTTCTGGGTCAGTCTTTCAAGGTTAGCCCATCGAAGATCCTTCCTCTCCCAAGGATGAGGTCTTTGGAGCTACTGTTGGTGTTTCCGTAGCTCTGGGTTTTTAACGGGATGAGAATGCTGGCCTTTTGCAGCTGGGCTTGGGACTCTCCATGGCAGCGTTAGTGCGTACATCGCTGCGTTAATAATCCAGCAAACGCTGGTTCAAATCCCAGCACAGCAGTTCAGAAATTTCACTTCAGTTTAAACAGAAATAAAAAATCTGCACTCAGTAAAAGTAATCATAAAGTTGTCTGATTGTTGCAAAGTCCCAACAGAGTGTCTAATGATGTTCAGTAAAGGGAATCTACCATGCTTTTACCCATGCTGGCTTAGCTGTGACTTCAGACACACAGTAATGTTGTTGACTTTGCTGCCCTCTGAAGGGGCCCAGTACACCACTCATTTCAGAGCCATCAGGGTGAGCAATGAAAGCTGGGCTAGCCAGCGGCCTTCATCCGCACAATGCACAGACAGCAGATCTGAAGTGCCAGGCTATAAAAGATGCAATTTTATCCAGGCTTCCATTATGTCTTATCTTTGTCCTGGCCGAGCTCAATCAATACAGTTCACCCAAGTGCCAGGATATGCATTCAAAATTGTCGCCATGCTGCGGTGGTGGGAGGTGGGAGGGGGGATGGGTGGAGGGTGGAGGTCAGAAGAGAGCGCCGTGCTGCTGGAGGCACAATAAGGTGAGAGTGCCGTGGTGAGGAGGGAGTGCTGGGCTGTGGGAGGGGCAATAAAGAGAGGTGATGAGGAGGGAGCGCTGCAGCAGGGGCGGTGAGGAGGGAGTGCGTGCTGCAGGAGGGACAATAAAGAGTGGCGGCGAGGAGGGAGCGCTGTGTTGTGGGAGGAGCATTAAAGTGAGGGGTGGTGAGGAGGGAGTACTGTGCTGTGGGGGGGGCAATAAAGGGGGGCGGTGAGGAGGGAGTACTGTGCTGTGGGGGGGGCAATAAAGGGGGGCAGTGAGCAGGGAGTACTGGGCTGTGGGAGGGACAATAAAGGGGGGCGGTGAGGAGGGAGTACTGTGCTGCGGGAGGGGTGGTGAGAAGGAAACTGCCATGCTGTGGGAGTGCGGTACTGAGGGAGCTTCGCACTGCGACGTGAAATACTGTGGGAGTGGCACACTGTGGGCAAGGAATGAGGAGGGAGTGCTGTGTTGTGGGTCGGGTGGCACTGAGGGAGTGCCATGCCGCAGGTGGGGGTGGTAATGAGGGAACACCACACTGTGCTGGGTAGTAAGGAGGCAGCACTGATGTGGGTCTCAGTGTGTGAGGGTGCGGTGTTACTGAGGGAGTACCATGCTGTGGGAGGGGTGGCGAGAAGGGAGCGTCACTGTGGGAGGGGCGGTGAGGAGGGAGCGTCACTCTGTGGGAAGAACAGTGAGGAGGGAGCGTCACTCTGCAGAATGGGTGGTGCGGAGGGAGTGTCACCCTTCGGGAGGGGCAGTAAGAAGGGACTGTCACTCTGCGGAATGGGTGGTGAGGAGGGAGCGTCACTTTACGGGAGGGAGCTCCACACCATAGACAACCAATGGAACCTTGCACCAATAGGGAAGGGTATAGGAGTGTTAACCTATTGCATAAATTTTTTAATTGACGTCTAGTGTTCAAATTCCTCCAGTGTTATTAGGAAAACAGTAAGATTCTTCCAATGTGTATGGACCAGTATTAATTGTGAGGCATCGGTCATTAAAACCGGTTTCCTGATTATACTCTCAGTAGCGTGGGTGAGAGCCGGCTGTGATCAAGGTGACTGCTGTGTTACATATGTATAGCAGCGTCTACTGTTCAACAAGTTCTTCACTGGCGATACATCTCATAACCATGAGAGGCTAGTTAAGTGTATCCCTGCTCTAATTGACTACAAAAGCCAGCAGGTGTTTAATGTGTGTCAGAATCTGGGCTGTTGTTGCTGTCTCTGATGTTTACAAAGCTGTCCAGCGGCCCCACCACTCGGGAAAGCCATGTCCATATATAATTGCCCCACCATACCTTCCCTTTAGCAGAGCTATGGCCTTTGTGTCCGGCAGCCCCGCAGGGATCAGTGATTGCCCCGGTTCACCACACTTGACTGCCCTGTTCCTTCTGGTTTTAGCTGAACTCGATGAGACCCAGCCCCCTCCCTCTTGGTCCCCATGCCAAACTCCCAGTTACATGTCAGCATGCTTATATGCAGTGTCATTTACTGGATTCAGTGGTCTAAATTATGTTCAACAAGTTTTGAAGACTTTACCTCTCTGTTTTCTATATTCCCTTTTCTTCTTTCTTGTGTTCTTCATCTGGCTCTCGTGCTCTTGTTTTCTTTGTCTCTGTCATCTCTCTGTCTCTATATCATTTTGTCTCTGTCTCATTCTCTTTGTTCCTCTCTCATTCTCGCTCTACATTCTGTCTTGTTCCTTCTCCCTCACTCTCTCATTATTTTTTCTTCCCCCTCTCTCTCTCATTCTTTCTTTCTCACATTCTCTCTCTCCTTCTCTCCCTCACACACACACACACACACACACACACACACACACACACACACACACACAAAATCTCTCTCACTGATAGACCAACCGTCTCTTCATTTTTATGTTCATTAAAAGTCGGTGATTTGCACATTCTGGCCAGTCGTATCATTACGTTGTCCACCTGCTGCCTTTAGTGAGGGCACAAGAAAGTTGGTTCAGAGCTAGACTGCCTGAACTCTGAAACCTGCCCACGATTCACACTGATCAGGCCTAACTTGCTGTAAGGGTTAATTGGAGTATTGCATTCAGTTCTGGTCACTCATTATAGGAAGGGTGTGAAAGCTTTGGAGAGGGTGCAGAGGAGATTTACCAACACGCAGCCTGGACTAGAGGGTCTTATGAGGTATAGGCACACACATTTATAGAAAAGTGGTAGGAAAGGGTCAGTAATATCATGAAAGATCCCACCCACCCTGCTCATGGTCTGTCTGTCCCACTCCCATCAGGGAGGAGGCTACGTAGCATCCACACCAGGACCACCAGACTCAAAAACAGTTACTTTCCCCAAGCAGTAGGGGGAAAAGTAAGTGTTCTTTATCTTTTTTTGGTTTTTTTTGTGCTGCATCAGATCCACAATAACAATTATTTTGTTCTCCTTTACGCTTATGTACTGGAAATGACATTAAAAAACCTTGAAATGAGTGGATAGCCCAGAGACTTTTACCCATAGTGGAAAAGGAATATTTTGAAATATGAGGGGGGCATAACTTTAAGGTGATTGGAGGAAAGTATAGGGGGGGATATCAGAGGTAGGTGTTGTAACCGAGAGAGTGATGGGTACGTGGAGCACACTGCAGGGGTGGTGGTAGAGGCAGATACATTCGGGCCATTTAAGAAACTCTTAGATAGGCACATGAATGAATGAAAAATGGAGAGTTATGTGGGAGAGAAGGGTTAGATTGATTTTAGATTATGTTAAAGGGTTGGGACAACATTGTGGGCCGAAGGGCCTGTGCTGTTTTGTAGTGTCCTATTCTAGTGCAAGCGCTGTTGTGATGGACAACACTCGGTAAACGCACTCCTTCCACGTGCATATTCACACATACACAGACACAGACATTGCCTTGTCATTCTGCTGTTGTGCTGAGTGTGCACACTTCAGTGTCTTCCCCGGTACATTACCATAACGTGTCCTAAACCCAGCTGCTGTGCTCAGGTTGGCTATATGGTATCTCTTACACTGTACATGGTGAATATTCCATCTCTTTAGTAATGGGATGTGTAAATGTATACATGTGTGTATACTATAGTTTTGGTAGATACTCCTGTTTATTTTGTAATATAATTGTAACTACATTGTGGGGTACATCATATTCTAATTCATGTATAGTCTTAAGTTAACACTGTTGATAATTAATGATGGCATGTCCTAGTGCTGATTTAAAGGCCTGAACAGCTTAGATATGGCAATGTTATTTCCCATTTTAGGAGAGTCCAGGACAAGGGGGTGCGACTTCAGGATTGAAGGATATCCATTTAGAACAGAGATGCGGAGAAATTACTTTAGTCAGAGGGTGGCAAATCTCTGGAATTTGTAGCCATGAGTGGCTGTGGAGGCCAAGTCATTGAGTGCATTTAAGGCAGGGATAGATAGGTTCTTGTTTAGCCAAGGCATCAAAGGGTATGGGGAGAAGGCAGGGGAGTGGGGATGACTTGAAGAATTGGATCAGCCAGTGATTGAATGGCGGAGCAGACTCGTTGGGCCAAATGGCCTACTTCTGCTCCTATATCTTATGGCCTTATCATCTCAGTATGAGAGGAAGAGGGGCTACGAGGAGTTAATATGGGCTAAGAATAGTACAGAACTATTATTGTGTTTTCTGGTAGTTACCTTTTTGTAAATATTGGCAGTTTTCTTTTCAACAACACACATCAAAGTTGCTGGTGAACGCAGCAGGCCAGGCAGCATCTCTAGGAAGAAGTGCAGTCGACGTTTCGGGCCGAGACCCTTCGTCAGGACTGACTGACAGAAGAGCTAGTGAGAGATTTGAAAGTGGGAGGGGAAGGAGGGATCTGAAATGATAGGAGAAGATGGGGGGGGGTGGGGGAGGGATGGAGCCAAGAGCTGGACAGTTGATTGGCAAAAGGGATATGAGAGGATCATGGGACAGGAGGCCCAGGGAGAAGGGCGGGGGGAACCCGGAGGATGGACAAGGGGTATAGTCACAGGGACAGAGGGAGAAAAAGGAGAGAGAGAGAGAGAAAGAATGTATGTATATAAATAAATAACAGATAGGGTACGAGGGGGAGGTGGGGCATTAGTGGAAGTTAGAGAAGTCAATGTTCATGCCATCATGTTGGGGGCTACCCAGACGGAATATAAGGTGTTGTTCCTCCAACCTGAGTGTGGCTTCATTTTTACAGTAGAGGAGGCCGTGGATAGATATATCAGAATGGGAATGGGATGTGGAATTAAAATGTGTGGCCACTGGGAGATCCTCCAAGATTTTCACTGCAATGATAAAGTACAACTTTAATTTTGAAAGCGTACGTAGGTTTAGGGGATATTTGCAAGATGGTTTGAGTGCTTACAAAGAACTGTATGATAGAAAAATGTGCGAGGCTCAGCAGTCAAGCAAGCCTTGCACATCGGCCACAGCAGACGACGAACCTCGACCTTTGATATTGAGGCGGGCAGTCATAGGAGAAGATGAGCTGCCTGCCCTAATGGAAACAGACGAAACCCCAGTGTCCCACCACCCCAACCCTCAGGCCGCGAACAGATACCGATTTGCGGAGAATGCAGTGGTAGCCAGGAGACACACAGCACATCTTTAAGAAAAAAGCCGAAAAAAACTTGCTAATTAATTAGGTGCCGCCCAGCACATAAATGTCGGCCCAGATCAGAGGCAACGCAATCACCTCCGATCTGGGCCGACAATTATGTGCCGGGCAGCACCTAATTAATTAGCATGTTTATTTCGGCTTTTTTCTTAAAGATCTGCTGTGTGCCTCCCAGCTACCGCTGCACCCCTGCATGCTTCGCGGGTCGGTATCGGTCGGTGGCCCAGAGGGTGGGGGCCACTGCACCACCCAAACGTCCGACGACTCAGTCTAACACACCATCATCAGTGTGCTCGACATGCTGTCTTCCGGATTCCTGTAAGTGATACTACACTGTACATACATTATTTCTACTTTATATAGGCTGTGTATTTTTATGTGTTATTTGGTATGATTTGGCAGGTTCATAGCTTAAAGATTACTGGAGAGAGTGTTTTTGCCAACAGCGCTTGCGTGAGATTTTCTGCCTAGAGCACTTGCGCCGTGTTTCTGCCAACAGTGCTTGCGTGAGATTTTCGCTACATAGAACAGTTCAGGCAATGATTGTGGAAAAGTATTTCTACTTTAAATAAGCTGTGTATTTATCATATCATTCCTGCTTTTACTATATGTTCTACGAGTCTGTGGTGGCCAGTGCTATCATGTTTGCTGTTGTGTGCTGGGGCAGCAGGCTGAGGGTAGCAGACACCAGCAGAATCAACAAACTCATTCGTAAGGCCAGTAATGTTGTGGGGATGGAACTGGACTCTCTGACGGTGGTGTCTGAAAAGAGGATGCTGTCCAAGTTGCATGCCATCTTGGACAATGTCTCCCATCCACTACATAATGTACTGGTTGGGCACAGGAGTACATTCAGCCAGAGACTCATTCCACCGAGATGCAACACAGAGCGTCATAGGAAGTCATTCCTGCCTGTGGCCATCAAACTTTACAACTCCTTCCTTGGAGGGTCAGACACCCTGAGCCAATAGGCTGGTCCTGGACTTATTTCATAATTTACTGGCATAATTTACATAGTACTATTTAACTATTTATGGTTCTATTACTATTTATTATTTATGGTGCAACTGTAACGAAAACCAATTTCCCCCGGGATCAATAAAGTATGACTATGACTATGTTACTGTTATTTCAGGTTTTATGTGTTATTTGGCATGATTTGGTAGGTTATTTTTGGGTCTGTGAACGCTCACAAAATTTTCCCATATAAATTAATGGTAATCGCTTCTTCGCTTTACGACATTCTGGCTTACATAGGAACGTTTCAAAGGAACGCTCTACCTTCGGATAGCGGGGGAAACCTGTATTTGAGGCAGAGGTTAACAGATTCTGATTGGTCACAGCATGAAGGGTTATGGGGAGAAGGCAGGAGAGGTGCGGAGAGGAAAATGGATCAGCCATGATGAAGTGGCAGAGCAGACTCAATGGGTCAAATGGCCTAATTCTGCTCCTATATCTTATGGTGTTATGTGTTATCCAAAGCAGAAGGTTAGGAGGACTGCTCCTGAACCAGAGGACAAATTCTAAATCTCCCTTGCTGCTGCTTTACTGAGGGAATGTTTCACAGTCCCTTCTACTTTCTTTCAGATCATGCCTTTCGTCGAGACCCTTTCAAGACATATGCCAGTGATATTAAACCTGATTCTGATTCTGTTTCACTCTCAGAAGGACTTAAGTGTTCCACAACTGAACTTCAAGCAAGAGCAAAGGAGAATCAAAACTCTGCAGGTTCTGGAAATGTGAAATAAAACCAGGAAACGCTGGACACAGGCAGCTGACTCGGCAACATTAGGGAAATGGAGTTAATGTTTCAGGTTGAATAACCTTTGGCAGAACAGGCATATTCCTGTTGTTTTTAAACCATTCCTGTGTAGCTTTCGTTTTACGCTTGGGGTCATTGTCTTGCTTGAAAACAAATCTTCTGCCAAGTCGCAGTTCTCTTGCAAGCTACATCAGGTTTTCCTCCAGGATTTCCCTGTATTTTGCTGCATTCATTTTACCCTGTACCATCACAAGCTAAGGCCTGTTGCATGATGCAGCTTCATGGTACGGATGGTGTGTTTTTGATGTTGTGTGGAGTTTGGCTTACGCTAAACATAGCATTTAGTCTGATGGCCAGAAAGCTCAGTTTTGGTTCATCAGACCATGAAACTTTCTTCCAGCTGACTTCAGAGACTCCCACGTGTCTTCTGGCAAATTCTAGCTGATATTTCATGTGAGTTTTTTTTTTCCAACAGTGGCTTTCTCTTTGTCACTCTCCCATAAAGCTGTGACTGGTGAAGCACCCAGACAACAGTTGTTGTATGTGCAGTCTCTCCCATCTCAGCCACTGAAGCTTGTAACTCCTCCAGAGTTGTCATAAGTCTCTTGGTGACCTCCCTCACGGTCACGGTCTCCATCTTGCACGGTCACTCAGTTTTTGAGGATGGCCTTCAGGATTTACAGCTGTTGCGTAAATTCTTTCCATTTCTTGATGATTGACTTAACTGTGTTCCAAGGGGTATTCAGTGTCTTGGAAACTTTCCTGTATCCATCTCCTAACTTGCGTTTTTCAATAACCTTTTCGCGGAGTTGCTTGTTCTTTTGTCTTCATGATGTAGTTTTTGGCAGGATACCTACTCAACAGCAGTTAGACCTTCCAGATACAGGTGTATTTTTAGTATAATCAGTTGAAACACTTTGACTGCACACAGATTTATATATAACTGGGTAACCTTAACTAATTATGTGACCTCTGAAACTAATTAGTTCTACCAATGATGATTTGGTGTGTCATTTTAAAGGGGGTGAATACTTACGCAATCAATTATTTTGTTTTATATTTGTAATTAATTTAGATCACTCTGTAAAGATCTGTTTTCACTTTGATATGAAAGAGTCTTCTTCTGTTATTCATTATGAAAAAATCCAAGTTAAGTCCACTGTGATTCTATGTTGTATAACAATAAAACCTGAAAACTTCCGGCGGGGGTGGGGGGAGTATATTTTATAGGCACTGTATTTAAAACGAAGATAAATAGGCTCTTGATTAGTAAGAGCATTAAAGTTTATGGCAAGAGGGGAGGAGAATGGGGTGGAGAGGGAAAATAAATCACTCATGATGGAATGGCATAGCAGAATGAATGGGCTGAATGTCCTAATGTCATGTTTGCTGTGGGAGGAGTGGTACTGAGGGAGGGGTGATACTGAGGGAGGGTCACACTGTGGGAGGGGTGATACTGAGGGAAGGTCACACTGTGGGAGGGGTGATACTGAGGGAGGGATGGCATTGAGGGAGGGTCACTGTGGGAGGGATGGCATTGAGGGAGGGTCACTGGGAGGGATGGCATTGAGGGAGGGTCACTGTGGGAGGGATGGTACTGAGTGAGGGTCACACTGTGGAAGGGGTGGTACTGAGGGAGGGTCACACTGTGGGAGGGGTACTGAGGGAGGGTCACACTGGGAGGGGTACTGAGGGAGGGTCACACTGTGGGAGGGGTGGTACTGAGGGAGGGTCACACTGTGGGGAGAGGTGGTACTGAGGGAGGTTCACACTGTGGGAGGGGTGGTACTGAGGGAGGGTCACACTGTGGGAGGGGTGGTACTGAGGGAGTGCTGCACTATGGGAGAGGTGGTACTGAGGATGGGTCACACTTTGGGTGGGGCAGTACTGAGAGATGGTCATGCTTTGGAAGGGGTGGTCCTATCAGAATGTGCTCTTCATGAAAGTTCTGTTTGTTCTGCCCGCAGTGTGGTAAAGGTTCTGTTGGAGGCCGGTGCTGATCCCAATCTTGGAGATGAATTCAGAAATATGTACGAGACGTCGAGGGAGAAACGCATCCACTCTCTGGAAGGTGTGTGGATTGACGGTGCTTCACATCTGTGTTCTGTCCTGAATCATTCACTCCTCACCCACTGAGTATGAACATTGTTATCTGTACTTTCAAATCCTTTATGGAGCTTGGCCATTCCTATCTTCAGAAACCTCACAATTCCAAAAACTCTCCACCATCCAGACCCTGACTCTGGAATTCATTTCCAAACCTCACTGCTTTTCTTTTCTCAAACCTGCTCCTTTAAGATCTGTGGACCTGGTGAAGTGTCTCAGCCTTAAACACTGGCTCATTATTCCTCTCCACAGATGCTGCCTGACCTGCTGAGTCCCTCCAGCACTGTGTGTGTGTGTTGCTTGGATTTTCAGCATCTGCAGATTTTCACTTGTTTGTGTTTAATGAGGTAAACTCAACTGCTTCTGTGGGCAGAGAATTCCAGATTCACTATTCTCCGGGAAAATTAGTTCCTCCTCATCTCCATCTTGAATCTACTAGAGATTCTAGTATGCCTTCTGAATCTGCTATGTCTTCCAATCTCACTTACCAGAGGAAACAACTTTCCTGCCTCTATCCTATCTTGAGGCCCTCTCCTGGTTGGGGTTGACCATGGATGTTGTGTCCTAGCTGTTGGTGCCATGCCTGCAGTATGCAACCAGGGTGATACAATATGGAGAGCAGGCTCCCCCTTTCCATGCAGCTGATGAATTCAAAGGAATGGCAGAGACTGATACGGTTTGACACCAGTGGCATCACAGGAGTTGCTAGTCAGCGTTGAATTCAATGTCGGACTGCCTTAGGGACTCTAGCTTTGGATTTTTCCTTTGAGGTTTACTCCCGAAGCCTTCCTCATGAGTGGGTGTAGCCGTAAGGCAGCAGAGGTTTGAGGTCAGAGTTTTCCTTCTCCTTGCTGAGCTGCTAACCACTGATGAGCCCCATCTCCACGATGGGGTTTTCAGGTGCCAGTAACCAGCCTTCACCCCTTCTCCTGTCAGTAGAAACTGGGCTTAATAGCGAAGCCAATGTGAAGGCCGGGAGCTGGAGCTGTCATAATTGTATATGTTTCTGCAAGATCCCCGCTCATTTTTCTGATCTGCTGTTAGCTTGCAGAATGGAGACAGCAAGAGAACAAGTACATAATTTGCTTGCTTCGGATTCTAAAGATAAAGACGAGGGTTACCTTTACTTGTCATCAAAACATTGAGACATACGGTAAAATGTGTCATTGGCATCAAGCTAATGTGTCTGAGCAGAATGTTGGGGGCTGCCCACAGGTGCTGCCACGCTTCCAGTGCCAAGATAGCGTGCCCACAATTTACTCACCCTGACCTTTTCCCCATAACCTCTAATTCCCCTGCTCTATGAAAGTCATGTCTCGTATATATTTAGTGAGGTGCTTGGAACGCAGAAGGAAACCGAAGGACGCCCTCGCGTGGTTACGGGGACAATGTACAAACTCAGGTGGTGGGAGATGAATCACGATCACTAGCACTTCAAAGTGTTGTGCTAAGCGCTCCACTTCTGTGTGGCCCGGCATTCTGCATTGTCTGGTCAGCAGCGGCAGAAATATGGATATTATCTTGCGTATCAGTGGGCAATTGATCCCGAGTTGCAATCCCACTACAGATACACCGGTTTAGGAATTTATCTGGTCACCCAGTGTCTCAAGGGACCACTACATTGGTGGAGGGGTAATGCAGAGAAGGTGAACACAGAAAATAGAACGGTACAGCTCAGCCCGTGATGTTGTGCCAACCAATCAACTTACACTGATTAATCCCTTCTTCATAGCCCTCCATTTGTCTATCATCCATGTGCCTATCTGAGAGTCTGTTGCACGTCCCTAATTTATCTGCCTCTACCACCACCCCTGGCAGGGTGTTCCACGCACCCACCATTCTCTGTGTGAAAAGCGACCTCTAACATCACTCCTTAAAATTATGCCCACACAAATTAGCTATTCCCACCCTGAGAAAAAGTCTCAGACTATCCACTCCGTCTTTGCCTCTTATTATCTTGTACACCTCTATCAAGGCACCTTTTATTCTCCTTCACTCTGAAAGAAAAGCCCGAGCTCTCTTAACCTGTCCTCATAAGACATTTTCTCTGCTGTACCGCTAAGACCGCTGTACCATTGAGAGCATACTCACCAACTGCATCTCAGTGTGGTATGGCAATTGTCCCGTATCGGACTGCAAAGCACTCCAGCGTGTGGTGAAAACTCCCCAGCGGATTATCGGCACCCAATTGCCCACCATTGAGAACATCTACCATAAACGCTGCCTGGGCAGGGCGAAAAGCATTATCAGGGATGCATCTCACCCTAACCATGGACTTTTTACTCTCTTCCCATCCAGTAGGCGCTACAGGAGCCTTTGCTCCCGCACCAGCAGGCACAGGAAGAGCTTCTTCCCTGAGGCTGTGACCCTGCTGAACCTCACATCACAGCGCTAAGCAGTATTGCACCCATATTGTACTGTCTCAGTACTTTTGTATTTGTGTGCTGTAGCACTTTTTAAATTCACAGTTATTTTGTAAATAACACTATTCTTTGCATTTCTGGTCAGATGCTAAATGCATTTCATTGGCTTTGTATCTGTACTCGGCACAATGACAATAACGTTGAATCTAAATCTAAATCTAACCAGTTAACAACCTGGTAAATCTCCCCTGCACCCTCTCTAAAGCTTACACAACATTTCTACAATGAGGCTGCTCTATTTCAGGGCATGGTACACTGAGAGAGTCCTGCAGAGTTTGGCAGTGGGAAAGGAGGGATGTTGGTAGTGTAAGGGGGCCCACAATTCGGGGGTGGGGGGGTGGGGTAGGGAGTGGCAGTGCTGAGGGAGCCCCATGTTATCTGACCACAGGTCACTCCTGTGAAAAAGAGAAAGTTTCTCTGTTGTCTTGGCCATGTAGAATAGATCATTTGATTATTTCTCCCATTTCTTGAAATGTGATCATCTCAGTCGTTCTCCCCACTTAATACCAGAAACTGCACTTTGCAAAGTGGTCTTGGTCCAAAACGCCTTCTTTTAATTCATTTCTGTAGAAGCTGCCACAATATACAATCCTGGGATTCACTTTCTTGCAGACATACTCAATGAATTTAATAACCATAATAGAATCAATGTAAGACCGCACCATCTGGGTGTACCACCGGTGTGTGCAAAAAGCAACAAACTGCAAATATAAGAAGAAAGAAAGAAAAGAGAAATATTAATAATAATAATAAGGAAATAAGCAATAAATATCTAGAACATGAGATGAAGAGTCCTTGGAAGTGAGTCCATAGGTTGTGGGAACAGTTCAGTGACAGGGCAAGTATCCCCTCTGGTTTAAGAGCTTGATGGCTGAGGGGTAATAACTGTTCCTGAATTTGGTTTTGTGGGTCCTGAGGCTCCTGTACCTTCTTCCTGACGGCAGCAGTGAGAAGAGGGCATGGCCTGGGTGGTGGAGGTCTCTGATGATGGATGCTACTTTTCTGCAACAACGCTCCATGTAGAAGTTTTCATTGTTGTGGAGAGCTTTATGTGATGGACTGGACCATATCCACTACTTTTTGTAGGATTAACTATTTAAGGGCATTGGTGTTTCCTGTAAGGCATAAGGGGATGATGAGGTGAAAGGTGAAAGGAATGCAAAGCTATAACTATCCTCAACATAAAGCAAAAGGTGATATTATCAGGTCCTTAGCATCAGTCACAGACACAAGAGATTCTGCAGATGCTGGAAATCCAAAGCAACACAAACACAAAATGCTGGAGGTACTCAGCAGGCCAGGCAGCATCTATCGAAAGGAATGAGGACTTGATGTTTCGGGCAGGGACATTTCATCAGGACTCTGTTCCCCTCCCTGCAAGCTCTCCTTGCTGCCTCACCTGCAAGTTCCTCCAGCACTTTGTGTTACTTAGCATCAGCCAGTTCTGTAGAGGCATGCATACCGGACTTCGAGGCAAATGGTTCCAGGTTCGAATCCGGCCAGCCCTTTGCATGCTTTCCATCCGTGCTGGGTTGAGCGTTGAGTTAATGACTCGGCCTCATAAAAACAGACAAAAAATGCTAAGGAAACTGCAAAAAAAAGCCTTCTGATGTGCCAAAAGGCATGAAAAGGAACTACTTAGCATCAACCAGTCCAGTTCTGGCCCAATTTTCTTGTGTGTATTATCAGATACACAGTGTCACAGTGCCAGAAGCATTTTTACAAACCTTCCCCCGGTCTGGACCTAGAAGATATCAAACAGAGGCAGGACAGTAGCACAGCAATTACTGAATGCTATTACAGTGCCAGGGTCGTGGGTTCAAATCCCACCATTGTCTGTATACAGTTTGTACAGTACATTCTTACTGTGAACATGAGGGTTTTCTCCAGATGCTCTGGTTTCCTCCCACATTCACAGGTGTACGGGTGAGTAGGTTAAGTGTTCAGATGTGTGTAAGTGGGTTGTGAGGCCTCGTTGGGCAGAAGAGCCTGTTGCCGTGTTGTATCTCTAAATAAATGTTTCCCCAGTTTGGACTGTAATCAGGAGAAACCTCTTGAATTAAAGCAACTAAGTTTACAAGATTCTCTCCCTTCTGAGGAATGGACGTTGTGTCATTGCACGTGTGGTCCAGTTTTGGTTACCATGGCAATTGGATATAACAGGGATATAACAAGGACTAGGCTCAGTATTGTACTGAACATCTTACTACTTGAGGAAATTGACTTTTGGTCCCTCGTTCAGTGAAAGACCTCCATTACCTTGGATCCCAATCAGCAGGCTCTCCCTGCAGTCTGCATCACAGAGTGCTATCTCCTACAGGGGGAGGGAAGATGCTGGGCCCCTCTCTACCTACTCTCCATCATTATGGGGAACGGAAGATAGCTGGCATATAAAATGGAGGAACTAGCAGTCCTCACAAGGACACAGAATGAATGTCGGGAATGCAGTGTTATGTGCTTCATGAGCAAATCCTGGATCCCAGCGCTACTGTGAATGGGTTTACAATGATATGAGGAGACAGAGTTAATCTACAGTGTGGTAAGAGGAAGGGAGATGGAATTGCTGTGCTTGTGAACAATAGATGGTGTAATCCCGGTCACATTTCTGGAAAAGAACAAATCTGCAGTCCGGACATCGAACTGCTTGCTATGAGTTTGCTTCCGTTTTCTCTACCGCTTGAGTTCAGCCATGCCATATTGCTCGTTGTCTACATTCCGCCTTCCTGACGCACTACCGATGTTGTGTGTGACATCTTACACGCTACCATCATGAGACTCCAGACTCAACACGCCAGTGCATTCATTGCAGTATCAGGAGACTTCAACCATGTTTCTATTTTGACAACCCCACCCATCTTTGATCTGTTTGTCAAGTGTCATACAAGAGAAAATAAAACTCTGGATCTCTTGTATGCAAATGATAAAGATGCATACAACTCCACAGCTCTTCTCCCACTTGGAAGATCAGATCACAACCTGGTTCACCTCATGCCCTTGTACAACAATAGCTAGCTACCACCAAGATAGTAAAGAAATGGCCTCCAGAGGCCATTGGACCCTTGAAGGACTGCTTTGAGGTTACTGACTGGAATGTGCTTTGTGAACCATATGGGAAGGACATTAACGGATTACTGATTGCATCACTGGCTACATCAACTTCCGTGTAATACCATCAATGACTGTTCGCTGCTTCCCTTAACAACAAACCATGGACCACCAGTGATCTAAAGGCTGTTCTCAACCACAAAAAGAAAGCCTTTAGATCAGGAGACAGGGAGGAATTGAAACATGTGCAGAGGGAACTAAAGGAGAAGATCAAGGTGGCTGAAGAGGAATACAGGAGAGAGCTGGAGAACAAGCCTGGGCAGGGTAGCACACAGGAGGTGTGGAGAGGCACGAAGAACATCACTGGCTTCAAACAACCTGGCTGGAGAGGCTCGGAATGCAGCCATGAGTTAAACCAAATCTTTGCAACACACACAAAATACTGCAGGAACTCAGCAGGCCAGGCAACACCTATGGAAAATAGTACAGACAATGTTTTGGGCTGAGACCCTTCAGCAGAACTGGAGAAAAAAAAGATGAGTAGAGTTAAAAGGTGGAGGAGGCAAGAGAGAAACACGAGGCGATAGGTGAAACCTAAAGGGGGAAGGATGAAGTAAAGAGCTGGGAGGTTGATTGGTGAAAGAGATACAGGGCTGGAGAAGGGGCAGTCTGAAAGAAGAAGACAGAAGACTATGGAAGAAAGAAAAGGGGGAGGAACACCAGAGGGAGGTAATGGGTGGGCAAGGAGATAAGGTGAGAGAGAGAAAAGGAGATGGGGAATGGTGAGGTGGGGGGGGGGGGTATTACCAGAGTTTGAGAAATCAGTGTTCATGCCATCAAGTTGGAGGCTACCCAGATGGAATATAAGGTGTTGCGCCTCCATCTTGAGTTTGGCCTCATCACGACAGTGGAGGAGGCCATGGATGGACATATCAGAATGGGAATGGGAAGTGGAATTAAAATGGGTGGCCATTGAGATATCCCTCTTTTTCTAGTGGATAGAGCATGGGTGCTCGGTGAAGCGGTCTGCCAATCTATGTCGGGTCTCACCAATATACAGGAGGCCATACCGGCACCACCGGACACAGTATACGACCCCAATAGATCTACAGGTGAAGTGTAGCCTCACCTGGAAGGACTGTCTGGGGCCTTGAATGGTAGTGAGGGAGGAAGTGTAGGGGCAGGTGTAGCACTTTTTCCGCTTGCAAGAATAAGTGCCAGGAGGGGAGATCAGTGGGGAGGGACGAATGGACAAGAGAGTTGCATAGGGAGCAATCCCTGAGGAAAGCAGAAAATGGTGGGGCCGAAGGGAAAGATGTTACTGGTGGTGGGATCCTGTTGGAGATGGCAGAAGTTCCAGAGAATTATGTGCTGATCGTGGAGACTGGTGGGGTGGTAGGTACGGACCCTATCTCTAGTAGGGTGGTGGGAGGATGTGGTAAGAGCACATGTGCATGAAATGGAAGAGATGTGGTTAAAGAAGAAGAGAAGAATAGCCCTTAACTCGGCAGTGGAGTTATCGGGGCACCGTCTTTTGGCGGTGTTTCCGTAGCGAGCTATTCTTGTTTTTATGAGGCTGAGTTGCTAGCTGCACACTCAACCCGACCTGGATTCGAACTCAGGAACCTTCACTCCGGAGTCCGGCGCTGATATTATTGAGCCACCAAGGGGGACAAAACGTGGTTGAGGGCGGCATAAATTCTGGAGGAAGGAAAGCCCCTTTCTTTGAAAAAGGAGGACATCTCCTTCAATCTTGAATGAAAAGCCTCATCCTGAGAGCTGATGCGGTGGAGATGGAGGTATTGAGAGAAGGGTTCTAAGTAACAGGGTGGGACGAGGAAGCTGCGAGAATCTGTGGGTTTATAATAGACATCAATAGATAAAGCTGTCTTCAGAGATAGAGACAGTGAGATTGAGGAACGGGAGGAACGTATCAGAAATGGACCAGGTAAATTTGAGGGCAGAGTGGAAATTGGAGGCAAAGTTGGTGAAGTTGACGAGTTCAGCATGGGTGCAGGAAGCAGCACCAATGCAGTCGTCGAAGTAACATAGGAAAGGTGGGGGATGGACACCAGTGCAGGCTTGGAACATAGACTGTTCCACATAGCCGACAAACAGGGAAGCGTAGCTGGGACCCATGTGAGTGCCCATGGCTACACCTTCTGTTTGAAGAAGTGGGAGGAGCCATAGGAGAAATTATTTAGAGTGAGGACAAGTTCCATTAGGCGAAGGAGAGCGGTGCTGGAGGGGACCTGGTTGGGTCTGGTGTCCAGAAAGAAATGGAGAGCTTTGAGGCCTTCTTGGTGGGGATGGAGGTGTATAGGGACTGGACATCCAGAGTAAAAATAAGATGATGGGGGCCAGGGAACCTGAAATCATTGAGAAGATCCAGAGTGTGTGAAGTGTCATGGATGTAGGTGGGAAGGGACTGAACCAGGGGGATAAAACTGAGTCAGGGTTTGCCGATATGAGTTCAGTGGGGCAGGAACAAGCTGAAACAATGGGTCTACCTGGATAAGCGGGTTTGTGGATCTTGGGTAGGAAGTAGAAATGTGGGGTGCGGGAACTATGAGGTTGGTTGATCCCCAGAGCTAATAAGGTCAGTGATAGTGTGGGAGACAATGGCCTGGTGCTCCTTAGTGGGACCTTGTTTGAGAGGTATGTAAGAGTAGGTGTCTGAGAATTGTCGTTGGGCCTCAGCAACGTAGAGGTAAGTCTGCTAGACTACTACAGCACCATCCCCATCTGCGAGCTTGATGGTGAGGTTAGGATTAGGTCAGAGGGAGTAGAGAGCGATGGAATTGGAGAGAGGAGTGTTGAAGTCAGGATGGTTGATGTCCCATTGGCAGTTGGCAATGAAAAGGTCCAGAGCAGGCAGAAGACCAGGGCGGGGGGGTCCAGGAACAGGAGGATGGTTGGGGGCAGCAGAAGGGGTCATCGGTGTGAATTGGAGAGCCCTTGCCAAAGAAGGAGGCTCTGAGATGGAGGTGGCAGAAGAAGAGCTCAGTGTCATGGCAGGTGTGGAGCTCACTGAGGTGTTGGTGCAGGGGGACAAGAGTGAGACCCTTACTGAGGACAGAACATTCTGCCTCAAGAGAGGGGAAGGTCGGAGGGAATGGTGAAAACTCAGTAAGAATGAGAGGTGGGATCGGAGGGGGGAAGGGGTTGCTAGTGTCTGAGGAGAAGGGAGGTTTGGGGTATTCAGGGATGGCGTGGTCAGAAAAAGATGGAGTCTCTGAGGGCCCAAGAGCTGGCGGTGGGACCTGAGAGAGACAGGATTGTGGAGTGGCGGTGGGGAAAGGGGAGATGGGTTCCAGCGGCAGCACGTGAAGACCTGGCCTGGAGGTTGCATAATTGGTGCTTTGAAGGTGTCCGAGGTCTTTGGAACCGCATTGATAGTGGTGGAGTCCAGGTTTTGAATCTGCTCTGGATTGTTAGAGCCATTGAGGTTGGTAGCAGGGATTGTGGTCTGGGGACGTCTGGGCATTAGAGGTGGTAGGTTCTGTGGTCTGTAGACGAGCGATCTTCTGATCCTTGCAAGCTGTGAGAAAATCAAAGAACCGGCGATTAAGAGCGTGGACCTGGTGGAGGATAGAGTAGCAGACAGATCCATTACAGGCAGCGGAGAGAGAATCCCGGAGTTGTGGAAGTGGCTGGGATAGGGATACCAGGTACCTCCTCGTAGGGGAAAGCGTGACACCTAGAACTTGGTGAGAGAAGCAGCGGGAGAAACAGTCAATTGAATGTGAGTACCTGGGGTCCTCAGAGGGTCCAAATCGAGAAGCTTGAAAACAAATCCTCAGAATCCAGTTCTAAGGATGTTTGACAATTGCCCTCCTGTTCACAACCCCCTCAGCACACCAGTCCAGGTGCAGAGGCACCCAATGCTCCCTCAGCATCCCCTCCTCCCTCCTCCCACTTCCCACCTCCAACCCAACATGTGGATGAACAACACAGACTACATCCCTTCCTTGCCCTGCACCTACCATCCACACCTCCTCATACCAACTGCTATCGTCCCAATCTTCACCTCCCCCAGCCCTCACCTTCCATCAGCTCCCCAGTCATCATGGACTCACCTTCACTACAGAGCAGGTGAGACGGGCTCTGGGGAAACTCAGCATGGCAAAGCACTGGGACCGGATGGTGTGAACCCCAAGGTCCTGAAGGAGTGTGCTGGGCAGCTGTGTGGAGTTCTCCAGTGCATTTTCAATCGGAGTCTCAGCCTGGAAAGGGTCCCGACTGTGTGCAAAACATCATTTGTGGTCCCAGCACCCAAGAAGGGCCAACTGACAATCCTGAATGACTACAGGCCAGTGGCCCTGACCTCACACATCATGAAGACCCAACAGAAGCTCACCTCCATCCCCTGGTCAGATCAGACCTTAATCCCCTGCATTTTACCAACCAGGAGCACACTGGGGTTGATGATGTTGCCATCTACCTGCTGAACAGAACCTACTCCCATTTGGATAAACAGGGCAGCACTGTGAGGATCATGTTTTTTGATTTCTCAAGTGTCTTCAATACCATACAGCCCTCATTGCTGGGGGAAAAGCTCCCTTCAGTTCAGATTGGCACCTCCATTTTATCCTGATTGGCAGAACACAGTTTGTGCAGCTTCAGAGCTGTGTGTTAGACATGGCTATAAGCAGCAGTGAGACCCCACAGGGGGCTGTATAGGCTCCCTTCCTGTTTATTCTGTATACCTCGGACTTTAGATACAACACTGAGTCATGTCATCTGCAGAAATTCTCTGATGACTCAGCAATAGTTGGGTGTATAAAGGGAGGATGGGAGAATGAATATGGCGCCCTGGTGGAGGACTTTGTTAAATGGTGCAAGCTGAGTGGTGTGCAGCTCAACATCAGTAAGACAAAGGAGATGGTGATGGACTTTAGGAAGGCTAAGCCTACATTGCTCCCCGTTACTATTGATGATGAGGACGTGGATAAGGTGAGGACCTACAAGTACCTGGGGGTGCACCTGGATGACAGACTTGAGTGGAGCACCAACACAGAGGCTGTGTACAAGAAGGGCCAGAGTTGTCTCTACCTCCTGAGGAGACTGAGGTCCTTTGGAGTATGCAGGCCTCTCCTTCACATGTCCTACCAATCTGTTGTTGCCAGTACAATCTTCTAGGCGGTGGTATGTTGGAACATTGGCATCAAGAGCGATGTCAACAGGCTCAATAAACTGATTAGAGAGGCTGGCTCTGTTACAGGAGTCAAACTGGACTCACTGAAGGCTGAGGTAGAACAGAGTACGCTACGGAAAATCCTGGCAACTCTGGACAATGTTTCTCACTCTGCATGCCACCTTGGCTGAACAGAGGAGCACTTTTAGCAATAGACTAAGAAAACCGTGCTGCTCCAAAGAGCATTATATGAAGTCATTCTTATCCTCAGCCATTAAACTCTATAATGAGTCAACCTGTAGCCAGGGAGGTGATGACCCCCTGCTGTTAGACTGTTTGTGGTAACTTTTTTTTTATTATTTCTACTTCTCTTCTAATTATATCTGTGCACTTGTAATGCTACTGTGACACTGCAATTTCCTTTGGGATCATTGTAGTTCTACCTATCTATCTGTCTACCCTCCCCTCCCACTCTCTAAGAGACCACAAGACATTGGAAAAGAAATTAGGTCATTTGGCCCATCAAGTCTATTCCACATTCAATCATGGCTGATTTATTTTCCTTCTCAGACCCAATCTCCTTCCTTCCCACCTTTGATGCCCTTAAGAATCTATCAACCTCTGTTTTAAATATACCCAGTGACACGGCCTCCACAGCCATCTGTGGCAATGAATTCCACAGATTCACCACCCTCTGGCTAAAGAAATTCCTCCTCATCTCTGTTCTAAATGGATGTCTCTGGATTCTGAGGCTGTGCTGTGGCCTCTGGTCCTGGCTTCCCTGCTATAGGAAATTTCCTCTCCCCATCCACTCTATCTAGGCCTTCCAATATTCGATAGGTTTCAATGAGGTAATCTCCTCCCCCCCCCCATACATCTAAACTCCAGCAAGTACTGGCCCAGATCCAACAAACAATTCCGAATCCCACAGAGCCCAAATGCAAGGATCCAGTTGTCATAGAACATAGACCAGCATAGCACAGGAACAGACTTTAAGCCCACAATGTTGTGTGAACCACACACACACACACACACACACACACACACACACACACACACACACACACAATCCCCCTCTCACTCTCTGTCCTCCACCCCCCCCTCTCTCTCTGTCTGTGTCCCCTGGTTTCTCTGTCTCCCCCTCTCTCTGCCCATCTCCCCTCCCTCTTTCCCTCTCTCTTTTCCCTCTTTTCCTGTCTCCCTCTGACCCACACCCTCTCCTTGTCTCCCCCATTCCCCTCTCCCACTCTTCCTCTCTCTCCCCCTTCCCCAATCTCCCTCTCTCCCCTTCCTCCCTTTCCCCCTTCCTCCCCTCCCCTCTCTCCTCCTCCTCTCTCGGTCTCCCTCTCTCTTTCTCCCTTTCCCTCTCTCCCTGTCTCCCCTCTCCCCCCTCTGCTGCTTTCCCCTTTCTACCTCTCCCACTTCCTCACCCCCTCCCCATTCCTTTCCCCTCTCCCATTCACCTTCCACCTCTCCCCTCCCCTTCTCATCCCCCCTACCCCTCCCCTTCACCCCCTTACCCTCTCCCTTTCCCGCTCTCTCCCGCTCTCTCTCTCTTGCCCTCTCTTTCACACTGTCTCACTCTGTCCCCTCTCTCTGTTCTCTCTCTCTGTCCTTCTGTCTGTCTCTCTCTGTCTCTCACACCCACACACCCACACACACACACACACACACACACACACACACACACAATCCCCCTCTCTCTCTCTGTGTCCCCTCGTTTCTCTGTCTGTCCATCTCCGCTCCCTCTTTCCCTCTCCCTCTTCCCTCTTTCCCTGTCTCTCTCTGACCCACACCCTCTCCTTGTCTCCCCCTCTCCCCTCCCCTCCCCCTCTTCCCCTCTCCCACTCTTCCTCTCTCTCCCCCTCTTCGCCAATCTCCCTCTCTCCCCCTTCCTCCCCTCCCCTCTCTCCTCCTCTTGGTCTCCCTTTCTCTTTCTCTTTCCCTCGCTCTCTGTCACCCCTCATCCCTCACCTCTCTCCACTCCCTCTCCCCCCCTCACCCTCTCCCCCTTCCCCAATCTCCATCTTTCCCTCCCCCTCGCCCTCCCCCTCTCTCACTCCCCCCTCTCCCACTCCCCTCCCCCTCTGCTCCTCTTGTACTCTCCCCCTCTCTCTTTCCCACTCTTCCTTTCTCCCCCCTTCCCCAATCTCCATCTTTTCCCCTCCCTGTCCCCTCGCCCCTCTTCTCGGTCTCCCTGTCTTTCTCTCTTTCCCGCTCTCTGCCACCCCAATCCCCCTCCACCTCCCCCTCCCCCTCCCCCTCCCCCTCCCCTTCCCTCTCCCTCTCCTCCCTCCCCCTGTCCCTCCCCATCTCCCTCCCCCTCCCCATCTCCCTATCTCCCTCCCCCCTCCCCATCTCCCTCTCCCCCTCTCCCCATCTCCCTCCCTCTCTCCCCCTCTCCCCCTCTCCCGCTCTCCCCCTCTCCACCTCTCTCCCTCTCTCCTCTCCTCTCCCTCTCTCCTCTCCCTCTCTCCTCTCCTGTCCCTCTCTCCTCCCTCTCCTCTCCCTCCCCTCTCTCTCCCCTCCTTCTTCCCCTTCTTCCCTCTCCTCCCCTCTCCTCCCTTCCCCTCTCCTCCCCTCTCCTCCCTTTCCCCTCTCTTCCCCCTCCCCTCCCTCTGCCCTCTCCTTCTCTCCCTCTCCCTCCCCTCCCTCTCCCCCTCTCCCTCTCCCCCTCTCCCTCTCCCCCTCTCCCTCTCCCCTCTCCCCCTCTCCCTCTCCCCTTTCCCCCCTCCTTCTCTCTCTCCCCCTTTGTTGTTTTTAATGTACAAATGTTGCCGAGATATTGCCAGCCTCTGTTCCAGTGTGATCAGAAACTAAGAGGTGAGATGTTGCAGCCAGAGCTGTTGATGAATGGCAGAGCAGTCGTCAGCTGACACTTTATTGAGTTTGCTGTAGTTATCTCATGCACAGACATTTTTTACAAATGATGACTGTTCTGTCACGTTGAACCATGGGGGACAACAATAATAACGTTTTAATCTTTTTATAGTGGAGACTGCTAGTGTCTGAAATTCATCTTCCCTGGCAACTGCTGTTCGTTACACTTTCCATGTCGGAAATAAAAGGGGTCTCCACCCAAATCACGCAAACATACGCACTTACACTCTCACACAGCTGCCATCTTTGCCCATGTGTTTACTTCAGGTATCACTTGTTTTCCAAACGCTAAGAAAAATACATTCAAAGTAGATTCTTGCTTCTTCCCCCTTCCTTTCCAGTCCTGACGAAGGATCTCAGCCCAAAACGTCGACTGTTTATTCCCTGTCATAGATGCTGCCTGACCCGCTGAGTTAAAGATTCAAGGTTGTTTCATGTCATTTTCAGTACACAAGCATAAAGAAAAATGAAATAATTGTTACTCCAGATCCAATGCAACACAAAAAAAATCACAATAAGGTACAGAACACAATAATAATAAAACACAATAAATATAAATACATAAGATAGCTTTTCTCTACATAGATTGTAAAGTGACACTAGGCACAGGAGTGTCTGTACATAAGGTGACTCTGACAGGAAATGATAAAGTAGTGGTGGTTGGGGGTGTGGAGGGGTGGATTAGTGGGTGGAGGTGTTGATCAGCATTACTGCTTGGGGAAAGTAACTGTTTTTGAGTCTGGTGGTCCTGGTCTGGATGCCACGTAGCCTCCTCCCTGACGGGAGTGGGACAAACAGTCCACGAGCAGGGTGGTGGGATCCTTCATGATAGGGTAAAAGTCTGCTTTCAGTCACCTGTCTATCATCATCATTATGTGCCGTGTTGTATAGTATGGGTGATTGTGGGCAAACTCTTGGCAAACTTTTCTACATAAGTAATTTGCCATTGCCGCCTTCTGATAATGGTGAGCCCAGCCGTTATCAATACTCTTCAGAGATTGTCTGTCTGGCGTCAGTGGTCGCGTAACTGGGGCTTGTGATATGCACAAGCTCATACAACCATCCACCACCTGCTCTCATGGCTTCACGTGACCCTTGTAGGGGGGACTAGTGAAAGGAAGATGCTACACCTTGTCCAAGGGTGAGCTAGAAGCTAGTGAAAGGAAAATGTGGCTTAAACCTCCTTTGGTAGAGATGTAACTCCACCCCGCCACCCAAACCTATCTGCACCTCTCCTACTACTGGTGTCCCTGTAGCATTTTGTGTGTGTTGCTCAAGATTTCCAGCATCTGGACAATTTCTTGTGTACCTGAAAATTAATGACCGCTCTACATGGAGAGGAGAGGTGGGCTTGACTCCTTGGGTAAAGTCAGTGACATCATGGAAGCATCCCTTCAGTTTTTGAAGGGATGCCCATCAATTTTTGGATATTAGGCCTTAGAGGCGATCTGAAGTGGGTACTCTAGGGCTGAAAGACTAGAATCAGAATCAGGGTTAATATCACTGCCATATGTCACGAAATTTGTTGTTTTGTGGCAGCAGTACATTGCAATACATAGTAATAAACTATTAATTGCAATAATATACAAATTTAAAATAAATAAGTAGTGCAAAAAGAACACAAAAAAATGAGGTATTGTACATGTGTTCGTTGTCCATTCAGAAATCTGTTGGCAGAGAAACTGTTCCTAAAACAGTGAGTGTATGTCTTCAAGCTCCTGTATCTCCTCCTTAATGATAGCAATGAGAAGACATCATGTCCTGGATGATGGGGTCCTTAATAAAGGATGCTGCCTTTCTGAGGCATTGCCTCGATGCTGGGGAGTCTGGTGCCCGTGATAGATCTGACTGAGTTTACAACCCTCAGCAGCTTTTCCCGATCCTGTGCTGTCGCCCCTCCGTGCCAGCCAGTGATGCAATCAGTAAGAATGCCCTCCACAGTACATTGGTAGAGTCTGGTGACATACCAAATCTCCTCAAACTCCTAGTGAAGTATATTGGACACCATGGTAGCGTAGCATGACGTCATCAGGATGTCAGAGTTTAAATCGCACATCATCTGTAAGGAATCGGTACATCCGCTCCATGGAATGCTGTGGTTCCCTTTCACAGTCTAAAGATGTACCGGCTGGTAGGTTAATTGGTCATTGCAAATTGACCTGTAAGTAGGTTATGGACAATCAGGCACATCCTCTCCATGACCGACTGAATAAGCAGGGGAGCACCCTTTTAAACAGACTCATTCAGCTCTGCTGTCACAAGGGTCGTTACGGAAAATCTTTTCTACCAGATGCAATAAGCATATACAACAGTTCATCTCTGTGCAACAGGAGAACACACATCATAACACAATAGTCTCTGCTTTATTATTTTGTGCATTATTATTGCACATTGGTAAATTATTATTGGGTATATTATTATTCTGTACTTTATTATTAGTTATTATTACATTTATTATTATTGCTAAGTGTGTTTTTAAATGTTGCTGCTATAATGGAATTTCCCACTTAGAATCAGTAAGCTATTATTATTACAATGATTATTATAGCAGGATTGCTGAGCACCACAGCTTGAAGGGCTGGAAAGGCCCATTCTGCACTGTTTTGCAATAAGTAAATAAATGTGGCTCCCAAGCAACTTCACAAACCATGTCATCTGTTTCAGTCAGTGCCCTGGGCAAACTCCCCTGACAGCTTTTTGACATATTGTTATGGAATTTGTTGCATCTATGTGAGACGGCAGGTAGACCCTCCCTCAGTACCACCCTTCCCACAGTGTGACCCTCCCTCAGTACCGCCCCTCCCACACTGTGACTCTCCCTCCCTCAGTACTGCAATTCCCACAGAAAGTCCTGCTGACCCAGAGTGGACTGACATGTGCTCCGTGCTATACAGTGAAGGTGCCCTGACGTGTGGAATTATTAAATCCTGCTGTGCTTTCTTTTGCAGTACTGGTGAGCAGGGAAGATGAGTTCAGCAACCGGTTGAACACACGGGCCAGTTTCCATGGCTGTACAGCCCTGCACTACGCTGTGCTGGCTGACGACTACCAAAGCACCCAGCTGCTGCTTGAGGCCGGTAAGAGCTGATCCTCAAATCATAAATCTCATGTCCAGTCAAACTCAAGTTTATCATCATATGGCATCCAAATGCTTCTCTAAAACGTAGGGGCCACAGTAGTGTAGCAGTTGGCACAATACTTTATAGCGCCAGCGATCGGGTCAATTCCCGCTGCTGTTCACCCCATTCATGAAAATGATTCCAAAGGGTCTCAGCCCGAAACGTCGACTGTACCTCTTCCTAGAGATGCTGCCTGGCCTGCTGCGTTCACCAGCAACTTTGATGTGTGTTCCAGAATTGAAAGGCTGTTTGATCCGTGGTGTTTAATGGCTCTGGACCGATATTCACTGAAAGTCAGAAGAATGACCTCATTGAAACCTATCAAATATTGAAAGGCCTCGATGGAGTGGTTGCAGAGAAAATGTTTCCTATGGTGGGGGAGTCTAAGACCAGAAGAGACAGCCTCAGAATAAAGGGGCGTCTTTAGCCAGACAGTGGTGAAACTGTGGAATTCATGGCCTCAGACGGCTGTGGAGGCCAAGTCATTGGGTATATTTATGATGAAGATTGATAAGAGATTCTTGGGAAGTCAGGGCGTGAAAGGTTATGGGGAGAAGTCAGGAGAATTGAGTTGAGAGGGATAATGAATCAGCCATGATAAAATGATGGAGCAGACACGATGGGCCAAATGACCTAATTCTGCTCCTATGTCTTATGGTCTTACTAGTTTTAGCTTTATTTGACACATGGGTGTGTAGTGGATGGGTAGGAAGGCTGTCATGTCTTGCAGAGGGATCTGGACCAGCTGGAAAAATGGGCTCAAAGGTGGCAGATGGAATTTAATGTAGGCAAGTGCGAGATGGTGAACTTCGGTAGGGCCAACCAGGGTAGGTCTGTGAATGGTGGGGCACTGAGGAGTGCAGTAGAACAAAGGGATCTGGGAATACAGGTGCATAATAATTGAAAATGGCTTCACAGGTAGATAGGGTCGTAAAGCTTTTAGCACATTGGCCTTCATAAATCAAAGTATTGAGTGTAAGAGATGGGATGTTATGTTAAAGTTGTAAAAGGCTTTGGTGAGGCCTGGTTTGGATTAGAGTGTGCAGTTTTGGTCACCTACCTATAGGAAAGATATAAACAAGGTTTAAAGAGTGCAAAGGAAATTTACAAGGATGTTGCCGGGTCTGGAAGACCTGAGTTAGATGGAAATATTGAATAAGGTACGATTCTATCCTTTGGAATGTAGAAGATTGAAGGGAGATTTGATAGAGATTTACAGAATTATAAGGGGTATAGATAGGGTGAATGCAGGCAGATTTTTCCACAAAGGTTAGGTGAAGCTAGAAACTAGAGGTCACAGGTTAAAGGTGAAAAGTGAAAAGTTTAAGGAGAACGTTGGGGGAAACTTCTTCACTCAGAGGGTGGTGAGAGTGTGGAACGAGCTGCCAGCTGTTTCTGTGCGGTACTTTTCTATAACATGCACATGGTAACATTGAAGCATATAGTGAAATGCGTTATTTGCATCAACAACCAGCACAGACCAGGGATGTGCTGGGGGCAGTACGCAAGTGTCGACACACTTCCAGTGTTAACATATGCACTTGTACCTAATCATTCCTTCTCATTCTTCCCAGAAAACATTATCACTTTAGATATACCACTTTAAATGCTTTCTGTGCATTACACCAATGATAGAGGTCTGTAAATTGGTTACGATTGTCACATGTACCGAGGTACAGTGAAAAGCATTGTTTTGCATGCTGTTCATGCAGATCTCTTATCACATAAGTGCATTAAAAACAAGAACCGAATTCAGAATAAATCAACCTGCAACGTCGACTGCTTATTCCTATCCATAGATGCTGCCTGACCTGTTGAGTTCCTCCAGCATTTCGGGTATGTTACAGAGCAAAGTGTTAAACTGAGAGAGGAAAGTACAGTGGAAGCCCATTGGGTGGTAGATTGTGAGGTCAAGAACTACAGTATCTTATTTATATATATTTTTGCATTTAGGTATACAGCTCAGGGTATTTGTTGATTGTTTAATAGTCTGATGACAGTAGGTAGGAACTGTCCCTGAGTCTAGTGGTGTGTGCTTTCAGGCTTTTGTATCTCCTGCCTGATGGGGAGGGGTGATGTGGTTGAAGGTTAAAAGAGAATGTCCGGGGTATGTAAGGTCCATGCTTATGCTGGCTGCTTTACCGAGGTAGAGAGAAGTGTAGACAGAGACTAGTTTCAGTGATGTACTGAGCTGTGTCCATAACTCTCTGCAGTTTCCAGTGGTCACGGGCAGAGCAGATGCCGTACCAGGCTATGATACATCTGGGTAAGATGCTTTCTGTGGTGCATCAGTAAAAATTTCTGAGGGTCAGAGTGGATATGCTGAATTTCTTTAGCACCCTGAGGAAGTAGAGGTACCGGTGTGCCTTCAGGTCATGGCATCAGTCCTTTTTTCCAACAAACACGAGGAAATCTGCAGATGCTAGAAATTCAAGCAGCTCACACAAAATGCTGGTGGAACGCAGCAGGCCAGGCAGCATCTCTAGGAAGAGGTACAGTGGACGTTTTGGGCCAAGCCCCTTCGTCAGGACTTACTGAAAAAAGAGATAGTAAGAGATTTGAAAGTGGGAGGGGGAGGGGGAGATCTGAAATGATCGGAGGAGGGGAGGGGTGGATCTAAGGGCTGGAAAGTTGATTGGCAAAAGGGATACAGAGCTGGAGAAGGGAGAGGATCATGGGATGGGAGGCCTGGGGAGAAAGAAAGGGGGAGGGGAGCCCAGAGGAAGATGGAGAGCAGGCAAGGAGTTATTCTGAGAGGGACAAAGAGAGAAAAAAGAGAGACAGGAAAAAAAGGATGGGTAGATAGAGAGATAGATAAATAAATAAATAAGGGATGGGGTAAGAAGGGGAGGAGGGGCATTAATGGAAGTTAGAGAAATCAATGTTCATGCCATCAGGTTGGAGGCTACCCAGACGGAATATAAGGTGTTGGATGCCATCAGGTTGGAGGCTCACCCCACTAGTCATAGTCATACTTTATTGATCCCGGGGGAAATTGGTTTTCATTACAGTTGCACCATAAATAATAAATAGTAATAGAACCATAAATAGTTAAATAGTAATATGTGAATTATGCCAGGAACTAAGTCCAGGACCAGCCTATTGGCTCAGGGTGTCTGACCCTCCAGGGGAGGAGTTGTAAAGTTTGATGGCCACAGGCAGGAATGACTTCCTATGACGCTCAGTGTTGCATCTCGGTGGAATGAGTTTCTGGCTGAATGTATTCCTGTGCCCAACCAGTACATTATGTAGTGGATGGGAGACATTATCCAAGATGGCATGCAACTTGGACAGCATCCTCTTTTCAGACAGCAGCGTCAGAGAGTCCAGTTCCATCCCCACAACATGACTAGCCTTACGAATGAGTTTGTTGATTCTGTTGGTGTCTACTACCCTCAGCCTGCTGCCCCAGCACACAACAGCAAATAGGGATAGGGATCCTGAGGGATAGGGATAGGGATCCCCTTGTCCTCACCTACCACCCCACCAGCCTCCGGGTCCAACATATAATTCTCCGTAACTTCCAATGGAGAATTATATGTTGGAATTCTCCAACGGGATCCCACCACCAAGCACATCTTTCTCTCCCCCCCATTTCTGCTTTCCACGAGGATTGCTCCCTACGCGCCTCTCTTGTCCATTCGTCCCCCCCCATCCCTTCCCACCGATCTCCCTCCCGGCACTTATCCTTGTAAGCGGACAAGTGCTACACATGCCCTTACACTTCCTCCCTCACCACCATTCAGGACCCCAGGCAGTCCTTCCAGGTGAGGCGACACTTCACCTCTGAGTCGGCTGGTGTGATATACCGCGTCCGGTGCTCCCGGTGCGGCCTTCTGTATATCGGTGAGACCCGACACAGACTGGGAGACCGTTTCGCTGAACACCTACGCTCTGTCCACCAGAGAAAGCAGGATCTCCCAGTGGCCACACATTTTAATTCCACGTCCCATTCCCATTCTGATATGTCAATCCACGGCCTCCTCTACTGTCAAGATGAAGCCACACTCAGGTTGGAGGAACAACACCTTATATTCCGTCTGGGTAGCCTCCAATCTGATGGCATGAACATTGATTTCTCTAACTTCCATTAATGTCCCTCCTCCCCCTCATACCCCATCCGTTATTTATTTATTTGTTTGTTTATCTATCTATCTATCTATTTATCTATTTATTTATTTATTTATTATTTTTTCCCTTATTTTCTCTCTCTTTTCTCTCACAGTAACTCCTTGCCTGCTCTCCATCTTCCTCTGGTGCTCCCCTCCCCCTTTCTTTCTTCCTAGGCCTCCTGTCCCACGATCCTCTCCCTTCTCCAGCTCTGTATCCCTTTTGCCAATCACCTGTCCAGCTCTTAGCTCCATCCCTCCCCCTCCTGTCTTCTCCTATCATTTCGGATCTCCCCCTCCCCCTCCCCCTCCCACTTTCAAATCTCATACTATCTCTTCTTTCAGTTAGTCCTGACGAAGGGTCTCGGCCTGAAACGTCGATTGTATCTCTTCCTAGAGATGCTGCCTGGCCTGCTGCGTTCCACCAGCATTTTGTGTGTGGTCCTTTTTTCCCTCGTGGTTATATTTCCAAGTTTTATATCATCTGTAAACTTTACACTTGATCTTAGCCAAAAGGCCAAGAAGCGATATCTGCAAACTTTGAAATTATCTGTCTTGTGCCAAAGTGGAAGTCATTGATGTAGTGGTCGTCATGTGGACCTCTGGGGGGCATCACCACCGAGAGGATCACTGGGGTCTTCCTCACCCTTATTTGTGACGTTTACTGAGAGCACTGGAAGACTGAATCGTTGTCGAGGATCCCTACCTCCCACCCCACAAACTCTTTGACCCACTACCATCAGGAAGGAGGTATAGGAGCATCAGGACTAGGACTCCAGACTGGGTAATAACTTCTTCCTTCAGGCTGTGAGACTAATGAGCACCCTGCCATTACTGAGGTCTCGTCACTAGGACAGTGAGCTGTTTACTGTTTACCTGTGTTTTGCACTACATGCATTTCAAGTTATATTTTATTAATTTATTTGTGGTAATATTTTGCTTTACATTCTTCTTAAGCCCACCACTCCTACTGGGGCATAGGCCACTGAAAACAGCTCCCCAGTCCTGGGCCAGTCTTTCCAATTGGCCCCAGCTATAGCCTTATCTTATGTCGTCCTGGCGAATATCCTTCCTCTGCTGGAGGAGAGGTGTTTGGGGCTTCTGCTGGCATTCCTGTAGCTCTGGGTTTTTCAGGATAGGTCTGCTGGCCCCGTGCACAATCCTCCTCCTTTCACAGCTGGTATGTTCTTTCATTTCATCGTATTTATATGCAGTTAGTTGACATTAAGCTTGAACTTTTCAACAAGCTAAATATCAGCTGCTGTCCATTCTCAGCTAATTTTGCATCCACACAGTCACCACCTTTTTAAATCCTTAGACCTCAGTTTTTCTAACAGATCTATTAAGCGGTACTTTGTTCAATTTCAGATAGGCAACAGCAACCACTCTTCCCTTAGCAACTTCAACTGCTGTTTTGTCAAAGAACTCAATCAAGCTAGTCAAACGTGATTTGCCTTTAACAAATTAAAGCAGGTTTTCAGTCATTAGCCTGTGTATTATTCTAAGCGCCAGTTAATTCTGTGCAGGTCTTTGTGTTTCCCAATACCTGCATTAGCCTGATCCATCTTTCATTGTACAGTGGTCATAGAGCCATAGAAGAGTGCAACACAGAAATAGGCCCTTCGGCCCATCTTGTCCATGCCAAAATAGTAATCTGCCTAGTCCCATTGACCTGCACTGGAACCAGAGCCCTCCGTGCTCCTCCCATCTGTGTACCTATCGATCTGTGTACCTATCCAAATTTCGCTTGAACGTTGAAACCAAACCGCGTATCTACCACTTCCGCTGGCAGCTAATTCCATACTCTCACCACCCTATGAGTGGAGAAATGATGTTTTCAATCACCTGGCATAGAACACAGGACTGCAGCAGAGTACTTTTCGGCCCACAATGTTGTGCAGACATTTTAACCTACTCCAAGATCAATCTAACCTTCCCTCCCAAGTAGCCCTCCATTTTCTATCATCCATGTGTGTATCTAAGAGTCTCTTAAATGTCCCTAATGTATCTGCTTTTACCACCATCTCTGGCACTTTAAGGTGATTGGAGGAAAGTGTAGGGGGGATGTCTGAGGTAAGTTTTTTTACACAGAGTCGTGGATATGTGGGAAGTGCTACCAGGGGTAGTCCAAGTGTCCCTGTATTACCAATCCTTCCATTAATTCATGGTTCCACAGCACATTGTACACAATCAGCAAAGTTTGACTTTCTGAGAAGGCTGAAGAGAGCTGGGCTATGCACATCTTTCCTCACCTGCTGCATAAAGGGCATCCTAACAGGTTGCATCACTGTATGGTGCAGAAACTGCTCTGCAGCGGACAGGAAGGCTCTACAACGGGTAATCAGAACTATCCAACACATCACCGGCACCAGCCTACCCACTGTCAAGGACATACCTACAGAAAGGTGCCAGAAAAGGGCCAGTAACATCATGAAGGATCCCACCCTGCTCACGGACTGTTTGTCCCACTCCCATCAGGGAGGAAGCTATGTAGCATCCACACCAGACCAACAGATTGAAAAAACAATTACTTTCCCCAAGCAGTAAGGCCCACTAACTCACCCGCAATCACCACTACTTTTCCTGTCAGTCACTTTATGTACAGACACTATGGACATACAATCAATCTATGTATATAAGTTATCTTATATATTTATATTTATTGTGGTTTTATTATTCTTGTGTTCTTTATCTTATTGTGCTTTTTTTTTCTGGTGCATCGGATCTGGAGTAACAATTAGTTCATTCTCTTGGGTACATTCAGAACCTTGAATCTTGAATCTCAGTTCAATGCAGATCAACTGACCAGCTGCTGGAAGAACTCAGCAGGTCAATTAGCATGATGGAATGGTGAAGCATAGCCTCAATGGGCTGAAGGGCCCAAAGCTGCTCCTGTGCCTTATGGTCTGAGGCCTCTTAAATATTGTATCTGCATCTGCCTCTAGCACCACCGCCAGCAGCGCATCACGTCCAGGTTACCATTCCTGCGTGTGTATGTTTGAGATCTTATGTGCGTACCTCTTTAGTCTAGAAAACACAGCAGCACCTCCACTTCCTAAGGAGTGTGAGGCCAGCGAACTATGTCCTTTTTATTATTAATGTGCTCTTTATCTTATTTTTTTAAATTTGTGGCATTGAATCCGGAGTAACAATTATTTTGTTCTCCTTTACACTTGTGTACTGGAAAGGACATTAAACAATCTTGAACCTTGATAATCTTGAATCAGTTGGGGTAAATGGAGACAGTTCTGTAACATTCCAGACACCCACCACAATTGTCTGCCCCACAATTCATGACCGTGACTATTTGACTAAGCACTTCAATAATTGATAGACCCATTGACTCACAATCCAATCGATCAGACCATCGCAACAAGCGATAAAATATTACACTTTAATAATGAAAAACATTATTTTTCCCTCTCACTTCCTCTGAACTCTGCCCTCCTTCACCAGGCTACTTTATAAAGATCTGACTGGCTATTGAACTCAACTCCCTCACCCACCTCTCTTTGTGGCAAGCAGGCAGCTGGTCAGGTCTTGATGTCTGCCGCTGTCAAACCACCCCCTTCTTTGGGTTCCTGGTGACGGCTCAACCTTTAGGACCTAAAGCCTTTGAGCAATTAGTCGCCACCCACAGGCCAGTCTTTATCTGCAGGTCAGCAGCTGGGTGACACTGCCGCACGTTTAGAGCCCTCGCCGTATAATATTTGATTAATAACCTCCACCACCGCCCACCCCTGTGGCTCCGCTTTCCAAACTCCTGTGTGAGCCGGATACGGAGAAGCTCCTTGCTCAGATCGATTGGATCATCTTTGGGGAAATCTATCCGTCACTGGTGTGAAATCGGCGCAGTAAATGATGGGGCTGACTTTCTAAGGTGCAAAGTTCACTGACTTGGGCTGTTTTTTTTCTCTCTCTCGGCTGCTCTATTGGAATTGGAAGTTTACGGGGGAGTGCGAGTGGGGCAGGATGAGTAATTCAAAAATCAATAGATGTCATAATAGTGGAAAAACACAATAAGTGGAACGGAATCTTTTTTTCTAAATCATTTAACTCTTGCGAGTCAAGGCAGCATGGCTTCAGTAGCTTCTCAAGATGCTGGAGGAACTCAGCAGGTCAGGCAGCATCTATGGAGGAGAATAAACAGTTGACGTATTATGTCGAGATCCTTCATTAGGATTGGAAAGGAAGGGGGAAGATGCCAAAATAAGGAGGTGGGGGTGGGTGAGGGGAAGCGGGGGAAGAGTACAAGCTAGCTGGTGACGGTGAGACCAGGTGAGGCCATTGTACGTCTTCCACCTATCCCCTCCCAACTTCTTACTTCAGCACCCCCTCCCTCCACTCACTTAGCTTCCCCCTCACCTGGTCTCAAGATGCTAGAGGAACTTAGTAGGTCAGGCAGCATCTCGGGCCCAAAAGTCAACTGTTTATTCCTCTCCATAGATGCTACCTGACCTGCTGAGTTCCTCCATTTTGAGTGTGTTGCATCTGCAGAATCTCATGTGTTTAGTAGCTGCGCATACGGGTGGAACAGGGGGAACTTTTCCAGCCCATCTGTTATTTGGTTACATTATGGCTGATTTACATCCCATCTCTGTTTAAGAACATAGGACAGTACAGTACCATTCCTTCAGCCCACAATGTTGTGCCGACATTCTAACCTACTCGAACACCTCCCTCCTACTTAGTCCTCTGTTTTTCCATCATCTTGTTTTTGTCTTCCTTAAACGTTCCTAATGTATGTGCCTGTACCAGCACCCCTGGCAGGGTGTTCCATGCACCCACTACGTACCCTCCCTTGTGATGTGTCCTTGCTCTAACAAGAATTCTGTTTATTTTGGAACTGAAAATACCTCTTCTGCTGGGCCCCTCGGTTGTGCCTTTGTTACCTGCAAGATCCCATTTCCAATGCTATCTCCCTCCCTTATTAACACGAGCTCTTCCAAAACTCTGCTGTTTGTGCCCTCACCCATCACTCAGTGCTTGCTGACCCACCCTAGTTCCTGGTCCAACAGTTGTAAAATTCACATTGTTGTTGTAGAAAAGTTACAGAACACTACAGCACAGAAACAACCCTTTGGCCTATCTACTCCATGCTGAACTATTAATCTGGCTAGTCCCATTGACCTGTACCCGGACCATAGCCTTCCATAACCCTCCCATCATGTAGAGTCAAGGAACATCACATCTACCACTTCCACTGGCAGTTCGTTCTACACTCTCACCACCCTCCGTGAAGACGTTCCCCCTCATGTTCCCCTTAAACATTTCACCTTTCATCCTTGGCCCATGACCTCTAGTTCTAGTGTCACCCAACCTCAGTGGAAAGAGTGGAGTATTTTCAGATCTCCCTGTCTCTGAGAAGCCTGCAGGTCACCAACTCTGCTTTCTTCCAGCATCGGAGATTGTACCTACCATTGCCTCAACTTTGCATACCTTAAACCTTTAAAGTTCATTACAGTCTTAAAACCTACCTCTTTAACCAGTTCTTGAACAAAATGGCCAAGCTCAAATGACTTGATCACTTTGCAGTACAATGAATTTTCTTCTGGTATTATTTCTTAGTACACTATGTATAATTTATGTTCTACTTGTGAATGCTGCTTGCCTGATGCCCCGTGTCTGTGATGTTGTTGCTGCAAGTAAGCCTTTCATTACATGCACGTGTTTGTGCGTATGACAGTAACCTCAGCTGGTGGTGTGGTAGCGTAACAGATAGCACATCACTTTAAAGCCCTGGTGATCACCATTCGGGATGCAATTCCCACCGCGCTCTGTAAGGGGTTTGTTTGTTCTGCCCGTGACTGTGTGGGATTCCTCTGGGTGCCCTGCTTTTCTCAACCAGAGACTGGTTGCTCTATCTTTGAGTTACCTTTTGAGCTTTGACACTCCCACATTCAAAGATGTACAGGTTAGGGTTGGAAAGCTGTGGGCAAGTTATGCTGGTGCCAGAAGCCTGGCTCTGCTCCCACGTTCCAAAGACATATGGTTACTGTTAGTGAGTTGTAGGCACATGATGTTGGCACCAGAAACATGGCGACTGTTGTCGAGTTGCCCCCACCACAATTCTCCATCTGTGTTGGTTGTCTATTTTTTGATGTGCATGTGACAAATAAAGCTAATCTTTACAATCTTTACCCTTGGCTACCAATATCAGCAGTCTTAATGATAAAGCCTTTTGGTTCTGCCTGTCACTGCTTGGTCCAATCACTGCTCATTACTAGCACTGGTTGCTCTATCTTTGACACTCCCACATTCAAAGATGTACAGGTTAGGGTTAGAAAGTTGCGGGCAAGTTATGCTGGTGCCAGAAGCGTGGCCCCCAGCACGTAACAAAAAAAGTGAAACAATCAACACATTTCACTGTATGTTCCGATGTACGTGTGACAACTAAAGATAATCTTTCATCTTTAGGAATTTAATTACTTATCTGATTTGTCCTTGATGACTCAGTATCAAATAATGTCAGATTGGGGTTCAGGTGAACTTACGGCGTGATATTTATCCCTTCACTAGTGTCAAGAAGAAATGATGTGGGAGCTTGCTGTGTCGAGCATGCTGTTATTTCCTAATGTTCCCTGTGCTTTGCAAAGTACCTGTTCTGCTTTGAAGAGTTTTAGACTTTCCTGAGCTTGTGACAGATTCTTTGTATGCTTCTGTGCAACTTTTAAGGCCATAAGACACAGGAACAGAATGAGGCCATTCTGCCCAGAGTCTGCTTCACCATTCTATCATGGCTGATTTACTATCCCTCTCAATCCCATCCTTCTGCCTTCTCCCTGTAACCTTTGACACCCTGACTAATCAAGAACCTGTCAACCTCTCTTTTAAATGTACCCAATGAGTTTGCCTCCACAGCCTTGTCTGTGGCAATGAATTCCACAGATTCACTACCCTCTGGCTAAAGAAATCCCTCCTCATTTCTGTTCTAAAGGGATGTCCCTGTATGCTGAGGCTGTGCCCTCTGGTCCTAGGCTCCCTCTTGATAGGAAACATCCTCTCCACATCTAGTCTATCTAGGTCTTTCATATTCGATATGTTTCAATGAGATTCCCTCGCGTTCTCTTATACTCAAAACAAGTACAGGCCCATGGCCATCAAACTCTCCTCGTCTGTTAACCTTTTCATGCCCAGGATCAGTCACGGGAACCTCTCATGGATCCTGTCCAATGCCAGCACATACCTTTCTTAGATAAGAAGCCCAAAACTACTTACAATACAAATGTGGTTTGACCAATGCCTCTGCATTACATCCTTACTTTTATATTCTAATCCCCTTAAAATGAATGCCAACATTGCATTTGCCTTCCTTATTAACGACTCAACCTGCAAGTTAACCTTTAGGGAATCCTGCACAAGGGCTCCCAAATCTATTTGCACCTCTGATTTCTGAATTTGCACCCCATTTCCAAAATAGTCTACACCTTTATTCCTTTTTCCAAAATGCATTAACATCTTAATTTACTTTTAACTAATAGGGACGGTGGAGATTCGGATGAATTTCGTTAGCACAGCTTTAGCACTAATGCAAAAAGGAGGGAAATTTGTTTACATCCTAGTCTTTCTGATGTAAATATGACCATCTGTTTTCGTGTGCATTCCTTGCGAGCACAGAAGTGCAGAAAGAAAGGCAGGTAGTCACATACATGTAAGGAGAGGTTAAGTTTAAAAGTCACACTGATAACTTCAGTTTGGTAAACCACAATCCTTTGTAAGGGTTTATAAGCAGTCTTTAAACTTTGCCCTTTAACCTTTGGTGAATGACGCTCCATTCCACTCAATAGAGACACGTGGGTCTACACAGCTGCATCCAGCTGTTTCTGCCTCTTTCTCCTTGACAGGTCAACAATGCTTCCCTGTTCTCTTAAAGCACATTATTTTTTAAATGGTTACACTTCAGCTTTCCAAAAGAGAGAAGGAAAAATTAGAGTGTGTGGGGGGTTCCAGAAAGTGACATGAAATCCTGGGAGTACAAATCTCGCAAAACCGCTCATGGTCTCAACATATCCTCCACTGTCAAGAGATCAAACTAACCCTTCTACTTTCTGAGGAGGCTGAGGAGAACTGGACTATGCACATCTATACTCATGTCCTTCTACAGATGCACATTTGAGAACAGTCGAACACACTGCATCACTGTGTGGTGTGCGAACTGCAACGGATGTTAAAACTGCCCAATGCATCACTGGCGTCAGTCAACCCACCATCGAGGACACATATACAGAAAGGTGCTCGAAAAAGGCCAATGATCTCATGAAATATCTCCCCAAACCAGTTACTTTCCCCAAGCAGTAAGGCTGATCAGCTCTTCCATTCACTAACCCACCCCTCCATACTCCCAACCACCAGTACTTTATCATTACCTGTCAGTCACCGATGTACAGATACTCCTGTGCCTAGTGTCACTTTATGTAACTATATAACCATATATAACAATTATAGCACGGAAACAGGCCATCTCGGCCCTTCTAGTCCATGCCGAACTCTAACCCTATCCTAGTCCCACCGACCTGCACTCAGCCCATAATCCTCCATTCCTTTCCTGTCCATATATCTATCCAATTTAACTTTAAACGACAACGTCAAACCTGCCTCAACCACTTCTGCTGGAAGCTCGTTCCACACAGCTACCACTCTCTGAGTAAAGAAGTTCCCCCTCATGTTACCCCTAAACTTTTGTCCTCTAACTCTCAACCCATGTCCTCTTGTTTGAATCTTCCCCACTCTCAATGGAAAAAGTCTAACCACGTCAACTCTATCAATCCCCCCTCATAATTTTAAACACCTCTATCAAGTCCCCCCTCAACCTTCTATGCTCCAAAGAATAAAGACCTAACTTGTTCAACCTTTTTCTGTAACTTAGGAGATGAAACCCAGGCAACATTTTAATAAACCTCCTCTGTACTCTCTCAATTTTATTGACATCTTTCCTATAATTCGGTGACCAGAACTGTACACAATACTCCAGATGTATGTATGTATGTACCATTGGTGGCCATTCTGTTAGGTACACCAGCTTGCTAATTCAAATATCTAATCAGCTAATCATATGGCAGCAACTCAGTGCATGAAAGCATGCAGACATGGTCAAGAGTTTCATTTGTTGTTCAGACCAGACATCAGTTCTGTGGACGAAAATGCCTTGTTAATGAGAGAGGTCAGAGGAGAATGGGCAGACTGGTTCAAACTGGCAGGAAGGCGAAGGTAACTCAAATAGCCACGTGTTACAGCAGTGTTGTGCAGAAGAGCATCTCTGAACGCACAAAATGTTGAATTTTGAAGTAGATGAGCTGCAGCAGCAGAGGACCACGAGCATACACTCAGTGGCCACTTTATTAGGTACAGTAGGTGCATAATATAGTGGCCACTGGGTGTAAAGTAATCTAAAGTATCTATATTTATTGTGTTTTTTTTATGTTCATTGTGCTTCTTTTATGCTGCATTGGTCCAGAGTCACAATCATTTTTTTCTCCTTTGCACTTGTATACTGACGAATGACAATAAACAATCTTCACTCGGGGGGGGGGAGTGTCTACAAGAGGGGTTGTGGAGGGTGGTGGAGACTGCAAACGGCCACAAAGTATCTGACAGCTCGCAGCTTCCAGCAAGCACCGCAGACAAATGTCGACACTTCCCTCGCCTGGAGCAGAGGGAGGACCTGACACCCAGGGCACGTGGAAGACACAAGAGGTCTCGACCGGGTCAAGTGAGACAGAGAGCAGAACACAGCAGGATGGCTCGGGGAAAAGGCATCTGAAGAACATTTATTAACTGCACACTTGTTTAACAGGCTCTGGGAAATCAGGCAAGCAAGTGAAACACGGGAGCTGGGAACGAGTCACAGTTTAATGGAGTGCCCTGAGGACATAACAGTCTAGGGAGATGCATTGCATTGGTAACTGGACACGGCCAGAGGACAGGTGTGAAGAGCAGGGTCTGTTTTGTGTCACTGATCCGGCAGTATAGTGCAGAGAGAGCAGTTGTTGCTCATGGGGGAGAAAGCTCTCTCATTTTGTACCTTCCCTTTCTCGCTCAGTCTCTTCCAGTCCACTGAGATGCATTATCGAGTGCCATGTGTTTGCAAGGGATTCAGGGTGATAGGGCAGTAGGACACATCAGCACGGTAACTTAATGCTGTTTAGCACCAACAATTGAGATTCAATTTCCACCATTGCCTTTAAAGAGTTTGCATGTTCTCCCTGTGACCGCGTGGGTTTCTTCAGGTGCTCCAGTTTCCTCCCACATTTAATGCAGGTAAATGTGAGGTTTTGCACTTTAGGAGAATAAACCAGGGTAAGGCTTGTACAGTGAGCAGTAGGGCACTGAGGAGTGAGATAGAACCGAGGGATCTGGGAACACAGGGCCGTAATTCCTTGAGAGCAGTGTCACAGGTAGATAGGGTTGTAAAGAAAGTTTTTGAACAGACGAATGGAAAGTTGACCTTCATTGCTAGAGGGATTGAATCTAAGAGCAGGGAGGTTATGCTGCAACTATGCAGGGTACTGGTGAGGCTGCACCTGGAGTACTGTGTGCAGTTCTGGTCTCCTTACTTGAGGAAGGATACACTGGCTTTGGAGGCAGTGCAGAGGAGGTTCACCAGGTTGATTCCAGAGATAAGGGGGTTAGACCATGAGGAGAGATTGAGTCACCTATGACTGTATTTGCTGGAATTCAAAAGAATGAGAGGAGATCTTATAGAAACATACAAAATTATGAAAGGGATAGATACTATGGAGGCAGGAAAGTTGTTTCCACTAGTAGGTGAGACTAGATCTAGGGAACATAGCCTCAAGATTCGGGGGAGTAGATTTAGGACAGAGATGACTGCTTTTCCCAGAGAGTGGTGAATCTGTGGAATTCTCTGCCCATTGAGGCAGTGGAGGCTGCCTCAGTAAGACAAGGTTGGACAGATTTTTGCATAGTAGGGGAATTGAGGGTTATGGGGAAAAGACAGGTAGGTGGAGATGAGTCCATGGCCAGATCAGCCATGATCTTATTGAAAGGTGGAGTGGGCTCGATGGGCCAGATGGCCGACTCCTGCTCCTATTTCTTATGTTCTTTTGGCACATTGGCCTTTTTAAATCAATGTTTTGAGTACAGGAGTTGGAATATAATGTTGAAATTGTCTAAGACATTGGTGAGGCCAAATTTGAAGTATTGTTGTGTAAACTAATCTTTAAAACCATGTTAGACCTCTCCCCTCTATCCCCTTGCCCATATAAAATAACCACTCTAACGATTAAAGATTAGCTTTATTTGTCACATAACAGTAAAAACATACAGTGAAATACGTCATTTGTGCCAAATCAGATCAGTGAGGATTGTGCTTGGTGCAGCCCACAAGTGTCGCCACGCTTCTGCTGCCAACATAGCATGCCCACAACTCTCTAATGCTAACTGTGGTATCAGCCCAGTATGCACCACTTCTTGTTCTGACAGATACAGATTTGACTTCTTATTTGAGAGACGAGAATGTTCGAGCCAGTCCAATCCCAGCCTAGTCTCATTGTCAGTCCTTGAAGTTGAGAAGAACTGGATTCCATCACAATCAAAACAGAACACGCTGGGGGAAATCTCAGCAGCTCAAGCAGCGGCTGTGGTGGGGGAGACAGTTAACTTTTCATCTCAGGACCCTAGCCTCGTACACCAAGTCATTTAAAAGGATGTTGCAATCTCACTGAAGCCCCATAAAACTGCTTCCTTGCTTTTATACCCTACACCTCATGTAAGAAAATACAACCTTCCTTTAGCTTTTCCCACCATCTTTAGTCTTTATAAATCAGAGTATTGACTACTCCCGTGTTTCATTTGCTTGCCTGATTTCCCAGAGCCTGTTAAACAAGTGTACAGTGGGAATGTTTATGTTCAAAATCTATAAAATGTTGGTGAGGCCAAATTTGGAGCATTGTGTGCAGTTCTGGTCATCAAATCAGATTAAATCAGTTTAATTATCATTCATTCAACCCATACAGTGATACAGTCAAGCAAGACAACATTCCTATGGGGCCCAGGTGCATAACATACATTCAAAATAGCAAGAGAGAGAAAAAACACACTTATAGTCAAGTCCCTGAGCAACATACAAGTTGATGTCACAGCTCGCAGCAACCTAGCCCGTCATTCCACTGGTCGAATACTAGAGGGCTGCATTGACAGGAGAGGCCAGCTCCCAACCAAGCATGGATGCTTTCACCGCCTCCAACGTTTCCGCACCTGCACTGCAGCAGGCTAGCCCACAGCTTGAGGCCTAGTCTTAACTACAACCAAGGCCAGACGACTGCCTCATTGCCTGACTTTCCACCAAACGAGGGAAACAGGCCTGCAGCATCTTACAATATCAGTGTCCAACAGGGTCTTGCGATTGCAAGAGAAATGTCCAATGCAGTCACTCACTGTTACACTACACTCTGCTTTCATGCACCAACTCCAAAGCCTTCAAGTTGCCGGCAGTAGCATGGTCTGCACCCAGGTCAGCTCCTCTGAACCCTTTCTGGTCTGACCACTGGCTTCTCCTTTTCCCAGCCGACTGCCGGCTTCCCCCTCTCCAACCTGAGCACCAGCGCCAGTTCTTCCTTCTCCGACTTATCTGCCGGCACCCCCACCAGCTGCTGCAAACAGCGAGCAGATCATGGATGCAGTAGACCCGCTGTGCCCGTTGTTCTTGGAGTCCAGTATAGTCTTGCGATTATAAAAAAACACTTTTTAAAAAGAAAAGTGCATCTTTGGTTGGCCCCTGAGAGGCCGCTGTGTTTGAATGTGTCGCCATCTACCACACCTGGAGTACTGTGTGCAGTTTTGGTCTCCAAATTTGAGGAAAGACATTCTTGCTATTGAGGGAGTGCAGCGTAGGTTCACAAGGTTAATTCCCGGGATGGCGGGACTGTCATATGTCGAAAGACTGGGCTTGTATACTCTGGAATTTAGAAGGCTGAGAGGGGATCTTATTGAAACATAAGATTATTAAGGGATTGGACACGCTGGAGGCAGGAAGCATGTTCCCGCTGATGGGTGAGTCCAGAACCAGAGGCCACAGTTTAAGAATTAGGGGTAGGCCATTTAGAACGGAGTTGAGGAAAAACTTTTTCACCCAGAGAGTGGTGGATGTATGGAATGCTCTGCCCCAGAAGGCTGTGGAGGCCAAGTCCCTGGATGCTTTCAAGAAAGAGATGGATAGGGCTCTTAAAGACAACGGAATCAAAGGTTATGGGGATAAGGCAGGAACTGGAAGCTGATTGTGGATGATCAGCCATGATCACAGTGAATGGCAGTGCTGGCTCGAAGGGCCGAATGGCCTACTCCTGCACCTATTGTCTATTGTCTATAGGAAAGATGTAAATAAGATTGACTGAATTCAGAGAAAATTTACAAGGATGTTGCCAGGACTTGAGGATGTGAGTTATAGGGTAAGAATGAATGGGTTAGGATTTTATTCCCTGGAAGAGTATAGGAGAGTAGGGGAGATTTGATAGAGGTACACACAATTATGAGGGATGTAAATAGGGTGAATGCAAGCAGGCTTTTTTCTAGAACCAGAGGTCACGGGTGAAGGGTGAAAGGTGAAATAGTTAAGAGGAACCTGAGGGGAATCTTTTTTGCTCAGAGGATGGTGCAAGTGTGTGTTGAGTTGCCAGTGAAAGTAGTGGATATGCGTATGATTGTAATGTTTAAGAGACATTTGCATAGGTTCATGGATTTGGCGGGGGGGGGTATGGTCTGGGTGTAGGTCGATGGGACTAGGCAGTATAACAGATCAGCATGGACTAGATTGATTCCCTCATGCCTTCATCATTCATTATGCATGTTCTGCCCTTTACTCGTCCTCCCAAAATACATCCGGATTGAATCCCATTTGCCACTGCTCTGCCCATTTTGCCAGCTGATGAATATCATCCTGTGGGCAACCTATCAACTACAATACTGATGTTTATCTCATTGTAATCACATTCTGTACAGGAGAAGATGACCTGGCCCAGTTTTACCCTTTACATAGGATTGTGTCAGAGACAAACAGCCGAGCCAACAAAGATATCCTGCTTTATACTACTGTTGTTCTGCCATTCCTGTTACCAAATTGGACAGTCAATCATGCCATTCTTTGAAAAATGCTCCCAGAGACTATTACAGGAGCATCGCAGTTAGCACATCGCTTTACAGCACCATCGATCACCAATTGGTGTTCAATTCCCCCCCCGCTGTCTGTGAGAAGTTTGTACGTTCTACCCGTGACCACATGGGTTTTCTGGGGTACTCTGGATTTCCCCCACATTCCAAGTTAGGGTCAGTAAGTTGTGGACATCCTCTGTTGGTGCCGGAAGTGTGACGACCCTTGCGGGCTGCCCCGCAAAACACCCTCGGACTGCTTTGGTTGTTGATGCATATTTCCATGTACATGTGACAAGTAAAGCTAATAGAGTATAGAGTATTACAACACAGTACAGGCCTTTCAGCCCACCATGTTCTGCCAACATTAACCTTTCCTTGCTACATAGCCCTCCATTTTTCTATCATCCAAGTCATAGTCATAGTCATACTTTATTGATCCCGGGGGAAACTGGTTTTCGTTACAGTTGCACCATAAATAATTAAATAGTAATAAAACCATAAATAGTTAAATAGTAATATGTAAATTATGCCAGGAAATAAGTCCAGGACCAGCCTATTGGCTCAGGGTGTCTGACCCTCCAAGGGAGGGGTTGTAAAGTTTGATGGCCACAGGCAGGAATGACTTCCTGTGACGCTCTGTGTTGCATCTCGGTGGAATGAGTCTCTGGCTGAATGTACTCCTGTGCCCACCCAGTACATTATGTAGTGAATGGGAGACATTGTCCAAGGTGGCATGCAACTGGGACAGCATCCTCTTTTCAGACACCACCGTCAGAGAGTCCAGTTCCATCCCCACAACATCACTGGCCTATCTAAGAGTATGTTAAATGTACCTAAAGTATCTGCCTCTACCACCACCCCTGACAGGGCATTCCACATACCCACCACTCTCAGTGTAAAGAACTTACCTCTGACGTCCCTCCTATAGTTCCCGCCAATCACCTTAAAATTATGCCCCCTCATATTAGCCATTTCCCTGTTAGAAAAAAGTCTCAAGCTGGTCCACTCTGTCTTTGCCTCTTATCACCTTCATAAAGTCACCTCTCATCCTCCTTCGTTCCAAAAGAAAGCCCCTAGCTTGCTCAGCCCGTCTTTATAAGGCATTCTGTAATCCAGGCAACATTCTGGTAAATCTGCTCTGCACTCCCTCTGAAGCCTCCATATCTTTCCTATAAAGAGGCAACCCCAGCTGAACACAGTATTGTAATCTTTAATCTTTATTCACCTTTTTCATGCCCTGCGTGATTTTATGCACCTCTGGTCAGAAGTCAATATGATAAGTACTTGGAAAACTTTGCAGGGCTGTGTGGAAAGTGTACAGTTGTGGGACAGTGTAGAGCTTTCAAAGGATCAGCACCAGACACTCCTCAGTAAATATTTCTGTAAAACTAGAACTAGTGAGCAGATGGGCGGTCTGGAGTATGTGAAAGTCTGTCTTGTTAAATGGCTTTGATTGTTGTCTCTCCATTTCCCATTAGCCGCAGTGGAATCAACTTACAGTGGGACATAACTCAGAACAGAGTGCTGCTCTCCTCAGCTGTGCAATTGAAGTTTTGTTTTGTAAACATTTTAAATGGCCATGCTAGGAACTCCTGGGCAGATGGAAGGTGCCTTTTCTCATTTGGCAGGCGTCTGGAAGGGTTTGAATTGGCCTCTGTGCTGCAAGGGAACCTCGATGGTGGCACTGCGCAGACCAACGGCTCATAAGCACCTACAGAGTCAGTGAATTCTACAGCACAGCAACAAGCGCTTCAGCTCAGCTCATTCATGCCAACCACATTATCCCCATTAGCTGGTCCCACTTCCCCACATTTGACCCACATCCCTCCAAACCTGTCCTGTTCATAAGACACTGGGATAGAATTAAGCCAATTGGCCCATCGAGACTGCTCCGCCATTGCATCAAGGCTGATTTGTATGTCTACATGTTGTATGTAGTTGTACCAGTTCATTGCACCATCAGAAGATAGGTAATCCTGAAAGCACATATCAAAGGCGGAAGGACAGGTTTTATCCAGCTGTTGTAAGACTATTGAAGAGTTTCCTGATGCAATGAAATGGACTTTTGACTTCACAGTCTATCTTGCACCTTATTGTCTGCTTGCACTGCACTCTCTGTGTTGCTTTATTCTGCACTGTTATCTGTTATTTTTGTTCGATCTCGACAAACTGTGTACTGATTTGATCTGTATGAACAGTATGCAAGACAGGCTTTCCACTGCATCTCAGTACGTGTGACAATAATAAGCCAAGAGCCATCCTCCTGTTTCACCATCCTGCAGCCGCTGCCTTTTTAAAGAAGCTGGCCAGGATGGAGTCAGTTGTTTCGTGGGAAATGCAGTCCCGATCTTGTGCACAGCAAGATCCCACAAGGGATGACATAATTTTAAGTGCCACAGAGTCATAGACTCGTACAACATAGAAAAAGGCCCTTCCACCCAGCCGGTCTATACTGACCAGGTTTCGCATCTAAGCCAGTGCCATTTGCCCACACTCTCTGTAAGATGAGCAACAAGGTAAATGTGTGATCGAACCGACTCACCAAAACTCCTCATACAGCACCATTGAAGCCCACCGTCTGTACCGGCTACACAGGGCACCCATTCTGCGGTCCACAGACCCCTTGGTACTGGTCCATGGCATCAAAAGGTTTGGAACCCCTGAGCTGGAAGAACAAGGGTAGCTGTGTGATGATCTGATCTGTATGGACAATATGCAAGGCAAAATTTTCACTGCGTCTCGGTACGTGTGACAATAATAAACCAGTTCCAATTTCTTTGTGTGAAACGTTCTGAGGTGTTTAAATACTTCTGTGCTGCTTTAATGCTGATGTTAATCTAGGAGGGCTCCCTACTCATTCACTGATCAGTTGTTTAATATGAGCTTCTTAATCCTGACAGTTTTAATTGTACAGAAGTACATAGAACATTACAGCACAGAACATTCTGCCCATGATGTTGTGCCAACTTTTTAACCTACTCTAAGATCAGTGTAATGCTTCCCTCCTGCATAACCCTCTATTTTCCATCATCCATGAGCCTATCTAAGAGTTTCATAAATGTGCCTGAGGCAGGGGTTCCCACCCTGTAGTCCATGGACCCCTCGGATGATGGGGTGAGCCCATGGCATAAAAAAGGTTGGGAACCTCTGGTATGGCTAATACGAGGGGGCATAATTTTAAGGTAACACTCACAACACGCTGGAGGAACTCAGCAAGTCGGGCAGCATCCGTGGAAACGATCAGTCGACGTTTCGGGCCGGAACCCTTCGTCAGGACTGTAGGGGGAAGGGGCAGAGGCCCTATAAAGAAGGTGGGGGGAGGGTGGGAAGGAGAAGGCTCCAGGTGAAAAACCAGTAAGGGGAAAGATAAAGGGGTGGGGGAGGGGAGGCAGGGAGGTGATAGGCAGGAAAGGTGAAGAAGGAATAGGGGAAAACACAATGGGTAGTAGAAGGAGGCGGAACCATGAGGGAGGTGGTAGGCAGCTGGAGGAGGGCGCAGAGTGACATAGGGATAGGGGAAGGGAGGGGGAGGGAATAGCTGGAAGTTGGAGAATTCTGTGTTCATACCAAGGGGCTGGAGACTACCTAGACGGTATATGAGATGTTGCTGCTCCAACCTGAGCTTAGTGTCATCATGGCAGTAGAGGAGGTGTTTTAAGGTGTTTGGAGGAAAGTTTGGGGGGGTGGGGGGATGTCAGAGGTAATTATTTTTTACACAGAGAGTGATGGGTGCGTGGAATGAGCTGCCTGGGGTGGTGATGGAGGCAGATACATACATTAGGGACGTTAAAGAGACTCTTAGATGGGCACCTGGATGAAAGGAGAATGGAGGGTTACGTGGGAGGGAAGGGTTAGATTGAGCATGCAGTAAGTTAAAAGGCCAGCACAACATCATAGGACGAAGGGCCTGTAATGTGCTGTAGTGTTCTATGGTCTATGTACCTGCCTCTACCACTGCCCTGGGCAGTGTGTTTCTCTTAGCATGCTCTATGCAAAAAAACACCTTAAAATTATGCCCCCTCGTATTAGTCATTCCCACCCTGGGAAGCAGTCTTGGGCTGTTCACTCTATCCATGCCAAGTGTGTAGTTAGGAATGTACATGATATCTGCTGTGTTACTCTCTGTTACTCCATTAGAGGGCATGTGCTATAACAAGAGGGTGGGCTAATGTGCTGTGTTCCCTGGAGCAGCGGAGGCTGAGGGGAGGTCTACAAGATTATGAGAGGCATAGATAGAGTAGACAGACACTAGCTATTTCCCAGGGTTGAAATGTCTAATACCAGAGGGCATGCATTTAAGGTGAGTTCAGGTAATTTTTAAGGAGATGGAAGGGGCATTTTTTTTTACAGAATGCACTGCTTGGGGTGGGAGTAGAGGCAGATACATTAGAGACTTCTAAGAAACGTTTAGATAGGCACGTGAATGTGAGGAAAGGGAGGAAAATGGAATGTTTTGGACATTGTGTAGGCAGAGGTGATTAGTTTACTAATTGAGTTGGTTGAGTACAACATTGTGGGCCTGTTGAGAAAGACCTGTTCCTGTGCTGTACTGCTCTGTGTTCCAAGGTGCAGTGGTTCACCGAGGCCACCACTGGGTTCCAGGAATTCGGCAGGTGCTCCTTGAGGATTTTGTCTTCAATGGCCTGGTTGCTGCGTAATTTAAATAATGATTGTTTGATTGTCCCCGCAGTAACTCAAGGGCTGCGCCAGGCCGATATTGGACTCATTTTTCTCCCTTTATTGATTGTGTGATTACTCTGCCATTCTGTGATGATTAGGCAAATTCCATTATCGATGAAGGGGAACTGATTGAGGATGTTGTACTATGGACATCATTCTGGCTGTTTAAATAAAGATCGCTGTGTCAGAGTGTTTACATCCAGCCCCCTGTCCTCCCTAGCCCAGTCTAACTGTACAAGGTGCCACATCTACTGCCTATCTGGAAGTACACATTAAACACGCACAGCACACAATCCCACAAAGCCTTGAGATAGTAGTTTACTGCTTCTGTCACTGATGTTAATTTATTTACGTAGAGATACAACGCAGAACAGGTCCTTCCAGTCCACTGAGCTGTACCACCCAACAATCCATCTAGTTAACCCTAACCTAGTCACAGGAAAGTTTACAATGACCAATTAATCTATTAACCGATGTGTCTTTGGACTATTGGAGGAAACCAGATCACCCGGAGGAAACTCACGCACGCACGGGAGGAACTTGCAAACTTTCTTACAGTTGGTGCTGTAATTGAACTCTGATCTCTGATGCCCGAGCTGCGATAGTATTGCGTTAACCACTACACTACCATATTGATGATGAAATTATTAATGGTTAATCACACAAGATGGAATTAACTTCTCTTTTTGTTGAAATTGTATAAGGCCTAATTTAGAGTGTTGTGTGCAGTTCTGCTCAGATTGTAAAGGGAATTTACAAGGATATTGCCAGGATTTGAGGATCTGAGTTATAGGGAAAGGTTGAATAGGTGCGGACTTTATTCCATGGAGTGTAGGGGAATGAGGGGAGATTTGATAGAGGTTTACAAAATTATGAAGGATATAGATCAGGTAAACGCAAACAGGCTTTTTCCACTGAGGTTGGGTGAGACTAGAACTCAAAGTCGTGGGTTAAGGATAAAGATGAAATATTTAAAGGGAGCCTGAGGGGAAACTTCTTCAACCAGAGGGTAGTGAGAGTGTGCAACGGGCTAACAGAGAAGGTGGTGGATGCGGGTTCAACTTCAACATTTAAGAGAGGTTTGGATGAGTACATGAACATGAGGGGTATGGAGGGTTACGGTCCTGGTGTGAGTCGATGGGACTAGGCAGAGTAACAGTTCTGTACAGACTGGATGGGCTGAAGGGCCTGTTTCTGTGCTGTAGTGCTCTATGGCTTCATCATCTCCATGCAGCACACTGAAGTCAAGCACCCAGCACTGCCCACAAACACTGCCAGAGGTGGTGAACCCAGTATATATATGAGTGTGAATGTGTGTATATATGTATGTGTGTGTGTATATATATATATCTAATAAAACTCCAGAATTGATTGTGAGCAAGCAGGCAGTTTCAATACCACCCTTAGGAGTGTTGAGCACAGCAGCGATCAATATTGCAAAGAGCAGGATGTAAATCGTCACTGCAGCAGACATGCTTAGGGGCAGAGCACGCAACTCCCAGAGAACAGAGATAACCAGGCTGTAATCGGCAAAGACTCGGATGTATGGTAATGATCATCGCTCCTTCTACTGAGTTTTTATTTTAGACCACAGGACACAAGAGCAGAATGAGGCCACTCAGCCCATTGAGTCTGCTCCACCATTCCATCATGGCTGATTTATTATGCCTCTCAACCCCATTCTCCTGACTTCTCCCCGTAATGTTTGACACCTTGACTAACCAAGAACCTATCCACCTCCACCTTAAATATACCCAATGACTTGGTCTGTAGCAATGAATCTCACAGATTCACCACCTTCTTAATTGCAAATGTCACTCCACTCTTCAAGAAGGGAGAAAGGCAGAAGAAGAGGAATTATAGTCCAGTTAGTCTGACCTCAGAGGTTGGGAAGATGTTGGAGTCGATTATTAAGAATGAGGTCTCAGGGTACCTAGAGGCACATGATAAAATAGACCATAGTCAGCATAGTTTCTTCCAGGGAAAATCTTGCCTGACAAACTTGTTGGAATTCTTTGAAGAAATAACAAGCAGGATAAACAATAGAGAATCGGTTGACATTGTGCACTTGGATTTTCAGAAGGCCTTTGACAAGGTACCACACATGAGGCTGCTTAACAAGCTACGAGCCCATAGAATTACGTGGAAGACTCTAGCATGGATAAAGCAGAGGCTGATTGGCAGGAGGCAAAGAGTGGAAACAAAGAGAGACTCTGCAGATTTCCTCGTGTTTGGAGCCTTGTCTGGTTGGCTGCCAGTGATTAGTGGTGTTCCACAGGGGTCTTCTTTGAGACCAATTCTTTTTATGTTATGTGCCAAAGATTTGGATGGTGGAATTGATGGCTTTGTTGCAAAATTTGCAAACAATATGAAGGTAGGTGGAGGGACAGGTAGTACTGAGGAAATAGAGAAGCTACAGAAGGACTTAGATTAGGAGAATGGGCAAAGAAATGGCAGATGGAATACAGTGTCAGGAAGTATATGGTCATGCACATTAGTAGAAGGAATGAAAGGGTTGACTATTTTCTAAATGGAGAGAAAATACAAAAAAACTGAGATGCAAAGGGACTTGGGATTCCTTGGGCAGGATTCCCTAAAAGTTAATTTGCAGGTTGAGTCTGTGGTGAGGAAGGCAAATGTGATGTTAACATTCATTTCAAGAGGACTAGAATATAAAAACAAGGATGTAATGTTCAGACTTTATAAAACACTGGTGAGGTGCAAATTTGGACCCCTTGTCTTAGAAAGGATGTACTGAAACTGGAGAGGGTTCAAAGGAGGTTCACGAAAATGATTCCAGGATTGAATGGCTTGTCATATGAAAAGCGTTTAATGGCTCTGGGCATGTATTCACTAGAATTTAGAAGAATGAGGAGAAACCTCATTGAAACCTAACCTATCAAATGGTGAAAGGCCTTGATAGAGTGGATGAGGAGAGGATGGTTCCTATGGTGGGAGAGTCTCCAGAGAACGCAGATTCAAAATAGAGGGGCGTCCTTTTAGAACAAAGATGAGGAGGAAATTCTTTAGCCAGAGAGGAATGAATCTGTGGGATTCTTTCCCACAGGCAGCTGTGAAGGCAAAGTCTTTATGTGTATTTAAGGCAGAGGTTGATAGATTCTCGATTGGTTAGGGCATGAAAGGATACAGGGAGAAGGCAGTAGATTGGAGCTGAGAGGAAAATTTGACCAGCCATGGTGAAATGGTGGAGCAGACTCAAAGAGCCAAATGGTCTAATTCTGTTCCTATATCTTATGGTCTTATGGCTAAAGAAATTCCTCCTCATCTGTGTACTAAAAGGACATCCTTCTATTCTGAGGTTGTGCCCTTTGGTCCTAGACTCCCCCACGATAGGAAGCATTCTCTTCACATCCACTCTATTTGGCCTTTCAATATTCGATAGGTTTCAATGAGATTTCTCTCCCCCCCCCCCACCCCCACCCCTTTTTTCTGAACTCCGGCATCATTTTGATGCAGCATTTATATGATTTCAGGATAAGATTATGAAAGGTTTATATTATGTTGACCCTGTGTAAGGCATTGGTGAGGCTACATTTGGAGAATTATGTGCCATTCTGGTCACCTATATACAGGAAAGATACCAATAAACACAAAAGCGTACCGAGAAAATTTACAAAGATGTTGCTGGGTCTTGAGGAGATGAGTTATTGGAAAATGTGAATGAGTTAGGACTTTATGCTCCGAAACGTAGGAGAATGAAAGGGAATTTGTGGGATATAGATAGGGATACAGGAATGCACGCAGAGTTTTTCCACTGAGGCATCCTGTTCCTGGATTCACTCCACTCTCCTCCATCTCTGCGCTCCAATTTGTGCCCATTGATGTCTACTTTTGATCTTCTCATAGCCTCTCCTTCCCAGTCAGCTGCCTGTCTACTACTGCAGCTCCTTGTGCCCAAGGGGATTTCTCCCTAATTCCTATGTTGTAGAGTCATTCGGCAGAGAAACAAGACCTTTGGCTCGCCTCATTAACACCGACCATTAAACCCACCTATACAAATCCCATGTGCTGGCACTTAATCCATTGCCTTCTCTGCTTGGTAAATGCTGAGATTCCCCTTAAATGGTGATTCTGATAGACACGTCTCATCAACCCTGTATGACAATGGGAAATGGCTCAGAGGTTATCCTGAATAAAACGACCACGAGTTCAAAGGGGTTATGGAGTCATAGAACGGTACAGTTGTTGTTCAGACGGAACATCAGAATGGGGAAGAAATGTGATCTAAGTGTCTTTCACTGTGGTATAATTGTTGGTGCCTGACAGGATGGTTTAAGTATCTCAGGAACTGCTAATCTCTGAGGATTTCCCATACAACAGATTCTAGAATTTACAGAGAATGATACGAGAAATAAAAAATATCCAGTGAGTGGCAGTTCTGTGGGCGAAAAATGCCTTGTTAATGAGAGAGGTCAGAGGAGAATGGCCAGACTGGTTCAAGTTGACAGGAAACCAGCAGTGACTCAAATAACCACACATTGAAACAGTGGTGTGCAGAAGAGCATCTCTGAACACACAGCACATTGAACCTTGAAGTGGACTGGCTACAGCAGCAGAAGACCACAAACATACACTCAGTGGCCACTTTATTAGGTACAGGAGATAGCTAATTAAATGATGACTGGGTGTGTGTGTGTGTATGTATATATATGATGGTCTTGACCTTCAGTGTGTTTATGTTTTGGACATCAGCACTTTAAATGGTATTGTACTCAGACATCACAATATTTCCCTTGATTTCTGCTTTGACTGATACTTCTATCTGATTAAGTGCGTCCCCGTTCCTTAAGCAATCTGTAAAGGCTCCTTAGTGAGTGCATGTGTGAGGATTTTGTGAAACGAGAGTATTGATGAGCTGAGCTGCTAGTAAGTCAATGGTAGGCATATTGTTGTGCTGTGCTGGGAGAAATGCTGTTGAATTTAGAGGGATATTACTGTGTAGAAGGTGTGGGAGTTTGCAAATAGGAAGGGTGAAAGTGACTTGATAGAGATGTACACGATGATAAGAGGCATAGATTGAGTGGACAGCCAGAGACTTTTTTCCCAGGGTAGAAATGGCTAAAACAAGTGGGCATAATTTTAAGGTGATTGGAGGAAAGTATAGGGAGGATGTCACCGGTAAATTTTTTACACGGAGTGGAAGGGGCGTGGGGCAGATACATTAAGGACTTTTAAGAGACTCTTGGATAGGCACATGCATGATAGAAAAATAGAGGGCAATGTAGGATGGAAGGGTAAGATTGATCTTAGAATAGGTTAAAGGTCAGCACAACATTGTGGGCTGAAGGGCCTGTACTTTGCCGTATTGTTCTGTGTTCTTTGTCACGTCAGAGACCGTGTGTTGCTGAGTTGATGAACTCAGGTCATGTTGTTCTGTCGAACTTTCTATAGCTGTCCTAGTTGTCTCCACCATATTGAATGGTCACCTTTCTCTCACTCAGGCGCCAACCCCTCGCTGCAGAACGACATGGGACACACACCCGTCGATTATGCCCGGGAAGGAGAAGTCAAGAAACTACTGAAGGAAGCTGAAGTGAAGGCAAGTGTATCGGCTTATCTCTATATCCTGAGACCCATGCGGGAATGTTGTTTACCTGCTGTTTTCCATGTTATAGACAATGACTTAGGCTTCTGTCCAGCAGCTAGGCAAGGCTGAACTGGCAGCCTTGTGGCTAGCTTGACACTTTACAGTGCCAATGATCGAGGTTCAAATCCCGTCGCTGTTGGGAAGGAGTTTGAATGTTCTCCCCTTGTCAATATGGGTTTCCTCCGGATTTTTCCCACTTTCCAAAGACGTACGGGTTAATAAGTTGTGGCGTGCTATGTTGATGCAGGAAGCGTGGCTGTCCCCAGTACACGTTGTCATCGACACAGAACGACACATTTCACTGAGTGCTTTGGTGTATGTAAGACCATGAGACATAGGAGCAGAATCAGACCATTCGACCCATCGAGTCCTTTCTATATTCGATAGATTTCAATGAGATCCGCCCCCCCCATGTACATCTGACAAATACAGCTAATCTTTTCTTAATAAAAGAGTTGTTTTTTGAGCACAGCGGGTGTTGCACTTTTAGAGAGGCCAGTTTTGGGAAGGAATGTGACAGAGTCAAGAGTTATACAACACAGAAACAAGCCCTCCAGCCCAACTAGTCCATGCTGACTAAGATTCCTATACAAGCTAGTCCTATTTGCCTGCCTTTAGCTCATCTCCTTTTAAATCTTTCCTATCTTTGTACCAGCTATTCAACTGAGGGAATCTAGAACTGTACAAGTCATTTAGCTCATGATGTTGTGCCAAGCTTTTAGCCTGGTCTAAGATCAATATCACCCTTCCCTCATACATAGCCCTCAATTTTTATGTCATCCATGTGCCTGTTTAAGACTCTTAAATGTCTCTAATGTATCTGCAGTGTGCTCTACACACCCACAATTCTGTGTAAAAACACCTGCCTCTGGCACCCCCCCTAAATTTCCTCCAATCACCTTTGTTATGCCCCCCTCTTATTGGCCATTTCCACCCTGGAAAATACAGAAAGATAGGCAGGAAGGCAGAGGAAGTGGGGTGGCGCTGTTAATTAAGGATGAGATCAGGGCAATTGTGAGAGACGATATAAGATATACGGAGCAGAATGTTGAGTCCATCTGGGTAGAGATTAAGAGTAGTGAAGGGAAAAAAAAAATCACTGGTGGGTGTTGTCTACAGGCCACCTCATAAAAATATTGCAGTGGCAGAGGCGATTAACCAGGAAATAACTGAGGCTTGTAAGAACAGAACGGCAGTTGTCATGGGGGATTTTAACTTCCACATAGATTGGATGCATCAGGTTGGACAAGGAAGTCTTGAGGAGGACTTCATAGAATGCAACTGTGATGGCTTTCTTGAACAGCATGCTAGTGAACCTACAAGGGAAAATACTATCTTAGATCTAGTCCTGTGCAATGAGACAGGTAAGATTAACCATCTTGTAGTCAGGGATCCTCTTGGAAAGAGTGATCATAGTATGATTGAATTTCGCATACAGATGGAGGATAAAATAATTAGATCTAAAACTAGTATATTATGCTTGAACGAAGGAGACTACAACTGGGTGAGGGAGGAGTTGGCTAATGTGGATTGGGAGCACAGGCTATTTGGTAGGACAGTTGAGGAACAGTGGAATACTTTCAAAGAGGTTTCTCACAGTGTTCAACAAAAGTATATTCCAGTCAAAAGTAAGGACAGTAAGTGTGGAGAGAGCCAGCCTTGGATAACTAAGGAAATAAAAGATAATATCAAGTTAAAAGCTCGTGTACAAAGTCGCAAAGAGCAGTGAGAGACTGGAGGATTTGGAAAACTTCAAAAAGCAACAGAGAACAACTAAACAAGAAATAAGGAAAGATAGAGTATGAAATTTTGGATCGGGACTACAGAGTGTCATGGGAGCTGAATTCTGAAGGAAGGCAGTTTTTTCTAAAAACTTCTTCGAGTGCAAGAAGGGCGAGACTGCGCAGGCGCGTGACGTCAACAGGACCGCGCGGAGAGTTTAAAAAGGCAGGTTCCTGCCAACGGCTCTCTTTTGGATCAGGACTACAGAGCGTCGTGGGAGCTGAATTCTGAAGGAAGGCAGTTTTTCAAAAAAACTTCGAGTGCAAGAAGGGCGAGACTGCGCAGGCGCGTGACATCAACAGGACCGTGCGGAGAGTTTAAAAAGGAGACCACCCTATACAGCAGGCAGCTGCAGCTGTCGGAGCGGGCAGTGGAGTGAGTGGGAGCAGAGTGTAGGGCTTCGGCTTCAACGGGCTTCAGCAGTAAACGGGAAGAGGCGAGAGCGAAGCGCCAACTCTTTTTTCTCCCCCCCCCCCCCCTTCGCGAATTGGCCCGGACAGACAGAGGAACAGCAGGGCTCTCACAGCTAATGGTACAAGCTAACGGTTTAAAAAGTTCATCTGTTTGGCGAGGTAAGTGGGTGAGTAGACTTATTTTTCCTGTTTCATTCCTGTAGAATTAGATAGCATGCCTACAGGGTTAGTGCTTTGTTCAGGGTGTCAGATGTGGGAATCCTGGGAGACCTCCAGCCTCCCTGATGGCCACATCTGCGCCAGGTGCACCGAGATGCAGCTCCTCAGAGACCGTGTTAGGGATCTGGAGCTGCAGCTTGATGACCTACAGTTTATTAGGGAAAGTGAAGAGGTGATAGACAGGAGCTACAGGGACGTAGTCATCCCTAGGCTACAGGGGTCAGAAAACTGGGTCACTGTCAAGAGATGGAAGGGAAATGCCCGGATAGTGGAGAGCACACCTGTGGCTGTCCCCCTCCGCAACAAATATCTTGTTCTGGATGCTGTTGAGGGGGATGACCTGACAGGGGACGCCTACGGTGACCGGGTCTCTGGCACTGAGCCTGGCGCTGTTGTGCAGGAGAGAAGGAGGGAGAAGAGAAATGCGGTAGTCGTAGGGGATTCCATAGTCAGGGGAACGGACAGGAGATTCTGTGAGCCTGACAGAGATACCCGCATGGTGTGTTGCCTCCCAGGTGCCAGGGTATGGGATGTCTCGGATCGGGTCCTGAATATTCTGAAGGGGGAGGGTGAGCAGCCAGTTGTCTTGGTACATGTTGGCACCAATGACATAGATAGGGCAAAGGAGGAGGTCCTGAAGAGAAATTTCCGGAAGTTAGGAAGGAAGCTGAGAAGCAGGACCTCCAGGGTAGTAATCTCGGGATTGCTACCTGTGCCATGTGCTAACGAGGGCAAGAATAGTCGGATCAGGCAGATGAATGCATGGCTGAGAGACTGGTGTAGGGGGCAGGGCTTCAGATTCTTAGATAATTGGGATCTCTTCTGGGGGAAGTATGACCTGTTCAAAAAGGACAGGTTACACCTGAACCTGAAGGGGACCAATATCCTGGCGGGAAAGTTTAATAGAGCTGTTAGGGAGGGTTTAAATTAATTTGGCAGGGGGATGGGAACCGGAATGACAGAGCGGAAGAAGGGGAAAACAGAAATAAATCTAAGATAGTGAGCAGTAAAGATGTCAGGAAAGACAGGCAGGTGATGGGGCAAATTTGTAGCCATTGGGATGAGTTGCAGTGCAATAAAGTTGCAGTGAAATCAAAGCGAAAAGTATCAAATACTGGTCTTAAGGTGTTATACTTAAATGCACGCAGCATAAGGAATAAGGTGGATGATCTTGTCGTACAGCTACAGATTGGCAGGTATGATATTGTGGTCATCACTGAGACGTGCCTAAAGGATGCATGTCTCTGGGAGCTGAACGCCCAAGCATACACGGTGTATCGGAAGGAAGGAAGGTAGGCAGAGGGGGAGGCATAGCTTTATTGGTAAGAAATGATATTAAATCATTAGAAAGAGGTGATATAGGATCGGAAGGTGCAGAATCTTTATGGGTTGACCTAAGAAATAGCAGGGGTAAAAGGACCCTGATGGCAGTTATTTATAGGCCTCCAAACAGCTGCAGGGATGTGGACTACAAATTACAACTGGAAATAGAAAAGGCTTGTCAGAAGGGCAGTGTTATGATAATTGTGGGGGATTTTAACATGTGATTGGATTGGGAAAATCAGGTCGGCACTGGATCTCAAGAGAGAGAATTTGTAGAATGTCTGCGAGATGGCTTTTTAGAACAGCTTGTTGTTGAGCCCACTAGGGGATCGGCTGTACTGGATTGGGTATTGTGTAATGAATCGGAGGTGATTAGAGAGATTGAGGTGAAGGAACCCTTAGGAGGCAGTGATCATAACATGATTGAATTCACTGTGAAATTTGAAAAAGAGAAGCCGAAATCTGATGTGTCGGTATTTCAGTGGAGTAAGGGAAATTACGGTGGCGTGAGAGAGGAACTGGCCAAAGTTGACTGGAAAGGGACACTGGCGGGAAAGACAGCAGAGCAGCAGTGGCTGGAGTTTATGTGAGAAATGAGGAAGGTGCAAGACAGGTATATTCCAAAAAAGAAGAAATTTTCGAGTGGAAAAAGGATGCAACCGTGGCTAACAAGAGAAGTCAAAGCCAAAGTTAAAGCAAAGGAGAGGGCATACAAGGAAGCAAAAATTAGTGGGAAGACAGAGGATTGGGAAGTTTTTAAAACCTTACAAAAGGAAACCAAGAAGGTCATTAAGAGGGAAAAGATTAACTATGAAAGGAAGCTAGCAAATAATATCAAAGAGGATACTAAAAGCTTTTTCAAGTATATAAAGAGTAAAAGACAGGTGAGAGTAGATATAGGACCGATAGAAAATGATGCTGGAGAAATTGTAATGGGAGATAAGGAGATGGCAGAGGAACTGAATGAGTATTTTGCATCAGTCTTCACTGAGGAAGACAGCAGGGTACCGGACACTCAAGGGTGGCAGGGAAGAGAAGTGTGCGCAGTCACAATTATGACAGCAAGTACTCAGGAAGCTGAATAGTCTAAAGGTAGATAAATCTCCTGGACCAGATGGAATGCACCCACGTGTTCTGAAGGAAGTGGCTGTGGAGATTGCGGAGGCATTAGCGATGATCTTTCAAAAGTCGATAGATTCTGGCATGGTTCCGGAGGACTGGAAGATTGCAAATGTCACTCCACTATTTAAGAAGGTGGCAAGGAAGCAAAAAGGAAACTATAAACCTGTTAGCTTGACATCGGTGGTTGGGAAGTTGTTGGAGTCGATTGTCAAGGATGAGGTTACAGAGTACCTGGAGGCATATGACAAGATAGGCAGAACTCAGCATGGATTCCTTTAAGGAAAATCCTGCCTGACAAACCTATTACAATTTTTTGAGGAAATTACCAGTAGGCTAGACAAGGGAGATGTAGTGGATGTTGTATATTTGGATTTTCAGAAGGCCTTTGACAAGGTGCTACACATGAGGCTACTTAACAAGATAAGAGCCCATGGAATTACGGGAAAGTTACATACGTGGATAGAGCGTTGGCTGATTGGGAGGAAACAGAGAGTGGGAATAAAGGGATCCTATTCTGGTTGGCTGCCGGTTACCAGTGGTGTTCCACAGGGGTCCATGTTGGGGCCACTTCTTTTTACATTGTACATCAACGATTTGGATTATGGAATAGATGGCTTTGTGGCTAAGTTTGCTGACGATACGAAGGTAGGTGGAGGGGCCGGTAATGCTGAGGAAACGGAGAGTCTGCAGAGAGACTTGGATAGATTGGAAGAATGGGCAGAGAAGTGGCAAATGAAGTACAATGTTGGAAAGTGTATGGTTATGCACTTTGGCAGAAAAAATAAACTGGCAGACTTTTATTTAAATGGGGAAAGAATTCAAAGTTCTGAGATGCAATGGGACTTGGGAGTCCTCGTACAGGATACCCCTAAGGTTAACCTCCAGGTTGAGTCAGTAGTGAAGAAGGCGAATGCAATGTTGGCATTCATTTCTTGAGGAATAGAGTATAGGAGCAGGGATGTGATGTTGAGGCTCTTTAAGGCGCTGGTGAGACCTCACTTGGAGTACTGTGGGCAGTTTTGGTCTCCTTACTTAAGAAAGGATGTGCTGACGTTGGAGAGGGTACAGAGAAGATTCACTAGAATGATTCCGGGAATGAGAGGGTTAACATATGAGGAACGTTTGTCCGCTCTTGGACTGTATTCCTTGGAGTTTAGAAGAATGAGGGGGAGACCTCATAGAAACATTTCAAATGTTGAAAGGCATGGACAGAGTGGATGTGGCAAAGTTGTTTCCCATGATGGGGGAGTCTAGTACGAGAGGGCATGACTTAAGAATTGAAGGGCGCCCATTCAGAACAGAAATGCGAAGAAATTTTTTTAGTCAGAGGGTGGTGAATCTATGGAATTTGTTGCCACGGGCAGCAGTGGAGGCCAAGTCATTGGGTGTATTTAAGGCAGAGATTGATAGGTATCTGAGTAGCCAGGGCATCAAAGGTTATGGTGAGAAGGCAGGGGAGTGGGACTAAATGGGAGAATGGATCAGCTCATGATAAAATGGCTGAGCAGACTCGATGGGCCAAATGGCCGACTTCTGCTCCTTTGTCTTGTGGTCTTGTGGAAAGTAAATTAGCACAAAATATAAAAACAGATAGCAAAAGTTTTTATAAATATATAAAGTGGAAGAGGGTGGCTAAAGTCAACATAGGTCCCTTGGAAGACGAGAAGGAGAAATTGATATTGGATGATAAGGAAATGGCTGAGGCATTGAACGATTATTTTGTGTTGGTCTTCACGGTGGAGGACATGTCTAATATGCCAAAGAAGAATGTTATGGACGAAATGGGAGGTGAGGACCTCAATAAAATCATTGTCACTAAAGAGATAGTGATGAGCAAACTAGAGAGCCCATCAATGGGGACGGGAGAGGTTCCGGAGGATTGGAGGGTTGCGGATGTTGTTCCCTTATTCAAGAAAGGGAGTAAAGATAGCCCAGGAAATTATAGACCAGTGAGTCTTGCCTCAGTGGTTGGTAAGTTAATGGAGAAGGTCCTCAGAGGCAGAATTTATGAACATTTTGAGAGGTATAATATGATTAGGAATAGTCAGCATGGCTTTGTCAAGGGCAGGTCGTGCCTTACGAGCCTGATTGAATTTTTTGAGGATGTGACTAAACACATTGATGAAGGAAGAACAGTAGATGTAGTGTAAATGGATTTCAGCAAGGTATTTGTTAAGGTACCCCATGCAAGGCTTATTGAGAAAGTAAGGAGGCATGGGTTTCAAGGGGACCTTGCTTTGTGGATCCAGAACTGGTTTGCCCACAGAAGGCAAAGAGTGGTTGTAGACAGGTCATATTCTGCATGGAGGTTGGTCACCAGTGGAGTGCCTCAGGGATCTGTTCTGGGACCCTTACTCTTCATGATTTTAATAAATGACCTGGATGAGGAAGTGGAGGGATGGGTTAGTAAGTTTGCTGATGACACAAAGGTTGGAGGTGTTGTGGATAGTGTGGAGGGCTGTCAGAAGTTACAGTGGGCCATTGATAGGATGCAGAACTGGGCTGAGAAGTGGCAGATGGAGTTCAACCCAGATAAGTGTGAAGTGGCTCATTTTGGTAGGTCAAATATGATGGTAGAATATAGTATTAATGGTAAGACTCTTGACAGTGTGGAGGATCAGAGGGATTTTGGGATCGGAGTCCATAGGACGCTCAAAGCAGCTGTGCAGGTTGACTCTGTGGTTAAGAAGGTGTACGGTGTATTGGCCTTTATCAATTGTGGAACTGAGTTTAGGAGCCGAGAGGTAATGTTGCAGCTATATAGGACCCTGGTCAAACCCCACTTGGAGTACTGTGCTCAGTTCTGGTCGCCTCACTACAGGAAAGATGTGGAAGCCATAGAAAGGGTGCAGAGGAGATTTACAAGGATGTTACCTGGAATGGGGAGCATGCCTTATGAGAATAGGTTGAGTGAACTTGGCCTTTTCTCCTTGGAGCAATGGAGGATGAGAGGAGACCTGATAGAGGTGTATAAGATGAAGAGAAGCATTGATCATGTGGATAGTCAGAGGCTTTTTCCCAGGGCTGAAATGGTTGCCACAAGAGGACACAGCTTTAAGGTGCTGGGGAGTAGGTACAGAGGAGATGTCAGGGGTAAATTTTTTACTCAGGGAGCGGTGAGTGCATGGAATGGGCTGCCGGCAAAGGTAGTGGAGGCGGATACGATAGGGTCTTTTAAGAGACTTTTGGGTCTTAAAACATGGAGCTTAAAAAAATAGAGGGCTTTAGGTAAGCCTAGTAATTTCTAAGGTAGAGACACGTTCGGCTCAACTTTGAAGGCCGGAGGGCCTGTATTGTGCTGTAGGTTTTCTATGTTTCTATGTTTCTAAGATCGATGAGGGGAACAAGTATAATCTAGAAGGTAATAGTGAGGCCAGGCAAGTCGGGTACGGGGTTGAAGTAAGAAGCTGGGAGGTGATAGGTGGAAAGGGCAAAGGGCTGGAGAAGGAGGAATATGATAGGAGAGGAGAGTGGACCATGGGAGAAAGGAAAGAAGGAGGGTCACCAGAGGGAGGATAGGCAAGTGAGGAGAGGAGATAAGAGCAGAGCCAGAATGGGGAACTGAAGAAGAGAAAAGGGGAGGGGGAAATTTCCATAATCCGTAATTCCATAATACTTCATGTAAATATGTTAATCTTGCGCTAAACTCCAAAGATGTTACTCTTTGATCGTGTTTGTCCTCTCGATGTAGATTATCTTATGGCATTATTTCAGAACTGAACAGGGGAGATCTCCTTGATGTCCTGACCAATAAACATCTTGGTGACCCATTCTGGCTCAGACTCCCAGCAGTGCACTTGACTTGGGTCACTGCCAGCTCTGTAAAAGCAATTCAATCAGTCTTTGCTTTCAAATGCCTCTGCCATCCCTAGCTTTGTATTCTTCTCCAGTCCCACTGTGCAGGGGGAGGCCTGGCACTGGTTCAGGCCTCTTTCTGCTCACTCTGAGGATCAATACGCTCTTCGATGAGTGTAGCCAGCTCAGTGTCACGTACACGTAGACCCTCAACAACATAAAATTGCACATTAATCTATTTGATCATAAGACATAGGAGCAGAATTAGCCATTCAGCCCATCGAGTCTGCTCCACCATTCCGTCATGGCTGATTTATTATCCCTCTCAACCCCATTTTCCTGAATTCTCCCTGTAACCTTTGATGCCCCTACTAATAAAGAACCTATCAACCTCCACTTTACATATACCCAATGACTTGGCCTCTACAGCCATCTGTGGCAATGAATTCCACAGATTCACCACCCTCTGGCTAAATAAATTCGTTCTCATTTCTGTTCTACAGGGATGTCTTTGTATTCTGAAGTTGTGCCCGCTGGTCCTAGACTCCCCCAGTATTTGAAAAATCTTCTCTACATCCACTCTGTTCAGGCTTTTCAATATTTGATAGATTTCAGTGAGATTGACCCTTATTCTACTAAACTCCATCAAGTACAAGCCCCAAGCCATTAAATGCTGCTCATATATTAACCCTTTCATTCCTGGGATGATTCTTGTGAACCTCCTCTGGACTCTCTCCAATGCCAGCACACCCTTTCTTAGATAAGGGGCCCAAAATTGCTCATAATACTCCCAAGTGCAGTCATATAAAGCCTCAGCATTACATTCTTGCTTTTGTATTCTAGTCCTCTTGAATGAATGCTAACATTACATTTGCATTCCTTACCACCAACTCAGCCTGCAAATTAACCTTTAGTGATTCCTACACTGTTTATCCAGCAGCTTGAGTTGAGGTCCGTAGTTATATTAGTAACTAGGGCAGCAGGAGTATTTAAATTTGGTTCAGTGTATAATATTTAGGATAGAGTCCTCCATTGGTCGAAGTCAACCATGGATATTGCATCCTAGCTGTCTGTGTCGTATGCAAGCCAGGGCTCTGCGATATGGAGAGCAAGCTATCGCCCATGTGGCAGCTGATAAATCCAAAGGAACAGCATAGACTGACTCAGTTTAGTACCATCAGGTTCACCTTGAACTCGATATAGGACTGCCTGAGGGACTCCAGCTCCGTATTTTTCCTCAGGAGTTTCCTCCTGAAGCCTTCCCCATGAGTGGGTATAGGTGCAAGGTGGTGAATCTGTGGAATTCTTTGCCATGTGGAGCTGTGGAGGCCAAGTCTTTATGTATATTTAAGGCAGAGGTTGATAGATTCTTGATTGATCAGGGCATGAAGGGATACGGGGAGAAGGCAAACGGTTGGGGCTGAGAGGAAAATTGGATCAGCCATGATGAAATGGTGGAGCAGACTCCATGAACCAAACGGCCTAATTCTGGTCCTATATCTTATGGTCTAAGGCAGCGGAGCTTTGAGATCAGTGTTTTTCTTCTCCATATTTCAGATACATTTTTTAAAAGGCTGCTAACAGTACTGTTGATTGTGAAACTGCCATCTTGCTGTCCTAAAACCTCAAGAAAAAAGAGTAGACACTGGAAATCTGAAATAAAAACAGAAGATGCTGAAAAAAATTAGCAGATCAGGCAGCATCTGTGGAAAATGCCAACTGTTCCTCTCTTCACTCTCCTGGTATATGGATTGGAAAAAATTTAGAAGGATGTGAGACAAAGGCAGGCAAAGCAGATCAAGTTGGAATGTATTAGATGGGCAGAAGGGCATGTTTTGTGCTGTAGCACTTCATAAATGGGACTGGCTTGCATGGACATCTTACTCAGTGTGGACCAGCTGGGCTGAAAGGCTTGTTTTTACCTGCTATAACTCTATAAAATCCCTTCTCAAAAATATCTCCTCCAACATCTCACCATTCCCTTATGCTTAAGGATCAAGGATCGACTATATTCGCTGTATACATTTACATGGATTAGGAATTTGCTGTGGTGTGTTGATCAGGGTGTAACATATAACAAAAAAATAATTCAACATTTATAAAGAATAAAGAATTACTTAATATGAAGTTACAGGTTAGAATACAGATATAGAATAAAATACATAAATGCCAGCATTATGAAAAGTGGTTTAGACCATAAGATGTAGGTGCAGAATTAGGCCATCCGGCCTGCCGAGCCTGCTCTGCCTTCTATTGTGGCTGATTTATTATCCCTTTCTATCCCATTTTTCTGCCTTCTCCCCCCTAATCAGGAACCTATCAACCTCCACTTTAAATATACCCAATGACTTGGCCTCCAGAACCATCTGTGGCAATGAATTCTCAGATTCACATCCCCACCATGCCCCCCGGCTAATGAAATTCCTCTTCATCTCCGTTCATTTGATATGTTTCAACGAGATCCCCCTTCATTCATCTGAATTCCGGCGAGTACAGATCTAGAGGGAACAAGCGCACCTGATAAGTTAACCCTTTCATTCCTGGGGTCATTCTCGTGAACCTTCTCTGAACTATCTCCAGTGCCAGCATATCCTTTCTTTCTTTGATAAGTGGTCCAAAACTGTTCACAATACTCACAATAAGTGTGTTATGACCAATTCCTCATAAATCCTCAGTGTTACATCCTTGGTCTTATATTCCAGTCCTCTGACAATGAATGCTAACATTGTATTTGCCTTCCTCACCACCAACTCAATCTGCAAATTAGCCTTTAGGGAATCCTGCACCTCTGATTTCTGAATTTGCTCCCTGTTTAGAAAATAGTGTACACCTTATTTCTTGTACCAAAGTGCATGACCATACAATACCCTGCAGTATCTTCCATCTGCCACTTCTTTGCCCATTCTCTCAATCTGTCCAAGTCCTTCTGCAGACTCCCTGCTTCCTCATCACTGCCTTGGCCACAAAGCAGTGACAGAGGGGACTGTGGGGCTAACTAGAATGGTTGATCAGGTTAACTGTTTCAGAGAAATCAACCCAAGTTTGTCCAACCTGTTCTTATCGTTCATGCTCTCTATTTCAGGCAGCATCCTGGTGAGGCTCTTCGGTACCCTCTCCAAAGCCTGGACATCCTTCCTGTAATAGGATGTCTGGAATTAGGGTCCAGCTGACACTACAGCCTCCAAATAAACGAAAACAGCACAAGTGTGTGTGAAGTTCAGCCCAGAGTCACAGTCAAAGAAAATTTATTATCAAAGCCCGTAAATGTTACCATATACTACCTTGAGATTCATTTTCTTGCAGGCATTTGCAGAAAATTAAGAAATACGATAGAGTTTATGAAAACGGTACAGGAGTCTCAGTTCCCACACCACCAGGTTCAGGAGCGGTTATTACCCTACAACCATCAGGTTTCTGACCCGGAGGGGATAACTTCCCTCAACTTCACTTACCCCAACAATGAAAGTTTCCACAGCCTGTAGACTCACTTTCTTGTGTTCTTGGTATTTATATCTTTTTTTTTATTTGCTCAGTTTGTTGTCTTTTGCATGTTGGTTGTTTATCCGTCTCGTTGCGTGCAGTTTTAATTGATTCTACTGTGTTTCTTTATTCTTACTGTGAATGCCCGCAAGAAAATGAATCTCATGGTTGTATATTGTGACATATATATACTTCGGTAATAAATTTACTTTGAACTTGAAACAAGACTGACAACCATGTGCAAAAGTAGACAAATGCAAGAAAAAAATAATAATGAGAGACTGGGTTGTAGAATCCTTAAATATGATAGAATTGGGAAGACTTTTGTATGATCACTATACCCACATGGAAACTTACAAACATGCGTATACATTAACTCATACCCTCAGACTCAGGTACAGACAACTGTGGAGGCCAAGTCATTGGATATGTGTAAAGCGGTGGTTGATAGGTTCTTGATTAGTCAGGACGTCAAAGGTTATGGGGAGAAGGCAGGAGAATGGGGTTGAGAGAGGTAATAAATCAGCCATGATAGAATGGTGGAGCAGACTTGATGGGCTGAATGGCCTAATACTGCTCCAATGTATTACAGGCTTACAGACTCACACACACAAACTTCATACTCGATAGATACATGCAAAATCTGTCTGAGTGTGTCTGTCTGTCTCTCTGTCACAAACACACACAGAGAAAATGTCATCTGTCTCCAGCACTTTTCTTATTATGTTTTAGAAAGTGACTGATGATAAATTGTCTGAAATGAAATTTCCTATATAAAAAAAAATGAATGCAGTGGAAAACAAATACTCAATAAACTGATGGAATCCATCATTTGCAGCTTTCAGATGGGCCAATAAGTGTGTGACAGCTCCCCTGTGAAAGCGATGCTCACAACAGCCCAAGTCAAACATTCAGGTGCTTCTGGCGGAAGATGCATCATTTAAACAGCTCAGACTCACAGATGCCTGCCTGTATGGACATAAGGGAAGGAGTCCGTGTCCCATGTTCAGAGTATTTGCATCTTGGAATCATTCACATAATGTGCAACACCAAATGCAAACAGGCTACAATTCCCAATCAAACAGGCAGCTTAGCTGCTTGTAATTTATATCCTGAAACTTTAAAAAATGGGTGTAAAGTTGAAGATGTTTTAAATAATTTAATGAGGTATCACGAAGTAAATGTTTCATTTTCCTCTTTTAAAATTTCATATAAAATAAGTATCATTTTCAGTCCAATTCCCCCTTGATTTTCTGATCTCTCCTCTCTCAAGGCTTGTAAAATGTAGAAGAATACAGCACAGTGCAGACCATTTGGCCCACAATGTGTGACCTTTTAACCTCCTCCAAGAACAGTCTAACCCTTCAGTCCCACATAGTCCTCCATTTTTCTATCATCCATGTGTCTGTCTAAGAGTCTCTTAAATGTCCCTAGTGTATCCACCGCAACCACCACCCCCAGCAGCGTGTTCCACACACCCACCATTCTCTGTAAAGAAAAACCTACTTCTGTCATCAACCCTATACTTACTTCCAATCACCTTAAAATTATGCCCCCTCATATCAGCCATTTATGCCCTCGTTCTGGTTCAGGCCACTAGAATCAGAATCCGGTTTATTATAGATATATGTCATGAAATTTGTTGTCTTGTGGTAGCAGTGTAATATATTTAAAACATTAAGTTACAGTAAGAAATATGAAAAAAGATACAGATTAGCTTTATTTGTCGCATGCACATTGAAACATACTGTGACATTTTGAACCATTGAAATCTGTCGAATCAAATCAGCGCGGTTCGTGCTGATGCCACGCTTCCGGCAACACATGTCCATTAACCCTAACCCGTACATCTCTGCAATATGGAAGGAAACCAGACCACCTGGATGAAACACACACAGTCATGGGGAGAATATACAACCTCCTTATAGATAGCAGCGGGAATTGTACCCTGACTGGTGATCGCTGGCGCAGTAATAGCAATACGCTAACTGCAAGGCTACTGAATGCCTAAGTATCAGGCCAATAGTCACTGCCTATCATTACTACTTACAACCTTGAGATTCGCCTCCTAACAGGCAGCCACAAAAACAAAGAAACCCAACAGAACCCATTGAAAAAGGACTGTCAAGCAACAAATGCGCAGAAAAAACAAATGGTGCAAAGTTCACAAAAATGAGTCCATAGCCACAAAGCTAGTGGATGAGCCCAGTCCATCACAGATAAAGTCCTTCCCACCAGTGAGCACATCCACACGGAGCACTGTTGCAGGAAAGCAGCATCCATCATCAAGATCCCCCACCACCCAGGCCATGCTCTCTTCTTGCTGCTTCCATTGGGAAGGAGGTACAGCAGCCTCAGGACTCACATCACCAGGTTCCGGAGCAGTTATCACCTCTCAGCTATCCTGAATCAGCATGAATAACTACATTCATCTCAAGAGTGAACTGATTCCACAACCTGTGGACACACTTTCAAGTATTCTACAACTCATGTTCTCAGCATTATTTATTTACTTATTATTATGGGGGGGGGCGGGTTTGGTACTTGCACAGATTGTCTTCTTTTGCACATGAATTGTCCATCTTTGTGTGCGGTTTTTCATTGATTCTATTGTATTTCTTTATTCTAGCGTGAATACCTGCAGGAAAATGAATCTCAGTAGTATTTGGTGACATATAAGTACTTTGTACTTTGAACTTAGTAGGGAATCAGGCCAATAGTCACTGCCTATCATTGAGAACCTTGGTTATACCCAGATCCTGTTGTGTAGCCGAGGTTCTGGACAACGGTCAGTGACTGTGACAGTGCAATATCCTGTATGAACCTCACTATGCGTTGTATCACAGCCATGCTGGACTCTCTCCTCACCAGGCACATAAACACCTTCACAGCTGTGTGTACACTCCTTGCATCCTCCCCTTCAAATGGATTGTTAGAGCAGATATGCGGGCATTCCCATGTGTAAATAGTTCCATACATGTGCAAGCTCAAGTTGAAATTCATTCTTATTCAGCCTTACACATGTATACAGCTAAACAAAACCATGTTCCTCAGACACCAAGGTGCACAACACAGTGCATATATCACGTACAGCACATCAAATAATACTCAGTTGAAGATGTACAAGTTGACATAAATTGCACATATAACATACCTGTATAGTTAAAGATACAACAGCATAATGCTACTGGCGCTGTCCTATGTGTACTGGGTGGTAGCCGGGTGTTCAGATGTCCCACAGCCTATGGGAAGAAGCTGTTACCCAGCCTGACAGTCCATGTTCTTCTACTAAGGTACCTTCTGCCTGAGGTAGGTCAAAGAGATTGTGGGATGGATTGGAGTGGTCCTTGACAATGCTGAGAGCTCTGCGAACACAGCACTTCTGGCATATGTCTTGGATGGGGGGAGAGAAAGATCCCAGTGATTCTCTCAGTAGATCTCACAATCTGTTGCCAGGACATGTGGTCAGATGCCTTGCAATTCCCACACCAGACGGTATTACAGTTGGTCAGGACACTCGATGGTGCGTCATTAGCATAGGGAAGGAGGGAAGAGCCTCATTTGCCTCAATCTCCTCAAGAAGTGGAGACACTGCTGTGTTTACGTGACTAAAGAGGTGTGCACTAAAGTTCCCAGACATGCGCACACAAGAATGGTAGTCTGGAACGTGCTGCTGGAGGAGGTGGTAGAGATGGATACAATTACAGTGTTTAAAAGGTCTTGTACCATAACACCACAAGAGTCAGGAGTAGCATTAGGTCATTTGACTCATTGAGTCCGCTCTCCATTCTACCATGGCTGATTTATTATCCCGCTCAACCCCATTTTCCTGCTTTTTCCCCATAAATCTTGAAGCTCTGACTAATCATGAATCTATTAACCACTGCTTTAAGTATGCTCAATGACTTGGCTTCCACAGTTGTCTGTGGCAATGAATTCCACAGATTCCCCACCCCATGGCTAAAGAAATTCCCTTTCATCTCTGTTCTAAATAGACATCCCTCTATTCTGAGGCTGTGTCCTCTGGTCCTAGACTCCCTCACCATAGGAAGCATCCTCTCCACATCCACTCTATCCAGGCCTTTCAATATGTAGTAGGTTTCAATGAGGTCTATTCTTCTAAACTCCAGCAAGTGCAGGTCCAAAGCCATCTTCATACGCTCTTCATACATTAACCCTTTCATTTCCAGGATCATTCTCATTAACCTCCTCTGGGCCCTCTCCAATGCCAGCACATTCTTTCATTGATAAGAAAAGATGTACCTGCCTTCTGACAGGTGCATGGATAGGGAACACTTTGGAAGATTCTGAGTTAATGTAGGGAGATGAATTTAATGTAGAGGCATGTACAAAGTGGGCTGAAGTGTTGCTTCTCTGCGGTATGTTTCTATGACCCTAACAATAGAGCAGGTTTGGGGTCAAAGTAAATTTATTATCATTGTATGTATATGTCACCATATACAACTCCTGAGATTCATTTTCCAGCAGGTATTTACAGGTAAGTAAAGAAATACAATAGAATTTATGAAAAACTATAGATAAACAAAGACTGACAATCAGTTTGCAAAATAAGACAAATTGTGGAAATAATTTTTAAAAGAAAGTAAATAAATAATTCTGAGAACATGAGTTGTAGAATCTTTGAAAGGGAGTCATTAGGTTGTGGAATCAGTTTAGTGCTGAGGGGAGAGTAGTTATTCATGCTAGTTCAGGAGCCTGATGGCTGAAGGGTAATAACTGTTATTGAACCTGCTGGCTCCAGAGCCTGTACTGAGCCGGGAACCAGAGAAACTGAAAAGACAGGGTGTCGGGATCCGAGGCGAGAGCCGATTTTGCTCGTTCTCCACTATGGTGACTCCTCTCTCCAGGGCACTGAGACTATGGAAACTGGCCCGGCTGCTGTGAACTGGTAAGTGAGGCTGCTCCAGGGCTCGGATCTGGGGACTCAGTTTGGTTCGGAATGTTGTTGTTTACTTCAATTGCTTGCATAATTTGTTCTTTTTTCTTTCTCTTGCGCATTGGGTGTTGGTCTTTTATTTATAGTTTTTCTTTAATTGGATTCTTTTGGATTTCTTGCTTTGTGGTTACCTGTGGACAAACAAATCTCAAGGCTGTATAATGTATATATTCTTTGATAATAAATGTACTTTGAATCTTTGATGTGTGTCCCGAGGCTGCTGTGCCTTCTGCCCAATGGCAGCAGTGATAAGAGACAGTGGCTTGGATGGTAGGGCTCCTTGATAATGGATGCTGCTTTCCAGCGGCAGAATGCCATGTTAATGTGCTCAATGGAGGAGAGGGCTTTGACTGTGATGGACTGGGCTGCATCCACCATTTTCTGCAGGCATTTCCATTCCTAAGCGTTGGTGTTTCCATACCAGGCCATGATGCAACCAGTCAGGATACTCTCCTTTGTGAATCTATAGAAGTTTCTCGAAGTTTTTGGTGACCTGTTGAATATATTGACACTTCTAAGAAAGTAGAGGCACTGTCAGGCCTTCTTTCCCAATGTATTGAATTTCCCCGCTACCTGGAGACAAAAGAGACCAAGCCCTAAATCATGATATAGGGCTTCAACTCGAAAGAGATACAGATTGCTCCCCCACCCCCAACAGATGCTGTTTGACCTGCTGAATTCTTCCAGCACTTGGACAAACAGTCCTTCCAGGTGAGGCAACACTTCACTTGTGAGTCTGTTGGGGTCATCTATTGCATCTGGTACTCCTGGTGCGGCCTCCTCTACATCGGTGAGACCCGACGCAGATTGGGGGACCGTTTCGTCGAGCACCTCTGCTCTGTCCGCCACAACAGACAGGATCTCCCAGTAGTCACCCACTTCAACTCTGCTTCACATTCCCATTCGGATATGTCCATACATGGCCTCCTCTACTGGCATGATGAGGCTAAGCTCAGGTTGGAGGAGCAACACTTCATATACCGTCTGGGTAGTCTCCAGCCCCTTGGTATGAACATTGAATTCTCCAACTTCCGGTTGTGAGTGTTGCAGGGGTTCCCAACCTGGTATCTACGAGTCTCTTGCTTAATGGTCTTGGTCCAGGGGATCAAAAAGGCTGGGTACCCCTGAGTTAATGGAAGGATTGGTAATATTGGGACACTTGGACCGCTGACCAGCCCTTGTGTTTGTCTCCATTGTTTACAGTACCAGGAACAGCAGAGGAAGCGGGAGGCAGAGGAGCGCAGGCGATTTCCCCTGGAGCAGAGACTGAAGCAACACATTATCGGTCAGGAGACAGCCATTGCAACTGTGGCAGCAGGTACCTACTGAACAATCAACTTGTGGTTTTGCAGTATGATCTACCATTTACAGCTCTTCATTCCTGATGTGGGGTCTCGGCCCGAAATGTCGCCTGTTTATTCCTCTCCTTAGATGCTGCTGACTTGCTGAGTTCCTCCAGAATTCTGTGTGTGTTGCCAGGATTTCCAGCATCTGCAGAATCTCGTGTGTTAATGATTTACATCTCATGTTATTTTTTATTTGCACAGTTCGTCTTCTTTTCCACGTTTGTTGTTTGTCAGTATTTGATAAAGTTTAGTTTTTCATAAATTCTATTCATTTTCTTTTTTTTTCCTGGAAATTTCTGAAAGAAAATGTATCTCCAGGTTGTATATGGTAACAATGAGGAACTTTGATAATAGTTCTACTTTGAATTTTGAACACTGTAGACTTTATTATAGAATCATTGCACTACAGGGTATAAAATGGGTCTTTTCAGCTCACCTCATCTTTGTCAACCAGGATGCCTTTCCGAGCTAATCCCATTTTTATAAACCCCATTCTCTTCCTACTCTTTCTTAACCAAGTATCCGTACAAATAACTTCAGAATATTGTAACCGTATCTGGCTCCAGCACCTCCTCTTCCAGGATCAGAACCAGGTTCGATATCACTAACATACAGTACTGTGCAGAAGTCTCAGGCACATATCTATAGCTAGAGTGCCTAAGACATTTGCACAGTACTCTATTTAGCAACATGAAGCTGAGAACGAGTTTGTAAGCCTGGTGGAAGCAAAGAATGCTGGGAATGGTGAGGGTGCAGTGGCACGGGAGGAGTGTGGGGCAGGTGGCAGAAAAGGTGAGCTGGGGCATGGGGGTGGCACGGTGCAGATACACCCTGCCCTGAGACACCGAGCAACATCACTGGATTCCATACAATTGGTTTATTGATCATTACAGAATATCTCTCTGGTGCTTCCCACTCCCTCCCCTCTCCCTTCCCCTTTTCCCGACCATGATTCCCCTCTCCCTGCCCCCTTCCCACTCTCAGCCCACGATAGAGACCCCCATCACTCACGTATGTCAATAAATTTGTTTGTCTTTTTGGCAGCAGTACAGTGCAATACATAAAACTACTACAGTACTGTGCAAAAGTCTTAGCTATACATATATGTGCATAAGGCTTTTGCACAGTACAGTATGTTATGAAATCTGTTGGTTTGCAGCAACAGTACAATGCAATATATTAAAACATTACTATACATTACAATAAGAAATATATATAAATTAAATTAAATAAACAGTCCAAAAAGAGCAAAAACAGTGAGGTAGTGTTATGAGTTCATTGTTCATTCAGAAATCTGATAGCGGAAGGGTAGAAACTGTTCCTAAAATATCGAGTATGTGGCTTCAGGCTCCTGTACCTCTTCCTTGATGGTAGTAATGAGAAGAGGACATGTCCTGGGTGATGGGGGTCCTTAATGATGGATGCCACCTTTTTGAGGCATCACCTTTTGAAGATGTACTCAATGCTGAGGAGGCCAGTGCCCATGATGGAGCTGGCTGAGTTTACAACCCTCTGCAGCTTTTTCCAACCCTGTGCAGTGGCTCCTCTGTACCAGACGATGATGCAACCAGTTAGAATGCTCTCCACAGTACATCTGTAGAAATTTGCTAGAGTTTTTGATGTCATACCAAATCTCCATCATTCTCGATCACCATCCTCTGTCTGAAAAACTTACCCCTCAGATCTTCCCCTTAACCTGTGCCCTCCAGTCTGTACTGTTGTGCCCCAGGTGAAGGGCTCTATCTTTGCCCTTCATAATTTTATAAACCTCTAAAGGTCACCCCTCGGCCTCATTCTGATAAGAACAAACCCAGCCTTTGCAATCTATCTTTATAACTACAGGCCAAATCCTGGTGAATCTCTTCTGTACTCTCTTGACTGCTACCAGGTGAATTAGAGGGTTGTCCTGTCAAGGCTAAATAGCTTGGACCTGTATTCCTTGGAGTTCAGAAGAATGAGGAGTAACCTTACTTCAAACATACAAGATCCTTAGAAAGCTTAACAGGGTAGATGTTGGTGTGTTTTTGCCAGTAGATATTCTCGAACAGGAGATATGTCTATGAGGTAAGGAGCCAGTCGTTTAAAACTGCAGTTTGTAGAATTATCTTCTTGTAGAGGTTGGTGATTTCTCTGACCCAGAGGGTGATAAAAGCTAGATTGTTAGAAACACTTAAAACGGAGGTGGATGAACATTGAACCGATTGAGGAACAGAAGGACCATAAAACTTGCCACTGCCTGAAAGGAATTTGTACGTTCTCCCTATGACCGCGTGGGTTTTTCCCACAGTCCAAGTACGCACCAGTTGATAGGTTAATTGGGTATTGTAAAATTATCCTGTGATTAGGCTAGGATTAAATTTGGGGATTGCTGGACCCCACAGCTCGAAGGGCCAGAAGGACGTATTCTGTACTTAATCTCAATAAGTAGATAAGACATGGGAGCAGAATTAGGCTATTTGGCCCATCATGTTTGCTCCATGTTTGCATCATGGCTGATTTATTATCCCTCTCAACCCAGCCTCCCGCCTTCCCGTAATCCCTGACACCCTGACTAATCAAGAACCTATCAACCTCCACTTTAAATATATCCAGTGAATTGCCCTCCAAAGCCAAGTGTATGAAAGGGTATGAAGAAGTGGCAGAGAGAATGTTGTGATCGTATTTAAATGTGGGGCAGGCCTGAAGGGTTGCTACTTTAATTTTTTTGTATTTTGTCACCTTGGGAGTGTATGTTGTTAAACTGTGCAAATTGCTATCCTCTGTATTTAACCCCTGCCGTGTCTGTCCTGGTACAGTGGGGAGCACGGATTTTGCAAAGTGATTGGGTGTGTAGGTAGAAAGCTTTATTTGTCACATGTACAGTGAAATGCATCGTTTGTGTCAAGTCAAATCAGCAAGGATGTGCTGGGGCAGCCATGCATCTGGCAGCCACGTAACATGCCCACAAGTTACTGATCCTAACCCGTACGTCTTTGGACTGTGGGGGGAAATCAGAATCAGGTTTAATATCACTGGCGTGTCACAAAATTTGTTGTTGGATGTGGATACTATAGAGAGAGTGCAGAGGAGATTTACAGGAATGTCCTGATGAAGGGTCTCGGCCTGAAACGTCGACTGCACCTCTTTCTACAGATGCTGCCTGGCCTGCTGCGTTCACCAGCAACTTTGATGTGTGTTGCTTGAATTTCCAGCATCTGCAGAATTCCTGTTGTTTACAGGAATGTTGCCTAGATTGGAGGGCACACCTTATGAGAATAGGTTGAGTGAACTTGGCCTTTTTTCCTTGGAGTGACGGAGGATGAGAAGTAACATGATTGAGGTGTATAAAATGATGAGGCTTTTTCCCAGGGCTGAAATGACTAACACGAGGGGGCATAGTTTTAAGGTGCTTGGAAGCAGGTACCAAGGGAATGTCAGGGGTAAGTTTTTCACACAGAGAGTGATGGGTGTGTGGAATACACTGCCAGCGACGGTGGTGGAAGCGGGTACAATAGGATCTTTTAAGAATAGGTACATGGAGCTTAGGAAAATAGAGGGCTATGTGCTAGGGAAATTCTAGGCAGTTTCTAGGGTAGGTTACATGGTCAGCACAACATTGTGGGCTGAAGGGCCTGTAATGTGCTGTAGATTTCTATGTTCTATGTTATATGTTTTGCGGCAGCAGTACAGTGCAATACATAATTTAAAAAACTATAAATTACAATAAGAAATATATATATAAAATGAAATTAAATACATCGTGCAAAAAGGGAAGTAAAAAGAATAATGAGGTAGTGTACATCGATCACCCAAAGGAAGCCCACACGGTCATGGGGAGAACGTACAAACTCCTTACAGGCAGTGGCAGGAATTGAACCCCTACCACTGGCACTGTAAAGCTAAGCAGCTGTGCCATCCCCATGCGTAGAAAGCACGGAAGAGAGATGAAGATAAATTATACACAGAACCTTTCCTTGCACGGTGGGCCTGGTTTGATGCATTTGCGGTAACCATGTAAGCAGTAACCCAAGGCCTACCCACATCGTCTTGATCCTTATGACAGCAGAGCAGGATGTTTCAGGGTAATTCAATCAGGGAGAAGATCAATTTAGCAGGAACCGAAAAGCATTTTTTTATTTTGTAAGAGAAAAGGCCTTTGGTCACACACAGCTGGAGAAGCGGTTCCATAATAAGATTTGTAATATGCTGGTCTATTGAAGATTCTGCTTTCAGCTTGAGAGGGGGTGGAATATGATCTTGTGTAAGTTGTTGAGCTGATGTACTAGGGAACTAAGCTAGTTCTACACAGAAAGCTCCAAGGAGGTCATCTGCCTTTGGACTGGGAGGGCCTGTTCTGCGCCGTACCTCCAAATAAATATACTCACTGAAATGTTGCAAGGCCTAGATAGAGTGGATATGGAGGACGTTTCCTACAGTGGGATTGTCTAAGGCCAGAGGGCACAGCCTCAGAATAGAGGGACATCAATTTACAACAGAGATGAGGAGGAATTTCTTTAGCTAAAGGGTGGTGAGTCTTGGGATTCATTGCCATAGACAACTGTGCAGGCCCAGTTAATGGGTATATTTAAAGTGGAGGTTGATAGGTTCTTGATTAGTAAAGGCATCAAAGATTGAGAAGGGGAGAAGGCAGGAGTATAAGGTTGATTTGGATAATAAATCAGCCATGATGAAATAGTGGAGCAGACTCGATATGCCGAAAGGCCTAATTCTCCTCCTATGTATTATGGTCTTAATAGCAAGGATGTGGAAGCTTTAGAGAGGGTGCAGAGATTTACGAGGATACTGCCTGGATTAGAGAGCGTGTCTTATGAAGATAAGTTCTACGAGCCAGGGCTTTTCTCTTTGGAGTGAAGGAGGCTGAGAAGTGACTGGATAGAGGTGTACAAGATGATAAGAGCCATAGATAGAGTGGACAGCCGGGGGCAGAAATGGCTAATAAGAGGAGGCATAATTTTAAGGTGTTTGGAGGAAAGTATTGGGAGGTGATGTCAGAGATAGGATTTTTTTTACACGGAGAGTGGTGGGTAAGTGGAACGTCCTGCCAGACGTGATGATAGAGGCAGGTATATTAAGGACATTTATGCAAACTCTTAGTTAGGCACATAGATGATAGAAAAGTAGAGGGCTATGTGAGATGGCACAGTAGCAAAATGGTTAGCACAGCGCTTTACACTACCAGCGACCTGAGTTCAATTTCTGCCACTGTCAGTAAGGAGTTTGTACGTTCTCCCTGTGATCGCATGGGTTTCCTCCAGGTGCTCCGCTTTCCTCCCACATTCCAAAGACCTACCAGTTGGTAAGTTAATTGGTGATTGTAAATTGTCCTGTGATTAGGCTTGGATTGCCGGGTGGCGTGGCTTGAAGCCCTGGAAGGGCCTATTCCACACTGTATCTCAATAAATAAATAAATAGATAAATACATGTGAGTATAAATAAGCAATGCAGAAAGAGGACAAAAATATTGAGGTGGTGTTCATGTGTTCATGGACCATTCAAAAACCTGATGGCTGTAGGAAATAACCTGTTCCGAAAACATTGGGTGTGTGTCTTCAGGCTCCTGTACCTCCTCCCTGAAGGCAGTAATGAGAAGAGAGCATGTTCTGGATTATGAGGATGCACAACGATGGATGCCAGCTTTTTGAGGCATTACCTTTTCAAGATCATAAGACCATAAGACATAGGAGTAGAATAAGGCCATTGGGCCCATCGAGTCTGCTCTGCCATTCCATCATGGCTGATTCATTACCCCTCTCAACCCCATTGTCCTGTCTCTTCTCCATAATGTTTGACAGCGTAACAGTCAAGAATCTGTCAACTTCCACTTTAAATATACCCAATGACTTGGCCCCCAGTTGTCTGTGGCAATGAATTCTACAGACTAACTACCCTCTGGCTAAAGAACTTCCTTCTTATCTCTGATCTAAATGGATTTCCCTCAATACTGAGGCTGTGCATATAGGAAGCATCCACTCCACATCCACTCTATTTTGGCCATTCAATATTCCATGGGTTTCAATGGGATCCTCCTTCATCCTTCTAGACTCCAGTGAGTACAGGTCCAGAGCCATCAAACGCTCCTTAAATGTTAACCTTTTCAATCCTAGAGTCATTCTTGTGAATCTCCTCTGGACCTTCTCCAATGCCAACACATCTTTTTCTTAGATAAAACTGCTCTCAGTACTCCAAGTGAAGCCTCATCAGTGCTTTATAAAGCCTCAGCATTACACCCTTGCTTTTATATTCTAGTCCTCTCGAAATGAGTGCTAACATTGCATTTGCCTTCCTCACCACAGAGTCAACCTGCAAATTAACCTTTAGGGAATCCTGCATGGGGACTCCCAAGTCCCTTTGCACCTCAAATTTCTGAATTTTCACTGAGTCAAATGTTGTTTTCAGAAAGTAAAATAACAAAAGGACTTGGGGCTGTATAATTCACAGCAGGACCTCTCCTGCCAGCAGGGAATACTGGTACCCCTCTTTGGGGTTGGAATCTGGCTCCCACAGGCTGTGGCAACCACAGGCAGGGAGGTGGATTGCACTGTGCGTAGTGCAGGCTGAGAGCGATATTAGAAAGAGCAGCCGAGTGATCTGTCAGCAAGTGCTGCGCCATTGCGCTCCCCTGACGCCCATTTCCCCGCCGATGATGAAAGTGTATTTGTATCGGAATGACTGAGGGCCGTCAGCAACAGAAGTCATCGGGCTGCCTCACAAGTGTCCGTGAGCCCTGTTGATTGAGCAGCTAACTGCACCCGCAGGCTGAATCTCTCCCTCGGCGCTCGTCACCGTCAGCACTGCCGGCCCCACACCGTGTCAGCGACCGTGCGTAAATCACGTCAAACCAAGGCCCACGTCCCAGCAATTTCCACCCTTCTCAAATCGCCCTGAAGCCGCACTTTGCAAAATTTATTTTGACAGGCGTTTTGTTCTTAACTGATCCTTTATTCTGGACTTTGCAGAGAAAAGAAATGATTGAGTTATCTTTCCCTTTTACACTGAACTTCAGCCTCCAGTCCCACAGGTGCCAGCTCACACTGCTGTCTGCCCTCGGTATAGTTGTGGCACTCAGAAAGCCGTGAATTTGAGCTCCATTCCTGTGATAAAAGCTTTTTAATATCCTAGTACTTTTCCACAGACCAGGAATCTACCCCATAATCCTTCCTTAGGATCGCAATTCTTTGTGATTCTTCCAGAGGCTCTGCAGCATTCCTTATGAGGATAGGTTGAGTGAGCTAAGGCTTTGGAGTGAAGGAGGATGAGAGGTGACTTGTAGAGGTGTACAAGATGATAAGAGGCATAGACAGAGTGGATAGCCAGAGACTTTTTCCTAGGCTAGTAGAAGGGGACTTAATTTTTAAGGTGATTAGAGGAAAGGGGGAGGACAGAGGTAGATATTTTTTACACAGAGAGTGGTGGGTGCATGGAACATGTTTCCAGGGATGGTGGCAGAGGCAGATACATTAGGGACATATAAGAAACTCTTACTTAGGCACATGGATAAAAGGAAAATGGAGGGCTATTTAGGAGGGAAGATTGAGTAGGTTAAAGGATCGGCTCAACATTGTGGACCAAATGGCCTGTATTATGCTGTAACAGTCTCTGTTCTGTTTGTTCTAGAATCTGAATCCAGTTTATTATCACCGGCATTTGTCATGAAATTTGTTAATTTGGTGGCAGCTGTATGGTGCAATACACGATAATATTGAAAGAATTGTTTACAGTAAGTATATGTATGTACTTTAAATAGTTAAATTAAAAATAGTGCAGAAACAGAAATAATAAAAGTGAGGTAGTGTTCATAGGTTCAATGTCCATTTAGGAATCAGATGGCAGAGGGGAGGAAGCTGTTCCTGAATCGCTGAGTGTGTGCCTTCAGGCTTCTGTACCTCCTTCCTGACGGTAACAATGAACAAAGGGCATGTCTTGGGTGATGGGGTACTTAATAATGGACGTCAGCTTTGTGAGGCACCGCTCCTTGAAAATGTTCTGGATACTACGGAGGCCAGTACCTAAGATGGAACTGACTAACTTTACAACTTTCTGTAGCTTCTTTCATCTCGTGCTGTAGCGCCCCCCCCCCGCCCACCCATACCAGATAGTAATGGAGCATGTCAGAATGCTCTCTACAGTACATCTACAGAAGTTTTCGAGCATTTTAGGTGACAAGCTAAATTTCCTCAAACTCCTAATGATACGTATCCACTGTCTTGCCTTCCTTATAGCTACATTGATATGTTGGGACCAGGTTAGATCTCAGAGATCTTGACACCCAGGAACATGAAATTGCTCACTCTCTCCACTTCTGATCCCTCTATGAGGATTGGCTCGTGTTCCCTCATCTTACCCTTTCTGAAGTCCGTAATCAGCTCTTTGATCTTACTAACATTGAGTACAAGGTTGTTGCTACATCACCATTCAACCAGCTGGTAAATATCACTCCTGTACGCCCCCTCATCCCCATCTGAGATTCTGCCAACTATGACTGTATCATCAACAAATTTATAGATGGCATTTGAGCTATACCTAGTCATACAGTCATGGAGATAGAGAGAGTAGAACAGTGGGCTAAGCACACACCCCTGACGTGCGCCAGTGTTGATCGTCAGCGAGGAGGAGACGTTATCACCAACCCGCACAGATTATGGTCTTCTGGTAAGAAATCAAGGATCCAGTTGCAGAGGGAGGTTCAGAGGCCCAGGTTCTGTAGCTTATCAATCAGGATTATGGGAATGATGTTGTTAAATGCTGAGCTATAATCAAGGGACAGCATCCCGATGTAGGTGTTTGTATTATCCAGGTGATCTAAGGCCATGTGAAGAGCTATTGAGATTGCGTCTGTTGTAGACCTATTGTGGTGACAGGCAAATTGCAGTGTGTCCAGGTCCCTGCTGAGGCAGGAGTTGATTCTGACCCTGACCAGCTTCTTAAAGCATTTCATCACCGTAGATGTGAGTGCTACTGGACGATAGTCGTTGAGGGAGCTCACATTGCTCTTCTTGGGCACTGGTATAATTGTCCAGGAATGTGTTTCCTGTGGAGAGTGGTATGGTGACTGAGCTAGTGTCAATCAGATAGTTAAATTGTGATTCTTCTGGAGACCGAAGGAATGAGTGAGGTTACAGACGCAGAGCATGAACCCCATTCGATAAGCAGAGTATTACTCTCTCAGTGAATGGTACCCATCTGAGAAAAAGGGTCTCAGAATCTCATTGCAAATAGTAGTACTATATAGGAAACAGCAGTCCGACAGCACCACCCACTTTTTTTTTTCAAAACTACAAAAGTTTATTTATGCAACAAATACACAAAGTACAAACATTCAGTGTTTACAACACACTCACATTAAATTCAAATTAAAATATGATTATTATTGACTATTCCCTGACGGGCCCATCGCTCCTGGAAATCCTGCACTGTACCCATTGTGACCTCGTGCTCCCTCTCCAAGGACAGCTGGGCACAAACGTATCCTCGGAAGAGGGGCAGGCGGTTGGCCCTGGCAGAGGCCTCAACCTTCCACCAGCTAGACCCGTGAATGGCCGTCTTGGCCAGGCCCAGGAGCAAGCCCCCCCAGGAGATCCTCTTTGTGACCCACCCCGCTCCGTACTGGGTGCCCGTATGTATGGACTGACCTGACCTGAGCAGCAGCAAATCAAGTCAGCAGATAAGAGACAGCAATTGAGTGGACAGCTAGAAACTTTTTACCAGGGCAGAAATGCTTAAAATGAAGGGGTATAATTTTAAGGTGATTGGAGGAATATGTGGAGGGGGATGTTAGAGCTGAGTTCTTTACACAGACAGTGGTAGGTGCAGGCAGCTCGCTGCCAGGGGTGGTGGTAGAGGCAGATACATTAGGGGCATGTGGATGATAGAAAAATAGAGGACTATGTAGAAGGGATTTTAGAGTAGGTTAGTAGGTCAGCACAACATTGTGTGTCAAAGGGCTTGTACTATGCTGTAATGTTTTATGTGCCTGGAAGGGGTATTTAGACAGAGACTTCAATCAGAATCAGGTTTATTATTGCTGGTAGATGTCATGAAATTTGTTGTTTTGCAGCAGCAGTACACAGCCCCTCTTAAAGAATACTATAAGTTACAAAAATACAAAAACAGTACAAAAGATGAATAATGAGGTAACGTTCATTGTCCATTCAGAAATCTGATGGCGGAGGGAAAGAAGCTGTTCCTAAAACATTGAGTGTGTGTCTCCAGGCTCCTGTACCTCCTCCCTGATGCTAATAATGAGAAGGGGGAGCATGTCCTGCGTGGGAAGGGTTTTTAATGATGGATGCTGCCTTCTTGAGGCAAAGCTCAAAGTAAATGTATTATCATATAATAACTTGACATTAATTTTCTTGCAGCATTTACAGGGTAAAACAAAAGAAATTTAAGAATTTTACAAAAAAGTTAAACATAAACAGGGCAAGACTGACCCAGACGCTTGGGAGGATTCAGATGATTATTTATTAAGAGGGAGGAAACTGGAGCACTTGGAGGGAACCCACATGCACATGGGAAGAACGCAGAAACATAGAAAGCCTACAGCACAATACAGGCCCTTCAGCCCACAAAGCTGTGTCGAGCATGTCCTTACCTTAGATGTACAAACATTCTTACAGAGGACGTCAAAATTAGATGCCACTGTAGCATAGCAGCTAGCCCAATACTATCACAGCTCTGGGCATTCCAGAGTTTGGAGTTCAGGTCCGTAGCTGTTCGGTAGGGAGTCTCTGAACATCCTCCCTGTGGAATGCATGGATTTTCTCCAGGTGCTCCCGTTTCCTCCCACAGGCCAAAGACGTATCAGCTAGGTTAACTGGTAACTGCAAATTGTCCATTGTTTAATCAGCGTTGTGGGGTTGCTGGGACGGCGTGACTGGAGGGTTGGAAGGGCATACTCCATGCTGTATCGCTTAACAAAATAAATAAAAATTGAACTCAGAACTCTGACGCCTAAGCTGTAATTGAGTCGCACTAACCGCTAACCGTCGTAGCACCTATGATGGAACTGTCTAAAGCCTGATTTATACTTCTGCATCAAATGTACGCCGTAGGTACCGCGTACCCTACGCTGTAGGGTGACGTGCACCTCCCCAAAAAAGAAACTCACGCTTAGCGGCGATGCAGACTGCAACAACTGTGATTGGTCCGCTTGGTAGCATCGCATTTCCTCCTACGCATTTCCGGTGGCTTTTCTCCGCCATGACTGTACACTGATGCGAAATAAATGGTTGGGGACGATGAACCAAATCGTCAAATCTACCTGCCGGCATCCGAAAATATTTGAAATGCATTCCTCGCCCATGTCTCTCACAAGAAACTCAACGCAGTGGCATAGAAACCCCACCGCCAACTAGCGTCTTGGCGGTGAATTGCAGAGCGACGCAGACACAGCGATGCATGCTCGCTACGGCATAGCTCGTACGCACAAGTATAAATCAGGCTTAAGTCTACAACCCTCTGCAACCTCCTGTAATCCATGCAAAGCATGGAATGATACAGTCTTATTGTAGGAGAAGGGGATTAGTATAGGCTGAGAACTAGTTCACCATGGACGCCGTGTATGGAACTCCGTACAGCTTCACTATCACGTTCTGACATTTACCGGGAGTGTTGTGCACAAAGGGCCCAAAGCATTGTCAAGGATCCCCTACCACCCATCCCACAATTTCTTAGACCCACCACCATCAGGAAGGAGGGACAGGAACATCAGGGTAACAGCTTCTTCCCTCAAGCTGTGAGACTCATGAATACCCTGGCACCACTGAGGACTCATCACTGGGACAGTGAGCTCTTTACTGTTTACCTCTGCTGCACACTATATACATTTTAAATTATATTTTATTCACTTATTTATGGTAATATTTTGTTTTACTTACACTGCTGTTCCTAATAACGTGCCCACTGAGTGTACGTTTGTGATCTTCTGCTGCTGTAGCCATCCACTTCAAGGTTCAATGTGTTATACTTTAAGAAATGCTGTTCTGCACGTGGTTATTTGAGTTACCATCATCTTCCTGTCAGTTTGAACCAGTCTGGCAATTCTCCTTTGCTCTCATTAACAACACACATCAAAGTTGCTGGTGAACGCAGCAGGCCAGGCAGCATCTCTAGGAAGAGGTACAGTTGACGTTTCAGGCCGAGACCCTTCGTCAGGACTAACTGAAGGAAGCGTGAGTAAGAGATTTAAAAGTTGGAGGGGGAGGGGGAGATCTGAAATGATAGGAGAAGACAGGAGGGGGAGGGATGGAGCCGAGAGCTGGACAGGTGATTGGCAAAAGGGATACGAGAGGATCATGGGACAGGAGGTCCGGGAAGAAAGACAAGGGGGGGGGACCCAGAGGATGTGCAAGAGGTATAGTCAGAGGGACAGAGGGAGAAAAAGGAGAGTGAGAGAAAGAATGTGTGTATAAAAGTAAGTAACAGATGGGGTACGAGGGAGAGGTGGGGCATTAGCAGAAGTTAGAGAAGTCAATGTTCATGCCATCAGGTTGGAGGCTACCCAGACGGAATATAAGGTGTTGTTCCTCCAACCTGAGTGTGGCTTCATCTTTACAGTAGAGGAGGCCGTGGATAGACATGTCAGAATGGGAATGGGATGTGGAATTAAAATGTGTGGCCACTGGGAGATCCTGCTTTCTCTGGCGGACAGAGCGTAGGTGTTCAGCAAAGCGGTCTCCCAGTCTGTGTCGACCACACATGGCCCCTTGCCCATCCTCTGGGTTCCCTCCCCCCACTTGTCTTTCTCCCGGGACCTCCTGTCCCATGATCCTCTCATATCCCTTTTGCCAATCACTTGTCCATCTCTTGGCTCCATCCCTCCCCCTCCTGTCTTCTCCTATCATTTTGGATCTCCCCCTCCCCCTCCCACTTTCAAATCTCTTACTCACTCTTCCTTCAGTTAGTCCTGACGAAGGGTCTCGGCCTGAAACGTCGACTGTACCTCTTCCTAGAAATGCTGCCTGGCCTTCACCAGCAACTTTGATGTGTGTTGCTTGAATTTCCAGCATCTGCAGAATTCCTGTTGTTTGTGTTCTCTCATTAACAAGACATTTTCACCCACGGCATTGCCACTCACTGAATGTTTTATTTTGTTTTTCACACCATTCTCTGTAAACTCTGGAGACTCAAACCTCATAGAACATAGAACGTAGAAATCTACAGCACATTACAGACTTTTCATCCCATAATGTTGTGCCAACCATGTAATCTACTCTAGAGACAGCCTAGAAATTTCCCTACCGCATAGCCCTCTATTTTTCTGAGCTCCATATACTTATATAAGAGTCTCTTAAAAGACCCTATTGTATCCGCTTCCACTACCATCACCAGCAGTGCATTCCACGCACCCACCACTTTCTGTGTGAGAAACTGACCCCTGACATCCCTTCTGTACCTACTTCTAAGCACCTTAAAACGTTGCCCCCTCGTGTTAGCCATTTCAGCCCTGGGAAAAAGCCTCTGACTATCCACATGATCAACGCCCTCATCATCTTATACATCTCTATCAGGTCACCTCTCATCCTCTGTCACTCCAAGGAGAAAAGGCCAAGTTCACTCAACCTATTCTCATAAGGTACAGCCTCCAATCCAGGCAACATCCTTGTAAATCTCCTCTGCACTCTCTCCATAGTATCCACATCCTTCCTGTAGTGAGGTGACCAGAACTGAGCACAGTACTCCAAGTGGGGTCTGACCAGGTTCCCATATAACTGTAACATTGCCTCATGGCTCTTGAACTCAATCCCGTGGTTGATGAATGCCAACACACCGTACGCCTTCTCAACAACACTGTCAACCTGCTCAGCAGCTTTGAGTGTCCTATGGACACTGGCCCCAAGAGCTCTCAGATCCTCCACATTGTCAAGATTCTTATCATTAATATTATATTCTGTCTTGAAATTTGACCTACCAAAATGAACCACTTCACACTTAACTGGGTTGAAGTCTATCTGCCACTTCTCAGCCCAGTTTTGCATTCTATCGATGCGCAGCTGTGACCTCTGACAACCCTCCAGACTATCCACAACACCCCCAACCTTTGTGTCATCAGCAAATTTACTAACCCATCTTATACTTCTTCATCCAGGTCATTTATAAAAATCACAAAGAGGAGAGGTCCCAGAACAGATCCCTGCAGAACACCACTGGTCACCGTCCTCAATGTAGAATACCAACCATCTACAGCTACCCTTTGCCCTCTGTGAGCAAGCCCATTCTGACCCACAAAGCAAGGTCTCCTTTGATCCCGTCCCTCCTTACTTTCTGAAGGAGCCTTGCATGGGAAACCTTGTCAAATGCCTTACTGAAATCCATATACACTACATGACATCAAGGTTGTTTCATGTCATTGCCAGTACACAAGTGTAAAGGGGAACAAAACAATTGTTACTCCAGATCCGATGCAGCACAAAGAAAACACAGATAAGGAAGACAATAATTTAATAAACACAAATTTAAATACATAAGATAGCTTATGTACATTGATTGTATGTCCGCAAAGTGACTCTAGGTACTGGAGTGTTTGTACGTAAAGTGACTGACAGAAAGTGATAAAGTAGTGGTAGTTGGGGGTGTGGAGCGGTGGATTAGTGGGTAGTGTTGATCAGACTTACCTGTTGGGGAATGTAACTGTTTTTGAGTCTGGTGGTCCTGGTGTGGACGCTATGTAGCCTCCTCCCTGATGGAAGAGAGACAGACAGTCTATGAGCAGGGTGGGTGGGAGCCTTCATGATGTTACTGGCCCTTTTCTGGCACCTTTCTGCCTTGAAGAGTCCTTGTTGGTGGATGGGCTGGTGCCAGTGATGCATTGGCAGTTTTGACGACCCGTTGTAGAGGCTTCCTGTCTGCCGCAGAGCAGTTTCCGTACCAGGCAGTGATGGGGTTTTTGTTAGGATGCTCTCTATTGTACATCTGTAGAATGACGTGCATAATCCAGCTCTCTTCAGCCTTCTCAGAAGGTACAGGCATTGGTGAGCTTTCCTGATTGTGTAGAATATGTTCTGGGACCACGAGAGGTTGTGCAAGATGTGCTTTCCCAGGAGTTTGACACTGCTCACAATTTCCACTGCTGTGCCGCTGATGTAAGGTGAAGTTCTTCAGAAGTCAATAACCACTTCCTTTGTCTTGTTGACATTCAGGAAGAGGTTATTTACCTGGAACCCGGTCTTGAGTTCTTCCACCTCCTCCTGGTTGACCATCTCATCGTTGCTGGTGATGAGCCCCACCACTGTCATGTCATTAGCGAACCTGACAATATGATTACTCAGGTGTTTGGCTGTGCAGTCGGGTGTGCAAAGTGCATAGCAATGGGCTCAGCACACAGCCCTAGGAGGCACCTGAGCAGTTGTGCATCCTGACTCTCTGAGATCTGTTCGTTAGAAAGGCCAAAACCCAGTAGTATATTTAGACCAAGGAGTGGGAGTTTGTTCACCAAGGTCTATGGTACAATAATGTTGAATGTTGAAATGAAATCCAGAATCAACATTCTGAGATAAGTGTCCTTGTTTTCCAGGTGTGTCAGGGCCAGGGTAATGCCATCTGTTGTAAAATGTGTGTGTGAAAATTCCAGATCATAGCAGTTTCTGAGATACTCAAACCACCCTGTCTGGCGCCAACAATCATTCCACGGTTAAAGTCACTTAGGTGACATTTCTTCCCTGTTCTGATGTTTGGTCTGAACAACATCTGAACCTCTTGACCATGCCTGCATGCCTTTAGACATTGGGTTGCTGCCACATGATTGGCTGATTAGATATTTGCTTTAACGAGCAGATGTGCAGGTGTACCTAATAAAGTGGCCACTGAGTACAGTATTTTCTGCAGGACAGGATTTCCCTGGTCTGGGCTACCTGTGACTCCGGAATGACCAAGAGGTTCACACTTACTGCCTCCTCAGTTTGGCGACAAGTAGGGAGAGACAATTAATGATGGAAATACTGGCAACGTGCATCTCCCCCGAACAAATAAATAATTACCAGGACCTTTGGAATCGTACCCTAGTGAAACTCAATATCATCAGAAGTAAAGAGTTTGAGTATGAAAAGACTCCACTGCATGGAAATATGTTCAGACTCCAAATGAAACGCAGGTTCAACAGATAAAAATCTATCATGGCGAAAATATTTCTTAAAGTTAGCTTTATTTGTCATATGTGCAGAATGTCGAAACATGCAGTGAACTGCAACATTTGTGTAAGATCAAACCAGCGCAGATAGTGCTGTGGGCAGTCCGCGAGTGTCACCGTGCTTCCGACGCCAGCGTATCATGCCCACAGATCTCACTAACCCTAACCCATATATTGTTGGATTGTGCGAGGACACCCAGTCACGAAGAGAGCATACAAACTCCTACAGACAGTGGCAGGAATTGAACTCCAGTCCGTGAACACTGCCACTGTCAAGCGAAGCACTGAACACAGTGCTACTCTGCTGCCCTTTTGAGAGAGTACAAAACTGGAGGCCTTGAACATATTAAAGAATTGTTTCTCTTCATTTACCGTGTCAAGCCCCCTTCAATGTGCATAAAATCATTCCCCCTTTCGAATCGTTTAGCCAGGAGGGGTTGTGTGTCTCATGATCCCTGGCATGGACCTGTTGGATTGAATAGCCTGATGTTGTGCTGCTTGCCTCTTATTTAAATAAATTTTTTAAAATCTTTTTTTAAGTCCATCTGTTCTCTCCAATTTAAGTCATTCAAATGGTGAAGTAAATGGCAGCAAGGAGCCAGGTCAGGAACACTGTGCATCGCCGTGTTTACTTACAAGGACAAATTGTTTCCGTAACAATGCGGGAGGCTGGTCACATTCTGCTTAATAAGATTTCGACTGAGTCGTCCGACAGACAAGGTCTGCCTGGAATGACATGGACAAACCCTCTGTGAATGCATCCCTCTCCCCGTTTTGCGGGAGCTCTTGCTCTCACTCCTTTGTCCTTCTGATGTTTTGTTTGCTGTTCTGTGCTGCCTCATTCCCCCCCCCAATCGATCATTTGCCCCCGTTGCATCCTCGCACTTTCTTCCCCCCTCCTTTACGAAACAGCTGCCAGTGGTTCCTGGCAGCAGGCTCCTGCTAATTGGCTAAAGCTTGATGAATGGGCCGGGCAAGGCTCTGACACAGGTGGTGTCTCTACGCATTAGACAGTAGGGTTTATGGAGAGGCTGCTGGATGCTAATCAAATTTGGGGGAAATTTGCTTCCAGCCTTAAACAGGCCAGTGTCTACCATTTAAAGACACAGCAGCATCTTTGTCTGTAGCTCAAACTGCACAATGCCTTGCACTCACTCAACCATCTGCCCTTCAGGATGGTCCAGGAGACGATACGTGCCACAATACCATTACCCCGGTCCAGGACTGACCAGTTCATGCGATTACCCATCTGTCCTTCAGGATGGTTCGGGAGACGATACGTGCCACAAAATCATTACCCCGGTCCAGGACTGACCAGTTCTTAAAGAAGAAATAAATAAGTAAATCAATTACAGTATATCTATACTGAATAGATTAAAAATTGTGCAAAAAACAGAAATAATATATATTAAAAAAGTGAGGTTGTGTTCACTGGTCCAATGTCCATTTAGGAATCAGATGGCAGAGCGGAAGAAGCTGTTCCTGAATCACTGAGCGTGTGCCTTCAGGCTTCTGTATCTCCTACCTGATGGTAACAGTGAGAAAAGGGCATGTCCTGGGTGCTGGAGGTCCTTAATAATGGATGCTGCCTTTCTGAGACACCGCTCCCGGAAGATGTCCTGGGTACTTTGTAGGCTAGTACCCAAGATGGAGCTCACTAGACTTACAACCCTCTGCAGCTTCTTTCGGTCCTGTGCAGTAGCCCCTCCATACCAGACAGTGATGCAGCCTGTCAGAATGCTCTCCACTGTACAACTATAGAAGTTTTTGAGTGTATTTGTTGACATGCCAAATCTCTTCAAACTCCTAATGAAGTATAGGTGTTGTCTTGCCTTCTTTATAACTGCATCGATATGTTGGGACCAGGTTAGATCCTCAGAGATCTTGACACCCAGGAACTTGAAACTGCTCACTCTCTCCACTTCTGATCCCACTATGAGGATTGGTATGTGTTCCTTCATCTTACCCTTCCTGAAGTCCACAATCAGCTCTTTCGTCTTACTGATGTTGAGTGCCAGGTTGTTGCTGCGACACAAGCTCCATTTCAAAATCAGAATCAGGTTTATTAAGGATTTAAGACGTAGCCTCATTTGTCACATATATATTGAACTTGAAAGTTTACAATGAAACATGTCAACAACAAGCACAGTCCGAATATGTTGTGGGGGCAGCCCAAAAATGTCACCATGCTCACAGTTTAATAATCCCAGCCCATACATTTGGAATGTGGGAGGAAACCAGAGCACCTGGAGGAAATCCACACAGAAGGAGAACGTACAAACTCCTTACAAATACTCAAACCTGATCGGTGATCACAGGCATTGTAAAGTGTTGTACTAACCAGTCCGGTGCCCTGCCGCCCTGCTAACTGACATGCTGATATTGTGCCGACACACCTATATACCCGCTCGTTAATGCAAATATCTCAACAGCCAGCCATGCGGCAGCAACTCAATGCATAAAAGCATGCAGACATGGTCTAGAGGTTCATTTCCTGTTCAGACCAAACATCAGAATGGGGAAGAAATGTGATGTAAGGGACTGACTATGGAATGATTGTCGGTGCCACACAAAGTTGTTTGAATATCTCTGAACAACTAGGATTTTCATACACAGTAGTCTCTAGAGTTTACAGGAAATTGTGCAAAAAACAAAAAAAAGCATCCACTGAGCTGCAGTTCTGAGGGTGAATACACCTTGTTAATGAGAGAGGTCAGAGGAGAATGGCCAGACTGGGTAAAGCTGACAGGGAGGTGACAGTAACTCAAGTATCACACATTACAGCAGTGGTGTGCAGAAGAGCATCGCTGAATGCACAACACGTTGAACCTTGAAAGGGCTACAGAAGCAGAAGACCTCGAACGTACATTAGTTTCCATTTTATCAGGTACAGGAGCGACACAATAAAGTGACCACTGAATGTATGTCATGAAATTTTTTTGTGTAGTCCTTCAACTTACCAACATTGCTTCAATTTTAGTCTTTTGAGCATCCACGTTTATGTGCTCTGCAGATGTTCCCATGCCTTTGCCTATCCTGGCCCTACCTAGAGTGTTAAAGTCATGTACAACACATAGTATTAAAATCAATTAGGCCACTCATCACTCTAAGCTATGTGGGTGCATGGCCACACACTAACTAAAATGCTCCCAAGCACATAGCCTTTGTTGCCACGCAGCTGGAATAAAGACACAAGAAAAACGTTACGAAGCATGAGGGATTTTCGTTGTTGTACTGTAATTCATAATACCCTTCAATTTATAAATAAAGTCAAAACTATTAGATTTTTCAATTTTCATTCTAAATATTCATAGTATGCATATTAACAAAAAAAATGCCATTCAGTTTTCAGGCCGTGTAAAAATTTCCTGCTCAGAGCAATGGTTAGTCCTCGCAGCTGTGAAAGAAGTGAGAGGGAATGTTGCCTCTCAGCCCGCTGACTCCATGCTGACCGTCACCCCTTCACACTAATCCCATTTTTAATTCTCTTCACATTTTCTTCAACTTCCCGCCTCTCGCAACAATTCTGCACTCACTTGCACGCACAAGGCAGTTCACAGTGTCAAATCAGCCTCAGCTTTGCCATGTGGGAGGGAACCAGAGCACCTGTGGGAAATCAGCCACTGTAGCAGAGCTCTGCAGCACCAGCTCGAAGATTGGGGTTTAATTCCCACCGCTGTCTATGAGTTTGTATGTCCTCACCGTGACCGCGTATCTTTCTTCTGGTTGCTCCCATTTCCTCCCACAGTCCATCGCTGTGCAGGTTAGGGTGAGTAAGTTCTGGGCATGCTCTGTTGGTGCAGGTTAGGGTGCAGGTTAACTGTGCAGGTTAGGGTGAGTAAGTTCTGGGCATGCTCTGTTGGTGCAGGTTAGGGTGCAGGTTAACTGTGCAGGTTAGGGTGAGTAAGTTCTGGGCATGCTCTGTTGGTGCAGGTTAGGGTGAGTAAGTTCTGGGCATGCTCTGTTGGTGCAGGTTAGGGTGAGTAAGTTCTGGGCATGCTCTGTTGGTGCTAGAAGTGTGGTGACACTTGTGGGCTGCCCCCACCATATCCTTGGACTGTGTTGGTTGTTGGTGGAAGTAATGGATTTCACTGTTTGTTTCAATTTACGTGTGACAAATAAAACTAATCTTTAAAGAGGGAATATGGTTAATAGTTTCATATAAAAGATGGCATCTTTGATAATCAGCCTCCATTTGAGTGTCAGTGGGCACACACTGTGCTTCAATGTTTGGACGTCCATGTGACAAATAAAGCTCATCTTTAAAACTAATATTTAAAATCTTTTGTGCCAACAAAAATTCTGTTTTAGAATTATCTGTTGACCAAATTTCCCTTCATCTTTGTATTAAGAAGCACTTCCTGACAGCCTCCTGGAGGAACTGTGCTGCTGTGTGCTTCTTCCATCCCCGCTCTCCCTCTTGTTCTCTTCAAAGCCTATTCTGCCACCAAGCTTCTGGTCATCTGCCTTAACATCTCCCCTGTGCCAGCTTTGGTTGTTTCTGCTAATCTAATAAGAAGGTGCTGCCCTCCCTCCCCACCTCCCTTAACGCCCCCACCCTGAGGAACTGTGGAGTGGTGCAGACGAGTGGATTAGGCTGAAGATAGCCCTTTAAGGATTGATTGAGCTTCTGGGATTTCACATGTCAAACCAACACAGTTTGATTCCTTTTCACAGTAGCCGTGACTTGATGGAGGCAAGTAAGTCAATCTAGAATGAATTGCTACATTAGTGGTGCAATAAGGGAAGGGAGAACCATTTTCTGCTGCCTTGCCTTCTGAAGACTGCCCTCATATTGATCTCAGTAAAGTAATACATTGTATTTATGAGAATCAATATCTAGCTAACTTCACACTCTGAAACCTTTCATCAGACCCCAGGAGAGGACCAGGCAAGAAAAATGTCTTTTCCTTGTTGCCAGCGACCTCCTACTGCCCAACCTGCTTTATGAGACCTTCCCACTGAGAGTTTATCACCTGGGGTGTTAACTGTGTTTCACAGGGTCACACCTTCCCTCTCAGCCTGAGCTTGAGGGTTTAAGTCGAAGTACTGAGTGCCCTCAGGTACTCCAGTGGGCCAGGTTTTTGAGCTTGTTGATTAGTACTCTCCTCATTGCTACCATCAGGGAGGAGGTGCAGGAGTCTGAAGACCCACACTCAATGTTTTAGGAACAGCTCCTTCCCCTCCACCATCAGATTACTGAATGGAAAATGAACCCATGTACACTACCTCACTAATCTTTTTTCTTTTTGTTCCTCTCTTTTTGCACTGCTTATTTAATTTTTTAAAATATATTTCTTACTGTAATTTATATTTTTATTATGTATTGCAATGTACTACTGCCACGAAACAACAAATTTCACAACGTATGCCAGTGATATTAAACCTGATCCTGAACTCTGAGAATGTACGAACGTTTATGTTGAGAATGTACAGACTCCTTACAGACATCGGTGGGAAATGAGGACTGATCGCTGTAAGGCATTGCACTAGCCACCACGTTACTGTGGTGCCTTCGGGGAGCAGGTACAGACCCCTGAAGACCCACACTCAATGCTTCAGGAACAGCTTCTGCTCCGTCGTCGTATTTCTGAATGGTTCATGAACCCACGAACACTACTTCATTATTCTTTTTATTGCACGGTTTATTTAGTAATTTATAATAATTTTATGTCTTGCACTGTACTGCTGAAACAAAAAAAAACAAATTTCATGACATATGTGAAGCACCTTCAATTACTCCAAAAGACTGAGGTTTGGTAAAAATACTGAAAGGCTTTTATTCGCTGTACAATACGACCTCCATGGTGAGTGTCTGCCCCCGGACTGAGGGGGAGGGGCAAGGCGAAACACCTTTATACAGGACTCGGTGGGAGGAGCCACAGGGGCAGTCAGCAGAGGGGTGTGTCCAGACAGGTAACCGAGTTACAACATATATACTTGGTTTACCACATTCACCCCACCTTTTTTTTAAAAAAGAGTCCCGTGGGGTGAAGTGACTGGCAATATTAACAAGAAGTATATTTACAGGTTAAGTTTATCAGGCGGTCGAGTCCGTCGCTGTGATCTACGTAGCACCGGCGATGGCGGTTGTGCTGGCTCCGGCCTGACTTCAGGTGCCAGCACGTTAGGCGTCGGTAATCCCTCGTGCGTGTGCGTCGCGCCCGGTATGGGAGTGTCATGCGGTGTCTGTATAGGGTTTGGGGTGCACGGTGTCTCGTAGGTACATACATCGGTGGGTACGGGGTCAATGGTCTGAGTGTTCAGAGTGGGGGCCCGGTGCTCCTGCGGGCGCCAGGTCGCGGATGGAGACCGTGTCCTCCCGCCCATCAGGTAAAACCACGTAGGCGTACTGGGGGTTCGCATGAAGTAAGTGAACCCTCTCGACTATCGGGGAATATTTATTGCTCCTCGCATGTTTCCGAAGCAGCACTGGCCCCGGGGACATCAGCCAAGATGGTAGGGTGGTTCCAGTGGTCGATTTTCTGGGAAAAGAAAAGAGCCGCTCATGAGGGGTGGCATTAGTGGCTGTGCATAACAGGGAGCGGATGGAGTGGAGTGCCTCGGGAAGGGCCTCCTGCCAGCGGGAGACCGGCAGTCCCTTTGACCTGAGGGCTAAGAGTGTGGCTTTCCACACTGTGGCATTCTCCTTCTCTACCTGTCCATTCCCCCGGGGATTATAGCTCGTGGTCCTACTAGTTGCAATTCCCCTAGCCAGTAGGTATTGGCGCAGCTCGTCACTCATAAAGGAGGACCCTCTGTCACTGTGGATATAGCATGGGTATCCGAACAGAGTGACGAGCTTGCGCAGGGCTTTTATAACTGACGTGGTAGTGGTGTCGGGGCAGGGGATGGCGAAGGGGATCCGCGAGTACTCGTCAATTACGGGATTAAGAAAGTACACATTGCGGTCGGTGGAGGGAAGGGGGCCCTTAAAGTCAACACTCAGTCGCTCAAAGGGGCGGGTGGCCTTGATGAGTGGTGCCTTTTCGGGTCGGTAGAAGTGCGGTTTGCACTCTGCGCAGACTTGGCAGTCCCTGGTCATCATCCTGATCTCCTCAAGGGAGTAAGGCAGGTTCCGGGCTTTCACGAAGTGGAAAAGCCGGGTGACTCCCGGGTGGCAAAGGTCTACATGTAGGGCGTATAGCCGGTCAATCTGCGCGCTGGCGCATGTTCCCCAGGATAGGGCATCGGAGGGCTCGTTGAGCTTCCCAGGCCTGTACATGATGTCACAGTTGTAGGTGGAGAGTTCGATTCTCCACCTCAATTTTATCATTTTTGATTTTGCTCCGCTGCTGATTATTAAACATGAATGCGACTGAGCGCTGGTCAGTTAGCAGGGTGAACCTTTTGCCAGCAAGATAGTGCCTCCAGTGCCCAATAGCTTCCACTATGGCCTGGGCCTCTTTCTCTACCGCAGAGTGCCAAATTTCAGGGCCTTGAAGGGTACGGGAGAAGAACGCCACTGGTCTTCCTGCCTGGTTGAGGGTAGCAGCCAGCACAAAGTTGGAGGCGTCACTCTCTACTTGGAAGGGAATGGCCTCATCCACCGCATGCATTGCTGCTTTGGCAATGTCCCCTTTTATGCGGTTGAAGGCCACGTGGGCCTCGGCAGAGAGGGGGAATGTGGTGGACTTGACCAGGGGGCAGGCCTTGTCTGCATAGTTAGAGACCCATTGGGCATAATATGAAAAGAAGCCCAGGCACCTTTTGAAGGCTCTGAGGGTATTGGGAAGAGGGAGTTCCAACAAGGGGCACATACGGTCGGGATCAGGGCCAATGACTCCATTCTCCACGACACACCCAAGGATAGCAAGTCGGGTGGTCCCAAATACACACTTGTCCTTGTTATAGGTGAGGTTAAAAGATTTGGCCGCTTGGAGAAATTTTTGGAGGTTGTTGTCGTGATCCTGCTGGTCGTGACCGCAGATGGTGATGCTATCCAGATATGGGAACGTGGCCTTCAGTTGGCACTGGTCCATCATCCGATCCATTGCCCTCTGGAAGACAGATACACCATTCGTGACACCAAAGGGGACGCACAGGAATTGATAAAGCCTGCCGTCCGCCTCGAAGGCAGTGTAAGGGTGGTCCTCCCGGCGGATGGGGAGCTGATGGTAAGCGGATTTTAGGTCTATGGTCGAGTACACCTTGTACTGTGCTATCTGATTGACCATATCCGCGATGCGGGGTAGAGGGTACGCGTCGAGCTGCGTGAACCTATTGATGGTCTGGCTATAGTCCACGACCATCCTATTCTTCTCCCCGTTCCGAACAACCACCACCTGCGCCCTCCAAGGACTTGTGCTTGCCTCAATGACCCCCTCCCTGAGCAGCCGCTGCACCTCCGACTTAATGAAAGCTCTGTCCCCCGCGCTGTACCTCCTGCTTTTAGTTACCACAGGTTTACAGTCGGGGGTCAGGTTGGCGAACAGCGGTGGGGGAGGGATCCTGAGGGTGGAGAGGCCGCAAGTGGTGTCGGTAGTGTGGCAGTTGGCATGATGTTGGGTGGGATGCGCGGGTCGGTGTGTGTGTGTGGTCAGTAGCGGGGTACGTGACATATCTCTACAAAACAGGGGATTTATGACAGTAATTGGCGGGAGGGGCCCATCATACTTCATTGTCACACTTATCAGGTGGCTCTGGAAGTCCAACCCCAACAGCACAAGGGCACACAGTTGAGGCAAGACCAGTAACGTAAAGTCCCGATATTCTGTGCCCTGCACCACTAGTGTCGCTGCACAACCCCCCCGGATGTCTGTTGTATGCGACCTGGAGGCCATGGTGACTCTCCGACTTACCGGCCGTATCACGAGTCCACAATGCTGCACCGTGGCCGGGTGGATAAAACTCTCCGTGCTGCCTGTGTCCCTCCACCAGGATGTCCATCATTGACCTTGTGAGCTGGTGGGGAGCGCTTTGGTCGAGGGTCACGGAAGTCAGGGTGGGGTTGCTGTCTTGGTCCGGCGTGGTGGGGTGCCCCGTGAGCACCCATTGGTCGTAGGCGGTGGGAGGTGGCTCCGACCAAGATGGCCGCCCCCATGTCTCGCACGTGGTGGTGGCGTGCAGGGAAGATGGCAGCAGGCAAGATGGCAACCCCCACGTCTCGCACGTGGTGGCAGTGTGCAGGGAAGATGGCGGCCCCCACTTCTCGCACGCGGCGCTGCTCGATCCCGCTCGCGGTTTTGACTTACAGACCTTGGCGAAGTGGCCCTTCTTCCCACAGCTGGAACAGGTAGCTTGTCGGGCCGTGCAGCGTTTCCAGGGGTGCTTCTCCAGTCCGCAGAAGTAGCACTTCGCGGACTCATGACTGGCTGCAGCCGTGGTCGATTCGCCGGCGGGTTGCGGGGTCTATGGCACCAACGAGGCCATCGGGGGATCGCGTGCCTGGAGAGCCTCGGAGTTATGCAGAACGGCCTCCAACGTATCAGCCAGCTCGATCGCCGAACTTAGGGTAAGATCGGCTTTTTCCAGCAGCCGCTGGCGCACGTACACTGACCTGGTCCCCGTAACGAAGGCGTCTCTCACTAGGAGTTCTGCATGCTGCGCCATCGTCAGCTCCTGGCAATTGCAGACCCGCACGAGTGTCTGTAGGGCCCGGATAAACTCAGCACTCGATTCCCCGGACTGTTGTTGCCGTGTCGCTAAACGGTGCCGAGCATAGACGCTGTTTATTGGCCGCAGGTATTGTCTTTTGAGTGCGTTCATCGCGCCGTCGTAGTTCGGCTGGTCTCTGATCAGCGAATAAACCCGTGGACTGACCCTGGAGAGTAGAACTCTGCGCTTCACTACGGGGTCGGTCGCTTTAATCTCCTCTAGATACGCTTCGAAGCAGGCCAGCCAGAGTTCGAAAGCATTTCCAGCGTCAGGCATTTGCGGATGGAGGTCTAATTTTTCTGGTCTTAGGGCCTGTTCCATGTTTTAAAATGTACAGCGAATAAAATTGAAGCACCTTCAATTACTCCAAAAGACTGAGGTTTGGTAAAAATACTGAAAGGCTTTTATTCACTGTACAATACGACCTCCACAGTGAGTGTCTGCCCCCGGACTGAGGGGGGAGGGGCAAGATGAACACCTTTATACAGGACTCTGTGGGAGGAGCCACAGGGGCAGTCAGCAGAGGGGTCTGTCCAGACAGGTAACCCAGTTACAACATATATACATGGTTTACCACAATATGTGAGTGACGATACACCTGATTCTGATCTGGGTCTCTATTGTGAACTGAGAGTGGGAAGGGAGTGGGAAGCACCAGAGAGATTTTCTGTAATGGTCAATAAACCAATTGTTTTGGAATCAAATGACGTTGCCTGGTGTCTCAGGGCTGGGTGTGACTGCGCCTGTCCCACTCCCCGTCCCTGGTACTCCTCTGCCACCTGTCCCATGCCCCTCCCGCGGCGAACTAGCCTCGAACATTCCCAACATCCTTTGCTCCCGACAGATTAACAAACTGGCTCTCTGCTCCACGTTGACAAATACAGTACTTTGCAAAAGTCTTAGATACCCTAGCTATGTATATGTGCCTAGCTGTGAGAGTTTTGCACAGTACCATATGGCTGCCGCAAAACAACAAATTTCATGTCACGTACACGGTGATAATAAACCTGATTCTGATTCTGATTCGTGGCTGGAAGGAAAAGGTCCTGTAGCCACTTTCTCCAAAAAAAGCATTGGCGTTCTCACCAGAGTCACAGTGAATGTATTTATTATAAACACAAGAGATTCTGTAGATGCTAGAAATCCAGGGTATCGCACACAGAATTCTAGAGTAACCCAGCAAGTTAAGCAGCAGCTATGGAAATGAATAAACAGTCGCTGTTTCGGGACGAGACACGTTGTCTGGTGGGGGGAGGTAAAAGGTGGAAGAGGTAAAGGACTGAAGAGGAAGGAATCTGATAGGAGGGGACAGTGGCTCATGGGAGAAAGGGAAGGAAAGAGGAACTAGAAGGAGATGATGGGCAGCTTCTTAATTCATCCGCCTCCCCTCCCATCCACCTTCGCCCTCACGTGATCTCATCCGTCATCTGTCAGCTTGATCTCCCCCTACCTCCACCTTCTTAATACAGCTTCTGCTCCCTTCCTTTCCAATCCTGATAAAGGGTCTTGGTCTGAAACATTGGCTGCCTCCATAGATGCTGCCTGGTCTGCTGTGTATGAGCTCTTTCTGTCCAGTCAGTAGAATGGGATTTGACTAAAAGACATAGGAACAGAAGTAGGCCACTGGGCCCATTGAGACCTGTTGTCTGCTTTGGGTGGCGTTGCTGGTTAAAGAAGAGATTAACGCAATAGAAAGGAAGGACATAAGCCGGGAAGATGTGGAATCGATATGGGTAGAGCTGCGTAACACCAAGGGGTAGAAGACGTTGGTGGGAGTTGTGTACAGGCCACCTAACAGTAGTAGTGAGGTCGGAGATGGTATTAAACAGGAAATTAGAAATGTGTGCAATAAAGGAACAGCAGTTATAATGGGTGACTTCAATCTACATGTAGACTGGGTGAACCAAATTGTTAAAGGTGCTGAGGAAGAGGATTTCTTGGAATGTATGCGGGATGGTTTTTTGAACCAACATGTCGAGGAACCAACTAGAGAGCAGGCTATTCTGGACTGGGTTTTGAGCAATGAGGAAGGGTTAATTAGCGATCTTGTCATGAGAGGCCCCTTGGGTAAGAGTGACCATAATATGGTGGAATTCTTCATTAAGATGGAGAGTGACATAGTTAATTCAGAAACAAAGGTTCTGAACTTAAAGAGGGGTAACTTTGAAGGTATGAGATGTGAATTAGCTAAGATAGACTGGCAAATGACACTTAAAGGATTGACGGTGGATATGCAATGGCAAGCATTTAAAGGTTGTTGTTAAACTACAACAATTGTTCATCCCAGTTTGGCAAAAGAATAAATCAAGGAAGGTAGTGCACCCGTGGCTGACAAGAGAAATTAGGGATAGTATCAATTCCAAAGAAGAAGCATACAAATTAGCCAGAGAAAGTGGCTCACCTGAGGACTGGGAGAAATTCAGAGTTCAGCAGAGGAGGACAAAGGGCTTAATTAGGAAGGGGAAAAAAGATTATGAGAGAAAACTGGCAGGGAACATAAAAACGGACTGTAAAAGCTTTTATAGATATGTAAAAAGGAAAAGACTGGTAAAGACAAATGTAGGTTCCCTGCAGACAGAAACAGGTGAATTGATTATGGGGAGCAAGGACATGGCAGACCAATTGAATAGTTACTTTGGTTCTGTCTTCACTAAGGAGGACATAAATAATCTTCCAGAAATAGTAAGGGACAGAGGGTCCAGTGGGATGGAGGAACTGAGCGAAATACATGTTAGTAGGGAAGTGGTGTTAGGTAAATTGAAGGGATTGAAGGCAGATAAATCCCCAGGGCCAGATGGTCTGCATCCTAGAGTGCTTAAAGAAGTAGCCCAAGAAATAGTGGATGCATTAGTGATAATTTTTCAAAACTCGTTAGATTCTGGACTACTTCCTGAGGATTGGAGGGTGGCTAATGTAACCCCACTTTTTAAAAAAGGAGGGAGAGAGAAACCGGGGAATTATAGACCGGTTAGCCTAACGTCGGTGGTGGGGAAACTGCTGGAGTCAGTTATCAAGGATGTGATAACAGCACATTTGGAAAGCAGAGAAATGATCGGACAAAGTCAGCATGGATTTGTGAAAGGAAAATCATGTCTGACGAATCTCATAGAATTTTTTGAGGATGTAACTAGTAGAGTGGATAGGGGAGAACCAGTGGATGTGGTATATTTGGATTTTCAAAAGGCTTTTGACAAGGTCCCACACAGGAGATTAGTGTGCAAACTTAAAGCACACGGTATTGGGGGTAAGGTATTGGTGTGGGTGGAGAATTGGTTTGCAGACAGGAAGCAAAGAGTGGGAATAAACGTGACCTTTTCAGAATGGCAGGCGGTGACTAGTGGGGTACCGCAAGGCTCAGTGCTGGGACCCCAGTTGTTTACAATATATATTAATGACTTGGATGAGGGAATTAAATGCAGCATCTCCAAGTTTGTGGATGACACGAAGCTGGGTGGCAGTGTTAGCAGTGAGGAGGATGCTAAGAGGATGCAGGGTGACTTGGATAGGTTGGGTGAGTGGGCAAATTCATGGCAGATGCAATTTAATGTGGATAAATGTGAAGTTATCCACTTTGGTGGCAAAAATAGGAAAAAAGATTATTATTTGAATGGTGGCCGATTAGGAAAAGGGGAGGTGCAACGAGACCTGGGTGTCATTATACACCAGTCATTGAAAGTGGGCATGCAGGTACAGCAGGCGGTGAAAAAGGCGAATGGTATGCTGGCATTTATAGCGAGAGGATTCGAGTACAGGAGCAGGGACGTACTACTGCAGTTGTACAAGGCCTTGGTGAGACCACACCTGGAGTATTGTGTGCAGTTCTGGTCCCCTAATCTGAGGAAAGACATCTTTGCCATAGAGGGAGTACAAAGAAGGTTCACCAGATTGATTCCTGGGATGGCAGGACTTTCATATGAAGAAAGACTGGATGAATTGGGCTTGTACTCGTTGGAATTTAGAAGATTGAGGGGAGATCTGATTGAAATGTATAAGATCCTAAAGGGATTGGACAGGCTAGATGCAGGAAGATTGTTCCCGATGTTGGGGAAGTCCAGAACGAGGGGTCACAGTTTGAGGATAGAGGGGAAGCCTTTTAGGACCGAGATTAGGAAAAACTTCTTCACACAGAGAGTGGTGAATCTGTGGAATTCTCTGCCACAGGAAACAGTTGAGGCCAGTTCATTGGCTATATTTAAGAGGGAGTTAGATATGGCCCTCGTGGCTACGGGGGTCAGGGGGTATGGAGGGAAGGCTGGGGCGGGGTTCTGAGTTGGATGATCAGCCATGATCATAATAAATGGCGGTGCAGGCTCGAAGGGCCGAATGGCCTACTCCTGCACCTATTTTCTATGTTTCTATGTTTCTATGAAATCCCAACTCACTGACTGAGATGAGAGGGCTGTGCATCAACAAGGTAATAAACTCATAATATGTTGGAAATGCTTGGCAGGTAGGATAGAATGAGTGGAGAGAGGAGAATTTCTGTTTTCTGTTTCCTCAGGACTGGAAAGGAAAGGGGCAGAAGGTGGGGGGAGAGGGAGGAGGACAAGCTGGCAGGGGACAGGTGAGACCAGGTGAGGGGGAAGATGGGTGAGTGGGGGAGGGAGGATGAAGTGAGAAGCTGGGAAGAGATAAGGACTGAAGAAGAAAGAATCTGATAGGAGAGGGCAGCAGATCATGAGAGAAAGGACATGATATATCAGTGATAAATACCAACATAGGGAAAGATTGAACAGGTTCCGACTTTACTCCCTGGAGCATAGGAGAATGAGCGTAGATTTGTTAGAGATATACAAAGTTATGAGGGGTATAGATAGGGTAAATGCAAGTAGGCTCTTTCCACTGAGGCTGGGTGAGACTAGGTCATAGATTAAGGGTGAAGGGTGAAATGTTTAAGGGGAGCATGAGGAGGAACTTCTTCACTCAGTGGGTGGGGCAAGTGTAGAACGAGCTGCCAGTGGAAGGGGTGGATGTGTGTTTGATGTGAACACTTAAGAGAAATTTGGATAGTTACATGATGGGACTGGAGGGCTATGGTATAGGGGTTTGGTCGATGGGACTGGACAGATTGATAGCTTGGCAGGGACTAGGTAGGCCGAAGGGCCTGTTTGTGTGCTGTAGTGCTTTATTAATAGGGAGTGTGGGATAGTGGGATGGAACTTTTCTGATCTTGACCACACACTATATCAAGCATCACGACAGGGGTTTCTTCCCACTCTGACACAGTGTTCTGCAGCGGACACTAGTGTCTCGTTATTCCAGAAGTCCAATCTGAAATTTAGCACACAAGTCCTACGTGTTTGTGAGCAGTTTTGGGCCCTTATCTAAGAAAAGATGGCTGGCATTGGAGAAGGTCCTGCGGAGGCTCACAGGAATGATCTCAGGACTGAAAGGGTCAGAGTATGAGGAGCATTTGATGGCTCTGGGCCTGTACTCGCTGAGGTTTAGAAGAGTGAGGGGAGATCTTATTAAAACTTATCAAATATTGAAAGGCCTGGATAGAGTGGATGTGGAGAGGATGTTTTCTATAGTGGGGGGGAGTCTAGGACCAAAAACCTCAGCCTCAGAATAGAGGGACATCCATTCAGATCAGAGCTAAGGAGGGCTTTCTTTAGCCAGATGGTGGTGAATCTGTGGAATTCATTGCCACAGGCGGCTGTGGAGGCCAAGTCATTGGGTATATTTAAAGCAGAGGTTGATTAGTCAGGGCACCAAAGGTTACGGGGAGAAGGCAAAGGAATATGTTGGAGAGGGATAATAAATCAGCCATGATAGGAAATGGCAGAGCAAACTCAGTGGGCCGAATGCCCTAATTCTGCTTCTGTGTCTTACGGTGATGTGTATATCCCAACATCAGTCGGGAGTGTGGAATGGTGGGATGGATCCTTTCTGACCTTGACTACGAAGTATGTCAAGCGTTTTGGCAGGGGTTTCTCCCTACCCCAACACACTGTTCTGTGTAAGATGCTAATATTCTGTTGTTGAATCACAAGAAGTCCAATGTGAAATTTAACACACAAGTCCTTAAAGTGGGTGAGTAGCGCACAGAGGAGAAGAAAGAGAATGTAAGGAGGATTCTATCCCCGGTACATTTGGAAAGATTAAAGACTGATATAGATTTATCACAGTAATCCAATCAAGTCTCTATTATTCAAGCATTTCAGGTTTTTCAAAATCGGATTTAATGCACGGAGTCAGTCAGCGTGCAGCAGAGTCACCCTGAACTTGGGCGGATGTCCTTTAGCTAACACACAAGCAAATTCCCACAGATTAATTTTTATTATTATTAATAATCTCCGCATTAGCAGGTTGCAGTGGGTCACTTAGTTGTGTGCGTGCGCGTCCACGCCCTTCTCTCCTAGACCCCCACCGCCACCCCATTCCCCACCCCCTGCCCCTGCGTTCACTGTCGATCCCATCTCCTTGGCAACGCCGCGTGCTCCGCCAGACAGCGCGCAGTCCATCCGCATAACTGGGAGGGCAGGCTCAGGAGATCCATACAAACTCAATTTGGCCCCTCCTGGGTCCTGCTCCTTAATGAAATCTCCGATGGGCTAATGGCTGCTGGTGCCTATTGCGTGGGATGAAGATGGTATAACATCGTGTATACTTAGTGATAATTGTAGGGAGCAGAAGAAGAATCGATTTTTTATATTTTTTTCTAAGTCTTTCTCATTCGCTCTTTTTTTCTTTTAAATGTAGCCATCCGAAGAAAGGAGAACGGTTGGGCAGACGATGAGCATCCCCTGGTCTTCCTGTTCCTCGGCTCGTCTGGGATAGGTAATTGTTAAATTAAATGATGCTGAAGCCATTTGCTGCCTGCTGGAGATTACAGCCCTGGGCCACTCCGAGATCAGAACCCAGGAGCTTTTAACCCTTTCACTTCGTCCCCCTTCCTGCCCCAGCGTGCTTCACATGTGGGTTAGCAGTGTCATCTTGCTGGGCAAACTAGTCTGGTTAGAGAGGGCCCATAGATTGTAAATACTCACAGTACAGAGGCCGTTCTGTCCATCATCACTGTGCCAGCAATTTGCGAGTTCGCTTTAATTAGAGCTACTCCTCTGTTCTTCTTCTGTGCCATTACTTTTCCATTGTTTCAAAGTTGAAAGTAAATTTATTACCAAAGTACGTGTATGTCACCACATACAACCCTGAGATTCTTTTTTTTCAGGGATTTTTTACAGGAAAACGAAGAAGTACAATAGAATCAAAGAAAAATTACACACAGAAACTGACGAGCAACTAATGTGCAATTGTTTATCTAGTTCACTTTTCAGAAGATTCTATCAAATCTCTATCCACCACCCTTTCAGGCAGGTGTGCAAGGAAAGTAGTTAGATTAACATATTAGCTTTATTTGTCACGTACATCGAAACATGCAGTGAAATATGCCTTTTTGCATCAACGATGAACGCTGTCCAAGAGTGTGCTTGGGGCAGCCCACAAGTATCAGCATGCTATGATGTGAACATATGCCCGCAACTCACAGGCTCTAACCCATACATCTGTGGAATGTGGGAGAAAGCTGGAGCACCTGGAGGAAACCCTTGTAGTCATGGGTAGAACCTACAAACTCCACACAGACCGCGGCGGGGATTGAAGCCCGATCGCTGGTGCTGTAAAGTGTTTTGCAAACCGCCACGCTATCGTGCTGCCCTTTCAGTTCAAGAGGCCTTTCATTTCATCATTACTGCACCAGCGTTCTGTGAGGGCCATTACCAAGAAAGCACGGCAATGCCTCTACTTCCTCAGAAGTTCGCGAAGATTCAGCATGGCATCTGAAACTTTGACAGACTTCTGTAGATGTGACGTGGAGAGTATATTGACTGGCTGCAACACAGCTTGGTATAGAAACACCAATGTCCTTGAACAGAAAGTCCTACAAAAAGTGGTGGACACGGCCCAGTCCATCATGAGTAAAGCCCTCCCCACCATTGAGCACATCTACACGAAGCGCTGTTGCAGGAAAGCAGCATCCATCATCAGAGACCCCCACCACCCAGGTCATGCTCTCTTCTCACTGCTGCCATCAGATAGAGAATACAAGAGTCTTAGGACCCACACCACCAGGCACAGGAACATTATTATCCCTCAACGATCAGGCATTTGGACCAAAGGGGAGAACTTCGCTCAATTTCACTGGCCCCAACACTGAACTGTTCCCACAATATATGGATGCACTTTCAGGGACTCTTCATCTCACGTTCTCGATAGTTATTTGTTGTCTTTTGCACCTTGGTTGTATGTCCATCCTGCTGAGTGCAGTCTTTCGTTATGTTTCTTGCATTTACTGTGAATATGCTCCTCAAGAAAACAGATCTCAGGTTTGTATTTGGTGATCTATTTGTACTTTGATAATAAATTTACTTTGAACTTTGAAATTAGAGCCATTCCTGTGTTCTTCGTCCATGCCTACACGAACCCTTTTTCTTTGTAGTTGTTTATCTAATTCTTTTTCAGTCGTTTCTGTTGAGTGTGTATCCACAAATGTTTTTATCTCCACTCTGGTTTTGGAGACACACAAGAGTGCAGGTACGAATCTTGAGCAACAGACATGGTGCTGGAGGAACTTAGTGGTCAGGGGCATCCACAGAGAGAAATGGACAGTCAACGTTTCCCATTGTGACTCTCGGTCGAGTCCACTGCCCTGCGCAGATGTTGCCTGGCCTGCTGGGCTCCTCCATCACCTTGTTTGTTGCTCCCCTCTGTTTAGCTTGCACCCAAACTGCTACTCATGGAAACATGCACAACACGCTGGAGGAACTCAGCAGGTCAGGCAGCATCCGTGGAAACGATTGGTCGACGTTTCAGGCCGGAACCCTTCGTCAGGACTGTAGGGGGAAGGGGCAGAGACCCTATGAAGAAGGTGGGGGGAGGGTGGGAAGGAGAAGGCTGGTAGGTTCCAGGTGAAAAACCAGTAAGGGGAAAGATTAAGGGGTGGGGGAGGGGAAGCAGGGAGGTGATCGGCAGGAAAGGTGAAGAAAGAATAGGGAAAAACACAATGGGTAGTAGAAGGAGGCGGAACCATGAGGGAGGTGGTAGGCAGCTGGGGAGGGGGCACAGTGACATAGGGATTGGGGAAGGGAGGGGGAGGGAATTACCGGAAGTTGGAGAACTCTATGTTCATACCAAGGGGCTGGAAACTACCTAGACGGTATATGAAGTGTTGCTCCTTCAACCTGAGTTTAGCCTCATCATGGCAGTAGAGGAGGCCATGTATGGACATATCTGAATGGGAGTGGGAAGCAGAGTTGAAGTGGGTGGCTACCGGGAGATCTGCTACTCTATGGAAACTGTTCCCCTGCCTTTCCTTAATCAGAACCCTCAGAATTCTTACAGTTCAAAATAAGTTTTATTATCAAAGTACATATATGTCACCATATACACCCCTGAGATTCATTTTCCTATGGGCATATTCAGCAAATCTATACTGTATTTGTCAACGTGGAGCAGAGAGCGAGTTTGTAACATGATCAATGAAAGATCAGCTAGAGTGCAGAAGACAAATTGTGCAAATGCAAATATAAATAAATAGCAATAAATAACAAAAACATGAGATAAAGAGTCTTTAAAGTGAAATTATTGATTAGAAACAGAAAACCTACAGCACAATACAGGCCCTTGGGCCCACAAAGTTCTGCCGAACATAGAAATTAGTAGGCTTACCCATGGCCCTCTATTCTTCTAAGCTCCATGTACCTATCCAAAAGTTTCTTAAAAGACCCTATTGTATCCGCCTCCACCACCATTGCTGGCAGCCCATTCCACACACTCACCACTCTCTGAGTAAAAAACTTACCCCTGACATCTCCTCTGTACCTACTCCCCAGCACCTTAAACCTGTGTCCTCTTGTGGCAGCCATTTCAGCCCTGGGAAAAAGCCTCTGACTATCCACACGATCAATGCCCCTCATCATCTTATACACCTCTATCAGATTGTGGGAACATTTCAATGGATGAGCAAGTGGTTGTAGTTATCCCCTTTGGTTCAAAAGCCTGGTGGTTGTGAGGTAGTAAGTAATTTTGAACCTGGTGGTGCAAGTCCTAAAGTTCTTGTACCTTTTACCTGGTGGCAGCAGTGAGAAAAGAGCATGGCCTGGGTGGTTTGAATATTTCTGCAAATATTCCCTAATATCTTCTGCCTTGAAGGGAACGATTCCAGCTTCTCCAGTCTCCCCACGTAACCCAGTGCTCAATCCTGACAGTAATGTGGCATCTGACAAATGGGAATGTGGAGCAACACACACAAAATACTGGAGGAACTCAGCAGGGCAGGCAGCATCTATGGAGAGGAATAAACAGTCGACATTTTGGGCTGAGACCCTTCTTCAGAACTGGGGCAGAATCCAGAATAAGAAGGTTTGGGGGGGGTGGGGGTTGGAGTACAAGATGGCAGGTAATAGGTGAGACCAGGTGAGGGGAAAGGTGGGTGGCTGGGGGAGAATGGTTGATGTAAGAAGATGGCAGGTGATAGGTGGCAGAGATGAAGAGCTGAAGAAGAAGGAATCTGCTCGGAGAGGAGAGTGGACTGCGGGAGAACGGGAAGGAGGAAGAGAACCAGGAGGAGGTGATGGGCAGCTGAGGAGAAAAGAAGTGGTGAGAGGCGAGGCAGAATGGAAAAAGAGAGAAGGGGAGGAGGGGGGAGGAATTGCCAGAAGTTGGATAAATCAATGTAGGGGCAAATGGGGATGTGAGATGGGAAGCCACTCTGGCAGAGGTTGGGATGAATGGCCCGTGCCCACACAGTTTTATGGATATGTTGGAAGAGGAAACATATTCCACAGTCTAGAAGGAGAAGCTATCAGTGTCAGGGTAGCTAATACCATGGGAACTCAGCAATATCAGTCTGAATTTTAAACTCAATTAAGATGTTAGCAGCTGCGTGCAACACTATAATCTCTCCACACTCATTCTCCGGTCATCTGCCACTGACAAGCAATAGAATGCACAGATGCTGATGGAACCCCTGTAACACAGCCCCAAGTGTTTGCAGGGATATTGAAGAGAATTTAATGTATCCAACCCTATTCTCTCACTGTCCTGTTAGTGTTTGACGGAACACTGAAAGATGTTCAGTGTATCATAGGTACACTTGAGGGAGTCGTTTTGGACAATCAGATTCAGATTGATTTATCACATGTAGAGCAAAACATATAGTGAAATGTGCTATTTGTGTTAACAACCAACACACCCAGGGATGTGCTCGCAATGTCACCACATGTTCCAGTGCCAACTTAGCATGCCCACTATGCTTGGCAGAAAAACACAGAACATAATGGCAACAACAGTGATTCCAGCTTCGTTCCTCCCTCCTTCCCTCTCACTCAAGCACATACCCTGTCCTCTAGCCCCAGGACAGGCCGTTTTTAGCCACCTGCCTCCAGATCCCCTTCATGTTCCTGGGTGATTCACCCAAAATCAGGAACTGGGTTTGATTGAAGCAGGCCCTTTGGACCATCTAATCCATGCCAAACTATGATTCTGTTTAATCCTGTCGACCCACACCTGGGCCATAGCCCTTCATGCCTCTCCCATCCACGTACCTATCCAAATGCCCCTCCCTGCCCCTGCCATCCATGCACCTATCCAAATGCCCCTCCCATCCACGTACCTATCCAAGTGCCCCTCCCTGCCCCTGCCATCCATGCACCTATCCAAATGCCCCTCCCTGCCCCTCCCATCCATGTACCTATCCAAATGCCCCTCCCATCCACGTACCTATCCAAATGCCCCTCCCTGCCCCCCATCCATGTACCTATCCAAATGCCCCTCCCTGCCCCTCCCATCCACGTACCTATCCAAATGCCCCTCCCTGCCCCTCCCATCCAAATTTCTCTCAATTGTTGAAATAGAAATCAAATGCACCACTTGAACTGGCAGCTCATTCCACACACTCACCACCCTCTGAGTGAAGACACATCAGCAGTGTTTTATGCCTGCAGATCACTTTACAAATCAAATGCAAGAACAGATACAGATCAGTTTGCTGTGTACTGATAACAGTGTAGTCATGGAATTATGTAGTACACAAACAGGCCCTTCAGCCCGACTCATCCGTGCTGACCAATATGCCTTCCTGAGCTAGTCCCATACGCTCCTTAAACCTTCCCTAATCATACGCGCAGAGATTACAATGCTCCAGGTAGCTGATGTTTTTAAAATAAAACCTTTACACTGCCAACAGCACATTGAGGCTGCACACCCAGGAACTTAAAGTTCAAAAAGTTCGAAGTTCAAAGTAAATTTATTATCAAAGTACATGTATGTCATGTATGGTGCAGCGAGACCTGGGTGTCATTATACAACAGTCATTGAAAGTGGGCATGCAGGTACAGCAGGCGGTGAAAAAGGCGAATGGTATGCTGGCATTCATAGCAAGAGAATTCGAGTACAGGAGCAGGGAGGTACTACTGCAGTTGTACAAGGCCTTGGTGAGACCACACCTGGAGTATTGTGTGCAGTTTTGGTCCCTTAATCTGAGGAAAGACATTCTTGCCATAGAGGGAGTACAAAGAAGGTTCACCAGATTGGTTCCTGGGATGGCAGGACTTTCATATGATGAAAGGCTGGATCAGCTAGGCTTATACTCGTTGGGATTTAGAAGATTGAGGGGGGGATCTTATTGAAACGTATAAAATCCTAAAGGGATTGGGCAGGCTAGATGCAGGAAGTCCAGAACGAGGGGTCACAGTTTGAGGATAAAGGGGAAGCCTTTTAGGACCGAGATGAGGAAAAACTTCTTCACACAGAGAGTGGTGAATCTGTGGAATTCTCTGCCACAGGAAACAGTTGAGGCCAGTTCATTGGCTATATTTAAGAGGGAGTTAGATATGGCCCCTGTGGCTAAGGGGATCAGGGAGAGAAGGCAGGTACAGGGTTCTGAGTTGGATGATCAGCCATGATCATACTGAATGGCGGTGCAGGCTCGAAGGGCTGAATGGCCTACTCCTGCACCTATTTTCTATTTTCCTATGGTTCTGTGTCACCATATACAACCATGAGATTCATTCTCTTGTGGGCGTTCACAGTAAATACAAAGAAACACAATAGATCAATGAAAGACCATACCCAACAGGACAGACAAACGTCCAATGTGTAAAAGATAACAAATTGTGCAAATACAAAAAGAAAAAAACATAATAAATAAATAAATAGATAGATAGATAGTTAGATAAAGCAAGCAAGCAATAAATATTAAGCACATGAGATGAAGAGTCCTTTAAAGTGAGAATAGTTCAGTGTTGGAGTAGTGACTGAGTTATCCCTTCTCATTCAAAAGCCTGAGGTTGAAGAGTAATAATTGTTCCTGAACCTGGTGGTGTGGGTTGCGAAGATGCTGTACCTCCTTCCTGATGGCAGCAGTGAGAAAAGAGCATGGCCTGGATGGTGGGGGTCCCTAATGATGGATGCTGCTTTCCTGCAACAGCACTTTGTGTAAATGTGCTCAATGGCCTTACCCGTGATGGACTGGGCTGTATCCACTATTTCTCAACACTCTTAGCCTCAACACTGTTAATGTAGACAGATCATGTTACCCCCACCCCACCCACTCCTTCCTGAAGTCAGTGAGTAATTGTTGTTGTGTCGACAATGAGGGAAAAGGTTGTTGCCTTTACACCATGTAGTAAGGTCTGTTTCCTTCCTGTGCTCCAACTCATCGTTATTTGAAATATCGCCCACTACGGTGTGATCATCTGCAAACTTGTAGATGAATTTATAGCAGATTCCAGCCACGTAGCCATGAATATACAGGGAGTAGGGTAGGGGGCTAAGGATGCAACCCTTTATGCCTCCTTCCTGAGGATGCAACTTGGAGTACTGTGCTCAGTTCTGGTCACCTCACTACAGGAAGGATGTGGAAACCATAGAAAGGGTGCAGAGGAGATTTACAAGGATGTTGCCTGGATTGGGGAGCATGCCTTATGAGAACAGGTTGAGTCAACTTGGCCTTTTCTCCTTGGAGTGACGGGGGATGAGAGGTGACCTGATAGAGGTGTATAAGATGATGAGAGGCATTGATCGTGTGGATAGTCAGAGGCTTTTCCCCAGGGCTGAAATGGTTGCCACAAGAGGACACAGGTTTAAGGTGCTGGGGAGTAGGTACAGAGGAGATGTCAGGGGTAAGTTTTTTACACAGAGAGTGGTGAGTGTGTGGAATGGGCTGCCGGCAACAGTGGTGGAGGCGGAAACGATAGGGTCTTTTAAGAGACCCCTGGATAGGTACATGGAGCTTAGAAGAATAGAGGGCTATGGGTAACCCTAGTATTTTCTAAGGTAGGGACATGTTTGGCACAACTTTGTGGGCTGAAGGGCCTGTATTGTGCCGTTGGTTTTCTATATTTATGGCACCAATATTTATTATAATTGTGGCTGAGGTGCTGTCTACCCTTACTGATTGTGGTCTGTTGGTCAGGAAGTCAAGGATCCATTTGCGGAGGGAGGCATTGACTCTACTATTTATACCTCAGGTCAAAAACCATCTTTCCCTTACTCCCGTTATCCACTCTCCTGTCAGATTTCTCCTTCTTTACCCTTTTACCTATTGCACCCATCACCTCCCAACTTCTCAATTCATTCCCCCTCTCCCATGCACCCACCTTCCCCCTCACCTGCTCTCACCTATCTCCTGCGTGCTCCTTCCCCTCCCCCACCTTCTTATTCTAGTTTCTTTCCCCTTCCTGGAGAAGGACCTTGGCTCAGAATATTGACTTGGAGAGAAAACATTCCTCTCCATAGATGCTGCCTGACATGCTGAGTTCCTCCAAAATGTTGTGTGTGTTGCTCTGTCTGGGAAATGTCACCATTTTTCTGTCAGATTCGTACAGCATGGAAGCAGGCCCTTTGGCCCAACTGATCCATGCTAGCTGTGTTGCCCATCTGTCACACTTGGCCCACCGTCCTCTGGGCGAGGCCTCCGTCGGTCAAGGTCAACGGTGGATGTTGCATCCTAGTTGTCTGGATACACAAGCCAAGGCAACATGATACGGATTGCAAGTCATTGCCCATGTAGCAAGCTCACCCTCTCCACACAACTGATGAAACCAAACGAAAGGTAGACACCGATACATTTTGGCTCCAGAAGCATTGCAGGAGTTGTCAATCTGCATTGAACTCAAAGTAGGACTACTTGAGGGACTCCAGATCCAGATTTTTCCCTCTGGGTTTACTCCGGAAGCCTTCCCCATGAGTGGATATAGCCACATGGCCGTGGAGGTTTGAAATCAGAGTTTTCCTTCTCCTAGATGGGCTGTCCACCATGCTTGATGAGCCCCAACTGCCCTCCAGACCTGTCCTGTCCTGTCCTTCCATGTGCTTCTCTGGATGGCTTTTAAGTGTTGCTGCCTCAGCCGTTATTTCTGGCTTTTCATTCAGAAAACACGCCTTTATTCAGAATACACACCTTTAATTTAAAATGTCTCGTTTCCGATCTTAAACCTATGCACTCTTGTGCTTTCACCCTATCTCTGCCCCTCTTGGTCTTGGACTCTCTGACGGTGGTGTCTGAAAAGAGGATGCTGTCCAAGTTGCATGCCATCTTGGTCAATGTCTCCCATCCACTACATAATGTACTTGGTGGGCACAGGAGTACATTCAGCCAGAGACTCATTCCACCGAGATGCAACACTGAGCATCATAGGAAGTCATTCCTGCCTGTGGCCATCAAACTTTACAACTCCTCCCTTGGAGGGTCAGACACCCTGAGCCAATAAGCTGGTCCTGGACTTATTTCCTGGCATAATTTACATATTACTATTTAATTATTTATGGTTTTATATTGCTCTATTTATACTCTATTCTTGGTTGGGGCAACTGTAACGAAAATCAATTTCCCTTGCGATCAATAAAGTATGACTATGATTATGGCTATAAACCTCTATCAGGTCACCCTCAATCTCCTGTATTCAAAAGAGTAAAGTCTACACAAGCTCTCCTCGTAACTCAGGCCCAAGTCCAGGTAACATCCCGGTAAATGAATAAACTCTTCTCAAGCTCCCAGCTGGATACAGATATCGATTATACCAATGTTTCAATGACAGACTCTGCCATCTTAATCCCTGAAGATGATACCTGTACCTGGCTGGAAGCCCAAGAAGAGTTTATTTATCATATACGCCGGGAAAGTACTAGGTCCTTCTTCATGCAGGTAAATCTTTTCTGCACTCTTTCTAGTTCAATGCCATCTTTCCTTTATCAGAGTGGCCTTCCTCTTGCATTTTCCATATGTTACTCTGTACACAGTACTTGTTGCAGGCTGACCAATATCTTAACTGTCGCTAAGTCTGTCTCCCTCCTTCACAGCCCTGTACTTGTATCTTCACCGGAAGGATGCAGCCATGTACAGTGCCTGTAAGAAGTATTCACCCCCCTTGGAAGTTTTCATGTTTTATTGTTTTACAACATTGAATCACAGTAGATTTAATCTGGCTTTTTTCAACAGAAGAAGACTCTTTTGTGTCAAAATGAAAACATTGATCTAAATTAATTACATATATAAAACACAAAATAATTAATTGCATAAGTATTGTTTCCCCCCCCCTTTAATATGTCACATCAAATCATCATCGGTACAGCTAATTGGTTTTAGAAGTCACAGAATTAGTTAAATGGAGATTACCTGTGTACAGTCAAAGTGTTTCAATTGATTGTAGTAAAAATACACCTGTAACTGGAGGGTCCTGGCAAAAAGAACACACCATGTCTCTCCACAAAAAGGTTATTGAAAAGTCAGGAGATAGATACAAGAAAATTTCATAGTCTCTGAATATCCCTTGGAGTACAGTTAAGTCAATTGCCAAGAAATGGAAAGAATATGGCACAGCTGTAAATCTGCCTAGAGCAGGCTGTCCTCTAAAATTGAGTGACCGTGCAAGAAGGGGATGAGGGAGGCCACCAGTAGACAAGTTTTAGTGGCTGAAATGGGAGACACTGCAGATGCACCAGTTGCAGCTTTACGGGAAAGTGACAAAGTGAAAGCCATTGTTGGAAAAAAAACTCACATGAAATCTGGGCTAGAATTTGCCAGAAGGCATGTGGGAGACTCTGAAGTAAGCTGGAAGAAGGTTCAGTGGTCTGATGAAACCAAAATTGGGCTTTTTGGCCATCAGATTAAACGCCATGTTTGGTGTAAGCCAAACACCACTCCATCAAAAACACTCCATCCGTGCCGTGAAGCATGATGGTGGCTGCATCATGTTGTGGAGATGCTTCACGGCAGCAGGCCCTGGAAGGCTTGTGAAGGTAGAGGTTAAAATGAATGCAGCAAAATACAGGGAAATCCTGGAGGAAACCCTGATGCAGTCTGCAAGAGGACTGTGGCTTGGGAGAAGATTTGTTTTTCAGCAAGACAATAACCCCAAGCATAAAGCCAAAACTGCAAAGGGATGGTTTAAAAACAACAAAGTTAACATCCTGGAGGGTCCAAGTCAGTGTCCAGATGTGCAAGGCTGACAGAGACCTATCCACACAGACTCAAGGCTGTAGTTGTTGCAAAAGGTGTGTCTACTAAATACTGACAAAGGGGGTGAGTACTTATGTAGTCAATTATTTTGTGTTTAATAATTGTAATAAATTTATCCCAATTTGTAGAAATTTGTTTTCACTTTGATTAGTGCCAAAAAAAGCCAAATTAAATGCACTGTAATTCAATGTTGTAAAACAATAAAACATGAAAACTTCCCCGGGGGGGGGTGAATATTTTTTATTGGCACTGGAGATGCTGAGAGACATCCTAGGATGTGCTGGAACACATCATCAGTGATGTAACCTGGGGTCATTGGGTCTTTTAACATCAGACACCCTGCCCAGGCGATCCAGCCAGGGTTGATCAGGCCCCCTGGTTTGTGTCCCAGAAACACTGGTCCATGGGTCACACCTCTTGATCGATAGCTATCTGGAGGCTCGCCCAGTAACCTCTGTGACGGTCCTGATGGCTCTCTTCTTTGCAGCCCCCATAATGCCAAGGAGAGAGTACGTTCTGCACAGTAAGCAGCCAGGAAAACCTCTACATCCCACCTCTCTAGGTTCACATTGTGCCCTCCACCCATCTTTGGAATGCTCTACCAGCTCCTGGTATTTAGCTTTCTTACTTTCAAACACTTCCTCAATCTGGTCTTCCCAAGGACCTGTCAGTTCTACCATGACCACTTGTTTCAAAGATTCTGACTGAATAACCATGTCATGTCTTGGGGATGATGATATGATGAACTCAGGAAATTTTAATTCCTTGCCAAGATTGATTTTCAGTTGCCAGTCAAACGCCATGGCGAGCAAGCCTGCTGATTTGAGCTGAGGCTGTGGTTAATCTCCAGCTTTGACAAAGGCTGTGGGCTTTCTGGGTTGGCGGAGGTGTCTACTGTTGTTCATGGCCGAGGAAGTACTTTCAGCCACTGCCTTCAGCACCTGGTCACAGGGATAGGTAAGAAATGCTGTCCTTGACTCAATGCCCTTGTGGCTGGAGGAAGTTTGCTCAACGGCAACACCTCTGGGTACTTGAGAAACTGCAGCTTTTCACTTTTTCACTCCCTCCACAGGACATCATGGCAACAACTGGCTTTTAGCAATGAAACATCCCTAAACATCTCCACAGAAAAGTCATCAAACAAAATCTGGTACTAAGGCAGATTGCAAGGAGTCAGTATTTAAGAAGCATTTTAATGAATGAAGATACAGTGGGGTTGGGACTAGAATTGGCTTATTATCTTCACACATACTGAGGTACAGTGAGAAGCTTGTCAGGGCAACCTGTTCAAACAGATCAAATTATTACACAGTACGTTGAAGTAGTACAAGGGAAAGCAAGAACAGAATTCAGAATGAAGTGTAGGTTGACAATAAATTAACTTTATTTGTGAAGCATACAGTAAAATGTGTTGTTTGCATCAACAACCAACACGTTCCAAGGATGTGCTGGGTGCAGCCCGCAAGAGTCACCATGCTTTCGATGCCAACATAGCGCACCCATAACTCACTAACCTTAACCCATACATCTTTGGAATGTGGGAGGAAACCAGAGCACTGGAGGAAACCCATGCATTCATGGTTGAACTTACAAACTCCTGACAGGCAGTGAACACCAATCATTAATTGCTGGTGCTGTAAAGCATTACACTAACCACTATTCTACTGTGCTGGTGAAGGTCAGGAGGGCCAGTAATGCTTGGACTTGTTCTCCACCACAGTCACACTCTGTTCTGCTCACCATATCTCGTAACATATGTCATTGCTAATAAGTGTGATTCTGATTCTGAATGCATTTCTCTTCTCTTCTCATACTGGACTCCATTTCGGCCATTGGCAGCCAAGCCCTGTTGACTTTCTCTGTCATCTGTACCTCCCAGGGTAAGACTCTCATGATTATGCTGCCAGAGACATGAAAACGTCACCGAATCTGGCTCTCCAAAACATAACTCTCAGACAATCAGTCTTTTGGATGACATGTTAAACTGATTCTGTCTGCTTTCTCAGCTGGATGTAAAGAAAAATCACAAGAAACTATTTTGAAGAGGGGCAGGAAAGCTTTCTCTGGAGCCAGAGAAAATACTTATCCCTCAGAACTATATTATTAAGGACAACAGTTAAGTCTTCTGGCTGATAAGCATGCTGAAAGTGACTCCTGAGCTTTGTGCTAATGCAGAGTCCGTCCTTCAAGATGTAGTGTACATGTGATCTTCAATGCACAAGAATTCTAAGAAAAATGCAAGGAGCAGCATCAATTACTGTCCCAGGCCAGTAAGTCTGGCACAAGGCTTCAGCTCCATTAACTGAGGGGGATTACGGAGGTTGCGAATAAAGTTTGGTCAGACAACATCTATGAAGGGGAATGAACAGTTGGATATTTCAGGCCAAGACCCTTCATCAGTCGAGTTCCTCCAGCTGATTGTGTGCAGCCCTGATTCTGATTCTATTATTCTATGATAAATCAGTTAAATTAAGTATATTTATATATGTCTATTAAATAGTGCAAAAAAACAAATAAAAAAGTAGTGAGGTAGTGTTCATGGGTTCAATGTCCATTCAGAAATCGGATGGCAGATGGGAAGAAGCTGTTTCTGAATCGCTGAGTGTGTGCCTTCCAGCTTCTGTACCTCCTCCCTGATGGTAACAGTGTGAAGAGGGCGTCCTGGGTGGTGAGGATCCTTAAAAATGGACGCCACCTTCCTAAGGCACTCGAAGATGTCTTAGATACTATGGAGGCTGGTACCCATGATGGAGCTGACTAATTTTACAAGTTTCTGCAACTTATTCTGATCTTGTGCAGTGGCTCCTCCCCATGCCAGATGGTGATGCAGCCAGTCAGAATGCTGTCCACTGTACATTTGGAGAAGTTTTGAGTGTTTTAGTTGACAAACCAAATCTCCTCAAACTCCTAATGAAATATAGCCCCTGTCTTGCCTTCTTTATGGCTACATCAATATATTGGGACCAGGTTAGATACTCAGAGATTTTCACATCCAGGAATTTGAAATTGCTCATTCTTTCCACTTCTGACCCCTCTATGAGGATAGGTTCCTGTTCCCTCGTCTTACTCTTCCTGAAGTCCACAATCAGCTCTTTTGTCTTCTTGACATTGAGTGCAAGTTCGTTCCTGTGACACCACTCAACTAACTGGTATATCTCGGTCCTGTACGCCCTCTCATCTCCATCTGAGATTCTGTCAACAATAGATGTATCATCCGCAAATTTAAAGATGGCATGTGAGCTATATCTTCCTTCATGCTGAGTTATACCGCAGGAAAGGGGTTGTGTTTAAACTAGTAGTGTAACCATTCGAGTGAGTATGATGTTCTCTTCAGGGGATGTGTATTGGCGGGCCCTCAGGCGGCTGTAGTCTTGGGGGTGGGGGGTGTGTGTGTGTGTGTAGGGAGTCCAAGACTTTTGCACCGTACTGTATATGTCATGTAGAGCAGAGAGTTTGTAAATTTGGCAAGAGCAAAGGATGTCGGGAATGGCAAGGGTGAAGCGCCATGGGAGAGGTGTGGGACAGGTGGTAGAGAAGGAATGCCAGGGCAGGGGGTTGGTGTGGGTGCAGCCCTGATACACCAGGCAAGGTCATTTGATTCCAACAGTTGGTTTATTGATCGTTACAGAATGTGCCTCTGGTGCTTTCCACTCCCTCCCCTCTCCCTTCCACTTTTCCCAACCATGATTCCTCTCTCCCTGCCCCCTTCCCACTCTCAATCCACAGTAGAGTCCTAAATCAGAATCAGGTTTATCGTCACTCACATATGTCATGAAATTTGATTTTTTTTTGTGGCAACAGTACAGTGCAATACATAAGATTACTACAGAACTGTGCAAAAGTCTTAGGCACCCTAGCTAAGACTGTGCCTATGACTTTTCCACAGTATTGTATTCTAGTGCATTGTCTGCAAGAGTTGTTAGTGGTGGATCAGATTCCGTCCCGGTGCATCTATTGAGTGCAAAGTCTTCCCAGTTTTTACATGTAATGTTGATGAGTGAAAAGCAATGGACCTAGCTACTTTCTTGTATAAAGTTTGAAAAACACATAATATGCTATAATGTTTTAGGAACAGCTTCTTCCCCTCCGCTATCTGTTTTTTGAATAGTCCATGAATCCATGAACACTACCTCTTTATTTTGTTCTCTTTTTGCACTACTTTCTTAATTATTTCTATTGTAATTTACAGGAATCTTCATGTTTTGCAAAGTACTGCTGCCGCAAAACAACAAATTTCACAACATATGTCAGTGATAATAAACCTGATTCTGCTTTATTGCATTTGGAAGCCACTTGGCCCGTTATACTTGTGCTGCTTTTCAAAAGAGATCCAACCATATTAACTCCTCTGGCAACAGAGCAAATCAAGTTCAAGTTTAATTGTAATTCAACCATACGTGAATGTCCATGAATACAATCAAACAAAACATTGTTACTCAGGGGCCAAGGTGCAAAATACAGTACCAAAAGTCTTATCTAATGCAAGACACGTATAGCACATGTAAGATATCAGTAAAATACAGTCTCACAAAAAATAAGTCCATGTCCCTGAGTACATGAACGTTGCAGCAGTCTGCAGTCAAAGACAATATTGCTTGTCTTCTGCCAAGCACCAACTCCAGCTTGGACACCGCACCACATGGCCTCCTGCACTCTGGTGGAGTACTCCGGCGCCTTTCCTGGATGACTATAAGCAGCTGACACCGCAGCTTGAGGCCTAGTCCTCGCTAGGGCCGAGGCCACATCACTCGCCCTCTGCCTGCCAATAAAACAATGAGTAAAATTTCTGATATTTAACTCATTCCACTCTCTGTCCAGGAGCTTAAACATTGCAGATTTTTTTCCCAAATAGCTTTCTCTTTCCCCAAATAGGTGACATAACAGATTCTTCCATAAATGAGAATTTTACTAATATCTTTAAAAATCTTTTCAAAGTAAATTTATTATCAAAGTACATGTACTACCCTGAGATTTATTTTCTTGCAAGCAGTCATAGTAGATGCAAAGAAGCACACTAGAATCAATGAAAAAGCTACACACTCACAAGGATGGATACTGTGTAAACCAATATGCAAAAGAAGACAAACTGTAAATACAAAAAAACACATAATGATAGATAGATAGATAGATAGATAGATAATCATATTGAGAACTTGAGTTGTAGAGTCCTTGAAAGTGCGTCCATTGGTTGTGGATTCAGTTCAGTGTTGAGGTGAGTGAAGTTATCCACGCTGGTTCAGGTTTTGATTGTAATGTGGAAGTTCTGCATGATAAAGCAGTGAACAGCTGGCCCGGTTCGTCTTACCTGTCTTTGGGTTTGGGTTCACATCCATAGGTCCCTCAAAGCTGCCATGTAAATTGACAGGGTGGTTAAGAAGGCGTATAGTGTGTTGCCTTTCATTAGTCAGGGGATTGAGTTCAAGAGCCGTGAGGTAATGTTGCAGCTCTATAAAACCCTGGTTAGACCATGCTTGGAATATTGTGTTCAGTTCTGGTCACCTCATTATAGGAAGGATTTGGAAACTTTAGAGAGGGTGCAAAGATTTAGCAGGATGCTCCCTGGATTAGAGAGCATGTCTTGTGAGGATAGGTTGAGTGAGCCAGGGCTTTTCTCTTTGGAAGAGGTAAATTGATAGAGGTGTATAAGATGATAAGAGGCATAGATCGAGTGGACAGCCAGAGGCTTCTTTCTCAGCAGAGAAATGACTAACACGAGGGGCATAATTTTGTATTGGGGGGGGTGCGTGTCACAGGTAGGTTTTTTACACAGAGAGTGGTGGATGTGGAACACACTGCCAGGGATGGTATTAGAGGCAGATACAGTAGGAACATTAAAGAAACTCTTCAATGGATGTTAGAAAAATGGAGGCCCTATGAGAGGGGAGAGTTAAATTGATCTTAAAGTAGGTTAAAAGATCAGCAAAACATTGTCAGCCGAATGGCCTGTACTGTGCTTATTGTTCTATGTTTTAATGTTTCAAAGTATGGCCAGGTACTGAATTAATTTCTCATCTCTGCTGCAGGAAAAACAGAGCTGGCCAAGCAGATTGCTAAGTACATGCACAACGACATCAAGAAGGTAGGAGAGAGACCCTTTCTGCTGCATGTGTTGAAGCTTTTTGTTTTTCCCTGTACCAACATTTGGATAAGTACGAGGACAAAGGGGTTTTAGAAGACTATGGACCAAACATGAGCAAACAGGACTGCTTGGTGAGGACCATGAAAGATGGCTTGAAGGACCTGTTTACGTGCTGTATGTCTCTAACTGGGTGTCAGTATCTCTTAAGATCTATCCTGGGCCCAACTTATTGATGTAGTTACGAAGAAGGCACACCAACAGCTATATTTCATCAGGAGTTTAAGATTTGATATGTCACCAAATTGCTGTAGATGTACCTTGGATAGAAACTATTTGCATCACCATCCGGTATGGAGGTTCCAATATACAAAAAAGCTACAGAGAGTTGTAGGTTCAACCAGCTCCATCATTGTCACCTGCCTCCCCACCACTGAGGACATCCTCAAGTAGCGGTGCCTCGAGAAGGCAGCATCGATCATTATGGACCCTCGCCATTAAGGACATGCCCCCTTCTTTTGAATTTCAGTGTAGTGTATTGTAACGTATATTCCAGTTAATAGGGACATAAGTTAATCAGGGCAGCTGCCTATTTGGAGCAATTCTTTAGGAACATAGATTAATCAAGTAAATAGCTCAGATTCCCTTCAGTTATTTGGGACACTGTGCTGCTTAATTGGGACAGGAGTCTGTTGCTGAACCGTTTCTAACTAACGTCAGTCGCATACACTTGTGTGGCGGTTAAACACTACACTGTGCTTAGAGTGATCAGTTTTTAAATAGCGTCAGTTGGGTGTGTCTGTGAACAAAAAAACAGTGATTTCTACCTAGCTCCCTAAAATCTCTCTTCAGGACCTCCGCACCATTCCTACCTATGTCATTGGTGCCAGTATCTACCAAGATTTCTGGCTGCTCACCCTCCCCCTCCCCCTTTAGAATGCCATGGACCCCATCCAAGACGTCCCTGACCCTGGCACTGGGAGGCAACATATCATCCGGGTGCCTCTATTGCGCCCACAGAATCTCTTCTCTATTCCTCTAACTATGGAATCTTCTATCACTACTGAGGTCCCCTTCACCTCTCTTTTCTTCAGAGCCACAGCACCAGACTCAGTGCCAGAGACCCTGTCACTATTGTCCCCCTGTTGGTCGTCCCCCTCAACAGTGTCCAAAGTGGTATATTTATTAATGAGGGGTATGGCCACAGGGTTACCCTGTACTAGCTGCCTATTTCCCTTCCCTTTCCTTTCAGTCACCCAGTTACTGACTCCTGCAACCTAGGGGTGACTGCCTCCCTGTAGCTCCTGTCTATAACCTCTTCATTCTGTATGAGCTGAAGGTCATCGAGCTGCAAATCATGCAAACAATTGAAGCAAGCCAACAGCATTCTGAATTTGCTACTCAGTTAAACAGTAGATCGCCTTTTTTATACATTTTTAACTATTGCCATGAAACTTAGACTGATTGGTGCAGCCACTTAATTGGGCCAAAATGAACTGGTTCTGATGTGTCCCAGTCAATTGGAATTCACAGTATTTTGGTTATAAATTTACTTTGAACTTTTGAACATTCTTATAAATCCTCTTTGTCAAGAAACATACATTAGAAACAAGTTACTTACATGTGTTTTCTTTTCCCAATGCAGAAATTCATCCGGCTTGACATGTCAGAATTCCAGGAAAAGCATGAAGTAAGTATCAGTTGGCAACGCAGTTGTAATGGGCCTTTGGGATAAACAACCTTCAGCCAGGAAGCTCAGGTCAAGAGTGACATTCTTCACCCAGTCGTGTGTTGTATTTTCCTTTCCCTTATCCCACAACCTCCATCACCTCATCTCTTTCCTCTCTCCACCTTCTCCATCTCCCTATCACCTACACATTTCTGGTTCCTCTCCTCAGCTTCCACCCTTTCTTCCATAGTCCACTCTCCTCTCCTATCAGATTCCATCTCCTTCAACCCTTTGTCACTTCCACCAAACACCTTCCAGCTTCTTATTTCAGCCCTCCCTGTCCCAACCACCCAGCTTCCTCCTCACCTTGTCTCACCTAACTCCTGCCAGCTTGTACTCCTCCCTTCTCACCTTATTCTGGCTTCTCCCCCTTCCTCTCAGTTGTCTAAGCGTTGACTGTTTATTCCCCTTCTCCTCACCTTCTTCTGGTTCCTCTCCACTTTCCCTTTCTTCTATGGTCCACTCTTCTCTTGTATCGGATTCCATCTTCTATATCCCTTTGTCACCTCTCAGTTTCTGATATCAGTCCCTCTTTCACTTCTCCCTCACCTGGAAGTTTCAGAGGAAGGCTTTGTATCAAGTTCAAGTTTATTTTCATTCAACCCTCTGCGTACAGTTGCAAGAATAAGTTTGTGAACCCTTTGTGAAACGCGGTTTTCTGCATTAATTACTCACGAAATGTGGTCTGATCTTCATCATCACAATAATAGACAAACACAGTCTGCCTAAGCTAATAACACACAAACAATTGTACTACTGTAGCGATGTGCTACACACAGCGCTAGAATAACCACACGGAGTCGGTGAGTTAGGGTTGCGATGAAAGAGATTTATTCAAACTTCGCGGCCCGCTTTAAAGCCTTCCCGTTCCCGCCCTCCCTGGACGGGACTACTGTGGGGAATGCATATTCCCAGACCTCTTCTGCGCGCGGGATTTTCCCCCTGCTGGTGAAGATGGCCTGGCGCCCTTTTTGGGGCCGGCCCTCTGCCCGCGCGTGCTGTTTCGTGAGCCGGTTCGTGTATGCCAGAAAGTGGGTCGCCACATAACCCCCCCCCCAGAACCGGCGATACCTCCCCCAATGTCCACAGTCTGGATCGGCCTCTGTTTGGGAGGTCTGCCCCTGCGCCGCGGTGCCTGAGCCTGGACCGGTTGCGCCAAGTCCACATGGGCCGGTTTGAGTCGATCCACCGTGAAAACCTCCTCTCTCCCCCCAATGTCCAGCACGAACTTGGACCCGTTGTTCCTGATCACCTTAAACGGCCCCTCGTAGGGCCGCTGTAGCGGTGCCCGGTGTCCGCCCTGTCGTACAAAAAGAAACTTACAGTTCTGCAGGTCTTTGGGTATGCAGGTCGGGCTCTGTCCGTGCTGTGAAGTGGGTATGGGGGCCAGGTTACCGAGCCTCTCTCGTAGTCTGTCCAGGACTGCTGTGGGTTCTTCCTCTTGCCCCCTTGGGGCTGGTATGAACTCTCCTGGGACGACCAGGGGCGCGCCGTACACCAACTCGGCCGACGAGGTGTGTAGATCCTCTTTGGGCGCCGTGCGGATTCCGAGCAGGACCCAGGGAAGTTCGTCCACCCAGTTAGGCCCCTCCAGGCGGGCCATGAGAGCCGATTTCAGGTGACGGTGGAAGCGCTCCACTAGTCCGTTCGACTGTGGGTGGTAGGCAGTTGTGTGGTGTAGCTGTGTTCCTAAAAGTCTGGCCATAGCCGACCACAGGCTGGAGGTGAACTGGGCGCCCCTGTCGGAGGTAATGTGGGCCGGTACCCCAAAGCGTGCTACCCAGGTTGCGATCAGTGCTCGGGCGCAGGATTCGGAGGTGGTGTCGCTGAGTGGGACTGCCTCTGGCCATCTGGTGAACCGGTCTATCGTAGTTAGGAGGTACCGCGCTCCTCGTGACACTGGCAGGGGCCCCACGATATCCACATGGATGTGGTCGAACCTCCGGTGGGTGGGTTCGAACCGCTGCGGCGGAGCCTTGGTGTGCTGCTGCACCTTGGCCGTTTGGCACTGCATGCACGTTTTGGCCCATTCACTGACCTGTTTACACAGTCCATGCCACACGAACCTGTTGGAGACCAGCCGGACAGTTGTCCTGATGGAGGGGTGCGCTAAGTTGTGAATGGATTCGAACACCCGCCGGCGCCAGGCTGCTGGGACAACGGGGCGGGGTTGGCCGGTAGCTACGTCACACAGTAGAGTCCTCTCACCTGGGCCTACGGGGAGGTCTTGGAGCTGCAAACCGGAGACTGCAGTCCTGTAACTGGGGATCTCAGCGTCTGCCTGCTGTGCCTCTGCCAGCGCTGCATAGTCCACCCTCTGGGACAGGGCCTGTATGGTAGGTCTGGATAGTGCGTCTGCCACGACATTGTTCTTTCCAGAGACATGCCGGATGTCCGTCGTGTACTCGGAGATGTAGGACAGATGTCGCTGCTGGCGGGACGACCAGGGGTCGGACACCTTAGTGAACGCAAAGGTAAGCGGTTTGTGGTCTGTGAACGCGGTGAAGGGCCTACCTTCTAAGAAGTACCTGAAATGCCGGATTGCCAGGTATAGTGCCAATAGCTCCCGGTCGAAAGCACTGTATTTGAGTTCGGGTGGTCGTAGGTGTTTGCTGAAGAACGCCAGGGGTTGCCAGCGACCCTCGATGAGTTGTTCCAGAACTCCACCGACTGCTGTGTTGGATGCGTCCACCGTGAGGGCAGTAGGAACGTCCGTTCTGGGGTGCACTAGCATCGCGGCGTTTGCCAAGGCTTCTTTGGTTTTAACGAAAGCGGTTGCGGCCTCTTGGTTCCAGGTAATGTCCTTGCCCTTACCCGACATTAGAGTGAACAAGGGGCGCATGGTTCGGGCTGCTGAGGGGAGGAAACGGTGGTAGAAATTCACCATACCCACGAATTCCTGCAAGCCTTTGATTGTGTTGGGTCGGGGGAAGTGGCGGACCGCGTCTACCTTGGCGGGCAGCGGGGTTGCCCCGTCTTTAGTAATCCTGTGGCCCAGGAAGTCGATGGTGTCGAGTCCGAACTGGCATTTGGCTGGATTGATTGTAAGGCCGAATTCACTCAGGCGGGAGTAGAGCTGGCGGAGGTGGGACAGATGCTCCTGCCGACTACTGCTGGCTATGAGGATGTCGTCCAAATAGATGAATGCAAAGTCCAGGTCGCGTCCCATCGCGTCCATTAGCTGCTGGAAAGTCCGTGCGGCATTCTTCAGACCAAACGGCATTCGGAGGAATTCGAAAAGTCCGAACGGGGTGATAAGTGCTGTTTTGGGGATGTCGTCCGGATGTACAGGGATTTGATGGTATCCCCGGACGAGGTCTACCTTGGAAAAGATCCTTGCGCCGTGTAGGTTTGCTGCGAAGCCTTGAATGTGCGGCACAGGGTAGCGGTCTGGCGTTGTAGCCTCGTTCAGTCTGCGGTAGTCACCGCATGGTCTCCAGCCCCCTGTTGCCTTGGGCACCATGTGAAGGCGGGAGGCCCATGGGCTGTCGGACCGTCGTATGATCCCTAATTCCTCCATCTTCTTGAACTCCTCCTTCGCCAGTCGGAGCTTGTCCGGGGGAAGCCTTCGAGCACAGGCGTGGAGGGGTGGTCCCTGGGTCGGGATGTGGTGTCTGGGTATGGCTGCCGTGAACTGCGGTGTCAGTACTGATGGGAAATCCACCAGGACCCTGGTGAATTCATCGTCGGACAGCGTGATGGAGTCCAGGTGTGGGGCTGGCAACTGTGCTTCACCCAGGGAGAACGTTTGAAAAGTCTTGGCGTGAACGAATCGCTTCCCTTGCAAGTCGACCAGCAGGCTGTGGGCTCGTAGAAAATCCGCCCCCAGCAGTGGTTGGGCCACGGCGGCCAGTGTGAAGTCCCACGTGAACCGGCTGGAGCTGAACTGTAGCCGCCCCGTGCGGGTGCCGTAGGTTCGTATTGTGCTGCCATTAGCGACCCTCAGGGTGGGTCCCGGTTCTCTGTTGCGGGTGTCGTAACTCGTTGGAGGTAAGACGCTGATCTCCGCTCCGGTGTCGACCAAAAAGTGGCGTCCCGACTGCTTGTCCCAGACGTACAGGAAGCTGTCCTGATGGCCAGCCGCCGTAGCCATCAGCGGCGGCTGGCCCTGGCGTTTCCCGGGAATTTGCAGGGCGGTCTGCAGCGGCGGGCCTTCGTGCCCCACCGCTGGTGGTAGAAACACCATTGTTCGTTGGGCTCCTCACTCCCGTCGCCGGGTTTTGTAGGCTCTGCTGCCGGGCCCGGTCTGGTCTGTCGTTGGGCATGCGGCTTGGTGTTCTGTGCGACGGACGGCCCTCTCTCTTTCCTGGCATTCCACAGCACATCTGCTCGGGCCGCCACCTCCCGGGGGTTGCTGAAATCTGCGTCGGACAGCAGCAGGCATATGTCCTCGGGCAGTTGCTCTAGGAACGCCTGCTCAAACATGAGGCAGGGTTTGTGTCCTTCAGCCAGGGACAGCATCTCGTTCATTAATGCTGACGGCGGCCTGTCTCCCAAACCATCCAGGTGCATTAAGCAGCGTGCTCGTTCGCGCCGTGAGAGTCCGAAAGTCCTTATGAGCAGGGTTTTGAATGCTGTGTATTTGCCGTCCTCCGGGGGCGACTGTATAAACTCCTCAACTTGTGCAGCAGTCTCCTGGTCGAGGGAGCTCAGCACGTAGTAGTAGCGAGTGGACTCCGAGGTTATCTGCCGAATGTGGAACTGTGCTTCTGCTTGTTCGAACCATAAATGGGGTCACAGCGTCCAGAAACTTGGCAGTTGTAACGAAACTGCGTGAACAGATGCAGCGTCGGTCATCTCTGGTCCAAATATCGTTTGGGCCGTCGGGGTCACCAACTGTAGCGATGTGCTACACACAGCGCTAGAATAACCACACGGAGTCGGTGAGTTAGAGTTGCGATGAAAGAGATTTATTCAGACTTCGCGGCCCGCTTTAAAGCCTTCCCGTTCCCGCCCTCCCTGGGCGGGACTACTGTGGGGAATGCATATTCCCAGACCCTTTCTGCGCGCGGGATTTTCCCCCTGCTGGTGAAGATGGCCTGGCGCCCTTTCTGCTGCCGGCCCTCTGCCTGCGTGCGCTGTTTCGTGAGCCGGTTCGTGGGTGCCAGAAAGTGGGTCGCCACACTACTTCTCATCAATACTGAGTACACCATTTACCAGTCACAGTCTAGGTTCAAAAAAGATGTGAAAATCTAGGGTAATGCCTTCTACAAAAGCTATTTGAAGTCAGGTGTTCCAATCAATGAGATGAAATTGGAGGTGTGGGTTGTTAAGGTGCCCTGCCCTATAAAAAAGAGTCAGGTCATTGACGGAGACTGCTCTTCTTAAGAAAGATCTGTTTATGTGCACCATGCCTTGATCAAAACAACTTTCAGATGACCTTGGAAGAAGAATTGTAGAGATGCGTGAAGCTGGAAAAGGCTACAAAACCATTTCTAAAGATCCGAGTGTTCATCAGTCCACAGTAAGGGAAATTGTCTATAAATGGAGGAAACTCAGTACTGTTGCTACTCTCCCTTGGAGTGGGCATCCTGCAAAGATCACACCAAGAGCACAATGTGCAATGCTGAAGGAGGTGAAATCTCTAGAACTTGCTAAAGTTGCTGTTCATGCATCCACTATAAGAAAAACACTGAACAAGAATTATGCTCATGGAAGGGCACTACAAAGGAAACCACTGCTCTCCAAAAAAACATTGCTGTACCTTTCAAGTTTGCAAAGACCACCTGGATGCTCCACAACACTTCTGGGACAATATTCTGTGGACAGATGAGACAAAGGTTGAAGTTTTTTGGCAGAAACACACATTTCTATGTTTCAAGGAAAAAGGGCACTGCACACCAACACCAACTGTGAAGAATGGTGGAAGGAAAATCATGGTTTGGGGCCTGGACAGTTTGCAATTGTTGAGGGAACAATGAATTCAAAATTGTATCAAGACATTTTACAGGAGAGTGGCAGGGTAGCAGTCCGTCACCTGAATTTAATAGAAGTTGGATGATGCAACAAGACAACGATCCAAAACACACGAGTAATCAACAACAAAATGGTTTAAAAAGAAAAAAAATTGTGTTTTGGAATGGCCAAGTCAGAGCCCAGACCTTAATCCTATTGAGATGCTGTGGCATGACCTGATGAGAGCTGTTCATGCAAGGTTTCCCAGAAATATCGATGAACTGAACCAGTTTTGTATGGAGGAATGGTCTCACCACTGTGCAAGTCTGATCAGTAGCTACAGAAAATGTTTGGTGGAGGTTATTGCTGCTAAAGGAGGTTCTACCAGTTATTAAATACAAGGGTACACATACTTTTTACAGCCTGGACTGTGAAAGATTTTTAAATGTATTCAACAAAGACATGAAAGTACAATTGATTGTGTGTTATTTGTTTAGGCAGATTGTGTCTGTCTATTGCTGTGACTTGGATGAAGATCAGACCACATTTTATTAGTAATTAATGCAGAAAACCAGGAACTTGCAAAGGATTCAGAAGCTTTTTTCTTGGAACTATATATACTGCTAAATGAAACAACAGGCACAACACAGTACATATAACTGATACACAACATATAAGGTAATATTACCACATAAGGTCAGTTACAACACAAGTTTAAAAAGTAAACAGAATAACACTACTGATGCTTCATACACAATGAGACCTGGGTGATGGCAGGGAGTTCAGTAGCCTTACGGCCTGTGGGAAGAAGCTGTTTCCCATCCTACCAGTCCATGTCCTAATACTACGGTGCCTCCTGCCTGGTGGTAGTGGATCAAAGAGATTGTTGGATGAATGGGAGGGATCATTGACAATGCCAAGGGCCCTGCATACATAGCACTCCTGATGACCTGTGGAGTTTTTGATGGGACAATAGCTTTATTTGTCACACGTACATGAAAACAAACAGTGAAATACATCATTGGCATCAATGACCACCCCAGTCCAGATATGTGCTGGGGGCAGCCTGCAACTGTTACCATGCTTCCAGCACCAGCACAGAACATAGAACATCAGACATAAAACATTACAGCTCAGTACAGTCCCTTAGAACCACAAAGTGCTGTCCGTCTAACCTACTCCAAGATCAATCTAACCTGTCCCTCCTACATAACCCTACACTTTTCTTTCATCCATATGCCTATCAAAGAGTCTCTTAAATGCCCCTAATTTATCTGCCTCTGCCACCATCCCTGGCAAGGTGCCAACGCACTCGCCATCCCTGACATCACCCCCCACCCCATAGTTTCCACCAATCACCTTAAGATTATGCCTCCTCGTGTTAGCCATTCTGCCCTGGGAAAAAGTCTTCGGCTTCTACTCGATAGCTTGGCCACAACATACTAACCCTTACTGCATGTATGTCTTTGGAACACGTCTTTTGCCAAAAGTACATTTACTATGTATTCAAACCACTACAGTGCTATTGTACAAGCTCATTGCAAGCAAAAACCAGGCAAGTTATGAGTAACACAGACTAAATTAACAAGTTCCCAACCTCATTGAGGATGGCATTTATCCCCCACAGTGCCAAAAACACCCCTGTGTTACCCATGGGTGCTGTGTGTTCTTTTTCCACAGCTACCTCAGCACAGATATACCCCCTGAACACTGCCAGGCCATCAGCCTGGGCAGAACCCTCTGTTGCCCATCTCCAGGACCCACAGTTAGCTCTCTTAGCTAGCCTAGTATTTGGCAGAACAATATAGAGGGCATTTACTCTGTACCTAACTGGTTTCCCAGTCCTGCGAGTGTTTGATGTGACATCATAGAGGGAATTCACTTTGTGTCTTCTGTATACCACGCTATTGTAGAAAACTTTTTAAAAATCAAATTCATTATGGACGTCCTTCACCTTGCTGAATATTGATCCGTTCAAAATTCGGACATTTTTCAACCAACCACACAGGATGTAGAAGGAGTGGGGTGAATTGTTTTGCAGGTTGCAAAGTTTATTGGCTCCCCTCCTGGTTACGTGGGCCATGAGGAAGGTGGACAGCTCACCAAGAAGCTGAAGCAGAACCCGAACGCCGTGGTCCTTTTTGATGAGGTGGACAAGGCCCATCCCGATGTCCTGACCATCATGCTGCAGCTCTTTGATGAGGTAAGAAATGGAGGCACGACTGGTGTATTCCCCTCCATTGATGCTGCCTGACCTGCCAAGTTCCTCCAGCTATTTGTGTGTGTTACTCTGGATTTCAAGCGTCTTCAGAATCTCTTGTGTTTACTTATCATTCAGGCCCTCATACCTGAAGTCCCATTCAATAGGAAGATGGCTGTTCTACATCAGCACCATTTTCCTGCCCTAAGCCCCATCCCCCTTCTGAACCATACAAATAGATTAACTATTTACCTCACTTTCCAAGAAACTGCAGAGAGCTGTGGACAGCTCAGCACAACACGGAAACCAGCCTCCCACCCCTGGACTTGGTCCACACTTCTCCCTGCCTCAGTAAAGCAGCTGGTGTAATCAACAATCCGTCCCACCCCGGGCATTCTTTCTTCTCCGTCATCCCATTGGGTAGAAGAAACAACAGCCTGTAAGCATGTACCACCAGGCTCAACGACAGCCTCTACTCCACTGTTATCAGAGCACTGAATGGTCCCCTGGTATGATAAGACTCGACCTCACAATCAAACCTTGCACTTTATTGTCTACATGTACTTTCTCTCTAACTGTGGCATTTTTGTTTGTTTATTTATTTATCTATCTAATTATCTATTGATTTATTTACTGCTTGTTTGTTCATATAGTGCAGAATAGACCCTTCCAGTCCTTTGAACTGCAACCCAGCAACCCACCTTTCAACCTAATCAGGGGATATTTACAATGACCAATTAACCTACTAACTGGTAAACCTTTGGACTGTGGATGGAAGCCCACACGCTCATGGGAAGGAGGTACAAATTTGGTCACGTGGTCGTTATAACACTAGTGTAGGCCAACGATCAGGGTTCAATCCCTGTCTCTGTAAGGAGTTTGTACATTCTCCCTGTGACTGTGTGTGTTTCCTCTGGGTGCTCTGGTTTCCTCCCAAATACCAAAGCCATATGTGTTAGTAAGCGTTAGTAAATTTGAACATGTTAATCTTTATGATCTTTGCTTCACATGAGTCAGTTGCACCCTAATGTCTTTCCCCGTGGATTTGTAGTATTCATTCAGAGAAATGGCACACACCTCTGCTTTACCTCCACCGACCACCCCGCTTACCCCGATCTTTGCAGGGCAGGCTGACAGACGGCAAGGGAAAGACCATCGAGTGCAAGGACGCAATCTTCATCATGACCTCCAACGTAGCCAGCGATGAAATCGCCGAGCACGCCTTGCAGCTGAGGCAGGAAGCCCAAGAGTTGAGCAAGAAACGACTGGCTGAGAATCTAGGTAACAACGTGGAAAGTGAGCGGGCATAGCTCCAAATCCTTCCTTTGAAAAGATAAAAATTAGCTTTATTTGTCGCATGTACAGTACATCAAAGCATTCAGTGAAATGGTTTTGTGAGGGGTAGATCATGCCTTAAGGGCCTGATTGAATTCTTTGAGGATGTAACAAAGCACACTGATGAAGGTAGAGTAGCGGACTTTAGTGTTTGGTTTGATAAAATTCTCCAAACTCATTCAGAAAAACAAGAGGCTTGGGATCAGCTTGTTCCTCCAACCTGAGTGTGGCTTCATCTTTACAGTAGAGGAGGCCGTGGATAGACATATCAGAATGGGAATGGGATGTGGAATTAAAAGAGGTACAGTCGACATTTCGGGCCGAGACCCTTCGTCACGACTAACTGAAGGAAGAGCTAGTAAGAGATTTGAAAGTGGGAGGGGGAGGGGGAGATCCAAAATGATAGGAGAAGACAGGAGGGGGAGGGATGGAGCCAAGAGCTGGACAGGTGATTGGCAAAGGGATATGAGAGGATCATGGGACAGGAGGCCCAGGGAGAAGGAAAGGGGGAGAGGGGGAAAAACCCAAAGGATGGGCAAGGGGTGTAGTCAGAGGGACAGAGGGAGAGAGAAAGAATGTGTGTATATAAATAAATAACGGATGGGGTACGAGGGGGAGGTGGGGCATTAGCGGAAGTTAGAGAAATCAATGTTCATGCCATCAGGTTGGAGGCTACCCAGACGGAATATAAGGTGTTGTTCCTCCAACCTGAGTGTGGCTTCATCTTTACAGTAGAGGAGGCCGTGGATAGACATATCAGAATGGGAATGGGATGTGGAATTAAAATGCGTGGCCACTGGGAGATCCTGCTTTCTCTGGCGGAAATGTGTCATTTGCGTTAACACCTGATACACCCATGGATGTGCTGGGGGCAGCTGGCGGGTGTCAGCACCACTGTTCCCTCTAAGCTGCACAGGTGGGGAAAGTAACTGTTTTTGAGTCTGGTGGTCCTGGTGTGGCCTCCTCCCTGATGGGAGTGGGACAAACAAGGTGGGGTTTATGAAATGCATCAAGGACCAACACAGTCTGAGTAGGTGCTCAGGGCAGACCACAAGTGTTGCCATGCTTCTGCCGCTTTGTCCATTCTTCTTGTTCACTGATCCTATCTATCTCCCTTTGAGTCCTCACGACCTCCTAGCCCACCAACAAACTCAGCAGGCCAGGCAGCATCTGTGGAAAAGATTGCCGAGTTCCTCCAGCATTTTGTGCGTGTTGCTTGGATTTCCAGCATCTGCAGGTTTTCTTTTGTTTGTATTCCTAGCCCACCTGCCATTATCAAAGGTGCCTACAATAGACTTGGTTCCATCATTCAAGGGATATTGTAAGTATTCTGTGTGACTCAGTCTGGTACCGAATGATGGCTTCAGCAAGTGAGATACTGGTCAGTCAGGCTCTTGTTAGATGCTACCTTCAGTTGTGGAGACATTGTTTATATCGAGTTAGTGGAAAAATCAAGGGCTTGTTGATGAGGGTAGAGTCACAGCTTTTGTCTGAGCTGTGCACGTTGTTAGAGTCAGAGAGCTATGGAACATGGAGAACAGGCCTTTCGGCCCATCTTGTCCATGCTGACCAAGCTGCCCAACCACTTGACAGCAATTGGCTCATCTTCTTCTGAAGCCCTCCCCACCATTGAGCACATTTACAGGAAGTATCCAGGACCACCACCATCCAGGCCAAGCTCTTTTCTCGCTACTACCATCGGGCTGGAGGTACAGGAGTGTTAGGTCTCACACCCACCAGACTCAGGAACAGTTATTACCATACAGCCATCAGACTCCTGATCTGGCATGGATAACTTTTCGTGCCTTAAATCTGAACTGATTCCACAACCTACAGACTCACTTTCAAGGACCCAACAACTCATATTCTGTGCTTTTTTTTTGCACAATTTATCTTCTTCTGCACATTGGTCATTTGTCAGTCTTTATTTATGTATAGTTTTTTCATAAATTCTGATCTATTCCTTTATTTTCCTGTAAATTCCTGCAAGAAAATAAATCCAAAATAGATGTATGGTGTCATGTGAGGCCTCTGTTGGTCAGAGTTGATCATGGATATTGTGTCCTAGCTGTCTAGATATTCATGCCAGGGCAGTATGGTATGGTATATGGTATATTGTGTCCCAGCTGTCTAGATATGCAAGCCAGGGCAGTATGGTATGGAGAGCAAGCTGTTACCCACGTCACAAGCTCTTCCTCTCCACGCATCTGATTGGCCCAAAGGAAGGGCAGAGACCGATACAAGTTGGCACCAGCAGCATCACAGGAGTTGCCAGTCAACGTTGAACTTAACGTAGTACTGCCTCAGGGACTCCAGCTCTAGAATTTTCCCTTGGGGATTTACTCCCGAAGCCTTCCCCATGAGTGGGTATAGCCGCAAGGCAGCGGAGGTTTGAGATCGGAGTTTTCCTTCTCCCATATGAGCTGCCAGCCAAGGCTGACAAACCCCTTCTGCCTGGTTTTAAGGTGCCAGAAACCTGCCTTTGCCCCTTCTCCTGTCAGTAGAAACAGATCCACTGGGCTTAGTAGCTAAGCCACATGTGAAGGCTGAACCATACGGTGATGTACAGAATATGTAATTTGATAATAAATTTACTTTGACTTTTTATATCCATGCATCTGTCCAGTTGTCATAATTGTAGCCACCTGTACCACTTCCTCTGGCAGCCCGTTCCATATGCGGATCACCATCCGTGTGAAATAGTTGCCCCTCAGGTCCTCTTTCAGTCTCTCCCCTCCCACATTAAATCAATGCCCTCTAGTTTTAGACTTTCCTACTCTAGGAAGAAGATTGTGATCAGCCCCCCCAACTTTTCCCCCCCTCGTTATTTTGTAAACCCCTACAAAGTCACCCTTGGTCTCCTCACTCCAAGGATAAACAGTACCAACCTATCCAGCCTCTCTTCATGACTCAGACCCACTAGACCTGGTAACATCTTGTACATCTTTTTTCTACCCTTTCTAGTGTTATGGCATCCTCTAGGTGTCATGTAAGGTGACCAGAACCTGGGCAGTGCAGTAACATATTGGTTAGTATCATCCTCTACCTGTGGCAGTGATCACGATCGGGGTTCAGTTCCTTCTGCTGTCTGTATAGAGTTTGTACGTTCTCCCCGTGACGCTGAGGGTTTCCTCCGAGGGCTCTGGTTTCCTCCCACGTTCCAAAGATGTATGGTTAGAGTTACTACGTTGTGGGCAGCTATGTTGGCATTGGAAGCATGGTGACACTTGTGGGCTGCCCCCAGCACTTCCTCGGAGTGTGTTGGTCATTGACACTGAATGATGCATTTCACTGTATGTAATGACGTACAGTGCCTTGAAAAAATTATTCAGCCCCAATCCTTTGTTCACATAAATGAGAATTACAACCAGGGATTTTGATCCTCTTAACTGAGGATTTTTATTTGTGAATCACATGCTCCTTTTCTTTCACAGTAGAGCCCTAAAGAAGGAAATTTGCAAATAATGAAAAACTAAGAAATCAAAACCTGGTATATCAGTGGTTCAAAAGTATTCACCCCTTTTTGCTTTGTGTTTAACCACCTCTCGCAGCTATTACAGCCAACAGTTTTTTTGGATAAGTCTCTATTAGCTTTGCAAAATGTATTGGAGCAGTATTTGACCATTCCTCCTTGCAAAATTGCTCAAGCTGTACCAGGATAGTGGGGAGCGGTGGTGGACAGCAATCTTGAGGTGTTGTAGAAATATTCAATTGGGTTAAGGTCAGGACTCTGATTGGGCCATTCAAGGACATCAATTTTCTTAACTTGTAGCCACTCCATGTTGCTCTGGCAGTGTGATTTGGGTCATTGTCCTGCTGAAAGACAAACTTCTTCCTCAGTTTGAGCTTTCTGGCAGAGGCTAGCAGGTTTTTATCCAGGATCTCTCTGTATCTAGCAGCATTCATCTTTCCATCAGTCATGACCAGTTAAGCAGTCCTTGCTGCTGAACAGCATTCCCATAGCATGATGCTACCTCCACCATACTGTACAGTAGGGATGGGTGTTACCTTGCTGATAGGTAATATTAGATTTATGCCAAACGTACCACTTAGTGTTGAGGCCAGAGTGTTCCACTTTAGTCTCATCCAACCACAATATATTGTTCCATATCTTTACAGTATTGTCTAAGTGATGCTTTACAAAGTCTGTGCAGACAGGGAAATGCTATCTTTTTTTTGGGCCAGGGCTTCCTCTTTGCCACTCTTCCATAAATACCCTTTTTGTCCAAAGCCTTAGTGATTGTGAACTTAATCTCCAGTTGCAACCACTTCTGCAGCTCACTCAGCTCACGGAATGGCAGGCGGTGACCAGTGGGGTACTGCAGGGTTCAGTGCTGGGACCACAGCTGTTTACAATATATATTAATGCTTTAGATGAGGGAATTAAAAGTAACATTAGCAAATTTCAGATGACACAAAGCCGGGTGGCAGTGTGAAATGTGAGGAAGATGTTATGAGAATGCAGGGTGACTTGGACAGGCTGGGTGAGTGGGCAGATGCATGGCAGATGCAGTTTAATGTGGATAGATGTGAGGTTATCCACTTTGGTGGTAAGAACAGGAAGGCAGATTATTACCTAAATGGAGTCAAGTTAGGAAAAGGGGAAGTACAACGAGATCTAGGTGTTCTTGTACATCAGTCACTGAAAGCAAGCATGCAAGTACAGCAGGCAGTGAAGAAAGCTAATGGCATGCTGGCCTTCATAACAAGGGGAATTGAGTATAGGAGCAAAGAGGTCCTTTTGCAGCTGTGCAGGGCCCACAGGAGTACTATGTGCAGATTTGGTCTCCAAATTTGAGGAAGGACATTCTTGCTATTGAGGGAGTGCAGTGTAGGTTCACAAAGTTAATTCCCAGGATGGCGGGGCTGTCATATGTCGAAAGATTGGAGCGACTGGATTTGTATACTCTGGAATTTAGAAGGCTGAAAGGGGATCTTATTGAAACATATAAGGTTATTAAGGGATTGGACACGCTGGAGGCAGGAAGCATGTTCCTGCTGATGGGTGAGTTCAGAACCAGAGGCCACAGTTTAAGAATAAGGGGTAGGCCATTTAGAACGGAGTTGAGGAAAAACTTTTTCACCCAGAGAGTGGTGGATATGTGGAATGCTCTGCCCCAGAAGGCTGTGGAGGCCAAATCTCTGGATGCTTTCAAGAAAGAGATGGATAGAGCTCTTAAAGATAGCAGAATCAAAGGTTATGGGGATAAGGCAGGAACTGGATACTGATTGTGGATGATCAGCCATGATCACAGTGAATGGTGGTGCTGGCTCGAAGGGCCAAATGGCCTACTCCTGCACCTATTGTCTATTGTCTATTAACTGTTGGTGTCACAGTAGCCTCTCTTACAAGTTTTATTCTTCTCTGGCGACTAACTTTAGAAAGGTGGCTATGGTTTCATGTTTTTCTCCTTTTCATGATGGACTGCACTAAGCTTTGAGGCAGGGAAGTTGTTTACTCTAGTAGATGAGACTAGAACTAGGGAACATAGCCTCAAGAGTCGAGGGAGTAGATTTAGGACGGAGATGAAGAGGAACTGCTTTTCCCAGAGAGTGGTGAATCTGTGGAATTCTGTGCCCAGTGAAGCAGTGGAGGCTACCTCAGTAAATATATTTAAGACAAGGTTCAATACATTTTTGCATAGTAGGGGAATTAAGGGTTATGGGGAAAAGGCAGGTAGGTGGAGATGAGTCAGCTCAGCCATGATCTTATTGAATGGCGAAGCAGACTTGATGGGTCGGATGGCCTACTCCTGCTCCTATTTCTTATGTTTGTATGAGGAATGTTCAGTGCCTTTGAGATGGTCTTGTACCCTTCCCCAGATTTGTGCTTCTCTATTATCATTTCCCTGACTTGTTTTGTGTGCTCTTTCTTCTTCCTTTTTGTTTGGTCTGTTGAAAATCTACCATACTGTTGGACCTTACAGAGAGGCGGGTGTACTTATTCTTATAAATTCATTGAAACAGGCCTGCATTGTGAGTTGTTAAGGTAATAGTATATTGCACCTGAGGAAAGTTAGCATAGTGATTACAAAGGGGATTAATACTTTCTCAGCCTCACAATTTCGGTTTTTAATTTTTAGTAAATGGTTGACAGGTTTTGGAATTTTTCTTTTGATTTGACATGATGCACAATATTTTGCAGATTAGCTCAAAAAATCCTACTTTATTATACATTTAGAAAATGAGAGAGCAAACTATGAAAATAACTGTGGGAGCTAAATACTTTTTCAAGGCGCTGTACCTGTGACAAGTACAACTCTACACAGTATTGCAAATGTGGCTTTGTCAGTGTTGTGTACTGCTGTGATGTTATGTCCCAACTTAAGTACTGAATATCCTGATTGATGAAAGACTTGGGAGCAGAATTAGACCACTTGACCAGTGTACCAAGTGCCTCCTTCCCCACACCACCTACCTGAGTCTCTCTGCACATAGCTTGGGTCTCTCTGTTCCATGACACTCTCCAGGGCCTGTCTACTTGTTGGGTCATTTGAAATACGTTGTGCATTCCTCGTCCATACAGTCATAGAGCACTGCTGCACAGAAACAGGCCCTTCAGACCATCTAATCCATGCCGAACTATAATTCTGTTTCATCCCATCGACTCGCACCTGGGCCACAGCCCTCCATACCCCTCACATCTATGTACTTAGCCAAACTTCTCTTAAATGTTACAATTGAGTACACATCCACCACTTCTGCTGGCACCTCGTTCCACACTCTCACCACCCTGTCAATGAAGATGTTCCCCTTAAAAAGCTTACCTTTTTCTCTTAACCCATGACTTCTAGTTCTAGTCTCCCTCAACTTCAGGGGAAAAATCCTGCTTACATTTACCTTATATATACCCTCATAATTTTGTATACCTCTATCAAATCTTCTCTCATTCTCCTACATTCCAGGGAATAAATTCCTAACCAATTCAATCTTTCACATTAACGCGTGTCCAGCAACGTCCTTGTAAATTTTCTCTGTACTCTGTGAATCTTATTGACGTCTTTCCTGTAGGTAGGTGACCAGATCTGCACACAGTACTCCAAATTAGGCCTCACCAACGTCTTATACAACTTCAACATAACATCCCAACTCCTGTACTCAGTACTTTGATTTATAAAGGCCAATGTGCCGAAGACTCTCTTTACAACCCTATCTATCTGTGATGCCACCTTGAATGAATTATGGATCTACATTCCCATATCCCTCTGTCTACCACACTCCTTAATGCCCTGCTGTTCTCTGTGAAAGTCCTACCCTGGTTTGTCCTACAAAAGTGCAACACCTCACACTTGCCTCCATTAAATTTCATCTGTCATTTTTCAGCCCATTCAGCTGAAAAATTATTCTTGTCATAGCAGAGCAGCTTGAAGTTACTACCCATTGTTCCCTCTAAACCGCCGCGCAGTATCTGAAATGCCCCCGCGCACATAGCCTTTGTTGCCTCACAGCTGGAATTGGACACGGGTAGAAAGGTTTACAAAACGTGAATGATTTTCTCTGTTGTCCTGTATTTCATTATACCTTTCAATTGATAAATAAAATCAAAAGTATGTGATTTTTCAATCTTCATTCTAAATATTTATGGTACGTATACAGGTATTACAAAAATAGACATTTAAAATGCCGTGCCGTTTTCAGGCCATGTAAAAATGTGCTGCTCGGAGGGATGGTTGGTCCATACAACTGAAAAATAAATTAGAGGGAACATTGACTGTCACATTTTTCTCCCTGGTTACTGCAGATGACGAGCTTCTGACAGAGAAAGTGACCATCTCCAATCAGTTCAAGGAGCATGTGATCAGACCCATCCTGAAGGTAATGGAATTGTTCACTTCATCACGTGTCTCTCAGACCTTCAAAGACATCAATGAGCAAAGAGTTGTACATAGAGTTGACAGCCAAACACTTTCAACATTCAACAAGTTTCAATGAGAACCCCCTCATTCCAGCAAGTACAGGCACAGAACCTTCAATTGCTGCTCATATGATAACCCTTTCATTCCTGGAATCTTAAGGTGTTTGAATGAAAGTATGGGAGGGATGTCAAAGACAAGTTTAGAGTTATAGAAAGGTACTACACAGAAACAGGCCCTTCAGCCGATCTAGTCCATGCCAAAAACTATTTAAACTATCTACTCCCATTGACCATAGCCCTTCATACCCCAACTATCCATGTACCTATCCAAACTTCTCTTAAACATTGAAATCAAGCTCACATGCACCACTTGCTCTGGCAGCTCATTCCACACTCTCATGACCTCCTTCTTAACTCAGTTTTGCCTCATATTCTCCTTAAACTTTTCACCTTTCACCCCTAACCCATGGCTTGGGCTGTAGTCCCACCCATCCTCAGTGGAAAAAGTCAGCTTCCCTAGCTATACCCCTCATAATTTTGTATACCTGTCTATCAAATCTCCCCTGAATCTTCTAAAGAATACATCCTGAATGCCGAGCAACAGAACCTTCTTGACCAGCTTCCCAAGTGGGACCTTGTCAAATGCTTTGCTAAAGTCCATGTAGACAACATCCACTGCTTTGCCTTCATCCACTTTACTGGTAACTTCCTTGAAAAGCTCCATAAGTCTGTTAGACATGACCTACCACACACAAAGCCATGCTGACTATCCTTAATCAGTCCATGTCTATCCAAATACTTACATATCTTACAAATACTTACGGTGGATGTTGCGTCCTACCTGTCTGCGTTCGACACACAAGCCATGACAGTCCGATACGAAGAGCCAGCTCTTGCCCATGCAGCAGGCTCCCCCTCACCACGCAGCTGATGAATCCAAAATAACAGGCAGAAACCAATACTGTTTGGCACGAGCGGCATTGCAGGAGTTGCAATGTAGGACTGCCTTAGGGATTGCAGCTCCAGGTTTTTCCTCAGGATTTACTCCTGAGGCCTTCTCCGTGAGTGGATATAGCCACAAGACAGCAGAGCTTGGTTATCAGAGACTATTTGATATGCACGGAATTGAGACCATTTAATAGGTAGTTGGGAGCTCATCCCCATTACCACCCCCGCTACAACATCCTTACTGCCACCTAAATACCCTAATTCCAGTGAGAAACTCTTGTTTCCATACAAAACCCTAGGGTGGGTTCTCCTCCGATTGCCCCTCACCATTCCTATCAGGTAATCCCAGTAAACATAACTGCAGGCAAGTTACACATCTCTGATTTCTTTTCCCTCTAAGATTTTAATTACTGTTAAACAGTTAATACACGGGTTAAAGAAATAGAACATATGAAAAACAGAGCAGTACAGCACAGGAACAGGCCCTTCGGCCCATAATGTTGTGCTGATCCAATTAAATTAGTAATCAAATGACCAATTAAACTAATCACTTCTGCCAACACAGTGTCTATATCCCTCCATTGTCCTCACATTCATGTGCCTATCTAAACGTCTGTCATGTATCTGCCTGTACCACCACCCCAGGCAGCACATTCCAGGCACCCTCCAGTCTGTGTAAAAAAAAACTTGCCCCTTGAATCTCCTTTGAAATTACCCCCTCTCACCTTAAATGCATGCCCTCTGGTATTAGACATTACAACCCTGAGAATAAGATCATCTCCGTCTGCTCATATCTGTGCCCCTCGTAATCTATCGGATCTGCCCTCAGCCTCCGGCACTCCAAAGAAAACAACCCCATTATGAAATCATCGTAAGTATATTCTCATGGGCTGTAAATGTACCCATGCTCATATTTCCCAGCGGAATTATCCTAGGTGGACTTTAAAGAAACAGAAAGTTCTAAGATCTTAACTACTATTAAGACGACTTCTTAGAATGGTTGATCAGGTTAACTACCTGTTGGGTAATTAAAAGCTAAATCTCCAAAAAATATCCATATATTTAGATGTGAACATTAATTTCTCCAACTTCTGGTAATTCTTCCCCCTCTCCATTCCCTCTTCTTCAATTCCCCACTCTGGTCCCCTTCTTACCTCTTCTCTTCACCTGCCCAATACTTCCCCCAGTTCGCTAGCCCCTTCCCCTTCTCATATGGCCCTCTCCTCTCCTATCAGATTCCTTCTTCTCCAGCCTTTTACCTTTCCCACCTATCACCTCCCAGCTTCTTACTTCATCTCTCCTCCCCCACCCACCTGACTTCACCTATCATCTTCTAGTTTGTCCTCCTTCCCCTCACCCTCCTTCTTATTCTGGCTTCTTGATGTAGGGTCGTGGCCCAAAATGTCAACTGTTTCCTGACTTGCTGAGTCCCTACGGCATTTTCTGTGTGTTGGTTTAGACGTGAAAGAGAAACTTTGCCATACAAGCTTCTTTCTGGAAAGTACATAGAGATGTTAAAACAAAAACTTCACACCATCTTAGAAGTTTCTTCCCCCAGGCATTAGTCTGATCAACCATTCTAGTTAGCCTCCCTCCTTCCTCTATTACCTCCATCACTACACTGTAAACACTTTAAACCACTTTTTATAATGCTATTTACGTTGTAAATATTTGCTAGTATTTATGCACATTTCATTTCGTATCTGTACTTTAACCTCTAATTTTATTTCAATATAATTCTTTCTTATAATTATAGTGTTTTTTGTTGCATGTACAGCATGTTCCGAATATATGTAAATGTATATGGTGAATAAAGCTGATCTTTCATAACATCGATCTGAATCAGGTTTATTATCACTGGCATATCTTGCGAAATTTGTTGTTTTGCAGCCGCAGTACTTTGCAATATATTGACAAAACTATAAAGTACAGTTAAATATTTATATTAAAAATTAATTGGTAGTGCAAAAAGAGAGTGCAAATAGTGAGTTAGTGTTCATGGGTTCATTGTCCATTCAGAAATCTGACGGTGGAGGGGGAAGGAGCTGTTCCTGATTGAGTGTGGGTCCTCCGTGATGGTAGCAATGAGAACTGGGCATGTCCTGGGTGATGAGTGTCCCTAATGATGGATGCCACCTTTCTGAGGCATCGCCTTTTGAAGATTTCCTCAATGTGAGAGTGAGATACCAAACACGGTGACTGGTGCAGCCTCACAGTCTCCCTACAGCACTTGACATTGTGAATTACTCTACCTCTCTCACCTACTCCTCGCTCACCTGGTCTGTACTGTAGTCACCTTCGTAACATGGTGTTAACGAAACAATGAAAGAACGGATTCTGACACAAATCTGAAATTCCCTCCATCCAGGCACACTTCCGACGGGATGAATTTCTGGGCAGAATCAATGAAATTGTGTATTTCCTCCCCTTCTGTCATTCGGAGTTGATTCAGCTTGTCAACAAGGAGTTAAACTTCTGGGCCAAGAAGGTAAGAAAAGAATCCAGGAATATTGGCTTTATAAGGCATTGGTCAGACTTGGGAGTATTGTGAACCGTTTTGGGTCCCTTATCTAAGAACAAATGTTCTGGCATGGGAGGAGATTCATGAGAGTGATCATGGAAATGAAAGGGTTAATGTACGAGTTGGTTTTTGATGGCTCTGCGTCTGTGCTTGCTAGAGTTTAGAAGGATGGGGGGCAGAGGGGAGATCTCATTGAAACCTCACGAACATTGAAAGGCCGAGGTAGAGTGGACATGGAGAGGATGTTTCCTATAGTGGGCGAGTCTAGGACCAGAGGGCACAGCCTCAGACTAGAAACCGGGTTGCTGGCACTGTAACGCGTCACAGTAACCATTATACTACCGTGTCACCCAAATAAGTAACAGCGGCGGCCAGGAAGGCTGTACAGTGGATAGTCAAGACTGTCCAACACATCACCAGCGCCAGCCTACCTGCCTTCAAGGACACATGTACAGAAAGCTGCTGGAAAAGGGCCAGTAACATGAAGGATCTTGCCCAGCCTGGACCATAAAACGTAGGAGCGTTCGGCCCATCAAGTATGCTCTGCCATTCTATCATGGCTGAATTTTTATCCCTCTCAACCCAATTTTAAATGTACCCAGTGACTTGGCCTCCACAGCTGTCTGTGGCAAAGAATTCCACAGATTCACCTCCCTCTGGCTAAAGAAATTCCTCCTCATCTCCATTTTGAAGAGAGATGAGGAGGAATTTCTTTAGCCAGAGGATGAAAGACCTGATCAAGCGGACTATATTTAAATTTTGGACTTGGGTAAGTTGAATGTCTAAGCAGCAGAGATTCTGTGATGGCCTCAAATACCGTTAAACAAGGGGTCTATGGACCCCAAGTTGGAAACACTTTCCGCAAGCAGGAAGGCTGATCAACACCTTCACCCACTAACCCACCCCTCCACACCCCCAACCACCACTACTTTATCATTTCCTGTCAGAGTCACCTTATGCACAGACACTCCTGTGCCCAGCGTCACTTTATGGACATACAGTCAATCTGTGTATATAAGCTGTCTTGCATATTTGTAATTATTGTGTTTTTTTAATTATTATTGTGTTCTTTATCCTATTGTTTTTTTTTGTGCTGCACTGGATCTGGAGTAACAACTAAGATTATGATTTTTTAAATTTGTCACATGCACATTGATACATACAGTGAAATGCATTGTTTTACGTCGACGACCAGCACAGTCCAAAGATGCACTAAGGCAGAGCCATGCTTCAGACACCAACGCAGCTTGCCCACAACTTACTAACCCTAAACTCTATGTCCTTGGGATGTGGGGGGAAATTGGCACACCCAGAGGAAACACATGCAGTCACAGGGAGAACGTACAAACTCCCTACAAAGAGCAGTGGGATAAACCCGGATTGCTGGTGCTGCCAATTATTCTGTTCCACTTTACAGTTGTGTACTGGAAATGACTTTGGAGAGCCCTGAATCTTGAGTCGTATGAGAACAGAAAGAAGGCACAGTAAATTCTGTAAACACACAGCTTTTGTTTCCACCTCAGGCCAAGCAGCGACATGACATCACCCTGAAGTGGGACCGGCAAGTGATGGATGTTCTGGCAGAAGGATACAACCTGCACTACGGAGCGAGATCCATCAAACACGAGGTGAGTCTGGGGGCCGGGGCAGCCCTGCCAATAAATCACAGCTTCGGTAAATAAAACAGATTAAATATGAATATGTCGTACATCAGAGTGAGTAATGTAGCCAGCGTCTCGTCAGCTGCACGCAGCCCAGACAGAGAATGGAGGGGTGTTACAGTAATCCAGACAGGGGCAGGGGACAAGGGTCCATATGGTCATTTCTTACCGTGGTGGTTGTCCGTTGTTTCCAATGGTGACCGGAAGCCTGTGAGGGAGAGATTTTAAAGCGGAAAAGCCTTTGCACTGGGACAGTTCCACTCTCTCAGCCTCGGAAGTCCAGATCCAGTGGTACGAGTAGTCGTCACAACTGGGGTCTTCCTTGGTTGCAGTGGATGACCATGATGGCTCCTGTACCTTGTCATGCCTTTTGCTCTCCACGAATTATTGCAGAACCATCTTCCTGGCCGTCGAACCTCACTGTTGGTCTCATCCGCCCAGTCTGCCAGAGCTGACTTCACATGCTCAGACAGACATGTCCCTGCCTCACCCGGGTATGAGGCTGCTGGCTGCTCTCGCCTGGTTTAGCCCACCTTTCAAAGTGGTGTACTGGGATATGGCCGCTGTCACGTGCAAACAGTTAGTTGGAACCACAAGTGAGAGCTGAGTGTCTGGTGGAGCACAAAAATGAATGAGCTGCCCCAGAACGGTCACGACAAGCCACTTCACCAGAGATACCATCCTTCCCTGGACACCCCAGGTACCCCAGATCTTACGACATCACCACAAAGGCAGTTCAGCCTGTCAAAGCCCAGAGGGAACATGGTGGGTGGAGAAGGCAGGGAGAGGGAAATAAAATGGAGAGCAGGAAGGAGTGAAGGAGGGTGATAGTTCAAGTTTATTATCATACATCGTACGCATGTACAGTATATCAGCAAACGAAACAACATTCCTGCACACAATAAACAATGAGGGAGCATGATTTTATGGTGATTGGAGGGAAGTGTAAGGGGATGTCAGAGGTAGGTTTTTTTTTTAAAAAAACACAGAGTGGTGAGTGTGTGGAACACCTTGCCAGGGGTGGTGGTAGAGGCAGATACATTAGAGACACTTAAGAGATTCTTAGGCACATGGTATAAAGCAAAACAGAAGTCTTTGTCGGAGGGAACACATGCTGTCTTGCGTAGATTGATACGCAACAACAGCATAGCGGTTAACGTGACACTGTTACTGTCATAAGTGGGCGTTGATGGCGGACCCAAATGCAAGACACAGACACTGAAGTACTAGGAACAGGACTAGGTTTGTCAAGAAAGCAAGGGAAGAAACCACGCTGGACATTGACACAGGCCCTGGACGAGACTAGGATTCAGGGCCTGGGCTAGGACTTGGGCTAGAAGCACAGGACCTGGACATGGAACTAGGAACTAGGAACAAGGAGCCTGGACTAGGAACTCGGAACTCCGGAACCATAGTCTGGACAAGGACCTGGAACCTGGGTCTTGTCTCGGAACCAGAACCCATGTATAGGCTAGGACTTGGGACTAGGATCTTGGTAAGGGCAGGATGTGGCTACAGGACAGGACGAGGAATCTCCAGCACTGGGCTGGGCGAGGAACTCCTGGTCTGGGCAAGGCACCGGAACTAGATGAGGACCTGAAGCTCAGATGTGGACAGGGCTGGAACACGGCACCTGGACTTAGTCTTGGAACACAGGAACACAGAGCCTTGGACATGGACTGGACGCTCAGAGCCTTAGACGAGGTACTCCAGGGCAGGATATGGCTCTTGGACTAGGTTTGGCTCAGCTCTTGGACAAGGCTTGGTTAGGCTCTTGGGTACGGAGCCAGGACTCCTCCTTGGAGTGCAGGGCTGGGACCCTTTCTAGGACACAGGGCCAGGATGACTGCCAAGGTAAATTGCCAAGGGACTCCCAGACTGGACGAGAACACGAAGCCTTGACTTGGACAGGACTGGAACACAGCACGTGGCACGTGGAACTTGGAACATAGGAACACAGAACACAGAGCTGGGACCCCTCCTTGGAAACAGGACTTAGGGCTGGGGCTCTACACAGAGTCAGGACTTAGGGCCAGGACTCTTCTTTGACACAGACACTAAACACGGGGACACAAAGAAATAGTTCCAAACTCAAAAATAGCTGGTTCCTTATCTTGGCGTGGCAAGGCTCCAGTCTCACTCCAGCAGTTGAACTTGATAGGGATGCAGGCAAGACTTCATGTGAAAGGGGAAGGGAACAGTCCAGCAGGGAATCCTTGGTTTGAGAGGTATTTATGTGCCAGCCCAAAACGAGAATCAGGTGCCTCAATTAAGGCACCCAATGGAACAAGGAAAACAGGAAAACCCGGAATAAGGAATCGATGGACCGGACCGTGAACCAGAATGCGGATTTTACGGACCGGACCATGACAATTACAGCTTGGGGCATTCTGGAGTTCAGAGTTCAATTCCAGCACTGTTCAAAAAGGAGTCTGTATGTTTTCCCCAGAGAGTGCATGGGTTTTCCCGGGTGCTTTGTTTTCCTCCGACAGCCCAAAGCCGTACCGGGTAGGTTAATTGGTCGTTGTAAATTGTCCCGTGATTAGGTTAGGGTTAGTCTGGGTTGCTGAGGTGGCGTGGCTCAAAGAGCCAACTCTGCACTGTATCGCAAAGTAAAATAAAAGGACAGCACAATGTGGTGGGCCGAAGGGCCTGTACTGACCTATGTTCTGTGAACTGTGGAGAGTATCCTAACTGGTTGGCTAATACAAGAGGGAGGGCTTAATTTTAAGGTGAAAGGAGGAAAATAGAGTCAGGATGTCAGAGCTAAATTTTTTACATAGAGAGTAGTGGGTGCGTGGGAAGTCCAGGTGGTAAAAGCAGGTACTCGAGGGAGATTTAAGAGCTTCTCATCAGCACAGAGATGAAAGAAAAATGGAAGGTAATGAGGGAGGGAAGGGTTAGATTGATCTTGGAGTTGGTTAAAAGGACGGCACAACATTATGGACTGACGGGCCTGTACTGTGCTGTAGTTTTTGTTGTTCTGTGTTTACTGTAAGTGTTCCTCTGAGAAATATGCCAACCGCACTTCACAGCTACCTCAGCTAACTTTGTTCAGAGTTAGATCAGTACAGCACAGGAACAGGCCCTTAATCCCACAATGTCCACATCCCTCCAGCATTGTGTATGCTGCTCTGGATTTCCAGCATCTGCAGAATCTCTTGTGTTTATGTTGTGAGGTTTTTGATTTAGACCATAAGATATAGGAGCAGTATTATGCCATTCAGCCCATCGAGTCTGCTCCACCATTCCACCATGACTGATTTATTGACCCTCTCAACCCCATTCTTCTGCCTTCTCCCAGTAACATTTGACGCCCTTGCTAAGAACCTATCAATCTCCACTTTAAATATACCCAATGACTTAGCCTCCACAGCCATCTGTGGCAATGAATTCTACAGATTCACCACTCTCTGGCTATAAATATTTCTCCTCATCTCTTTTCGAAATGTTTGTCCCTCTATTCTGAGGCTGTGCCCTCTGGTCCTAGATTCACCCACTAGAGGAAACGTCCTCTGCCCGCAAGTCTACCTAGGCCTTTGGATATTCGGTAGGCTTCAATGAGATTTCCGCTCATGCTTCTAAACGCCAGTCTGACTGCCATATTTGCATCCACTGCCACCCCGTCAGCCCATTCCAGACACACGCCACTCTGCTTAAAAAGACTTGCCAGCTGCATATCCTCACCACTCTCAAGTTATGCCTTCTGGTATCCAGTGGTGCTACCCTGGGAGGAAGAGTCTGACCATCTAACCTACCCGCCCCTTGTAACTTTGCATACTTCAATGAGGTCTCCACCAAATTAGTAGGGCACCATGGTAGCGGAGCTGTTAGCAGAGTGGGCACCGCGGTAGTGTACTGGTTAGCGAGGTTAGCATAGCAGGGCACCACGGTAGTGTAGTGGTTAGCGTGGCTCTGTTACAACTCAGGGTGTTTGGAGTTCAATTCCAGCACCGTCTGTAAGGAGTTTGTAACCTCCCCTCCCCCTGTGACCATGTGTGTTTCCTCCGGGTGCTCTGGTTTCCTCCCACACTCCAAAGATGTATCTGTTAGTAGGTGAATTGGTCACTGTAAATTATCCCGTGATTGGGCTGGGATTAAATCAGTGCAGCTTGTTGGGCCGAAAGTGCCTGTTCCGTGTTGTATCTCTAAATAAATAAACCTCTGCAAAGTAAACATTCCAAGTTTATTCAACTTCTTCTTATAGCTCGTACTCCCTGATCCCAGTGAACCTCTTCTGCACCCTCTCCAGAGACTCCACATCCTTCCTGTAATGGGCCCACCAATGCTCCATGTGCCCTTATATACAGCTGACTCTTACACCCTTATGAAGATAATCATGCCATACACCTTCTTTACCACTCTCTCCACTTGTCTGCCATTAACTGTGTACTTTCTCTTCACATTTGACCTGCCAAAGTGCCCAAATGTGGTAGGAAGTCAGGGTCTTTTTCCCAGAGTGGAACTGTCAACTACTAGATGGCGTAGCTTTAAGATAAGATACAGAACATAGAACACAAACGTGATGCTGAAAATCCAAACAACACACCGTAATCCTAACCTGCCCCTATACCTCCTCCCTCACTACCATTCAGGGCCCGGAACAGTCCTTCCAGGTGAGGTGACACTTCACCTGTCAGTCTGTTGGGGTCATATAGTGTGTCCGGTGTTCTCGGTGTGGCCTCCTGTGTATCATTGAGACCCAACACAGATTCAGAGACCTCTTTGCTGAGCACCAACGCGCCATCCGCCAGAAAAAGCAGGATCTCCCAGTGGCCACCCATTTCAATTCTTCCCATTTCCATTCCGTCATGTCAGACCATGGCCTCGTCTACTATCAGAATGAGACCACACTCAGGTTGGAGGAGCAATACCTTATATTCCATCTGGGTAGCCTCCAACCTGATGGCATGAACATTGATTTCTCACCATTCCCATTTCCCTCTCTCTCATCTCCTAACCTGCCCATCACCTCTCTCTGGTGCTCCTCCCCCTTCCCTTTCTCCCATGGTCTTCTGTCCTCCCCTATCAGATTCCCCCTTCTCCAGCCCTTTGTCTCTTTCACCTATAAAATTCCCAGCTCTGTACTTCACCAGTCCTCCCACATTCTTACTCTGACTTGTTTTCTTCCCCCCAATCCTGATGAACGGTTTTGGTCCGAAATGCCGACTGTTTATTCTTGTCCATAGATGCTGCCTGACCTACTGAGTTCATCCAGCATTTTGTGTGTTTTGCTTAGAACAGAACAGTTCAGCACAGTACAGGCCCTTCAGCCCATATGATGTTGTGCTGACCTCTTAACCTACTCCAAGATCAATCTAACCCTTCCCTTCCATTTAGTCATCCATTTTTCTATCATCCGTGTGCCTATCTCAGAGTCTCTTAAACGTCCCTAATGAGCCTGCCTCTTCCACCTCCTTGGCAGTGTGCCAACTGTTTATTCCCATTCATAGATGCTGCTTGACCTGCTGAGCTCCTCCAACACATTAGTGTATTGCTCTGAAGTCCCCCTATACTTCCCTCCAGTCATCTTAAAATTATGTCTCTGGCTATCCACTCCATGCAAGGTTTGCTTGTACACAGAGAGTGGTGATTGCCTGGAATGTGCATGCCAGGGGTGGTGGTCGAAGCAGACGCACTAGCAGCAGTGAAGAAGCATTTAGATAGGGACAAGAACAGGTAGGGAATGGAGGGATATGGATCACATGCACGCAGATGGGATTAGCTTCAATTGGCATTATGGTCGGCACAGACACAGTGGGCTGTGCTATTCTCTGTTAGTTCAGGTAGTTGTGAAGAGAGATGTGGGAAAGAGCAGAGGCGTGGTGGGGTAGTTGTGAAGGGAGATGTGGGAAAGAGCAGAGGTGTGGTGGGGTCCGTGCTGGGTTGGGGGCTGTCCCCTCCCATTGCTGCTGCCCTCCAGTGTTCGCTTGGTGGAGGACAAGCCGGATTGCATTTGTGTGCAGCTGTACTAGCGCATGATGAGAAACTGCTGCATCATGTTCTTGCAGAAACATGGCTCCAGGACATCATCCCATGCACCATCAATGTACAGGCCATGATGCTCAGGGACTTGGGCTATATATACTTTGTGTGACTGTATGTTGTTTAGCCCTCATAGCTACATGTGCTGTGTGTGCTGCTGGTGCTGTGTTTTTCACCGTGGCCCCGGAGGAACGCTGTTTTGTTTGGCTATATTCAGGTGTATGAGTGAATGACAATTAAACTTGAAATTTCAGATGAAGATTGAAAGAGTGACAAAGTCTAAATGGGAGCATTTAAGAGACTGTCAGATAGGCACATGGATGATAGAAAAATGGAGGGTTATGCGGGAGGGAAGGGTTAAATTGATCTTGGTGTAGGTTAGAAGCGTGGCACAACATTGCGGGCCAAGGGGCCTGCACTGTGTTGTACTGTTGCGTATTGTGTGTAATCTCCCCAGGTTGAACGACGTGTCGTTAACCAGTTGGCGGCTGCCTATGAGCAGGAGCTGCTGCCCCATGGCTGCACCCTGCGGATCGCTGTGGAGCGTCCTGGTGCGGAGGCCGTCAGGGGACAAGGAGGGAGGCACGAGGAGCCTGACTCCAACAGTGCGAAGATCAGGCTGGAGATTGTGGACAAGGACAGCAAGACCCGGCAGCTGGATATTCAGCCTCCAATGAAAACCAGCAAGGTGTCTCACTGGTGACAGTGCAGAACAGACACCAACACAGGAGAGACTTAAATGGAAGCAGACTCACTAGGCACCTCTCTATTACCCCCTCCAGCTCTGAGTCCCGAATCAATCCCACCTTCCCCACTCTCATTGCTGCCCGGTGCCATGCATAGCCGTTACTCACTGTGGGAGATGATCCTGAAGACGGGGATGAAGGACTGAACTTACTGCAGTGATCAGGAGCGAGGGTTTCGGATCTGCTGATTCCAGGACAGTTTCCAAATGTGACTGACCCAGAAATAAATACAGCATCCACCAGAGTTCAGTTCTGAAGCAGGACATAGTGGTGAAAACTGCCCATTTGTACAGGGCAAGTGACCCACTAATCACCAAGAAATTAATTAATTTTAATTAAGCCCCATCGCGCCTACTGGGACATAGGCCACCAACAGCAGCTTGCCAGAGCGCCCTGTCCTGGGCCAGTCTTTCACATTGCTCGTCAAAGATCCTTCCTCTCCCAAGGATGAGGTTTTTAGGGCTTCTGTTGGTGTTCCTGTCGCTCTGGGTTTTTACGGGAAGGGGTCGCTAGCCCCATGTACAACCCTCCTCCTCTCACAGCCGGGCTTGGGACTGTTTGTGGCAGAGTTAATCACTGAGAGAGAGATGTACAAATTGTGTGTCTTCTTTTTGAAAGTTCTATTTAATGGTAATGCAAAAGCAAATGTTCCTGTTTCATACATATACATCATAAACCATTTGCTATGTAGCCCTTGATTGTTCTGTATTGTAACAGGAAACTGTGAAAGCATTGCAAGGTATTTAAATAAAATGTGGATAGTTTTGGCAAGTAGCTCTTCGTGTTCTAAATCTGTTTATTCTTTTGGTAAGTTCACACTACAGAAACTTCCTTTGAAACACACACAAAATACTAAAAGAGTACAGAGAAAATTTACAATTTACAAGGATGTTGCCAGGATTTGAGGACCTGAGCTATGGGGAAACGTTGAATAGGTTCGGACTTCATTCCCTGGATTGTATTGAATTGAATTGACTTTATTACTTACATCCTTATATACTTGAGGACTAAAAATCTTTACATTATGTAGGAGATTGAGAGGGAGTTATACAAAATTATGAGGAGTATAGATAGGGTAAATGCAAACAGGCTTTTTTCACTGAGGTTGGGTGAGACTAGAACTAGAGGTCATGGGTTAAGGGTGAAAGGTGAACTGTTTAAGGGAGACATGAGGGGAACTTCAATCAGAGGGTGGTGGAATGAGTTGCAAGTGGAAGTGGTGGATTCGTGTTTGATTTCAACATTTAGGAGAAGTTTTGATGGGTACATGGATGGGAGGGGTATGGACCAAGTGTGGGTCAATGGGACCAAGCAGCATAATAGTTCAGCATGGCCTGTTCTGTGCTGTAGTGTTCTACCACGCTATGGCTCTATAACTCAGCAGTCTGGCAGCATCCATGATGGGGAATAAACAATTGACATGTTAGGCCAAGACCCTTCATCAGCAATGGGGCAGAAGCCAAAATAAGTAAGTGGGGGGAGATGGGAGTAGAAGCTGGCAGGCGACGGGTGAAACTGAGTGAGGGGGAAGGTTCTCATAGGAGAAAAGAATGGACCGTTAGAGAAAGGAAAGGAGAGGAACCAGAGGATGTTCTTGGGCAGGTGAGGAGAAGAGAAGGAGTGAGAGGGGAACCAGAAAGGGAAATGGAGAAAATGCGGGGGGGGGGGGGGAATTAGTGGAAGTTAGAGAAGTTGATGTTCATGCCATCAGGTTGGAGGCTACCCAGAAAATTTCCTTTTTAATTGAATTTCTCCACAGATGAATGACTACATTTCATTGTGTTTTAGCTCTGTCTACAAAGATCACCATGTAAGTTGCAATGTTCCTTTAGCTAATTTCTTACAGGATTGTGCTGATGATGCTGTACCTCCAAAGTATGAGCTTTTTTACGGCGGTAAACAGGTCACTAACGAGGGAAGGTTGTTGCCTGAATTCTATTCTGACCTACGCAAACTTGGAGGGGTGGGACAGTCAAATGCAGTGGGACCCTCTCGGCACACCGTGCCATGGTGGAGTTCAGCATTGTCACTGGGTGCAATCCAGACCTCAGTGTAGGCTCCAACACCATCCAGTCCAACAAGCTTGGGTTGTTTTCCCTGGAGTGTCGGACGCTGATGGGAGACCAGATAAACGTTTATAAAATTATAGATCTTTATCTGAAAAGGCAAATACACTCAGTGGTCACTTTATTAGAGCCTCCTGTACCTAACAGAGTGGTCACTGAGTGGATGTTCCGGGTCTTCTGTTGCTGTAGCCCACCCACTTCAAGGTTCGATGTGTTGTGCATTTAGAGATGCTCTTCTGAACACCACCGTTGTAACACATGGTTATTTAAGTTACTATCACCGTCCTGTCAGTTTGAACCAGTCTGGCCATTCTCCTCTGACCGCTCTCATTAACAAGGTGTTTTCATCCACAGAACTGCCACTCACTGGATGTTTTTTTTTTGCAACATTCCCTGTTAATTCTAGAGTCTGTGGTGAATGAAATCCCAGGAGATCAGCAGTTTCTGAGATCAAACCGCCCCATCTGGCATCGACAATCATTCCAAGGTCAAAGTCACTTGGATCACATTTCTTCCCCATTCTGATCTTTTGTCTGGACAATAACTGAACCTCTTGACCATGTCTGCATGCTTTTATGCATTGAGTTGCTGCCACGTGATTGGCTGATTAGATATTTGCATTGAGGAGCAGGTGTACCTAATAATGTGGCCACTGAGTGTATCAGGGCCCTTGATGGGGGAGGACAGAGTTTTTTTCCTAGTGTGGAAATGCCAGGTACTGGAAAGCGTATGGTTGAGATGAATGGTTTATAAGATTATGAGAGGCATAGATAGAGCATACAGCCATTTCAGAATGCTGCCTGGATTAGAAGGTTCAAGACCATAGGAGCAGAGTTAGGCCATTTAACCCTTCGATCCTGCTCTGCCATTTCACCGTTGATCCATTTCCCTCTCAGCCCTAGTCTCTTGTCTTCTCCCTGTATCCCTACATGCCCTGACTAATCAATCAATAATCTGTCAACCTCTGCCTTAAATATACCCAATTACTTGACCTCCATAGGCACCTGTAGCAATGAATTCCACTGAGTCACCACTCTCTAGCTAAAGAAATTCCTTCTCATGGTCCATTCAAAATGGATGTCCCTCTATTCTTAGGCTGTGTCCTCTGTTCCAAGGCTCCCCCAACATTGGAAATATTCTCTCCATGTCCACTCTATCTCGGCCTTTCAACATCCAATGGGTTTCAATGAGATTCCCCCCTCGTTCTTCTGAATTCCAGTGAGTACAGGCCCAGAGCCATCAAACACTCCTCAGAAGATAAGCCTTTCAATTCCGGAATCATTTTCATGAACCTCCTTTGAACCCTCTCCAATGTCAGCACATCCTTTCTTAGATAAGGGGCCCAAACCTGCTCACAATACTCCCAAGTGAGGCCTCACTGGTGCCTTACAAAGCTTCAATATTACATCCTTGCTTTCATATTCTAGTCTTCTCAAAATGAATGCTCACATCACATTTGCCTTCCTTCCCACTGGCTTAACCTACAAATTAACCTTCAGGTAATCCTGCTTGAGGACTTCCAAGTCCCTTTGCACCTCAGATTTTTGAATTTTGAAAATATTTTGCTCTTGTTTCTTCTATTAAAGTGCATGACCATACACTTCCAAACACTGTATTCCATCTGCCACTTCTTTGCCCGTTCTCCTAATCTGTCTAAATCCTTCTGTAGCCTCTCTGCTTCCTCGACACTACCTCTCCAACTATCTTCGTATTGTCCACAAACTTAGACACAAAGACATCAATTTCATCATCCAAATCACTGACATGTAATGTAGCACAGAGAGAAAACCACCAGGCACCGGCAGCCAACCAGAAAAGGTATCCTTTATTCCCACTCTTTACCTCCTGCCAATCAGCCACTGCTCTATCCACGTTAGTATCTTTCATGTAATACCATGGGCTTTTGTTAAGCAGTCTCATGTGTGACACCTTGAAAAAGTCCTTCTGAAGATCCAAGTACACAACATCCACCAATTCTCCTTTGTTAGTAACTGCTTGTCTTTTCTTCAAAGAATTCCAACAGATTTGTCAGGCAAGATTTTGCCTTGAGGAAACCATGCTGACTTTGGCTCCACTCATGTGCCTCCACTTACCCTGAGACCTCATCCTTAATAATCAACTCCAACATCTTTCCCACTACTGTGCTCAGACTACCTGGCCTTCAATTTCCTTTCTTCTGCCTCTCTCTTTGCCTGAAGAGTGGGGTGACATTTGCAATTTTCCTGTCCTCCAGAACCATGCCAATATCTATTGATTCTTGAAAGATCATTACTAATGCCTCCACGATTTCCTCAGCCACCTCTTTCAGAACCCCGAGCTGTACACTATCTGGTCCAGGTGATGTATCTACCTTCAGATCTTTGAGTTTCCCAAGCACTTTATCTGTAGTTATAGCAACTTCACTCACTCCTGCCCCCTGACACTTTCGAACCTGCGGCATACACAAGACAGACAGGTGCAAAGTAGATACTTAGTTCATTCACCCTTTTCTTGTCCCCCATTATTATCTCTCCAGTGGTCTGATAGCTACTCTCAGCTCTCTCTTACACTTTATAAATCTGAAGAAACCCTTGGTATCCTCTTTAATATTATTGGCTAACCTATCCTCATATTCTATGTTTTCCTTCTTTATGTCTTTTTAGTTGCCTTATAGACGTTGGTTCTTTCTCAGTTTCTGAATCCTCTAACTTCCCACTATTTTTTTGTTATATTACATGCCCTCTCTTTGGCTTTTATGTTGGGTTTGACTTCTCTTGTTCTGCCTTTAAAATGCTCTTCCTTGGGATGTATCTATCTTGCACCTTACAAACTACTCTCAGAAATCCCAGCCATTACTGTTCTGCCATAATCTCTGCCAGTGTTCTTTTCCAATCAACTTTAGCTAACCTCTCTCATGCCTCTGCAATTCCCTTTTCTCCACTGTAATACTGGTACATCTGACTTTAGGCTCTCCTCCTCAAATTGCAGTGTGAACCAATCATTATCACTGACTCCTAGGGGTTCCTTCACCTTAGGCTCTCTAGTCAAATGTGCTTCATTGGACGACACCCAATCCAGCATATCTGATACCCTAGTGGTCTCAACCATGAGCTGCTCTAAAAAGCCATCTATAGGCATTCTACAAATTCCCCCTCTTGGGATCCAGCACCAGCCTGATTTTTTCCAATCTGTATATTGAAATCCCCCATGACTATCATAACATTGCTCTTTTGACATGCATTTTCTATCTCCCATTGTAATGTGTAGACCACATCTCTTCTGCTGTTCAGAGATCTGCGAATAATCTCCATCAGGGTCTTTTTACCCTTGTAGTTTCTGATTTCTACCCACGATGTTTCCACACTTTCTATCCAAAGTCACCTCTTTCTAATAATTTGATTTCATTTTTTACCGACACCCCACTGCCTATCTGTCTGTCCTTTCAGTACAATGTGTATCCCTGGTCATTAAGCTCCCAGCTGTAATCTTTCATCCATGATTCAGTGATGCCTACAACATCATACATGTCAATCGGCAACTGTGCAGCAAGTTCATCTACCTTATTCCATATACTGCGCACATTCAAATATAACACCTTAAATCCTGTTTTGTTCACCTTTCACATTGCAAATCATCCCATTGATTGCAAATTTTCCCTATCATCAGCCACTCCTTGCTAGCAGTCTCATGACACACGGCCTCTGTTTGGAAACCAATCACCCCACCTCAGCCCGATCACTCCCCCCTCCCCCACCAAATTAGTTTAAACCCTCCCAAACAACTCTAGAAAATCTGCCCGGAATGTACTGGTCCCCCTCGGGCTCAGGTGTAACCTGTCCCTTTTGTACAGGTCATACCTTCCCCAGAAGAGATCCCAATGATCCAAGAACCTGAACCCTGCCCCCTGCACCAGTTCCTCAGCCACAGATTAGCCAAGTCATCCTATTCTCACCCTCACTAATATGTGGCACAGGCAGCAATCCAGAGATTACTACCCTGGAGGTCCTGCTTTTCAGCTTTATTCCTAGATCCCCAAAATTTCTCTTCAGGACCTCCTCACCTTTTCTACCTATGTCATTGGTGCCAATATGTACCAAGACTTCTCACTGCTCACCTTCCCCCTTTAGAATGTCTTGGACCTGATCTGAGATGTTCCTGACCCTGGCACCTGGGAGGCAACATACCATCTGGATGTGTCTATTTCGCTCACAGAATTCCGTGTCCACTCCGCTAACTATGGGATCTCCTATCAACACTGCATTCCTCTTCACCTTTCTTCTCTTCTGAGCCACGGGGCTAGACTCAGTGCCAGTGTTGCAACAAATGAGGCAGACCCAAGTGCAGGACACAGGCACGGAGATTTGGTTAGGATGCAGACGTGAACGACAAACAGGAGGGAGAGCAGGTAGGCAGGAGACAGACAGAATTTATCTTGACTTGGAGCGTAGAGAAAGAAACGGCAGACAAAACTCTTCTTAGTATGGAGAGACAGAGTTACACTAAAGTAAAACTTTAGAAGACTTATCTTGGTGTGGAGAAGCTGGGTTTCACAGATAAACCTCTGAACTGGAATTGAGCTTAGAAAACTGATCTCGACACGAAGAGATGGAGTTTCACAGGTAATTCTTGATACTGGAGCAAAACTTAGAACACACAGACCTAAGCAGCCAGGAAACATTAATTACCACACAGGCAAAACCAACGATCTGGCGACTAGTGGTTGTAACGCCAGGGTTTTTATGCTGCAGGTCTTGATGGAAACCAGGTGTGTCGTCATCAAAGAGAATTAGGAACCGTCGGAACCGTGTCACAATCAAAGGAAAATAGGAGAAAATCGGGAATTAACGATTGGGACAGTGACAGCCAGAGACTCGGTCGTCCCCCTTGACAGTATCCAAAACGGTATACTTATATTGGGGAACAGCCACTGGCTGCCCATTTCCCTCCCTTCTGACATGAGCTATAAGAAGATGTTGGACAAACATAGGTTGTTTTCTCTGGAGCGGCAGAGATCTGATAGAGGTTTATAAAATTATGAGAGGCGTAGACAGTTTTTTTTTCTCCGGGGTGGGTACTCTGGAGGTGATGGGAGGGTTGTGGAGTGCAGGTTGATGGGACAAGGCAGAAAAGAGTTCTATCCATACTATATGGGCGAAAGGGCTGTTTCTGTCCCATGGTGTTCTATGACTGTGTGGAGTGAGCCTTTTCAAATTTCGAAGTAAATTTGTTATCGGAGTACCTGTATGTCACCATATACAACCCTGAGATCCACTTTCTTGCAGGCATTCACAATAAATGCAAAGAAACACAATGGAATCAATGAAAAGTTAACAAACAGAGACAGACAAACGACCAATGTGCAAAAGACAACAAAAAAGAAAAGGAAAATAACAGATAATTAGTAATAAGTAATACTGCGAACATGAATAGTCAAGTCCTTTTAGACAGTTGTTTGTAAAACAGAGTGGTGAATGCACAGAACAATCAGCCAGGGGTGATGGTGGAAGCAAAAAATAACAACAACAACGGTGTTTTATTTATTGATTTTTGTTTATTTAGAGATGCAGCACCATAGCAGCCCAATTCCACCCACACGTCTTTGGGATCTGGGAGGAAACGGGAGCATCCGGAAAAACCCAGGTGGTCATGGGGAGAGCGTACAAATCCCTCACAGACGGCGCAGGGAATTAAACCCGGGTTGTCGGCACTGTAAAGCGCTGCCTTTGAAAGACTAGACACGTGAACGTACAGGGAATGAAGGGATAGGCCTCTGTGCGAGCAGAAGTGATTCAGTTAAATTGGCATCGTGGTCAGCACAGACGTGGGCCGAAGGGCCTGTTCTGACACTGTAAAAGTTCAAAGTAAATTTATTTTCAAAGTAAGTAGGTACACATACATCACCATATACACGCTACCTTCAGGCGTATTTTCTTGCGGGCGTTCACAGTGGAACAGAGAGATAGAATAGAATCAATGAGACCGTCTGTAGTAAATAAATAATACTGAGAACTTGAGTTCTCGGGTCCTTGAAAGTGAGTGCCTAGGTTGTGGAATCGGCGCAGTGAAGTTATCCACTCCGGTCCTGGAGCCTGATGGATGAGAGGGGCAATTACTGTTCCCGAACCTGATAGCCCACACTATCAGCCCCACAGCCCGAGGCTCCTGTCCCTCGTGTCCAACGACAGCAGCGAGAAGGGAGCACGGCCTGGATGATTTCTCTGCCGATTTTTGATGCCGATTTTGATTTTTTCTGCTTTCCTGTGACTGCGATCCATGTAAATGTGCTCAATGGGCTTCGGAGGGATATGGGCCAATTGCAGGTAAATGGGACTAACTTGCTCAGCATACACGAGTTGGGCCGAAAGGCCTGTTTCTCTCTCCATAGCTATATGACTCTAATGACGTTTACAGTTAGTTGAAGTGTGATAACTGTTCCTGAACCGGGTGTTCTCCGCGGCCGGTGTTCCATCTAACATTCCTCCCCTGATGAGACTTTACACTGAGTAAAAAACTCGGCCGAAATGCAGTTGAGGCGGTGGCTGCTGGCGAGAGCGAGTGATTGAATGTCCGGGATATGAGCGCTCACCCTTCCCCTGTGCTTTTCAATGCTCTCGGCAATCAGTATCTCAAGCACCAGTGATCTGAGCAGTGTAAATAACATTAAGATGCTAATTCCTCCATTCGCTCCGCTTCTTTGCAATTTGCCAAGGGGAATTAAGTAAATCGGCAGAGAAATCTGCAAGGATATGTGCTAAACCAAGAGTGACAGACCGGGGTTAGAGAGCAGATCATTTGTCTAAAATATACAGCCCCTGATATAAAAGGGAATAACTGTGAGACGGAAAATGACAAGGAAATTCAATTAGCATTACAGACACACGTGTGTCCTCTATAATTCCATTAGCCCCTTCAACGACCGACTGCTTGTTCCCCTGTGCTGGGAGAGCTCCGGGAATTTTACATCCACACAGGGGATTCTGCAGATGCTGGAAATCCAGAGCAACACACACACACACACACACACTCACAATGCAAGAGGAGCCCAGCGGGTCAGGCAGCCTCCATGGAAATGAATAAACAGTCAGCGTTTGGGGCCGGGACCTCGCTTCAGGACTGGAAAGGAAGCTGGGAGGGGGACAAGCCGGCAGGTGAAAGGTGGGCGAATCTGATCGGAGAGGAGAGCGGGCTGTGGGAGAAAGGGAAGGAGGAGGGGAACCGGAGGGAGGTGACGGGCAGGTGAGGAGAAGACAAGGGTCGAGAGGGGAACCAGAATGTTACACCTCAGACCACATGGCAGAGAAGGAGGCCATTTGGCCCATAGGTCCATATGTGTTTAGTTATCCAATTCCACCATGCTTCACTTCATAGTTATGTCAGGGAAGGACATAAAAGTATTATATACTTTTTGAGATACAACATTGTAACAGCCCCCCCCCCAATTACACCCATGTGGCCAATAACAGACCAACCCCGAGGGAGTTAGATATGGCCCTTGTGGCTAAAGGGATCAGGGGGTATGGAGGGAAGGCTGGTACAGGGTTCTGAGTTGGATGATCAGCCATGATCATACTGAATGGCGGTGCAGGCTCGAAGGGCCGAATGGCCTACTCCTGCACCTATTTTCTATGTTTCTATGTTTCTGGTAAGATGGTGGCATGTGACAACGCAGTGAACTCCCGGGGCCCAACCAAAGGTGCTTTTTTCTTTGTAAAAGTTTTTTTTTTACGATCGCAAGACATTTTTACTCCAAGAACTTTGGGTACTGTGGGGCTACTCCATCGTTGATCGGAGCAGCTGGACTGGTATCGGCGGCGGAGCCGGCCCAGGTATCGAAGGAGCTGGTTGGGATATCGAGGGGCCCGTCGGGGGTATCGGAGGGGCCCGTTGATGTGTTGTTGGAGAAGCCGGTCTGGGTGATGGAGGAGCCGGTCGGGATATCGGAGGAGCCTGCGATGTGTCAGAGGAGCTGGTTTCGGTGCGGTGGAGTTGGCCTGACTGCAGACCACGCTGCCCGCTCGTAAGCATCGGAGTTTGGTGCAGTGTAACTGTGAGAGATGGTCTCGGACAGTCCACTTGCGATCGCAAGACTCAGTTGGACGGTGATAACCGAAGTTGCCACAGGCCTGTTACCCTTGTCTGCTGGAGGGACTCGGCATGGTATTGATGGCTTTGTGGCAAAGTTTGCGGATGATACGAAGATAGGTGGAGGGGTTGGTAGTGCTGAGGAAACATTGTGATTGCAGCAGGACTTAGACAAATTGTAAGAATGGGCAAAAAAGTGGCAGATAGAATACAGGGTTAGGAAATGTATGATAATGTATTTTGGTAAAAGGAACAATCATACCGACTATTATCTAATGAGGAGAAAGTTCAAACATCAGAGGTCCAGAGGGAATTAGGAGTCCTTGTGCAAGGCTCCCAGAAGGTTAATGTACAGATCGAGTCTGTGGTAAAGAAGACAAATGAGATGTTGGCATTTATTTCAAGAGGAACAGAATGTAAAAGCAAGGTAATAATGCTGAGCCTTTAAAAGATGCCAGTCAGGCCGCACTTACAGTATTGTTAACAGTTTTGGCACCATATCTCAGAAAGGATGTTCTGTCATTGGAGAGTCCAGAGGAGGTTCACGAGGATGATTTCAGAACGAAGGGGTTAACATTTGAGGAGCATTTGGCAGCTTTGGGCCTGTACTCACTGGAATTTAGAAGAATGCTGGGGGATCTCATTGAAACACACCGAATGTTGAAAGGACTGGATAGGGTGGATGTGGAGAGGATGGTGGGGGTATCTAGAATGAGAGGGCACAGCCTTAAAATTGAGGGGCGACCTTTTAGAACAGAGGTAAGCAATTTTTTTAGCCAGAGAGTAGTGAATCTGTGGAATGCTCTGCCACAGACCGTGGTGTATTTAAGGCGGAAGTTGATAGCTTCCCAAGTGGTCGGGGCATCAAAGGATATAGTGAGAAGGCAGGTGTATGGGGTTGAGTGGGATCTGGGATTGGCCATGATGGAATCGCGGAGCAGACTTGATGGGCTGAATGGCCTAATTCTGCTCCTGTGTCTTATGGTCTTATGGGATCTATGTAACTTCAGTTGTAGCGAGAACTAGCCCTCGAGCCTGGGCTCAAGTGCTACATGGTGGTTGAGCTCAAATGGGCCCTGGCCTCTCCCTTCAGTGCTGCCCTCCAGTGTTTGAGTGGTGGAATGACAGGCTGGATTGCCTGTGTCTGTACACTGCCGGGAGTCTGTTCCATCAAGTGCTGGACATCGACGCTCAGGGTCTTGGACCGTATATGTTCTTTTACTCGAGTGAATATGTTTCTTTGCTTGATATTTTGAAATATGTTACTCGTTATTTTTGAATGTTTGCTTGCTATTTTAAATGTTTTGCACCTTGGCCTCAGAGCAATACTGTCTCGTTAAGTTGTGTCTATGTATGGTTTGATTGATAATTAAACTTGATTTGATCTGGTTTTGGATTTGGAACGCAAGAGGAAACCCACATGGTCACAGGGAGAATGTACAAGCTCCTTATAGACATCGGCAAGAATTGACCCTAGGTTGCTAGTGCTGGAATAGCGTTACGCTAACCACTACACCACCGTGCTGTCCTGAAGACACTTAGTTACTGGTAAAGTGGTTTATTATTGTCACATGTACCAAGGTACCATCAAAACCTTGTCTTGTGTATCATCCATACAGATCATTTCATTACAACAGTACATTGAGGGAAAACAATAGCAAAGTGCAGAATAAAATGTAACAGTTACAGAGGAAGTACAGTGCAGGTAGACAACAAGGTGCAAGGTCATAATGAGGTAGATTGTGAGGCCAAGATCCATCTTATCATACAAGAGTTCCTATCAAGAGTTTGATAACAATGAGATAGAAGCTGTCCTCCAGCCTGGGCTTTCAAGCTTTTGTATCTTCTGCCTTTTGGGAGGAGAAGAGAGAATGTCCAAGGTCTTTGATACACTGGCTGCCTTACTGAGGCGGCAGGAAATAGAAACAGAGTCCATAGAAGGGAGGCTGGTTTCCGTGATGTGCTGAGCTGTGTTCACAACTCTCTGCAGTTTTCTGTGGTCATGGGAAGAGCTGTTGCCATACTGAGTCATGATGTATCTGGAGAGGGTGCTTTCCATGATGCACTGGCAAAAATTGGTGACGGTCAAAAAGGACATGACAAATTTATTGAGTTATTGAGGAAACAGAGGTGTTGGTGAGCTTTCTCGGCCGTGGTGTCAATGAGGTGGGACCAGGACTGGCTTTTGGTGATGGAAACACTAGAGAGTTAAGGTAAAGGGGAGAGGAATCTGAGGGCCAATGTTTTCACCCAGAGGGTGGTCAGTAAATGGAAGGAGCTGCCAGAGGAACTGGTTGAGCCAGAGATACATTAACAACATTTAAAAGGTACGTGGGTTAGAGCAAAGTTTCCCAATCTGGGGTCCACAGATCGCTCAGTTAATGGTATTGGTCCATGGCATAAAAAAGGTTTGCAGCCCCTAGATTAGAGGGATGTGGGTGAAATGCAGGCAAAATTCCTTAGATGCAAATCTTGGTCAGCATGGATCAATTGTGCAAAAATTAAAAGCTCAAGTAAATTTATTATCAAAATGTATATGTTACCATGTACAACCCCAAGGTTCTTCTTCTTGCAGACATTCACAGTTAATACAAAGAAACAAAAAAAAAGCAAAAGAATAAAATTAAATCAATAAGCAATAAATATCAAGAACATGTGATGTAGAGTCCTTGAAATTGAGTCCTTAGGTTGTGGGAACTTTTCAGTGTTGGAGGCGAGTGAAGTTATCTCTTCTGGTTCAAGGGGTAATATCTGATGGTTGAGGGGTAATAACTGCTCCTGAACCTGGTGGTGTGAGTCCTGACACTCCTATACCTTCTTCCTGATGGCATCAATGAGAAGAAAGCATGGCCTGGCTGGTGGGGAGTCCCTGATAAAATGGACGCTGCTTTCCTGCAACAGCGTTCTATGTAGATGTGTTCAATAGTGGGGAGGGCTTTACCTGTGATGGACTGGGCTGTATTCACTACTTTTTGTAGGATTTTCCATTCAAGGGCATTGGTGTTTCCATACCAGGCCATGATACAGCCAGTCGCTATGCCCTCCATCACACAACTATAGAAGTTTGTCAAAGTTTTAGATGACATGCCAAATCTTCACAAATGTTTAAGAAAATAGAGGCGCTGTTGTGCTTTCTTTGTAATGGCACTTGTGTGCTGGGCCCAGGACATATTCTCTGAAATGATAGCACCCAGGAATTTAAAGTTGCTGACTCTCTCCACTTCTGACCCTCCGATGAGGACTGGCTGATGGACCTCTGGTGTCCTTCTCCTGAAGTCAATAATCAGCTCCTTGGTCTTGCTGACACTGAGTGAGAGGTTGTTATTTCCTGTTTCCTTGCTGAGTGATTCTATGACTATGAGTAAGGAGGCCATTTGGCCCATTGTCATGCTAGCTCCCATCATCCCACTTCCCTTCACTACCTCCCCAGCCACCTTTTTATCCATTTCAAAAATGTTCTATTTTCCCCCAGTTTTGTCTGCTTTCAGGGAATGAAATTTGGGAATCTTGGATTCCTCTTCAAGCATTGGATCTCCCAACAGAGCCCCCAGAGTCTGAGCCACTACAACACAGAGAAGGAACAGTCACTGATAGGGTCGCCATGGTGACATAGCGATTGGCACGGTGCTAACACAGCTCAGGGCTTCAGAGTTCAGAGTTCAATTCTGGTGCCCTCTGTAAGAAGACTGTACATCCTTCCCATGAGTGTGTGGGTTTCCTCCGGGTGCTCCAGTTTCCTCCCACAGTCCGAAGTTAATTCATCATTGTAAATTATGATTAGGCTAAAGTTAAATGGGGTGGGTAGGGGTGTATGGGGTGTCTAGCAACCAGAGTGAGGGGGCTTGTTGTGTCCATGGGAGACAGCTCACTCACCTTTGATCCCCACTGGACACTCTGTGGCTCTAAGTAGCTGTTTGCACATGACAGCGGCCGCGTCCTGGTACACCACTTCGACAGGAGGGCTAAACCAGCTGAGGGTAACCGGCGGGCCTCATACCCCAGTGAAATAGGGACATGCCTGTCCCAGCATGTGAAGTCAACTCTGGTGGACTGGGGGAGTGAGATCTAGAAATGTGACAGCGACCACACCCCAGTACACTGCTTCGACAGGTGGGCTAAACCAGGTGAGGGTAACCGCAGTGAGATAGAAACATGCCCATCCTGGCACGTGAAGTCAGCTCCAGCGGACTGGACAGATGAGATCTACGGACATCCAACGGTTAGAAAGGAGTTCCTGCAACACTTTGAGGAGAGCGAAGGGCTCACAGATATAGTCTTGCAACCAAGGAAGACCCCAGTTGTGACGACTACCTGGACCTGGGAGACTGCGACTGGGAATGGCTTTTCACTTTAAAAACTCTCCTGCACAGGTTTCTGTCTCATCACTGGATGTGGTTTAATTTGTATATCATTGAAGTTAGATGTTACCATGGTAATAGTGTTACGCTATTACAGCACCGACAAATAGGGTTTAATTCCACCACTGTCTGTCCATTCTCCCTGTGGGTTTGCTCCGGATACTCTGGTTTCCTCCCACATTCCAAAGGCGTGGGTTTAGGTTGGTGTGATGTGGGCTTTCTACGTTGATGCCAGCAGTGTTGCAACAGTTGCGGGCTGCCCCCCCACCCCCCAGTGCAATCTTCCAACTGTGTTGGTCATTAACGTAAGACGACACATTTCACTGTACGTTCTGACGTACCTGTGACAAATAAAGCCAGTGTTTCTTTTACCTCACATGCCGACACACGACACAGAAAATAAGGGTTGTCCTGATGAAGGGTCTGGGCCCAAAACGTTGTCTATCTGTTTATTTCCCACTATAGATGCTGCCTGACCTGCTGAGTTCCTCCAGCATGTCGTGTGTGTTGCCCTGGATTTCCACCATCTGCAGAATTTCTTGTGCGCAGAAAACAGGAGATGCATTGCCACTGAATGTGGTTACAAAGGTAATGTGATCATTGAAACTAAAGATAGGGATTATCTTTATTTGTCACCTAAACATTGAAACATACAGTGAAATGTGTCACTTGTGCCAACAACCAACATAGTCCAAGGTACAGCGTAGCATGTCAACAACTTACTAACCACAACCCGTACGTTTTTGGAATGTGGGAGGAAACTGGAGCACCCGGAGGAAACCCACACAGTTAAGGGCAGACTGTACAAACTTCTTTCAGACAGAGACACGAATTGGACTCAAATCACTGATCACTGGTGCTGTAAAGGTTTACACTAAGCGCTAAACTGCTGTAGCACACACAAAATGCTGGGGGAACTCAGCAGGCCGGGCAGCATCGATGGAAAAATGTACAGCTGATATTTCGGGCCGAAATCCTCTGACAGGACTGACTGCCGTGCTGCCTCATCCAGGGTTTATCGAATCTGTGACTGTTCAATATTGAACACAAACACTGACTTCACACTGCCTTCAGGAGTCACTGTGTCACTGTATGCACTGGCAACGACTGAACCCAGGTGGCGAGAAATGACAGAACTCCCATGTAGAGATGGAAACAAGAGTTTATACATAGGAATTCCAACAGAACATTGCTTGTTCGACCGAGTGACACCTTGAGACAAATCATTCTCAAAACAAGGACCCCGTGATAAGTGATAATCAGGAGTCCACATTAAATAATCACAATTCACAGAATCCCCATAGCAGTCAAAATAAACGACAAGGTTAAACAGAAAGCACAAGGGCTTAAGGACTCTAGATCACATGAATTACCAAATACAGGTGCTGTAGAAATCTCGGAGCTCAATGCTCCATGGTTCCCCACACAGGCCCGCAGGGCGCATGACACACTGATGCACACGGTCACTATGAGTACAGATCCACTCCGCACACTCTCTGAATGCTCCACAGGAGATTACAAAGCTCTGGAGGGTCGATGACCTGAAAAAGTTGCAGAGAGGGGAGCTGTCGAGAGGAAATTTGATTCTGGTTCAGATTCAGATTCAGATTTATTTATTCAGATTATTTCAGGTGTCTCTACATCAAAACAGACAGTGAAGTGCATCCTTTGCGTTAACAACCAACACAACTCACAACACAATTCAATTCAATTTCATTCTGTGTTTGACCCTGGGAGTATGTGGTGGGACAATGTAGACAGAGATTCACTCTCTGCCTGATCCTGGGAGTCTGTTATGGGCAGTGTGGATAAATGTGAAGTTATCCATTTTGGTGGCAAGAACAGGAAGACAGATTACTATTTGAATGGATTCAAGTTAGGAAAAGGGGAAGTACAATGAGATCTAGGTGTCCTTGTTCATCAGTCACTGAAAGTAAGCATGCAGGTACAGCAGGCAGTGAAGAAAGCTAATGGCATGTTTGCCTTCATAACAAGGGGAGTTGAGTATGAGAGCAAAGAGGTCCTTCTGCACTTCTACAGGACCCTGGTGAGCCCACACCTGGAGTATTGTGTACAGCTTTGGTCTCCAAATTTGAGGAAGGACATTCTTGCTATTGAGGGAGTGCAACGGAGGTTCACGAGGTTAATTCCCGGGATGGCGGGACTGTCATATGTTGAAAGGTTGGAGAGACTGGGCTTGTATACACTGGAATTTAGAAGGATGAGAGGGGATCTGATTGAAACATATAAGATTATTAAGGGATTGGACATGCTAGGATTGGAGGCAGGAAACATGTTCCCGATGTTGGGGGAGTCCAGAACCGCCACAATTTGAGAATAAGGGGTAGGCCATTTAGAACGGAGTTGAGGAAAAACTTTTTCACCCAGAGAGTTGTGGATCTGTGGACTGCTCTGCTTCAGAAGACAGTGGAGGCCAATTCTCTGGATGCTTTCAAGAAAGAGTTAGATAGAGCTCTTAATGATAGTGGAGTCAAGGGATATGGGGAGAAGGCAGGAACAGGGTACTGATTGTGGATGATCAGCCATGATCACAGTGAATGGCGGTGCTGGCTCAAAGGGCTGAATGGCCTACTCCTGCACCTATTGTCTATTGTCTATTGTGTCACCACACATTCCAGCACCAAAGTAAACAACAAGTCTGTGGAAACAACATAAACAACAAAATAACAACAGCAAAACACGTTGAAGTTGTATAAGACATTGGTGAGGCTAACTTGGAGTATTGTGCACAGTTCTGGTCACCTCCCTACAGGAAAGATGTAAATATAATCAAAGGAGTGCAGAGAAAATTTACAAAGGTGCTGTCAGGACTTGAGTTACAGGGAAAGGTTGAGCTGTTAGGATTTTATTCCCTGGAGCATTGGAGAACGAGGGAATATTTGATAGAGGTATACACAATTATGAGGGGTAGTGATAGGGTAAATGCAAACAGGCTTTTTCCACTGATGTTGCGTGAGACTAGAACTAGAGGTCATGCATTAAGGTTGAAGGAAGAAATGTTTAAGGGGAACATGAGGGGAATCGTGGCACGGTAGTATGGTTAGCACAACATTTTACAGTATAGGCAACCCCAGTTCAATTCCTGCTGGTGTCTATAAAGAGCTTGTGCATTCTCCCCGTGATCACATGGGTCTCCTCCAAGCGCTCCAGTTTCCTCCCACAGTTAGTAGGTCAATTGGTCATTGTAAATTGACCCGTAATTAGGTTAGGATTAAATCGGGGTATTGCTAGGTGGCAAGGCTCTAAGGGTTGTATCTCAGCAACAAATAAAACAAGTTTCTTCACTCAGAGAGTGGGATGAGCTGACAGCGCAAGTGGTGGCTGTGGAGTCAATTTCAACATTTAAGGTAAGTTTGGATCAGTACATGGGCTTGGTCCAGTGATTTATTACCCTCTCAAGAACATAGAAACATAGAAACATAGAAAATAGGTGCAGGAGTAGGCCATTCGGCCCTTCGAGCCTGCACCGCCATTTATTATGATCATGGCTGATCATCCAACTCAGAACCCAGCCTTCCCTCCATACCCCCTGACCCCTGTAGCCACAAGGGCCATATCTAACTTCCTTTTAAACATAGCTAATGAACTGGCCTCAACAGTTTGCTGTGGCAGAGAATTCCACAGATTCACCACTCTCTGTGTGAAGAAGTTTTTCCTAACCTCAGTCCTAAAAGGCTTCCCCTCTATCCTCAAACTGTGACCCCTCGTTCTAGACCTCCCCAACATCGGGAACAATCTTCCCGCATCTAGCCTGTCCAATCCCTTTAGGATCTTATACGTTTCAATCAGATCCCCCCTCAATCTTCTAAATTCCAACGAGTACAAGCCCAGTTCATCCAGTCTTTCTTCATATGAAAGACCTGCCATCCCAGGAATCAATCTGGTGAACCTTCTTTGTACTCCCTCTATGGCAAAGATGTCTTTCCTCAGATTAGGGGACCAAAACTGCACACAATACTCCAGGTGTGGTCTCACCAAGGCCTTGTACAACTGCAGTAGTACCTCCCTGCTCCTGTACTCGAATCCTCTCGCTATAAATGCCAGCATACCGTTCGCCTTTTTCACCGCCTGCTGTACCTGCATGCCCACTTTCAATGACTGGTGTATAATGACACCCAGGTCTCGTTGCACCTCCCCTTTTCCTAATCGGCCACCATTCAGATAATAATCTGTTTTCCTATTTTTGCCACCAAAGTGGATAACTTCACATTTATCCACATTAAATTGCATCTGCCATGAGTTTGCCCACTCACCCAACCTATCCAAGTCACCCTGCATCCTCTTAGCATCCTCCTCACTGCTAACACTGCCACCCAGCTTCGTGTCATCCACAAACTTGGAGATGCTGCATTTAATTCCCTCATCCAAGTCATTAATATATATTGTAAACAACTGGGGTCCCAGCACTGAGCCTTGCGGTACCCCACTAGTCACCGGCTGCCATTCTGAAAAGGTCCCGTTTATTCCCACTCTTTGCTTCCTGTCTGCTAACCAATTCTCCACCCACACCAATACCTTACCCCCAATACCGTGTGCTTTAAGTTTGCACACTAATCTCCTGTGTGGGACCTTGTCAAAAGCCTTTTGAAAATCCAAATATACCACATCCACTGGTTCTCCCCTATCCACTCTACTAGTTACATCCTCAAAAAATTCTATGAGATTCGTCAGACATGATTTTCCTTTCACAAATCCATGCTGACTTTGTCCGATCATTTCACCGCTTTCCAAATGTGCTGTTATCACATCCTTGATAACTGACTCCAGCAGTTTCCCCACCACCGACGTTAGGCTAACCGGCCTATAATTCCCCGGTTTCTCTCTCACTCCTTTTTTAAAAAGTGGGGTTACATTAGCCACCCTCCAATCCTCAGGAACTAGTCCAGAATCTAACGAGTTTTGAAAAATTATCACTAATGCATCCACTATTTCTTGGGCCACTTCCTTAAGCACGCTGGGATGCAGACCATCTGGCCCTGGGGGTTTATCTGCCTTCAATCCCTTCAATTTACCTAACACCACTTCCCTACTAACATGTATTTCGCTCAGTTCCTCCATCTCACTGGACCCTCTGTCCCTTACTATTTCTGGAAGATTATTTATGTCCTCCTTAGTGAAGACAGAACCAAAGTAATTATTCAATTGGTCTGCCATGTCCTTGCTCCCCATAATCAATTCACCTGTTTCTGTTTGCAGGGGACCTACATTTGTCTTTATCAGTCACATCTCTCACATACCATTCATACATAGTATATTGAGGCAGAACTAGGTCGAACAATAGCATAGTTTGCCTGAAAGAGTTAGAAAACTTTAGTCAGACTATCTGCAGTTTTGGTCGCCCCGTTAAAGGAAGGATGTCGAGACCGTGGAGAGGGTGCAGAAGAGTATCACCAGGATGCACATGAAAGGTCTCGGCCCACAACGTCGACTGTACATTTTTTTAAAGTGCAATCGCGAACAATAGCCAGATCAGAAATGCTGATCAAGTCGACTAGTTCCCAAAGAGAACTCTGCTAGGCCAGTCAGATGGTTCACTGCTGCTCAGCGATAGAACACAAAAAAAAATCATATGTACAATTAAAGAAACATTAAAAAGTAGTAGAAATACTGGAGTCATGATGATCATGATGAAGTCTGCTGGAGAGAGACATTTATACACGTGCTGTCCTCCATAATTCAAAGAGTTTGAAGGATAAGGTTGCAGGGTGACAAAACGTGGCAGGAGCACTTGGAACTAAAAACTGATCCCTACCGGGAGAGAACAGCGCCTGTTCTTTCCTCACTGTTCTCCAGCAGTTTAAGGACAAAGTCCAGCCGGAACATAACTCACAAGTGCTCTTGAAAGTCGGGTATTAACCCTACCTACCAACAACCAAGCATTGCCATCCTGGTCCCCTTCATGACAGCTTATGAAGAAGCATGTGACTTCCCTCCCAGAGATGATGGGTGTTTGTGCACTCGACTCTTGGAGGCTTGGACCCCATCGTCGCAGATGTCTCCAACCACAGCATCTGGAAGGCTGTTCCAAGTTCTGATAGATGCTGCCTGGCCTGCTGAGTTCCTCCAGAATTTTGTGTGTGTGTTGCTCTGGATTTCCAGCACCTGCGGAATCTCTTGTTTATCCACAGGATGTTGCCTGGATTCAAGGGTGTGAGTTAGAAGGAGAGGTCAGACAAATTGAGATTGTTTTCTCTGGAATGCTGGAGGCTGAGTGAAAGACTTCGAGAGGTAGAGATGGTGTAGACAGTCACAATATTTTCTGCAGGGTAGAAATGCCAAGCCAGAGGGTATGCTTTTAAGTTTGAAGGGAGTTTGAAGGAGATGTGAGGGGCAGGCTGTTTACACAGACGGTGATAGTGCCTGGAATGGGTCTGGGGGAATCTGGGGCTTTTTGATAGGCACATGAGTACAAAGGGATTGGAGGGATGTGGATCAGATCAGATCAATTTGTCATGTGTACGTCAAAACACACAGTGAGAAGTGTCGGTTGCAAGGACACATTCCAAGGACTGTGCTGGGGTAGCCCACAAGTAGGAGGAAGATATTTGGTATAAATGGCCATCAAGATCAACAATATCACAGGCCAAATGGCCGGTCCAGTGCTATACTGCTCTACGCTCAAGGTAGAGTTACTCTCCCCAAGCAGTAAGGCTGATCAACACCTCCACCCACGAACTCCACCCCTCCACACCCCAACCACCACTACTTTATCATTTCCTGTCAGAGTCACCTTGTGTGCAGACACTCCGATACCTCGTGTCACTTTATGGATGTACAATCTCTCTGTGTATATAAGCGATCTTATAATTTACTGTGTTTTTATTATTGTGTTCTTGTGTTTTTTTGCTGTATAGGATGCAGGGTAACAATTATTTCGTTCTCCTTTACACTTGTGACCCGGATCTGGGCCGTACCCTCCAAATATCCGGACCTGCCTCTCGGTTCTTTTTGCACTACCTTCCTTTCCCTTTTCTATTTATTATTTATGATTTATAATTTAAATTATTACCATTTGCTATCGATTTGTACTCCAGGCAGCGTGAAGAGCAGAATCAAATATCGCTGTGATGATTGTACGCTCTAGTATCAATTATTTGGCGACAATAAAGTAAAATAAAAGGACATTAAGCAATCTTCGGTCCTGAAGTGGTCAGTCCATTGAAGGAGCTGCCAGAGGAGGGTGGTTGAGCAGGTACAATTTGGTACAGTATTTTGGACAGGTACACAGGGTCGGGATGTGGGCCAGCGGGTTTGTCTATGTCTATGACTACTTCAGTGGCTACGCGGGCCTTTTGGGAGGTCCTGGGCACCGCCGCGGGCGCTAGTGAAAGGGACGCCGGCCGTTTCCGCTAATCCGCTGGTCCGGCGGGGATGGGTGTTACTGGCCGCTCTCACCGGGAGGGGTATTGATGCCCCAGCACCCTGCGGCGCCGCTCCTCGCCCACACCCCGGTCTGAGCCCCTCCGCTCCTGAATGACAATAGCATCGCGAACTGATCCCAAATGCCGCAGCAATGAATTTGAAAAAGCTCGGCCCCGCGGATTAACAGCATCTCAAACACTTTCACCACAGTGAGAGAGGGGGGAGAGGCAGAGGCAGGGCGCGGTGAGAGGAGGAGCGGGGAGGGAGAGGGAGGGAGGGAGGGAGGGATAGAGAGAGAAGGAGGGGAAAGAGAGAGGGGAAGGGGAGAAGGGGGACTGGGAAGGGAAAGGAGAGGGAGGAGAAAGGGAGATAGCGGGGAGGAAGAGAGGGAGAGAGGATGGAATGAGAGAAAAATGATGGAGGGAGAGGAGAGAGTTATAAAGAAGGATGGAGGGAGAGCGAAAGAGCGGGAAGGAGAGGAGAGGAAGAGCGACCGAGCACAGAGAGAGAGAGAGAGCAAGAAAGAGGGTGTGGAAGAGAACGACGAACGAGAGTGAGAACAGTGACAGAGAAAAATAAAGATACAACGGAGAGATAGAGCAGAGAAAAGAGACTGATTGGAGAGAGCTGAAGAGAGAGAGCGAGAAAGAAAGAAAGGATGAGAGAGAGGGAGCAATTGAGAGAGAGAGGGGGGCTGAGATCGAGAGCTAAGGGAACGGGACGAGGTGCAGTGTAAGTCCGAATGGGAGCTGGCCTGACGCCCTCACTCCCCCCACCTCCTCCTCCTCCCCCCTTCTATCCCCACCCCCTGCGACTGTCCCGGGACCTGGGACCGTTGCCAGGGCTCCCTGGAAGCAGTAGGTGAAGTGTGTGTGTGAGGGTGAATGTTATCACTGTCCACCGGGGCCATCCCTCCCAGCCGCCCCCACCCCCGGCGGAGAGTGGCTCCCACCCCATCCGGACTGGGAACCTCCAACCACCCCTCCCTCCCTCCACAGGACTTCCTGCAGCAGCTCATTTCTGGCCAAAGAATTTTACCTCCCACCCACCCACCCACCCCCATTCGGCCTTCTCGTCGCAACGCGGCAGTCGCACAGCAGGATCCCACTACCCCTGCGAGGTGGCGACGGGTGAGCGGTGTTGAGGGTTATGTTGGTTGGGCGATGAATCCCCATTCCCAGCGCTACGGGGTGATTTACACCCACCTGACCTGATTGAGAGATGGTACGTCCTTGACGGGCCGAATAGCATCAGGTTCATAAATTCATACATCAGGGCAACTGGCCTTTCGGCCCAACACTTCCATGTTGACCGAGATCCCTACCTACAATAATTCCATTTGCACTGTGATTGTACTCACCTCTACCACGGCCTGTCAGCTCATTCCGTATACCGGCAACCTTCTGTGTGAAAGCTTTCCCCCACAAGTCCCTTTTAAATCTTTCTTCCTTGCCCCAAACCTGTGTCCTCTCTGGTTTTAGATTCCCTAGGCCTGGGGAAAGAATCAGAATCAGGTTGAAAATCACTGATGTATGTCGTGAAACCTGTTGCTTTGTGGCGGCAGTACAGAGCAATACTATGTTACAATAATTTAAATACTTATATTTGAAAATGTATTGCAAAGAGAGAGCAATTTAGTGAGGCAGTGTTTGTGGGTTCATAGGCATTCAGAGATCGGATGGCGGAGGGGAAGAAGCTGTTCCTGAATCGCTGTGTGTGTGTCTTCAGGCTCCTGTACCTCCTCACTGATGGTAGTAATGAGAAGAGGGCATGTCCTGGGTGGTGGGGGTCCTTAATGATGGATGCCGCCTTCTTGAGGCATTTCCTTTTGAAGGTGTCCTGGATGTTGGGGACATTGGGGAGTCTGGGGCCCATGATGGGGCAGGCAGTGTTTACAACCCTCTGCAGCTTTTTCCATCCTGTGCAGCGGCGTCTCCGTACCAGACAGTGATGCAGCCAGTCAGAATGCTCTCCATGGTACACCTGTAGAAATTTGCGACATACCAAATCTCCAGTAGTGAGGACCATGGACCAGGGAGGCACAGGAGTGCTTACAGGACTGTTTTGAATCGGTTGGCTGGACTGTGTTCAGGCAGTCCTCTTCGAACCCCGATGAGTAAACCACATCTGTTACCAACCTCATTAAAACCTGTGTGGATGAATGCATCCCTACCAAAACTTGCTGTACATTCCCAAACCGAAAGCCGTGGAGGTTGGTAGATCTGGCGATCCAGGTCTGCTTAAGAAAACCAGGTATGACTTGCAGAGGGTTCTTTCAAGAGCCAGGAAACAATTCCAGGAAAGTTTGGAGGTGATGTCAGATGCACATCAACTCTGACAGGGTTTGCAGGACATTACTTTCTACAAAGGGAAACCCAACACCATGAATGGGTGTGATGCTTCACTACCAGATGAGCTCAATACCTTTTATGCTCATTTTGAAAGGGAGAATAAAACCACAGTTATCAAGATCCCTGCAGCACCCAATGACCCTGTGATCTCTGTCTCGGAGGCTGACGTCAGGCTGTCTTTCAGGAGGGTGAACCCTCACAAGGCAGTAGGCCCTGATGGAGTACCCGGTAAGGCTCTGAAATCCTGTGTCAATAAACTGGTGCAACACACATCAAAGTTGCTGGTGAACGCAGCAGGTCAGGCAGCATCTCTAGGAAGAGGTACAGTCAACATTTCAGGCCGAGACCCTTCATCAGGACCAGTTAGTCCTGACGAAGGGTCTCGGCCCGAAACGTCGACTGTACCTCTTCCTGGAGATGCTGTCTGACCTGCTGCATTCACCAGCAACTTTGATGTGTGTTGCTTGAATTTCCAGCATCTGCAGAATTCCTCGTGTTCGCATCAATAAACTGGTGGGGGTCTTCAAAGGCATTTTCAACCTGACATTGCTACAGTCAGAAATTCCCACTTGCTTCAAAGGGGCAACAATTATACCGGTGCCCAAGAAGAGTAATGTGAGCTGCCTCAACGACTATCGTCCAGTAGCGCTCACGTCTACGGTGATGAAATGCTTTGGGAGGTTGGTCAGGGTCCGAATCAACTCCTGTCTCAGAAAGGACCTGGGTCCACTGCAATTTGCCTATCACCATAATAGTTCCTGTTATTTCACACAACTTATTCTAACTTAATCTATTTAATAGACATATATATACTTACCGTAATTCAGTTTTTTTCTCTATATTTATTTATCATGTATTTCATTATACTGCTGCCATAAAGTTAACAAATTTCATGACATATGCTGATGATATTGAATCTGATTCGGACTCTCCTCAAACCTCTAATCAGATCTAGCTGCTGTCGAGCCTTCTTTGTAATTGCATGAATACATTGGTCCCAGGATAGATCCTCAGAGATGCTGACACCCAGGAACTTGAAGGTGCTCACCCTTTCCACTGTCCGTCTATTGTATCTATGCCATCATGATTTTATAATCCCTCCAGTTCAGGTAACATCCTGGTGAATCTTCTCTCTGCATTATCCACCTTGCTTACAAATCTCCAAATCATCAATGTATCTGCTCTCTGATGAGGCTGAAGAGAGCTGGACTTTGCACATCTATGCTCACATCATTCTACAGACGTGCAGTAGAGAGCATCCTAATGAGCTGCATCCCCGCCTGGTACGGAAACTGCACTGTGGCAGACAGGAAGTCTCTACAACGGGTCGGCAAAACTGCCCAACGCATCACCAGTACCAGCCTACCCGCCATCAGAACATAGAGTCCTGTGCAAAAGCCTCAGGCTAGGGTGACTAAGACTTTTGCACAGGACTGGACTTGTCAACATGAAGCGGAGAGTGAGTTTGTAAATCTGGTGAGAGCGAAGGAATATCAAGGATCGAGCACTGCGAGAGGGGTGTGGCACAGGTGGCAGAGGAGTGCCAGGGGCAGCGGGTGGCTTGAGTGCAGACACGCCCAGCCCTGAGACACTAAGCAAGGTCGTTTGATTCTAAACAACTGGTGTTTTGATTATTACAAAGTGTCTCTCTGGTGCTTCCCGCTCCCTCTCCTCTCCCTTCCCCCTTTCCCACTCTCAGTCCACAATATATCAGACACAGGTTTCATCACACAAAAGTGGTCATGAAAATTGTAGCAGCAGTACAGCACAATACATAGAATTACTACAGTACTGTGCAAAAGTCTTGGGCTTTTATATATATGCCTAAGACTATATACAGAAAGGAGCCAGAAAAGGGCCAGTAACATCATGAAGGATCTCACCCACTCTGCTCACGGACTTTGTCCCACTCCCATCAGGGAGGAGGCTACGTAGCATCCACACCAGGACCACCAGACTCAAAAACAGTTACTTTCCCCAAGCAGTGAGACTCGTCAACACCTCCACCCACTAACTCTGTCACTACTTTATTAATTTCTGTCAGTTACCTTATATACAGCCTAGTGTCACTTTAGGAACATATAATCTACGTATATAAGCTATCTTATGTATTTATATTTATTTTGATTTTTTATTATTATTGTGTTCTTCATCTTTTGTGTTTTTTTGTGGTTCTTCAGATCCATAGCAACAATGATTTTGTTCTCCTTTACACTTGTGCTGAGAGTTTAGTCTCTGCAGGCACGTTTACAACCATCCAGAAACTACTCCAACACACCTTGCACAGTAATCAGACAGACTGTGTCACGCCCTCACCGTACAGTCTTTCTGGGCTTCCAGATCTGATGCTAAGTGGTACACAGGGGTGTAACAGACTTAGCGGATAAGGACGCTGCCCGGCACTGACAACTAACTAGTCTAGTGATGCCATCCATTCACCAGCACTCTGGTTCCTCCGCATGTCACCAGGGTGGCTGTACCATTGACCCTTTTGGATTCATCTGCCACAGACACCATCAGAGGCCCTGTGGCCGGCGTCCTCGTTGGGTGCAGCCTTTGCCTGAAGAGGCATAACCTACAAAGTAGCAAAGGCATGCTTACCTCCTTGACTTAGCTAACCACGATCCTACTACCAGATCTAGTCTAGTAGTATACCGATGGAACATCACCTTCACGGCCAGGTTAGACCTGCCAGAGAACGAAACTCCGCCGTGCTTCGCTGGCGTTCGGCCAGTGTCATTCCTACGCCACAGTGAGGCGCCAAGGTAGGATTTTGTAGGATAGTTTTGAAAACTATCGAATATTGAAAGGCCTAGAAAGAGTAGATGTGCAGAGGATGTTTCCTATAGTGGTGGAGTCTGGGTCCAGAGGACACCGTCTCGGAATAGAGGGACGTCCTTTAAGAGTGAAGATGAGGAGGAATTTCCTTAGCCAGTTGGTGATGAATCTGTGGGACTCTTTGCCACAGAAGGCTGTGGAGGCCACATCATTATATTTAAAGCGGAGGTTGATAGGTTCTTGATTAGTTAGGGCATCAAAGGTTACGGGGAGAAGACAGGAGAATGGGGTTGAGAGGGATAGTAAATCAACCGTAGTGGAATAGTGGAGCAGACTCGCTGGGCCAAAAGGCATAAATCTTCTCCGATGGTATTATGGAACGTTGTTTAGAACATCCTGCTCATGTTTTCTGCTGCCAAACACCGAGCATCTCCCTGGACCTTCACAGTAATGCTATGCTGTTTAAACTGATGGTTTAATTTCCCGTCGGTACGAACCATTTCCCACCCACTGCCCCCCGCGACCCATTCCCCATCTCTGAGTACCAGGCTGTGCCTGAACTGTCAAAGTAAAACCCAAGTTACAGATGTCAAGTCAAATCAAGTCAAGTTTATTGTCATTTAACTATCTACACATATACAGTACCACTATATGAGACAACGCTGCTCCAGACCAGGGTGTAAAGCACAGTAGTACACATAACACACAATAACTTGGGAAATAAAAATTAAATTTACAACTGAATTGTGTATAAATAAACAAAGTACACAGAACATAGAACATAGAAATCTACAGCATATTACAGGCCCTTCGGCCCACAATGTCGTGCTCTAGAAACTGTCTTGAATTACCCTAGTACATAGCCCACTATTTTTCTAAGTTCCGTATACCTATCTAAGAGTCTTTTAAGAAACCCTGTTGTATCCACCTCCATCACAGTCACTGGCAGTGCATTCCATGCACTCACCACTCTCGATGTGAAAACTTACCCCTGACATCCCCCTTGTACCTACTTCCAAGCACCTTATAACTATGCCCCCTCGTGTTAGCCATTTCAGCCCTGGGAAAAAGCCTCTGGCTATCCTCATGATACACCTCTATCAGGTCACCTCTCGTCTTCTGTCACTCCAAGGAAAAAAAGGCCAAGTTCACTCAACCTATTCTCATAAGGCATGCTCTCCAATCCAGGCAACATCCTTGTAAATCTCCTCCACACTCTTCCTGTAGTGAGGTGACCAGAACACAGTACTCCAAGTGGGGTCTGACTGAGGTCTTGTATAGCTGTAACATTACCTCTCAGCTCTTGAACTCAATCCCATGGTTAACGAAGGCCAACACACCATACGCCTTCTTAACAACACTGTCAACTTGTGCAGCAGCTTTGAGTGTCCTATGGACTCGGACCCCAAGATCTCGCTGATCCGCCACTCTGCCAAGAGTCTTACTGTTAGTTAATATTATACTCTGACCTACCAAAATGAACCAGCTCACACTTATCTGGGTTGAACTCCATCTGCCTCTTCTCAGCCCAGTTCTGCATCCCGTAAAGTGCATGAACTAAATATTATGGGGACAGTACAAATTATCCAGTGACACTTCGAATGCAGTGTGGCTGGGAGTTCAGAAGCCTAATGGCCTGGGAGAAGAAACTGTTTCCTATCCCGACCATTCTTGTTTTTATGCACCGGGGTTTCCTGCCTGATGTAGAAAGTCAAAGAGGATGCTGGGATCCCTATTAATACTAAGGGCCCTGTGTACGCAGCGCTCTTGATAAATCTCCCTGAGGGACGGTAGACCCCTATGATTCTCTCCTGTTCTCACAGTTCCTGTTCCGGTCCGATGCTCGGCTGCTCCCACACCAAATGGAGATGCAACTTGTCAGGATGCTCTCAAGGTGCTCCCGTAAAATTCAGGTAAGATGGTGGGGGGAGCTTCGCTTGCCTCGATCTCCTCAGGAAGCGGAGGTGCTGCTGTGCCTTCTTGTACAGGGAGGTGATATCGAGGGACCTGGTGAAAACCTGAGCAGCACAGGGTGTCTGGAATGCCCTGCCAGGGGTGGTGGGAGAGGCAGGTACGTTAGGAGCATTGAAGAGACTTTTAGATAGGCACATGGATGAAAGAAAAATAGAGGACTATTTAGGACGGAAGTATTAGATTGATCTTAGAGTAGGTTAAAAAGTTGACGTAATATTGTGAGCCGAAAGTTCAAAAAGTTTCATGGAACTGAAGTCCATTTATTATCAAATATGTGTACAGTACAGAACCCTGAGATTTGTTCCCCAGAGGGCAGCCATGAAACTAACACCCTGGGACCCATTCAAGGACAACATCACACACATTGTGCATAAAAAGAAGAACAAATCATACAAACGGCAAAAAACGACCGAATGCCCCACAGAATATTAAACATCAAACCGCAGTCCTTGAAGCAGTCGAGGATGATTCAGTTTAGTTCAGTTCAGCTCAATTTAGCGCTGCATCGTTCTTTGACTCAAGGCTGCAGAGCCAGTCTGCCCCGTCAAAATCACATGAGAGAGCAATGAATAAAGGAGTAACCAGAAAGCAGAAACACACAACGTGAACTGTCGAGTCCTCGAAAAATGGGTCCAATCCGCAAACCAAGCTGATCAAATCTTGCCCAAGATGTATGACTCCTGCACCTTCCTCCTGTGGTAGTGAGCGAGGGGGAGAGGGGAATCGGTCAGACACAGGCAGATGACACTGCTCGCCTTCTGCTCTTGTCCACGTTGATTTTATCTTGCTTGACACTTCAGTCGGTGAAATCATTGAGTAATGGGTGAGATCATTGAGTAATGGAGTCGATTATGTGTTCACAGTCTGCCATTAGGTCACGCACTTCGTTCCCAACCTCGCTCTCAACCATGCCAAATTCCCTCGGAGGCAGCAAAATCACCAGATCACTCAGTCAGCCCAAAAACACATGATCAAAATGTAAATCATAGGCTCCGATCGCACACAGATTAGAAATTAATTTTGTGGACTGCCCGCACGATGTCGCTGACTCCATCTTGACCATGCAAGTTCAAGTTTAATTGTCATTCAACCACGCATGAATACCATGAATACAACCAAATGAGATAGTGTTACTCCAGGACCAAGGTACAAAACACAGCACCAACAGTCACACACGGCACAAGGCACAAATAGCACATATAACAGTAAACATAGAGTCACACAAAAACGTGAATAAGATGAATGTACAGATAAAATATACTGTGCTGTACTGTTTTTACAGGAACACCATCGAGAATATCCTGATCAGCTGCATCACCATCTGATACAGGAATTGCAAGGCATCTGACCGCCAGGCCCTACAAAGCATTGTGAGCACTGCTGGGAGGATCATCAGGGTTCCTGTTCCACCCTTCCAAGGTATTTATCAGGAGCAGGGCCCTTAGCATCGTCAATGATCCCTCCCATTGTCCAACAATCTCTTTCACCCCCTACCACCAGGCAGGAGGTACCACAGCATTAGGACAAGAACTGTTAGGATGGGAAACAGCTTCTTCCCCCAGGCCATGAGGCACTGAACTCTCTGCCACACCCAGGTTTCATCATGTATTTAACACCAGTAGTGTTATACTGTTTACTTTTTAACTTCTATCATAACTGCACCTTATTATTTCTTAATTTACTGGTGGTAATATTATTTTATGTGTTATGTGCGTGAGTTATATGTACTGTATTATGCACCTGGTCTGGAGGAACGTTGTTTTGTTTGGCAGTATACATGTGTATGGTTTCATTTGACAGTATGCATGTGTACGATTGTTTCGTTTGGCATTACACGTGTGTACAGTTGTCTCATTTGAAAAATACGTGTGTACGGTTTCATTTGACAGTATACATGTGTACAGTTGTTTCGTTTGACAGTATACTGTCAAGGAAAGGATGGTAGGGTACAGGAACCGTGGTGTACAAAAGCTGTTGTAAATCTAGTCAAGAAGAAAAGAAAAGCTTGTGAAAGGTTCAAAAAACTAGGCAATGATAGAGATCTAGAAGATTATAAGACTAGCAGGAAGGAGCTTAAGAATGCAATTAGGAGAGCCAGAAGGGGCCATGAGAAGACCTTGGCAGACAGGATTAAGGAAAACCCCAAGGCATTCTACAAGTATGTGAAGAGCAAGAGGATAAGATGTGAGAGAACAGGACCAATCAAGTGTGACAGAGAAAATGTGTGTATGGAACAAGAGGAGATAGCAGAGGTACTTAATGAATACTTTGCTTCAGTATTCACTATGGAAAAGGATCTTGATGACTTGCAGCAGACTGAAAAGCTTGAGCATGTAGATATTAAGAAAGAGGATGTGCTGGAGCTTTTGGAAAGCATCAAGTTGGATAAGTCACCGGGACTGGACGAGATGTACCCCAGGCTAATGTGGGAGGCAAGGGAGGAGATTGCTGAGCCTCTGGCAATAATCTTTGCATCATCAATGGGGACGGGAGAGGTTCTGGAGAATTGGAGGGTTGCGGATGTTGTTCCCTTATTCAAGAAAGGGAGTAGAGATAGCCCAGGAAATTATAGACCAGTGAGTCTTACTTCAGTGGTTGGTAAGTTGATGGAAAAGATCCTGAGAGGCAGGATTTATGAACATTTGGAGAAGCATAATATGATTAGGAATAGTCAGCATGGCTTTGTCAAGGGCAAGTCGTGCCTTAGGAGCCTGATTGAATTTTTTGAGGATGTCACTAAACACATTGATGGAGGTAGAGCCGTAGATGTAGTGTGTATGGATTTCAGCAAGGCATCCCATGCAAGGCTTATTGAGAAAGTAAGGAGGCATGGGATCCAAGGGGACATTGCTTTGTGGATCCAAAATTACCTTGCCTACAGAAGGCAAAGAGTAATTGTAGATGGGTCATATTCTGCATGGAGGTTGATCAGCAGTGATGTGCCTCAGGGATCTGTTCTGGGACCCTTGCTCTTCGTGATTTTTATAAATGACCTGGATGAGGAAGTGGAGGGATGGGTTAGTAAGTTTGCTGATGACACAAAGGTTGATGGTGTTGTGGATAGTGTGGAGGGCTGTCAGAGGTTACAGCGGGACAATGATAGGATGTCAAACTGGGCTGAGAAGTGGCAGATGGAGTTCAACCCAGATAAGTGTGAGGTGGTTCATTCTGGTAGGTCAAATATGATGGCAGAATATAGTATTAATGGTAAGACTCTTGACAGTGTGGAGAATCAGAGGGATCTTGGGGTCCGAGTCCATAGGACACTCAAAGCTGCTGTGCAGGTTGACTCTGTGGTTAAGAAGGCATACGGTGTATTGGCCTTCATCAATCGTGGAAATTAGTTTAGCAGCCGAGAGGTAATGTTGCAGCTATATAGGACCCTGGTCAGACCCCATTTGGAGTACTGTGCTCAGGTCTGGTCGCCTCACTACAGGAAGGATATGGAAGACATAGAAAGTGTACAGGGGAAACTTACAAGGATGTTACCTGGATTGGGGAGCATGCCTTATGAGAATAGGTTGAGTGAACTTGGCCTTTTCTCCTTGGAGCGACAGAGGATGAGAGGTGACCTGATAGAGGTGTATAAGATGATGAGAGGTATTGATCATGTGGATAGTCAGAGGCTTTTTCCCAGGGCTGAAATGGCTAGCATGAGAGGGCATAGTTTTAAGGTGTTTGGGAGTAGGTACAGAGGAGGTGTCAGGGGTAAATTTTTTATGCAGAGTGGTGAGTGTGTGGAATGGGCTGCCAGTGACGGTGGTGGAGGTGGATACGATAGGGCCTTTTAAGAGACCCCTGGATAGGTACATGGAGCTTAGAAAAATAGAGGGCTATGGGTAACCCTAGGTAATTTTGAAGGTAGGGACATGTTCGGCACAACTCCGTGAGCCGAAGGAACTGAGCTGTGCTGCAGGTTTTCTATGTTTCTGCTGTTAATATACGTGTGTATGGTTACACTTGACAGTATACGTGTGTACAGTTGTTTCGTTTAACAGTATACATGTGTATGGTTGTTTTGTTTGGCAGCATAAACGTGTACGTTGTTTTGTTTGACAGTATCGTCTGGCGGTATACATGTGTACAGTTATGTTTGGCAGTTTACGTTGGCAATAAACTGAACTTGGGCTCGAGATGTGTATATATATAGTTTTCCTGTGAATGCTATTTATCCGAGTCTTGGTGTTTGTGATGTTGCTGCTCGAAAGTTTTTCATTGCACCTGTGCACACACGGACCTGTTCCGATAACAGTAACTTCAACCTTGACTTTTGAGATTTAATAAAATTAAAGGCAACCCGAGGATATTTGGAAATGCTTTTCTCTGGCTCCCTATAATGTGTGGACTACTTATAAGGCTATTTATATATTCCTAATGGTAGTTTTGCAATTGTCAATCCCCAACTCGTTCGGAGCGACAAGTAATTCGATTTCACCGATAAAAAATACAACCTGGTCTTGTTAGCTACCGGCAGTTTCTGCGCGGTTTGTGGTCGGGTTGAATTCTACATCTCGGAAGCTGGTCGAGGCGAGATCTTTAAACTTACATTTTACTCTTTCTAGCGAGCCCAGTTCAGTTAAATACTGAGTTGAAACTCGGTCGGTCCCGAGTTAACGAACCAGCATTTCAAATCTTTGTGCGTGTTGTGTAGCCAACATGAACGCTTCTCCGGGGGAAAGGGTGGGGGGAAAGAGAGGGTGTGTGTGGCAGGGATGGGGGTGGAGGAGAACAGAGAACAGGTGACGGTGGAGAGAAGGAGAGAGAGAGAGATCAGATAAAGGTCGATGGAGGGGGAAGCGAAATAACCGGAGTGAAGGAGGGGAGAGAAAGGTGGATTGAGAGGGCTGAGAGAGAGAGAGAGTGTGTGTAATACGATCAGTTTCCGGGGGAGAAGTGAGATTAATTGCGAGGACGGGAAAGACTCAGGGGAGAGGCGGGTTCACGGGGCGAGGCGAAACCGCGGACTGATCCCAAGTAGGAGGGGATGGGTTGAGGGAGATGAAAGGAAGGGAGCGGGGAGCGAGGAGTGGGGTAAATAGGAAAGGAGAGGGGAAATGGGGAGGGGAGAGAGAGGGAGAGGGGAGTGGGGAATGGGAAGGAAGCAGAAAGGGAGAGACGAGAAGGAAGGAAGAGGAAAGGAAAATGGGAGGGGAGACACGAGAGAAGAGAATGAAAGAAGAGAGGAAAGAAGGAAATGGGAGAAGGAGGGAGAGAGGGAAGGCGGGAAAGGGGAAAAGGATAGGAAGAAGAGGCGGAGGGGATGGGTTCAGGGATGGAAAGGGAACGAATTGAAGAGAGAAGAGTACAACAAGTGGTGGTGGGATAGACGAAGGCCGAATGGCCTTCTCAGGTTTGGAGAGTCTATCAGGGAATTTGGGAAATCTAGGCTGGGATTGCGGCAGCGAAAAAGGAGGGAGGAAAAAGCGAACGAGGGAAAGAGAGAGAGAGAGGGAGAGGGAGCTTGAGGAGAAGGAGCAGGAAAGAAGAAGAGTGAGAGAGAGGAGAGGGAGAGGGGAAACAGAGAGGGAGGGGAGGGGAGAGAGGGAGGGAGGGGAGGGGGAGAGAGGGAGGGAGGGAGAGGGGAGAGAGGGAGGGAGGGGATGGGGAGAGAGGGAGGGAGGGGGAGAGGGAGGGAGGGGGAGGGAGGGGGAGGGAGGGAGAGGGAAGGGAGAGAAGGAGAGTGCGAGAGAGGAGAGGGAGGGGAGAGAGAGGTAGAGAGAGGGAGGGAGGGGTGGGAGGGAGAGGGAACGGAGAGAAGGAGAGTGCGAGAGAGGAGAGGGAGGGGAGAGTGGGGGAGAGAGGGGAGGGAGTGGAGGTGGGGGGATGCGGAGAGTGGCTCAGGAGCGGAGAAAATGTACATGAGGGAGAGGGACGGGGTGGAGATGGAGAGATGATGTGAGCAAGGGCGGGGGGAGAGAGAAATAGAGGGGAGTGCGGGAAGGAAAGGGGGCGCTGGGGAGGGAGAGAGGGAAAGAAACAGGAAATGTGGGAGGGGAAGGGGAGAGACGTTGGAAGGGAAAAGAGGGGAGGAGGAGAGGGGTGAAGAGGGAGGGAACAGGAAGGTGTAAACGGGTAGGGGAAGGGGAGGCAGGGAAAGATAGAGTGTGGAAGAGGGGAGGGGAGAGCGAGAATGAATGAGAGGATGGGAAGAGGGAAAGAGGGGAGAGCGAAGGGGAGAGAGTGGGTGGGGAGGTGGAGAGACAGAGATGAAGGGAGAGGACTGGGTCTTCCGCGGACCTCAGTTCCCGCGGCGAGGTCTTGGTGACGGATCAGCCCGCCACCGCTCGCCCTTCCACAGCTCGATCTCCAAACGAAGTTCGGGTGGAAATCAACGGGAGCTTGTCGCCCAACAAACCCGGATAGATCGGGAGAAATGCTAAATCCCGGGGGGTATAAAAATCCTAACTCAAACCCTGATTGAGTCGACGTGAAGGGTCTCGCAGGCTGGTATATTTGGGGAGCCTGATTCAAGGATGGCTGGATCCGTAGAACCACAAATCATGGTCCTGGAGTAGTACAGCACAGAAACAGGCCATTCGGCCCTGCCTAGTCCTATCGACCCACAACTGGATCATAGTTCTCCATACCCCTCCCATCCATGCACCCATCCAAATTTCTCTTCGATGTTGATCCTGTCGGCGTAGTCCGTTGTCACTGAGTCGGGGTTGGAGAGTAACTTCTCTTTGAATTTTGAGCGCAGTTTCGGCGCACCAAGCGGACTGAGGTTTGTAGGAAGGAGAGACCGGCCGAGGTGAGGACAGACCCGAACCAACCGACAGCCGCTGCTCACCCCCGGCTCTCGGCAGCGTTAGACGTCAAAGACGGCCAGTTTCAATTCCAATTCTACGGTTTCTAAATAAAATTTATTTCCGATAAAAAAAGATAGAAAGTCATAAAATTACCAGAACAGATATAAATTGTTAGAAATATTATTGCAGACTGAGTTACTGTTTACGAATTACAAACAAAAATTCCGAATATTTTATAATGCATGATGATAATCAACAGGACCGATATTGAAAATGTTATTCCCGGCAACAACAATGTTAAATCATTTTATTTTCTATTGACGGTTTATTCTTTAACTGATCTGTGTTCTCTTTTCATCATTCTCTTTATTAATCTCTCTCTCCCTCTCTCTGTATCTGTGTGTGTATGTGTCTCCTTCGTCTCCTGCTTTTTTCTATCTTTCTGAATTCTGTCTCAGTATTGTCCTTTTCCAAATCTGTCAACTCCCCCTCTTTCTCTCCTGAATCCTATCTCTGAATTCCCGCTGCATGAATCTGTAAATATTTCCCCTCTCTTTCTGAATTCCGCCTGATTATCTCTGAATTCTCTCCCACCCTCTCTCTCTCTGTCTGCATTCTGCCTCTGACTATCTCGGAATTCTCTCTCTCTCTCTGAATGTCTCCATCTCAACCCCTCCGGTACAATCTCACGAAAAATTCTCTTTTGCTGGTTATAGGTTCTGCGCCCAGGGGCGGGAGTACACTCGTAACTAATAAGAAAGTCGTTGGCGTTGGTTAAAGTTTACGGTTGCGTGTGTGTGTGTGAGAGAGAGTCTGTCTGTGTTTGTGTCTATGTGTGGGGCAGGAGGGAGGGGAGATACCGAAAGGGTTAAAATAGCTCCATTATTGATGCATGGGAGGAGATTGGAGCGAGCAGATTGCTCAATCTCCAACCCAATCCGGTCAGGATTTATTGTCATGTAAAAAAAGAGCCGTCGCCTCGGTATTGTTTCAAAGTGCCGGTAAGTTTATTAGCTAGCCTAGTTCTGGAGTTAACAGTCACAACGCTGGCGAGGGCATCAGAAGCCCTTGTCTCCCCACTCAAGAGGGAACGCGAATCAAAATCTCCACCTTGTCCTGTGTCCAGCCCAGCCTGAACCCCGTATTCTATGTTTAAAATGGATTACGCTTACCTCAATTCTTACGACTCCTGCATGGCTGCGATGGAAGCCTCGGCGTACGCCGATTTCAGCCCGTGCAGTCAGAGCAACAATTTCCAATATAACCACATTCGGTCCAGTTTTGGAACCGGCCCCGTCTGCCCCAGCCTCGCCTCGGCCAACTGCAGTTTGGGACCCCTGCGAGATCACCAGACAGCACCGTACACCACAGGTACGTGTCAGCGTTAACCGTGAAGTATGGGGAATTAGTTGCCCCGCGTTTGGACATTGTTAAACGTGGTGATTGGGCGGAGGAGAGAGATCTGCGGTGTAATTGAGTTATTTGGGGGTTTATTAAATTCACAGCCCGGCACACATTAACGCCTTAATTTGGTTAAAGAAACTCTGCGCATTAAATCAAAAAAAAAAGATTACAATCAAATCTCTGCGGTACACAGGTAGGACGCTTTCCCCCAAATTATTCTTTATTGGGGCAAGGATTTCCGGCGCGGTCCCTGAACTATAAGTACCGGCTCCAAATGGACTTTAACAACACAAGGGTTCGTGGTCTCTTTTCCAAATTAACGGATTTTATTTTCGCAGATTAACTTCAAATTATGAATTATCTCCTCTCATTGGGATTGGGCGGTGGGGTGGTCTATGACCGTGTGCCGTGTTAGGTTCTGAGACAGTTAGCAGGGCGGCTCTCTAGGTGTGTCTGTGTGCGAATTAGTGCGTGTGCGTGCATACCCCTCTCAGTCTCCCTTTATCCGAGTCTCTCTCTATACGTTTTCGTTTTCTTCATCTCCCTCCCTGTATCTGTCTCTCTGCATCCCCCTCTCTGTTCTCTCTCTCGTTCTCTCTTTTTCTCTACCTCCTCTTAAACCATCTCCATAAGACCATAAGACATTGGAGCAGAATCAGGCCATTTGGCCCATCGAGTCTGCTCCACCATTTCATCATGGCTGATCAATTTTTATCTCACAGCCCCAATTTCCTGCCTTCATGCCCTGAACAATCAAGAATCTATCAACCGTTGCCTCAAATAAACATAAAAACTTGGCCTCCACAGCCTCCTGTGTCAACGAATTCCACACATTCACCACTCTCTGGCTAACGAAATTCCTCATCATCTCCGTTCTAAAAAGACGCCCCTCTATTCTGAGGCTGTGTCCTCTAGTCTGAGATTCTCTCACCGTAGGAGACATCTTCTACTCATCTCCCTGTATTTCTCTCTCTCCGTGTATCTCTGCACCCCTCTGCATTCGTTTCTGTCTTATTTACATCGTTGTTCTCTGCATTCGTTATCTGTCTGTGTCCTCCTCTCTAGCGCTCTCTCTCTCTCTCTCTCTCTCTCTCTGTATCCCTCCCTGTACTCGTTTCTGTATGTTTCTCAATCTATGTTCGTTCTGTGTGTCTGTCTGTCTCTGCCTCTAGTCTAGAAGACGTGAAAAACGAATCTCGAGATGTTCCCGTTAGCAACGCCAAAGAAGATTTAATTCCCGTTAAATTTCATTTCGTTCTTACGCGCAAGGGATGAACAAAACGTTTTCAAAAAAATAACCCACATTCAAGAATCAAATACGACAGATTAAACTTCGGACTTGTTTTATTTTTTTGCGGGGAAAACCAGGAAAATTGGTGGGGATCGGGTACAGAGGCCGGCGAGGAGGTTTTGATTATCATCACCCGCCGATTCCAGTCAAACCCCTCCCCACTTCTCACCAAAATTAATTTTAAATTTTGTTGCGACTTTTTACAAATGAATCATTAACAGTTTTATTCACTTTTAATGTCACTGGCTTTGCTTTTTTTAAATATGGTATTTCGTTGACTTTCAGTTCGATTTGAAACGAAATATTTCTGGTTTTCCGTTTCGGTGCTGCCAGCGGTACAGAGAGGCAGAGAGAGACAGGGAGGGGTAGGGAGAGGCAGAGGGAGGCAGGGAGGGGTAGGGAGAGGCAGGGAGAGGGGTAGGGAGGGGCAGGGAGAGGCAAAGAGATAGAGAGGGACGGAGGGTATAGAAAGAGAGGCGGATACAAGGAGACGGGACAAGATTAGATGGATGGATGGATGAAGGAAGAAAGAGAAGCAATAGACAAACGGTGAGGGGAGCGAGACTGACGCGGGGAGATGGACAGGGAGGCAGAGAGGGGTAGAGAGACTGAGAATGGGAAGATAGACGGAAGACGGAGGGAGGGGCACAAAGACTAACGTGGGAAATAGACAGGGGGACAGGGGGGACAGGGGGACGAGTACAGGATGCAGAGAAACAGAGTTAAGAAGTGTGGATGTCAAAATCCGCAATCTCCGAAACTCTGGGAGAGAAGGCGGCCGATAAACCCAACTTTGTTTAACGGCAATATATTGTTAGTGAACGTTGATGATCTCGGCAATGCCGGGAGCTGTTAACACAACGCTTTACACCTCCAGCTGTAAAATCGGAATTCAATTCCTCCGCTGTCTATAAGGAGTTTGTACGTTCTCCCCGTAACCGCGTGCGTTTCCTCCGGGTGCTGCGGTTTCCTCTCCTCCTCTAAACGCCACTAAGTACAGGCCCAGAACCATCAAACCCTCCTCGTACATAACCCTTTCATTCCTGGGATCATTCTCGTCAACCTCCTCTCTAACGCCAGCACATCCTTTCTTAGATAAGGACCTAAAACTGCTCACAACACACCAAATGGGCTGACCAATGCCTTTTAAAGCCTCTCCATTTGCTTTTATACTCTCGTCCTCTTGAAATGAATGCTAACATCGCATTTGCCTTCCTTACCACCGACTTACAGTATAAGTTCAAAATATATTTATTATGAAAGTACGTATATGTCACCATTTACAACCCTGAGATTCATTTTCTTGAGGGCATACTCAATAAATCTATAGAATAATAACCATAACAAAATCAATGAAAAACCGCCCAACTAGGCTGTTCGATCAGAGAAAACACCAAGCTGTGCAAATACAAAAAGGAAGTAATGATAAATAAATAATAAACAATAAATATCGAGAACATGAGTCCTTGAAAGTGAGTCCATAGGTTCTGGGAGCATTTCAATAATGGGGCAAGTGAAATTGAGTGAAAATATCCTCTTTGGTCCAAGAGCCTGATGAATGAGGGGTAATGACTGTTCCCGAACCTGGTGGTGTGAGTCCTGAGGCTCCTGTACCTTCTTCCTGATGGCAGCAGTGAGAAGAGAGCTTGGTCTGGTTGGTGGGGGTCCCTGATAAACCTTTAGAGAAATTTGTATGAGGAGTCCCAAGTCCCATTGCACCTCTGATTTCTGAATCTGATTCCCATTAGGAAAATAGCCCACACCTTTATTCCTTCTAGCAAAGTGCATGGTCATCATTCTTTAAATGTTCTCATCCATTGAAATTTACCTTCCTGCAGAAAGACACTCTCACATTGGAGTAGACAATATACTTTCCCATAAATATTCCAATATTATGATCACTCTTGCCTTGATGCTCACCAATATTACTCACTCCGGCCTCACGTCCCAGCAATATTTCATTCCTCACTGGATCAGGAGCTGTCTGACCTCGTACTTGCTCCTTTGCTACTTACGTTGTGGCTCAGTGTAGGTACCAGAGACAGGGAGGCCTAACACACTGTGAACAGCAAGATTCCCCAAGAGAAGGTTGTGAGAAGAACAGGAAGAATGCAAGAAGGGTAAGTGAATAGGAGAGAATGAGTGTGGAAGCAGAGGGATGTTGGGAGACAGAAAACAGGGAAAGAGAGAGAATGCGGAAAGATGGAAAGAAAAGGGAAGGCAACAGAGAGAGAGACAGAGGAACAGAGAATCATAGAGTCATAGTGTAATAGAAAAGAACAGCATGGAAACAGACCCTTTGGCCTATCTAGTCCATACCAAAACAATTTAAACTGCCTACTCCCATTGACCTGCACTGGGACCATAGCTCTCCAAACTTCCAAATTTAATTTAAATCTATCCAAACTTTGCTTAAGCTTTGAAATTGAGATTGCATGCATCACACTGTCATGACCCTCTGAGTGAAGAAGTTTCCCCTCATGTTCCCCTTAAGCTTTTCACCTTTCACCATTAACTCATGACCTCTGGTTGTAGTCCCACCCAACCTCAATGGAAAAAGCCTGATTGCATTTACCCTATCTATACCCCTCATAATTTTGTATAATTCTATCATATCTCCTCTCAATCTTCTATGTTCTAAGGAACAGAGTCCTAATATATTCAATCTTTCCTTACAACTCAGGTCCTCCAGACTTGGCAATATCCTTGTAATTTTTCTCTGTACTCTTTCACCTGTGTTTACATCTTTGCTGTAGGTAGGTGGCAAAAATTGTACACAATACTCCAAATTAGGTCTCACCAACATCTTATACAACTTTAACATAACATTCCATCTCCTGTACTCAGTACATTGATTTATGAAGGCCAATGTGTCAAAGGCTCTCTTTATGACCCTGTCACACCACTTTCAATGAATTGTGGACCCGTATTGCCAGATCCCTCTGTTCTACCACAATCCTCAGTGCCCTAACATTCACTGTGTAAGACCTACTCTGGTTGGTCCTACCAAAGTGCAAAACTTGTCTGAATTAAGTTCCATCTGCCATTTTTTTGGACCATTTTCCCAGCTGGTGCAGATCCCTCTGCAAGCCATGACAGTCTCCCTCACTGTCCAATACACCCCCAGTCTTGGAGTCATCGTCTAACTTGCTGATCCAGTTAATCACATTATCATCCAGATTGTTGATGTAGATGACAAACAACAAGAGATTCAGTACCGATCCCTGCCACACTCCACTTGTCAGTCCTCCAGTCAAAGAGGCAACTCTCTGCTACCACTCTCTGGCATCTCCGACAAAGCCAATGTCTAATCCAATTTACTACCCCATCCTGAGTCCTGAGCAACTGAACCACCTTGACCAACCTCCCATGCGGGACCTTGTCAAAGGACTTACTAAGTTCCATGTAGACAACATCCACTGCCTTGCCTTCATCCACTTTCCTGGTAACCTCCTCGTAAAACTCTATAAGATTGGTTCACACACAAAGATGGAGAAATTTAGAGGGAGAGGAGAGATGCAGGTGAAGAAACCCTGTGGGTTTAACTTCTACCTCATCAACAAGCCTGGCTCTCTGCCCCTGAGAAACTTGTACAGACTCTGGTGAATTAGTAAATTGGTTAATTATTGTCTATGTACCGAGATAGTGAAAAGCCGGTCTTAATTTAATATGTAAAAAAGGTACGTCGCATTCTGGAGTTTCTCCAGTTACCAGACAATTTCCCTCCACGCCTCTCTGACGTACTGGGGAACCGTGTCCGAGGCAAGTTACAGCAGTGGTTTGCCATTGCCTTCTGCCGGGTGAGTTTCCAAAGAGATCAGCAGCTCATAACCCAGCACGGATGGAAAGTGTGCAGGGGAGTCAGCTGGATTCAAACTCGGGACCTTTCGTCCCGAAGTCCGTTGCTGATGCCACTACGCCACCAGCCAGGTCAATTTAAAATGTATTAAATTAAATATTAAACACACTACTTCCATGAAACTTTGGCTAATTTGCGCAGCTATATAACTGGGTCAAAATGTACTGGTCCCGATGTGTCCCAGTTAACCAGAATCCACTGTGTCTATAGAACACAGATCATATAAGAATGGGGGAGGGGGATCTCATTGAATAATGAAAGGTTTGGATAAGGTGGATGTGAGACAATGTTTCCTATAGTAGGACCAGAGGACACAGCCTCAGAATAGAGGGACGTCCAGGTAGAACAGAGATGAGGAGGAATTTCTTTAGCCAGAGGGTGGTGAATCTGGAATTCATCGCCACAGACCGGCTGTGGAGGCCAAGTGGTTGGGTATATTTAAAGCAGTGAGGGTGTCTAAGGTTCTGGGGAGAAGGCAGGAGAGGGGGATTGAGAGGGATAATAAATCAGCTATGATGGAACAGTAGAGCAGACTCGATGGGCCAAATGGCCTAATTCTGCTCCTATGTCTTAAAGTCTCATAACCTGCCCACTTTTGTATTCAGTTGCCCCTGTAATAAATAATAGCTGTTAGCTTTTTGGATTTATGCTGTGCCAGCATTCCGGTCTTTACACTACATTCTGGAGTATTGATTAGATTAGTTTTGTCACATGTCCATCAAAACCACAAAACGTACAGTGAAATGCTTCATTTGCATTGAATCAAATCAGTGAGGATTGTCTGGGGGATGCCCGCGAGTGTCCCCACGCTTCTGGCATTAATGCGGCATGTTGTCAACTCTCTAACCCTAACTGTAATCTTTGGACTGCGGGAGGAAACCAGATCACCCAGAGGAAACACACATGGTCATGGGGTAGAACATACAAACTCTTCAGAGGCAGCAGTGGGAACCGAACGTTGATCTTACAGCTATTCTGTAAAATGTTAGACTGACCGCTACACTACCGTACCACACCACTCTGCGCAGTTCTGGTCACACACTTGTAGACAGGATATGATTAAGACAGCAAGAGTGCAGAAAGGATTCACAAGGAAGCCTCCCGAACTGGAGGGTTTGTGTTACAAGGAGAGACTGGTCGGCTGGCCAGAGACACAAGAGATTCTGCAGATGCTGGAAATCCAGAGCAACACACACAAATAACCGGAGGAACTCCCGGTTCCAGCAGCAGCTATGGAGGGGAATGTCAATGGTTTATTTCCCTGACCTGCTGAGTTCCTCCAACATATTGCGTGAGTTATAGAGAAGATTTTATGTTTTAAATTTTCTAGCGAGACAGCACGGTTTCAGGCCGTCCATTCCAATGAGACCCTATCGCCCAATTACACCTAAGTGACCAGTTAACCTACTAATACACACGTCTTTGGGAATAGGGAGGAAACTGGAGCACCCTGAAGAAACCCACGCCGTCACGGGGCGAACATACAGATGGGAATTGAACCCATGTCGCGGGCACTATCAGAGTATTGCGCTAACCGCTATGGTACCATATCTCCCCCAGGAGGCTGGGACAGTTTTCCCTGGACTGAAGGAGACTGACGAGTGACCTTATGGAGGTTTATAAAATCATGAAGGGCAGAGATAATGTGAACAGTCTTTCCCCCAGGGTTGGGAAGTTTAAAACCAAAAGGCACAGGTTTAAGTTGAGAGGAGAAAGATTTAAAGGGGTCCCGAAGGGAATCTTTCTCACGTGGAGGGTGCTGTGGATCTTCCCACAACCCGTGGACTTACTTTCAAGGACTCTTCATCTCATGTTCTCAATATTTATTGCTTATTTATTTACTATTATTATTTCTTCCTTCTTGTATTTGTACAGTTGGTTGTCTTTTGAACTCTGGTTGAACGCCCGAGTTGGTGCGGTCTTCCATCAATTCTATAATGGTTATTGTTCTATTATGGACTTATTGAGTATGCCCGCCAGAAAATGAATCTTAGGGTTGTATACAGTGACATATTGTATTGAGATGAAGAGTCCTTGAAAGTGAATCCATAGGCTGTGGGAGCAGTTCACTGTTGGGGCGAGTGAAGTTATCCCCTCTGGTTCAGGAGCCTGATGGTAGAGGGGTAATAACTGTTCCTGAACCTGATGGTGTGAGTCCTGAGGCTCCTCTACCTCCTTCCTGATGGCAGCAGTGATAAAAGGGCATGTCCTGGGGGTCCCTGATGATGGATGCTGCTTTCCTGTGACAGCGCTCACATAGATGTGCTCAATGGTGGGAAGGGCTTTACCCACGATGGACTGGCCATATCCACTTCTTTTTAACTCTTTTGGTTCAAGATTCTTTTCATAGTAGAATGTGTTGGCTGCTTTACTGAGGCGGTGAGAAGTGTAGATGCAATCCATGTAGGGGAGGCTGTTGATTATTTCATATGATCTTGGGCAGAACAGTTGCCAAATTAAGCTGTGATGTATCCGGACAGGACACACTCTAATTGATAAAAATTGGAGAGCATCACTGGGACATGTTAAATTTCAAAGAACACAGAACACTACAGCACAGTACAGGCCCTTCAGTCCACAATATAATGCCAACCTTTTAACCTACTCCAAGATCAATCTGCACCCCCCCCCCAACATAACCCTGCACTTTTCTACCATTATGCCTGAAATGAGTCTACCTCTACCACCACCCCTGGCAATGTGTTCCATGCACCCACCACTCTCTGTGTAAAAAAACACTTACTTCGGACATCCCCATATACTTCTTCCAACACCTTTAAAATTATGCACCCTTGTATTAACCACTTCCACCCTCGGAAAAGGTGTCTGACTGTCCACACGATCTGTGCCTCTTATCATCTTGTCAACCTCTATCAAGTCACTTCTCGTCCTTCATCACTCCAAAGAGAAAAGCCCTATCTTGCTTAACCTATCCTCGTAAAACTTGCTCTCTAATCCAGACATGAACTGGTCCTCTGCACCCTGTCTAAAGCTTCCATATCCTTCCTATAATGAGGCAACTAGAATTCAACGCAGTACTCCAAGTGTGAGGAAGTACAGGCACTGGTGAGCCTCTTGTCATGGCTGGATTAGGTCACGTGTGTTGGCGATGCTTACACCTCAAAACTTGGCTCTCTGTTCCTCCCACTTCTTTGAAGGATCCCTACTTTGTAAATGTTTCTATTTCCTGGAGAAAGACCATCTGCCAAGGAGGGGGGCATCTGGTGACAGCAAGTGGACATAGGGATGGGTCAAGTGAATGGGCAAAGATCTGGCACATAAAGCATAACGTGGGAAAAGGTGATTATATCCACGGTACCAGGGGAAATAAAGAGAATGGATACTGTCTAACTGGGGAGAAACTGCAGAATCCTGAGCAACTTTAGAGTCATAGAGACACTCAGCATGGCAACAGGTCCTTTGGCCCAACTCGATCATGGTGAGCAAGTACCACAATGAGCTCTCAGCCATCTCCACGTCATGGCCATTGATACCCTGAGTGTGTCCACGTCCCCCCTGTGCCCCCCTCTTGCTTCCTGAAGTCAATGAGCTCCTTTGTTTTGCTGACATTGAAGGAAAGGTTGTTGCCATGACAACAGGCGTAGATAGAGGGGCAAATCATAAACCAAGTGATTCCACAGATTGAGTTCAAGAGGGACAAGGTAATGTCACAGCTCTATAAAACCCAGGTTAGACCACACTTGGAATATTGTGTTCTGTTTCTGTCAGCTCATTATAGGAAGGATGTGGAGGCTTTAGAGAGGGCGCAGAGGTGGTTTACCTGGATTTACAAGTGAGCATGTCTAATGAGGATAGCTTGAGTGAGCTAGGGCTTTTCGTTCTGGAGAGGAGGACGAGAGGTGACGTGATAGAGGTGTACAAGATGATAAGAAGCATAGATAGCGAGAATAACCAGAGACTTTTCCCTAGGGTGGAAACGGCTTATACGAAGGGGCATAATTTTGAGATGATTGGAAGGAAGTACAGTGGGGATATCAGAGGTAGTTTTTGTTACACAGAGAGTGGTGAGTGTGTGGAACTGGCTGCCAGGGGTGTTGTAGAGGCAGATACGTCAGGGATATTTAGATTGGCACAAAGAGAATCCAGTGTCATGGTGTCATAGAACATAGAACACTACAGCACAGTACAGGCCTTTCTGCCAGTAACGTTGTGCTGACCCTTTAACCTACACCAGGATCCAGCTAACCCTGCCCTCCTCCGTTATTCTATCATCCATGAGCCTGTCAAAGATGTTTCTTAAATGCCCCTGATGCATCTGCCTCTACCACCACTCTGTGTAAAACAATCTAGCTCTGACAACCCCCCTATACTTTCCTCCAGTCACCTTCAAACAAGGCCCCCTCATACCAGCCCTTTCCATAGGCTGTTTACTGGATTTATGTCTCTTATTGTCTCATACAATTTTAATCTGAGGCTGGAGATTCTCCAAAACTGGGACACAGACCCTGAGAGATAGGTGACAGGTCGGTGATGTCATTGAATTACAGCATGAGTCAAGGGGCTGAGTGGTCTGTTCTTGCTCTCGGCTCTGACTACCTTGACCACCTGGGGTGTAGCAAGTTTCTACAGAGGTACCATGGGAGCACTCTGACTGGTTGTATCACCGTCTGGTCTGGAGGGGCCACTGCACAGGATCGGAAAAAGCTGCGGAAAGTTGTAAACTCATCCAGCTCCATCGTGGGCGCTGGCCTCCCCAGCATCGTGGACGTCTTCAAAAGGCAATGCCTCAAAAAGGCGGCATCCATCATTAAGGACCCCATTACCCAGGAGATTCCCTCTTCTCATTGCCACCATCGAGGAGGAGGTGCAGGAGCCTGAAGACACACTCAATGTTTCAGGAACAGCTCCTTCCCCTCCGCCATCAGATTACTGAATGGAAAATGAACCCATTGAACACTGCCTCACTATCTTTGCTCTCTTTTTGCACTATCCTTTTTTTAATACTTCTTTTTGTAAGTTACAGTGTTTTTATATGTATTGCTTTGTACTCCTGCGGCAAAACAACACATTTCACAATATATGTCAATGATAAAAAGAAGCTCTCTTCTGCAAAGCACTGTGGGGCTATTAAAACAAAAAAATCATGGTCATCTTAGAAGTTCTTTCCCAGGCTGTTAATCTGATCAACCATTCTAGTTAGCCACCTCCCCACCCCCCTCTATCAACCCCATCACCGCACTGTAAACATTTAAAACCACTTGTTATGCTGCTGTTTATATTGTAAATGCATTTTAGTATTTATATACTTATGCACTTAATTCTATATCCACCTGTTAACCTCTAACTTTATGAGCTTTTATTTATATACAATTCCTTACTTTGTATAAATTTTTATTGTTTACAATTGTTGAATGTTGTTGTTTTTATTGCTTTTCACACCCTGACCAACACACCAGCAACTTCCTAGTACATGTAGGAGTTTTAATTCCAATCCCCGTTCCCATTCCGGCATGTCGGTCTATGCTGCCTCAATGCAGCCACACTCGGGTTGGAGGAGCAACACCTCATATTCCATCTGTGTATCCTCCAGCCTAATGGCATTAAAATCAATCTTCCCAGATTGAAGTCATTTCTCCCCCTCCCCTTCTCTCTTTCTGGTTCCCCTCTCACCCCTTCTCGTCTCCACATCTGCCATCACCTCCCTCTAGGCCCCTTCCTCTTTCCCTTTCTCCCATGGTCCACTCTCCTATCCAATCAGATTCCTCCTTCAGCCCTCTTCCACCTATCACCTCCCAGCTTCTTACTTCAGTCCCCCTCACCTATCACCTGACAGCTTGTTCTCCTTTCCCGTCTCCCACCTTCTTATTCTGACCTCTTCCCCCTGCCTTTTCAGTACTATTGAAGGGCCTCAGCCTGAAACATTGACCGTTTATTCCTCTCCGTAGATGCTGCCTGACCTGCTGAGTTCCTCCATCATTTTATGTGTGTCAGCATCTGCTGAATCAGAATGTATACACCCAGCAGCCATTTTATTACCTTCTGTACCTAATAAAGTTTGTGGTCTTCAGCTGCTTTGCCCATCCACTTCAAAGTTCAATGTGTTGTGCATTCAGAGATGCTCTTCTGCACACTACTGCTGTAACACGTGGTTATTTGAGTTACTGTCACCTTCCTGTCAGCTTGAACCGGTCTGGCCATTCTCCTCTGACCTCTCTCATTAACAAGACACTTGCCCACAGAACTGCCACTCACTGGATGGTTCTTCGTTTTTTGTACCATTCTCTGTAAACTTCAGAGACTGTTGTGCATGAAAATTCCAAAAAATCAGCAGTTTCTGAGATACTCAAACCATCCCATCTGGCACCAACAATCATGCCATGGTCAAAGTCACTTAGATCACATTTCTTCCCCGTTTTGATGTTTGGTCTGAACAACAGCTAAACCTCTTCACCATCTCTTTATGCTTTTGTGCATTGAGATGCTGCCACATGATTGGCTGATTAGATATTTCCACTAACGAGCAGGTGTACAGGTGTACCTAATAAAGTGACTACTGAACGAACATACAATGAATATACACTTTGATCCTTGATTATTATTCAAGTTTCAATATTTCCAGTACACAAGAGAACGAAATAATTGATACTCCAGATCCGATGCAGCACAAAAAATAAACAAGATGATAAGGAAAACAATTATAATTAAAAACAATGAATACAAATGCATAAGATAGCTTATATACACAGATTGATTGTATTGTCAATAAAGTGATGCTAGGCACAGGAGTGTCTGTACATTAGGTGACTCTGACAGGAAATGATAAAGTAGTGGTGGTTGGGGGTGTGGAGGGGTGGGTTAGTGGGTGGAGGTGTTGATCGGTCTTACTGCTTGGGGAAAGTAACTGTTTTTGAGTCTGGTGGTCCTGGTGTGGATGCGATGTAGCCTCCTCCCTGATGGGAGTGGGAGAAACAGTCCATGAGCAGGGTGGGTGGGATCCTTCATCGTGTTACTGGTCCTTTACTGGCACTTTTCTAAATACTGGATGTCCTTGATGCTGGGCAGACTGGTGGTGGTGCTGGTGACACGTTGTCGAGACGTTTCCTGTCCTGTCCACTGCAGTGTAGTTTCTGTGCCATTATTTATAAACTTGAACCTGATTGGATACTCAGACCTGCTCCTCCCTAATCCAGATTTCTTTTCAACCTAGTTCCCTACAAGTTCTTTACGGATCACGGAGGGATAAATGAGAAGCGGAAACAGCGGAGGATCCGGACTACGTTCACCAGCTCCCAACTGAAGGAGCTAGAGCGAGTCTTCGCCGAGACTCACTACCCTGACATCTACACCCGGGAAGAGCTGGCGCTGAAGATCGACCTCACCGAGGCCCGTGTCCAGGTACAGCTTCTCCCAGTGTTCCCCACCACGGGCCAGTGGGTGCAGGGGTTGCCGGTCGTCTTCCCGATCCCCAGAGGCTGGAGTCTGGGCTTTGAGTTGCTCCAGAGGCCTCTGTAGCCCGGGTGACGCCGCTGAGAATTACAGTGCGGCATGGTAGCGTCATTCTATTACGCACCAGCAACCCGGGTTCATAGACCACTTCAGCCCACCTAGTCCGTGCTGAACAGTTATTCTGCCCCGTCCCATTAACTCACACGTGGACCGTAGTTCTCCATAACCCTCCCATCCGTGAACAGAGCTGAACAGGTTCCGTGACCGTGGCCGGCAGCCATCCGGCTCCTGGACCAGCTGTAATGCTGAACTGGTTCCGTGACCGTGGACTCACTCTCGGGGACTCGGTGGTTCACGTTCTGTGTGTTATTTGTTTACTTTTTACTGTTTGCATGATTTGTTCTTTTTTACCACAAATTGGGTGTTTGATGGTCTTTGTTGTGTGGGGGTTTTAATAGGTTCTACTGTGTTTCTTTGTTTTGTGAGTGCCTGCAAGAAGATGAATCTCAAAGTTCTCTATAGTATTCATACTTTGATAATAAATGTACTTTGAACTTGAACTTTTCCAAATTCCTCGGACATTGAAATCAACCTTGCATCCAGCTCTTCTGCTGGCAGCTCGTTCTGCACTCGCATCACGCACTGAGTGGAGAAGTTCTTCCTCAGGTTCCCCTTAAATATTTCACCTTTCACTCCCAACCCATGACCCCTAGTTCTCTCTGCTACCTGTAAGGGGTCTGTACGTGTGTGGGTTTCCTCCGAGTGCTCTGGTTTCCTCCCACAGTCCTAAGACATATGGGCAAGTGGGCTAATTGGTCACATGGGTATAACTGGACAGCATGGGTTCAGTGGGCAGAAGGGCCTGTTACCCTCATGTATCCCTAAATAAATAAGCAAATATTCCCAACATTTCTGCCATACCCACACCCGACTGAACCTTCGTTGTTCCCGGTCTCTGCTTCCCAATCAATGCATCCCATCCTCAGTGGCTTGGGAACAGGCCCCAAATCTTCCATGTAGCCTTTCACCATCCATTCATTCCCCCCACGTTCCCATCAGCCCCTCCTAAACTGACCCCCAGGATTCCCTTTTGCCACAATGAGGCCACTCTCAGGGTGGGGGGAGCAACACTTTCTACTCTGTCTGGGTGGGCTCCAATCTGATGGCATGAACATCGATTTCTCCAACTTCCAGTAATTTTTTCCCCCCTCCCATCCTTCCATCTTCTTTTATTCCCCACTCTGGCCTCATACCTCTTCTCCCTGCCTGCCTATCACCTCCCTCTGGTGTCCCTCCTCCTTCCCACTCTCCTCTCCTGTCAGATTCCTTCCTCTCTAACACTTGACCTTTCCCACCCACCTGGCTTCACCTATCACCTCCCTCCCCTCCCCCCCCACCCCCCACCATTTTATTCTGATATCTTCCCCCTTCCTTTTCAGTCCTGTTGCAAGATCTCAGCCCGAGACATTGACTGTTTATTTCCATAGATACTGCCTGACCTGCCGAGTTTCTCCAGCATTTTGTGTGTGTTGATCCCCAGGACGTGTGGATCGCAGGAATATACAGCACAGGAATAGATTAGATTAAAGATGAGCGTATTTGTCACACGCACATCGAAGCATCCAGTGAATTGTGTTACTTGTGCCGATGACCAGCACGGTCCGAGGATGAGCTGGGGGCAGCCCACAGGTGTTGCTACGCTTCATGTCTGCATTTTACTAACCCTAACCTGGATGCTTTCGGATTCTGGGAGGAAACTAGAGCAAACAGAGGAAACCCATGTGGTCACGGGGAGAAGATACAAACTCCTACAGATAGCAGAGGGAATTGAATCTGGTCACGGACACTACATAGAGCATGGAGCAGTTCGGCACATTCCAGGCCTTGTTGTATCACCTTTAAATCTTCTCTAAGATCAATCTAGCCCTTCCCTCACACATAGCCCTCCATTCTTCTACCATCCATGTACCTATCTAAGAGTCTCGTCAATGTCTCTAATGTATCTGCCTCTACCACCAACCCTGGCAGTGTGTTCTACACCCACTCCAATCACCTTAAAATTATGCCCCCTCATTTTAGCCACCTCTGCCCTGGGAAAAAGTCTGTGGTTGTCCACTCGATCCGTGCCTCTTACCATCTTGTACACTTCTATCAAGTCACCTCTTATCCTCCTCATTCCAAAGAAAAAATCCCCAGCTCACTCAATCTACCCTCATAAGACATGTTCTCTAGTCCAGGCAGCATCCTGATAAATCTCCTCTGCACTATCTCTAAGGCTTCCACATGCTTCCTATAATGAAGGGACCAGAACTGAACACGATATTCCAGCTCTCACTACACCACATTACAGTGCCACTCACCTGTCTGTCCTGGCTGTGATGATTATCTGCACTAGGAGTTCCCAGTCTATTTTTATGTCATCGATCCTTACCATTAACCGAGGTTAAGAACCCCTGATCTTCACCAACCCCAGTTGTCCACGTCCCTCTACATTTCCCCCATCTAAGTCCCTGTCCTAATACCTTACCTGCCTCCATCACTTCCTCTGGCAGTCCATTCCATATAACCACCATCCTCTGTGTGAAGACCGTCCCCTTGGCTCCCCGTCTGTCTCAGGAAACTTCAGCAACAGACAACAGGTTGTTCTGTTGTGCTCCTGCCCCACACCGGCCTCCTTCACACCTCTCTGTCTCCCCATCTCCCTCCCAGGCTCCACTAACGCCTTTTTACCAGTTCTAACTTCAAAGTAAATCTATTATCAAAGTACATATAGAACCCCGAGATGCATTAACTTGCAGGCATTGACAGTAAATACAAGAAACACAACAGAATCAATGAAAGACTGCACCCACCCAACAGAACCGACAAACCACCAGTCTACAAAGGACAACAAACTGCGCAAATACACAAAGAAAGGAGAAAAACTAAATAATAATAATAAATAGATAAGCAATAAATATTGGTGACATGAAATTAAAGAGTGCTTGAAAGTAAGGTTGTGGGAGCAGTTCAGTGATGGGGCAAGTGAAGTGAAATGCAGTGATGTTCTCCTCCAGCCACTCCCGGAGGAAGCAGATTCCACACAAGCCCTTTCTCTACAGGACAGAGTTTCTCCAGAGTTCCCAGCTGGATTTTTTGGTGACTGTCAGACACCTGGCTCCTGTTTCCTGTCTCCCACAGAAGCTGAGACACCTCTTCCCAAGCTCTTTGACATACGGCCCACCTCCAGGTCCAACTTTAAATTGTCGGAGCACAAGAGATTCTGCAGACGCATGGAAATACACAAAATGCTGGAGAAACTCAGCAGGTCAGGCAGCATCCATGGAGAGGAATAAACAGTCGATGCTGACTTGCAGAGTTCCTCCAGCATTTTGTGTGTGTTGCGTTAAATTCTCAGTGCTGTTGGCGAATCCCACTGAAAATCTGAAACAAAACCAGATCACCTTAGTGAAACTCAGCAGGTCAGGCAGCGTCTGTGGAGGGGGGAATAACTGATGGTTTGGGAGATCAGAGAAAGAGAGAGATACAAAGTGTTTCTCATTTGGAGAGACGTGGGTGAGGGATGTGTAGAACAGATCTGTGATAGGACGAGTTGAGAGGAATACAAATTCCTTACAAACCGCTGTGGGTACTAGATGTCCTAGGTTAAAGGTCAAAGGTGAAATATTTATGGGAAACTTCTTCACTCTGAGTGTTGAACGAGCTGCCAGTGGAATTTGTGGATGTGGGTTCGATTGCAATATTTAAGAGGAGTTTGAATCGGTATATGGATGGGAGGGGTACAGAGGGCGGGTCGATAGGACGAGGCATGGACTAGATGGGCTGAAGGGCCTGGTTCTGTGCTGTAGTGTTCGATGAGTCAATGGGGTTGGAGGGTTCGATGTCACATCTGCTGGTGTGAGGCGAGCTGTAAGATTGTACAATAAGATTAGCCCTCACCCACTAACATCCTGGAAGCCTTGGTCACAGAACAGTGATGTTGTGTTGCAATTGGTGGGGCCAAACCTGGAGCAGCTTTATTTCCTGTACAGTTAGTCCAAAAGAGACTTATGCCTAGAACAGAAGATAAAAATTCATTGTGTACATCGAAATACAGAAGCACACAGTGAAATGAGTGCTGAAGGGTCTCGACCCAAAACATCAACAGTACTTTTTTCCATAGATGCTGCCCGGCCTGCTGAGTTCCTCCAGCACCTTGTGTGTGTTGCTCTGGACTTCCAACATCTGCAGATTCCCTCGTTTGTAAAATGCTTCATTTGCATCAACGACCAACAGAATCTGAGGATGAGCTGGGGGCAGATCACAAGTGTGGCCATGCTTCCAGCACCAACATAGCGTGCCAACAACTTACCGACCCTAACCTGTACGTCTTTGGAATGTGGAAGGAAACTGGAGCACCCACAGGAAATCCACATAGCCACGTGGGGAACGTACAAACTCCTTACAGACCGTGGCGGAATTGAACCCAGGTCTCTGGTGCTGTAATAGCATTACACTGACGGTTTCGCTACCGAACCACCCGGCCCTCTGTTCTTTGTGCTTGTGTTGGGTCTCATTGTAACTGTGACCACTTGTTCTGACCCCCTCCTCCTCCGTTTTCCCGTCTCGATCCAGGTGTGGTTCCAGAACCGACGAGCCAAGTTCCGGAAGCAGGAGCGAGCGGCCAACTCCAAAGGCAGCGGGAGTAACGGGGGCGGAAAGAAGGGCGACCTGCTCTCCGAGGAGGACGAGTCGAAAGACGCCAAGTGTACCGACCCGGACAGCACCGCCAACCCAGCGTGTCCCGCTTCCTCCTCCGCCCCCACCTCCGCCCCCTCCGGCCCCGTCTCCAGCACTAGTCCCCACCCCCTCAACCTGCCCAGCCCCAACAGCTCCCACACCATGAAGTCTCCCGCATGGGCTGGATCTGAGCTCCTGAAAGCCCAGGCCTGGCAGCCCAGTGACAACATGGCCGGGCCCTTCGCTGGCGTCCTCTCCACTTTACACAGGAAGGCCAACGTGCTCAAACCAAACCTCTTCTAGAGAGGCGAAGGAGACAGACGGGAGGGAGGGAGGGAGAGAGATGGGAGGGGAATGGGGAGGAGAGAGAGGGAGAGGAGGAGGGAAAAGAGGAGGGTGAATGGGAGAGAGAGGGGAGAGAAGGAGAGAGGAGAGATGATAAATAAGGATAGCAAGATAGTCAGAGAGAGAGAGAGAGAGTTGGGTGGAAGATAGAGATGGTGGGAGGGTGGGAGGTGCGAGCGGAAGAGGTATAGGATAGATAGATGGGAGCCATTTTCTGCTCCCTCAAGGTTACTCCACAGGGCCTTGTGATGTGTTTAGTAACTTATAAGAGATAAATTATAACAACAGGAATTCTGCAGATGCTGGAAATTCAAGCAACATACATCAAAGTTGCTGGTGAACGCAGCAGGCCAAGCAGCATCTATAGGAAGAGGCGCAGTCGACGTTTCAGTCCTGACGAAGGGTCTCGGCCTGAAACGTCGACTGCGCCTCTTCCTATAGATGCTGCTTGGCCTGCTGCGTTCAGCAGCAACTTTGATGTATGTTGTTAAGAGATAAATTATGTTGAGGTTAAAATCCCATAATGGGCCAATGAAGAGACTGCAAGTCTGTGGATGATGTTAAATGTTCCCTATCTTGAGAAAAGGTCGCCAATTACAAAGCAATGATATTGTTTATCAGAATGAGGGGAGATCTGCATACTGACTGGCATCTCAGTCCCCCTCTCTCTCTCTCAGGAAGATCTTCACACTGATCAGTGTCTCTCAGTCCCCCTCTCTCAGGGGGAGATCTGTACACTGACTGATGTCTCTCTGTCTCTCTCTCAAGGGGAAATCTGTACCCTGAGCAGTGTCCCTCAGTCCCTTTTTCTCAGGGGGAGATTTGTACACTGACTGGTGTCTATCTGTCCCTCTCTTTTGGAGAGATCCATATACTAACCAGTCTCCCTCAGTGCCTCTCTCTCAGGGAGATCTACACACCCACCGGTGTCTCTCAGTCCCTCTCTCTTGGAGAGATCTGTACACTTACCAGTCTCCCTCAGTCCCTCTCTCTCAGGGGGAGATCTGTACACTGACCGGTGTCTCACACTCACTCTCTCTCACGGGGAGATCTGTACACTGACGGGTGTCTCTCAGTCCCTCTCTCTCAGAGAGATCTGTACACTTACCAGTCTCCCTCAGTCCCTCTCTCTCGGAGAGATCTGTACACTTACCAGTCTCCCTCAGTGCCTCTCTCTCAGGGAGATCTGTGCACTGACTGGTGTCTCTCAGTGCCTCTCTCTCGGGGAGATCTGTGCACTGACTGGTGTCTCTCAGTGCCTCTCTCTCGGGGAGATCTGTGCACTGACTGGTGTCTCTCAGTGCCTCTCTCTCGGGGAGATCTGTGCACTGACTGGTGTCTCTCAGTGCCTCTCTCTCGGGGAGATCTGTGCACTGACTGGTGTCTCTCAGTCCCTCTCTCTCGGGGAGATCTGTGCACTGACTGGTGTCTCTCAGTCCCTCTCTCTCAGGGAGATCTGTGCACTGACTGGTGTCTCTCAGTCCCTCTCTCAGAGCTGGTATCTGTGTTCTGACTGAAGTTCGCTACTTAGAGGGTGAGTGACTGAGTATTAAGGATACTGGAACACACACCTTACATGATTGTGTTTAGGTAACTGTTCTTGTTAGGATCATTTCTTTCATCTCTCCATTCCAGAACAACATTAGTTAAATATCGTCTACATATGTGAGATATGTCAAAGGTGGTGGGCCTGTTAACTTCATCGCCTGAGCACCTGTATTTGTGATTTTAACAGTTAACGTCCTTCTAACTTCCAAAGACTTGGTAAAGCTTGTAACCAAATTATTTATTTTTAATGTTTACGGTTAATCTCGAGTGGTGAAGCTTCTTTGTCACGTATCGCGAGTTTGGTAGGTCCATTCCAATATAAGGTTGGTTGCTATGGGAACCTGCTCTGCTATTGGCTGAGTTCTGGGAGTATGACCCATAAAATCCATAAAATTCCTATGCTGTAGGGTCTAGTGGTGACACTCAGGCCCGTTTCTGTGATAAACTAACTCATCCAGGGACCAACTAATGTGTTCAAGTTTCAAATATTTTGTTAGCAGATTTCTTGGTTCTCCAAATGGAGCCTTACATACAGCAGTGTGACCAAAACAAGACTCAACAAGAGGTACTTAATTACCTGAGAGATATCAGTACACTGTCTGGTGTATCTCAATCCCTCTCTCTCAGGGGCAGATTGTACACTGCCCAGTGCATCTCAGTCCCTCTCTCTGAGGGTAACTGACTGGTGTCACACAATCCCTTTATTTCAGGAGGTGATTTGTACACTGACTGGTGTCTCCCAGTCCATCTCTCTCTCTCTCACACAGAGAGATCTGTACACTGACCAGTGTCTCTCAGTCCCTGTCTCTCAGAGAGATCTGTACACTGACCAGTGTCTCTCAGAGAGATCTGTACACTGACCAGTGTCTCCCAGTCCCTCTCGCTGAGGGATCTGTACACCGACCAGTGTCTCCCAGTCCCTCTCTCTCTCTCAGAGAGATCTGTACACTGACCGGTGTCTCCCAGTCCCTCTCTCTCTCTCTGAGAGATCTGTACACTGACCAGTGTCTCTCAGAGAGATCTGTACACTAACCGGTGTCTCTCTGAGAGATCTGTACACTGACCAGTGTCTCTCAGTCCCTGTCTTTCAGAGAGATCTGTAGACTGACCAGTGTCTCCCAGTCCCTTTCTCTCTCTCTCTCTGAGAGATCTGTAGACTGACCAGTGTCTCCCAGTCCCTCTCTCTCTCTCAGAGAGATCTGTACACTGACCAGTGTCTCCCAGTCCCTCTCTCTCTCTCAGAGAGATCTGTACACTGACCAGTATCTCTCGGTCCCTGTCTTTCAGAGAGATCTGTACATTGACCAGTGTCTCCCAGTCCCTCTCTCTGAGAGATCTGTACACTGACCAGTGTCTCTCAGTCCCTGTCTTTCAGAAAGATCTGTACACTGACCAGTGTCTCTCAGTCCCTGTCTCTCAGAGAGATCTGTACACTGACCAGTGTCTCTCAGTCCCTGTCTTTCAGAAAGATCTGTACACTGACCAGTGTCTCTCAGTCCCTGTCTCTCAGAGAGATCTGTACACTGACCAGTGTCTCTCAGTCCCTGTCTCTCAGAGAGATCTGTACACTGACCAGTGTCTCTCAGTCCCTGTCTCTCAGAGAGATCTGTACACTGACCAGTGTCTCTCAGTCCCTGTCTCTCAGAGAGATCTGTACACTGACCAGTGTCTCTCAGTCCCTGTCTCTCAGAGAGATCTGTACACTGACCAGTGTCTCTCAGTCCCTGTCTCTCAGAGAGATCTGTACACTGACCAGTGTCTCTCAGTCCCTGTCTCTCAGAGAGATCTGTACACTGACCAGTGTCTCTCAGTCCCTGTCTCTCTGAGAGATCTGTACACTGACCAGTGTCTCTCAGTCCCTGTCTTTCAGAAAGATCTGTACACTGACCAGCGTCTCTCAGTCCCTGTCTCTCTGAGAGATCTGTACACTGACCAGTGTCTCTCAGTCCCTGTCTTTCAGAGAGATCTGTACACTGACCAGTGTCTCTCAGTCCCTGTCTCTCAGAGAGATCTGTACACTGACCAGTGTCTCTCAGTCCCTGTCTCTCTGAGAGATCTGTACACTGACCAGTGTCTCTCAGTCCCTGTCTTTCAGAAAGATCTGTACACTGACCAGTGTCTCCCAGTTCCTGTCTCTCTGAGAGATCTGTACACTGACCAGTGTCTCTCAGTCCCTGTCTCTCTGAGAGATCTGTACACTGACCAGTGTCTCTCAGTCCCTGTCTTTCAGAAAGATCTGTACACTGACCAGTGTCTCTCAGTCCCTGTCTCTCAGAGAGATCTGTACACTGACCAGTGTCTCTCAGTCCCTCTCTCAGAGAGATCCATACACTGACCAGTGTCTTGTAGTTTTCGTCTCTCAGGGGAAGATTTGTGCACTGACCAGTGTCTCTCAGTCCCTCTTTTTGAAGGGTTGTCTGAATATTGACCGGTCTCAATAGTCACCATCTGCCAATTTAAATACAGCTTTTCCCAAGTAGTTGGTGCTTGCAATATTAACAAATATTCTCAGGTATTCAGCCTTGCAGAGCTTTCAGTTTCGGTCTACATCTTTACTAAAATGTCCTTCAACCAAGAAAATCCCCAAGAAAGAAAGCAGCTTAGCGAGATCTGTCTGCTCCTCAAGCTCCTTCCAGCTGAGGAAGAGGTGGAGGCTATCTGGCCCTCCAGCGGAGTGGCTGATTGTGCTAGCCCGTGAGGCACTCAAGAGGTTTGTTTCACCAGGCAGAGTGATGCTTATCGTATAAAGTAGTTGTATAAAACAGCCTTGTGAATATGAAGCAATGTGTCAAAACTTGTGAATGAATTTGTGAACCATCAAGATATAATTCAATTGTGCACAGCTGTTCAGAGTTTGAAATAAATTAACCCTTTGCTCTACAACGTCATGAAGTGTTACAGTCTGGGTTTTGCTCAGCGACAGGGATGGGCTTTGGTGCAACATCCAAGTTCAAAATAAATTCATTACCAAAGTACATAATCCTTTTAAAGGTTCTGCTTTACCTTTGTGTACTAGAAATAACATTAAACAACCTTTAGTCTTGAACATGTCACCATATACTACAACTCTGAGGGTCTTTTTCTTGCAGGCATTCACAGTAAATACAAAGAAACCCGATAGAATCAATGAAAAAACACACACAAAGACAGACAACCAATGTGCAAAAGACAACAAATTGTGCAAATGCCAAAAGAAAAGTAACAATAAATAAATATGCAATAAATATCCGAGAACATATCCTCATAGAAACATTTCAAATGTTGAAAGGCATGGACAGAGTGGATGTGGCAAAGTTGTTTCCCATGATGGGGGAGTCTAGTACGAGAGGGCATGACTTAAGGATTGAAGGGCGCCCATTCAGAACAGAAATGCGAAGAAATTTTTTTAGCCAGAGGGTGGTGAATCTGTGGAATTTGTTTCCACGGGCGGCAGTGGAGGCCAAGTCATTGGGTGTATTTAAGGCAGAGATTGATAGGTATCTGAGAGCCAGGGCATCAAAGGTTATGGTGAGAAGGCGGGGGAGTGGGACTGAATGGGAGAATGGATCAGCTCACGATAAAATGGCGGAGCAGACTCGATGGGCTGAATGGCCGACTTCTGCTCCTTTGTCTTATGGTCTTATGGTCTAACATGAGACGAAGAGTCCGTGAAAGTGGGAACATTTCAGTGATGGGGTGAGTGAAGTTATCTCCTTTGGTTCAAGAGCTTGATAGTTGAGAGGTAGTAACTGTTCCTGAACCTAATGGTGTGGGTCCTTCCTAATAGCAGCAGCAAGAAGAGAACGTGGTCTGGGTGGTGGGTACCCTTGAAGATGGATGCTGCCTTCCTGCGACGACGTTCTGTGTAGAGGTTCTCGATGGTGGGGAGGGCTTTACCCACAACAGACTGGGCCATTTCCTCTACTTCCCATTCAAGGGTATCGGAGTTTCCACACCAGGCCCTGATGCAACCAGTCACTACACTCTCCACTGCACATCTATAGGAGTTTGTGGAAAAAGCCTGCACGCATTTAACTTATCTGTACTCCCCATAACTTTATATCTCAGATCTCACCTCATTCTTTGACATGTTAGGGAATAATGTCCTAACATTAGTCACAATGTTTACACGAAAGAAAATTTAAACAGAAAAATCAAAGTCCATGTTGGTGCAAAGTGACCAAAGCATCAGATAAGCAGGAATCACCTCTAAATGTCTACAGAAGTACCGTGGACAGCATTCTGACAGGAGGCATCACTGTCTCGAATGTAGGAGCCACAGCACAGGTTCGATAAAAGCTGCAGGCAGTTGTAAACTCAGCCGGCCCCATCACGGGCACCAGCCTCCCCAGCATCGAGAACACCTTCAAAAGGCAGCATCCACCATGAAGGAATCTCACTGCTGGGACATGCCCTCTTCTCATTATGACCATCAGGGAGGAGGTCCAGGAGCCTGAAGGCACACACTCAGTGTTTCAGGAACAGCTTCTGCCCCTCCGCCAGCAGATTTCTGAACTGTCCGTGAACCCACTATTGCTCTTTTGCGCTATTTATTTTTTTATAAATTATGGTAATTTTCATATTTTGCAAAACAACAAACTTCACGACATAAGTCAGGGATAATAAACCCAACTGACTCTCCCAGTCAGTCAAAGAGTCATAGAACATCACAGCACATAAACAGGCCCTTTGGCCCATCTAGTCAATGCTGAATCTACTCAGACCCATCGACCAGCACTCAGACCATTGCCCTCCACATCCTCCCCGTCCATGTAGTGATCCAAACCAGAGGTCATAGGTTAAGGGTGAAAGATGAAATGTCTAAGGGCAACGTCTTCCCTCAGAGGCTGGTGAGAGTGTGGAACGTCCTGCCAGTGGAACTGGTGGACGAAGGTTTGATTGCAACATTTAAGAGAAGTTTGCATAAGTATATGGAAGGGAGAAGTGGAAAAAACAATGTGCATTTACTCTATATATACCCCTCATAATTTTGTATACTTCTATCAAATCTCCCCCATTCTCCTGTGCTCCAGGGAGTAAAGTCCTAACCTGTTCAATCTTTCCCTATAACTCAGGTCTTCCAGAGCCAGCAACATTCTTGTAAATTTCCTCTGTACTGTTTCAGCCTTGTTTACATCTTTCCTTTAGGCAGGTGACCAGAACTATACACAATACTCCAAATTAGGCCTCACCAACATCTTATTCAACTTCAACATAACATCCCGACTCCTGTCACAAATAAGAAAAGGATCTGCAGATGCTGGAAATCCAAAGCAACATGCACAAAATGCAGGAGGAACTCAGCAGGCCAGGTAGCATCTGTGGAAATGAGTACAGTCGACATCTCGGGTTGAGACCCTTCATCAGGACTGGAGAAAAAAGATGAGAAGTCAGACTGGGGGGAGGGGAGGATGAAACACAAGGTGACGGGTGAAAATGGGAGTGGGGCAGGGGGTGAAGTGAAGAGCTGGGAAGTTGATTCGTGAAAGAGATACAGGGCTAGAGAAGGGGGAATCTGATAGGAGAGGACAGAAGGCCACGGAAGGGAGTAAAGGGGGAGGAGCACCAGAGGGAGGTGATGGGCAGGTAAGGAGATAAAGTGAGAGAGAGAAATGAGAATGGAGAATAGTGAAGTGGGGAGGAGGGGCATTACTGGTAGTTTGAGAAATCAATGGCCGTGCCATCAGGTTGGAGGCTATCCAGATGGAATATAAGGTGTTGCTCCCCCAACCTGAGTGTGACCTCATCGTGACAATAGAGGCGGCCATGGACTGACATGTCAGAATAGGAATGGGAAGTAGAATTAAAATTAAAGCTGGGAGATCCCGCTTTTTCTGGTGGACGGACTGTAGGTGCTCCGCGAAGCGGTCTTCCAATCTACGTTGGGTCTCGCTGATATGCTGGAGTCCCAATATGCATTGGATCTCGCCGATATACAGGAAATCCCATCTCCTGTACTCAATACCTTGATTAAAGAAGGCCAACGTGCCAAAAGCTTTCTTTACAACCCTATTAATCTGTGATGTCACTTCCAAGGAATTATGGACCTGTATTCCCAGATCCCTCTGTTCTACCACACTCCTCAGTGCCCTACCGTTCACTGTGTAAGACCTACCCTGGTTGGTCAACTGAAATGCAACTCTCCGCACTTGTCTGCATTAAATTCCATCTGCCATTTTTCAGCTCATTTTTCCAGCAGGTCCAGATCCCTCTGCAAACCATGATAGTCTTCCTCACTGCCCACTACGTCCCCAATCTTGGTGTCATCTGCAAATCTGCTGATCCAGTTGACCACATTATTATTCAGATCATTGATATAGATGACAAACAACAATGGACTGAGCACCGATCCTTGGGGTACTCCACCAGTCACAGGCCCCCAGTCAGAGGGGCAACTACCTGCTACCACTCTTTGGCTTCTCCCTCAAAACTAATGTCTATCTAATTTCTTAGAGCCGGTGATAGTGTGGGAATCAGTGGGACATGACTTGGATGGGAACTTGGAGGGAGAGAATTCTCACACACATCCGGCACGCCTCCTCAGCTCTGAAGGGATTAGGACAAACATAACTGGGAATCTCTGCCACTTGGGAGACTGGAGCACGTGACCAGTGCTGACAGATCTTTGCATGGCTGCCTTTAAACTCAGTCCTGTGTATTACCATCTGCACAAGCCCTTGTCTGCAGAGAATCAATGAAAAACTTACCTGCAGTAGCATCACAGGCACTGAGCATCAGAAAGTCAGCCATGATGAAGGCACTCTCAAATTGGAGGGGCAACACCTCATATTCCGTCTGGGGACAAGAAAAAACAAAAATATAATTTATGCACAATTTTTACAAGAACAAGAAAGAAAACAAATAGAACAAAAAAGTCAATTATAGTTTAAGGCATCCGTTAGTCTTGCGAGACCATGAATCTGCGCCTGGAAAGTCTTCGCTCTCCAGGGCGCAGGCCTGGGCGAGGTTGTATGGAAGACTGGCAGTTGCCCATGCTGCAAGTCTCCCCTCTCCACGACACTGATGTTGTCCAAGGGAAGGGCACTAGGGCCGATACAGCTCGGCACCAGTGTCGTCGCAGAGCACTGTGTGGTTAAGTGCCTTGCTCAAGGACACAACACGCTGCCTCGGCTGGGGCTTGAACTCACGACCTTCAGGTCACTAGTCCAATGCCTTAACCACTTGGCCACGTGCTCACACCAATTATAGAACAAACTGATTAAATGGTAATTTTTCATAAACACACAAGATTCTGCAGATGCTGGAAGTTCAGAACAACACACGCAAAATGGCGGAAGAACTCAGCAGGTCAGGCAGCATCTATGGAAATGAATAAACAGTCGATGATTCGGGCCGAGATCCTTCATCAGGACTGGAAAGGAAGGGGGAAGAATTCAGAATAATAAGCTGGGGGGAGAAGGGAGGAGTACAAGCTGGCAGGTGATATGTGAAGCCGGGTGAGGGGGAAGGTGGGTGGGTGGGGGATGGTCATGAAGAAAGAAGCTGGGAGGTGATGGATGGAAGAGATGAAGGGCTGGAGAAGAAGGAATCTGATAGGAGAAGAGAGAGGACATGGGAGAAAAGGAAGGAGGAGGGGAAACAGAGGGAGGTGATGGGCAGGCAAGGGGAACAGAAAGGGGTGAGGGAGAGCCAGAATGGGGAATGGAAACATAGAGAAGGGGGAGACATTATCTGAAGTGCGAAAAATTAATGCTCATGTCATCAGGTTGTAGGCTCCCCAGATGGGATATGAGGTCTTGCCCCTCCAATTTGAGAGTGGCTTTATCGTGGCAATAGAGGAGGCCATGGACCCACATCTCGGAATGGGAATGGGAATAGGAAGTTGAATTGAAATGGGTGGCCATTGGGAAATCCATGTTCTGTAGCAGTTGGAGTGTATAACCATATAACAATTACAGCACGGAAACAGGCCATCTTGGCCCTTCTAGTCCGTGCTGAACTCTTACCCTATCCTAGTCCCACCGAACTGCACTCAGCCCATAACCCTCCATTCCTTTCCTGTCCATATATCTGTCCAATTAAACTTTAAACGACAACATTGAACCTGCCTCAACCAGATAGGCCCCCAGTCTATGACAGCTCTCACCAGTGTAGGGGCAAGGTCACCGGGGACAGCAGGAGACTCTGACAGCCTTGCAGGTGAGATGTTGCCTCACCAGAAGAGCTGCTCAGGGCCCTGAATGTTGGTGAGGGTGGAAGTGAGTGAGCAGGTGTAACACTTGACCCGCTTGCGGGGTTAAATGCCAGGAGGGAAGGACAAATGGACAAGGGAATCACCGAGAGAACGCTCCCCACAGTGAGTGGAGGAAGGGGAAGGGCAGAGTGAAAGATGTGTTTGGTGGGAGGATCAGATTGGAGATGGTGGAACTAGATACAAAGGCTCATGGGAGGTAGGAAAGGACAAGGAAAACCCTGTCCTTGTTATGGTGGCAGTGATGATTATCTGGTCTCTGTGCAGAGGGGATCCCAGACGCAGTATCCCCACTGGGACTGCTGAAGATTTTTTTATAGGTCCACCTTTTATTTATTTGCTTTCTTGTTTTTGTTTTAATTTTATTTACCACACTAAAACACTGGCCAAAGTATTTGAGACTCAGTTCTGGTCACCTCATTGTAGGAAGGATGTGGAAGCTTTAGAGAGGGTGCCGAGGAGATTTACCAGCATGCTGCCTGATTGGAGAGCATGTCTTATGGGGAAAAGTTGAGTGAGCTGGGTCTTTTCTTTTTGGAGTGAAGCAGGATGAGAGGTAACTTGATAGAGGTGTACAAGATGACAGGAGAAATCTCGAGATTGAGTGGACAATCAGAGACTTCTTCCCAGGGTAGAACTGGATCATAGAAGGGGACATAAATTTTAAGGTGATTGGAGGAAAAAATAAGGGTGATGTCAGAGGTTAATTTTTACACAGAGGGTGGTGGGTATATGGAATGCACTGCTTGGGGTGGTTGAGGTAGATACGCTATGGACGCTGAGAGACATTAAGGAGTGGTTGGTATACAAGCTGATGACTTGTATAGTGAGATTGTGAGAATGGACAGGCTGCTGATAGGGCAAAATTGCAGTCAGTGGGATGAGGTGAGGTGTAACATGGGGGTAAAATCAAAAATGGTGATGAATACAGGCCTGGAGGTGTTTTATCTGAATGGACACAGTATATGGAATAAGGTAGATGACCCTCTAGTGCAGTTAGAGACCGGCAGGTTGGATGTTGTGGGCATCACTGAGTTGTGACTGAAAGAAGATCATAGTTGGGAGCTTAACATCTAAGCTTACACATTGTATCAAAAGGACAGGCAGGTGTGAGGTGATTCTGTTGGTTAAAAAATGAAATCAGATCATTAGAAAGAGGTGACATAGGATCAGAAAATGTAGAACCCTTGTGGGTAGAGCTAAGAAGACCCTGTTAGAAGGTACATACAGGCCTCCGAACAGTAACAAAGATGTGGGCTACAAATTACAATGGGAGATAGAACACATATCAAAAGGGCAATGTTACAATAGTCATGGGGGATTTCAATATGCAGGTAGAATGGGACAATCAGGTTGGTTCTGGATCCCAAGAGAATTTGTAGAATGCCTGTAAGATGACTTTTTAGAGCAACTTGTGGTTGCGCCCACTAGCGGGGGAAGGCAATTCTGGATTGGAAGTTATGTAATGAACTGAATTTGATTAGGGAGCTTAAGGTAAAGGAACTCTTGGGAGTTAGTGATCATAATATGGTAGTATTCACCCTACAGTTTCAGAGGGAAAAGATAAAGCTTGATGTGTCAGCATTACAATGGAGTAATGGCTTCTCTGTGGATTGTCACCTTGTCATGGTGGTGAAGCTTGTGTGGTCCTGTGATCCCGAGAGCGATGCCGTCTGGAGCTATGCTCCTGGTAGGGTCACCCATGGCAGTAAGGTCGAGGGTGAGGTCCCTGACAAAGAACAATCCAACCAAGACCTCAATGGTGGAACAGGCGGACGAAGTTACTTCGAACTCAACGGCTGTGAAGGATGATGAAGGCTGCAACAAATCCATCAGCTCCAATCGTCGTGGTTTCCATGCCATTGGAATCAGTTGGTTGATTTGTGAAGTATCGTGTGCTTCTTGGAGTGCAACATCAAGTACACGTTAAACAAATACACACACAGGCGTCTTCGCTCTGAGGGCCACTTCTTCAAGTCTTTCAGCAATCAGGGGAGGGCAACGGGAGCAGGCAATGTGATTTCCCAAGATTGGACTCATAAGCCACTCGAGTGCCCATAAGTAGATCAACAGAACGAAGACCATCATCCTTAACCTCGAGGGATAGCCACAACGGAGTAAAGGGAATTACAGAGGCATGAAAGAGGAGCTGGCCAAAGTTGACAGGAAGGAGACACGAGCAGGGATGATGGCAGAACAGTAAGGGCTGGAATTTCTGGAGCCAATTCGGAGGCTGCAGGATAGATACATTTCAACGATAAAGTAGAATTCTAAAGGGAGGATGAGGCAACTGTGGCTGACAAGGGAAGTCAAAGACAGCATAAAAGCAAAAGAGAGGGCATACAATAAGCAAAGATTAGTGGGAAGGTAGGGGATTGGGTAGCCAGAGACAACTAAAGAAACCATAAGGAAAGAAAATATGAAATATGAAGGTAAGCTAGCCAAAAATATCAGAGAAGGTACCAAAGATTCTTTCAGATATTTGAAGAGTAAAAGAGAGGTGAGAATGGATATTGGACTGCTGACCGCTGGAAAATGACATTGGAGAGGTAGTAATGGGAGACTAAGAAATGGGGATAAAGTTAAGTATTTTGCAATAATCTTCACTGTGGAATATACTAGCAGTATGATAGAAATTTGAGTGTGTCAGGGCAGAGGTGAGTGTTTTTGCTATTTCTAAGGAAAAGGTGCTTAGGCAGCTGAAAAGCCAAAAGGTAGATAAGTCACCCGAGCCAGATGGACTATGCCCAGTGTTCTGAAAGAGCTAGCTGAAGAAATTGTGGAGGTATTAATAATGATCTTTCAAGAATTTTCAAGGTGCTTTCAAAGATTCCAAGGGCCAAAATTGTTCCTCTGTAACATCAGAATGGTAATGGAGCCAAAAGAGATGGGGGAGATCATAAATGAATATTTTTGGATCTGTACTTACTCAAGAGATGGACATAAAGTCTGTAGAAGTGAGGCAAAGTGGTATCAACTTCATGGACCCTGTGCAGATTGCAGAGGAGGGGATATTTGCTGTCTTGAGGCAAACTAGCATAGATAAATCCCCAGGAACTGACCAGATGTTCCCTCAGACCCTAAGTGAAGCAAGTGTGGAAATTTTTGGGGCCCTAGCAGAGGTAGTTAAATCATCCTTAGCAACAGGTGAGATACCAGAAGATTGGAGGGTAGCCAATGTAGTTCTGCTCTTTAAGAAAGACTCTAAAAATAAACCAGGAAATTATAGGCTGGTGAGTCTGTCATCAGTTATTGGAAAGTTATTGGAAGGTATTCTAAGGGATTGGGTATATGAGTATTTGGATAGACATGGACTGATTAAGGATAAGTCAGCATGGCCTCATGTGCGGTAGGTCATGTCTAACCAATCTTAGAGTTTTTTGAGGAAGTTACCAGGAAAGTTGATGAAGGCAAGGCAGTGGATGTTGTCTACATTGACCTTCGCAAGGCATTTGACCAGTTCCTGCATGGGAGGTTGGTCAAGAAGGTTCAGTTGTTCTGCATTCAAGTTGAGGCAATCCAATTTATTGGACATTAGCTTGTGAGAGAAGCCAGAGAGCAGTAGTAGACGGGTGCCTCTCTGACCAGAGGCCTGTGACTAGTGGAGTGCAGCAGGGATTGGTGCTGGGTCCATTGTTGTTTGCCATCTATATCAATGATCTGGATGATAATGTGGTTAACTGGATCAACACGTTTATGGATGACACCAAGAATGGGTGTGTAGTGGACAGTGAGGAAGTCTATCGTGACTTGCAGATGTATCTGGACCAGCTGGAAAAACGGGCTGAAAAATGGAAGATGGAATGTAATGCAGACAGGTGCAAGGTGCTGGTCTTTGGTAGGACCAACCAGAGTGGGTCTTACACAGTGAACGGTGGGGCACTGAGGAGTGCAGTAGAACAAGGGGTCTGGGAATACAGGTCCATAGTCATTGAAAGTGGCATCACAGGTAGAGAGGGTCGTAAAGAAACCTTTAGGCATATTGGCCTTCATAAATCAAAGTATTGAGTACAGGATGTTATGAGTTATGAGGGATGTTATGTTGAAGTTGTAAAGGCATTGGTGAGGCCTAATTTGGAGCACTGTGTGCAGTTTTGGTTGCCTACTTACAGGAAACGTAAACAAGGCTAAAAGAGTGCAGAGAAAATTTATAAGGATGTTGCCAGGTCTGGAGGACCTGAGTTATAAAGAAAGATTGAATAGGTTAGGACTGTATTCTTTGGAACATAAAAGATTGAGAGGAGATTTGAAAGAGGTATACAAAATTATGAGGGGTATAGATAGGGTAAATGCAAGCAGGCTTTTTTCCACTGAAGTTGGATGGGACTACAACTAGAGGCCATGTGTTAAGGGTGAAAGGTGAAAAGTTTAAGGGGAGCATGAGGGGAAACTTCTTCGCTCAGAGGGTCATGAGAGTGTGGGATGAGCTGCCAGTGCCAGTGGTGTATGCGAATTTGCTTTCAATGTTTAAGGGAAGTTTGGATAGATATGTGGGTGGTAGGGAAATGGAGGGCTGTGATCCTGGTGCAGGTCGATGGGAGTAGGCAGTTTAAATGGTTCAGCATGGACTAGATGGGCCAAAGGGTCTGTTTCTATGCTGTACTTCTCTATGACTATAATCACTGGATTCTGGAATGGTTCCGGAAGACTGGAAAATTGTAAATGTCACTCCACTCTTCAAGAAGGGAGAGAGGCTGAAGGAAGGAAATTACAGGCCAGTTAGTCTGTTGTCAGTCGTTGGAAAGTCAACTATTAAGGATGAGGTTTTGGAGTACTTGGAAGCACACGATAAATGAGGCCAAAGTCAGCATGGTTTCCTTAAGGGGATATCTTGCCTGACAGATCTATTGGAATTCTTTGAGGAACTACCAGGCAGGATAGACAAAGGAGAAATGATGGATGTTGTGTGCTTGGAATTTCAGAAGCTGCAGATGAAGCTAATTAACAAGAGGCCACAATATTACAGGAAAGATACTAGCATAGATAGAGGATTGGCTGCTTGACAAGAGACAGAGTGTCAAATAGAGGGGCCTGTTTTGGTTGGCCACTGGTGACAAGTGCTGTTCCACAGGGCTTGGTATTGGAACCATTCTTTTTCACATTATAATGCATGTCAATGATTTGGATGACAAAATTAATGGCTTTGTGGCCAAGTTTGCAGATGAAACAAAGATAGGTGGAAGTGTTGAGGAAGCAGGGAGTGTGCAGAAGGGCTTGGACAAATTAGGAGAATGGGCAAAGAAGCAGCAGATTGAATACAGAGTCAGGAAGTGTCTGGTCATGCACTTTGGTAGAAGGAATAAAGACATAGACTATTTTCTAAATGGTGAGAAAATTCGAAAATTAGAGGTGCAAATGGACTTGGGAGTGCATTATGCAGCTTTTCCCTAAAGGTTAACTTGTAGGTTGAGTCAGTGGTAAGGACGACAAATGCAACATTGGCATTCATTTCGAGGGGACTAGAAAGTAAGAGCAGGGATGTAATGCTGAGATTTTATGAGGCACTGGTCAGACCACTTTTGGAGAACTGTGAGCAGTTTTGGGCCCTTTATCCCCAGGGAAACGTGCTGGCATTGTAGAGGGCCCAAAGGTGGTTCATGAGAATGATGACGGAAATAAAATGGTTAACATATATTGTTGCGTGGCTCTGGGCCTGTACTCGCTGGACTTCAAGGAGGAGGAACTGGAGGTCATGAGCCAGTTCTCATCAGGGATCGGAGGTTGCAAGGGCAGCAAGTTTAAACTCCTCAAATGTTACCATTTCAGAGGGTCTGTCATGGGCCCAGCACATAAGTGCAATTATGAAAAAAGCAGGACTTACAAAGATTTGGCTGACATCTAAAACTTTGACAAACTTCTATAGATGTGTGGTGGAGAGTATACTGATTGGCTGCATCACAGCCTGGTATGGGAACACCAATGCCCTTGAACATAAAACCTTACAAAAAGTAGCCCAGTCCATCATGGGTAAAGCTCTCCCCACCACCTACGTGCAGTGCTGTCACGGGAAAACTGCATCCATCAACGGGGAGCCCCACCACCCTGATCGTGCTCTCTTCTCGCTGCTGCCATCAGGTAGAAGGTACAAGAACCTCAGGTCCCACACCACCAGGCTCAGAAACAGTTATTACCCTTCAACCATCAGGCTCCTGTACCAGAGGGGTAACTTCACTTGCTCCATCCCTGAACTGTTCTAACCTATTGACTCACTTTTGAGGAGTCTTCATCTCATGCTCTCAGTATATATGGCTTACTTATTTATTATTTTTTTAAAATTTCTTTTTGTATTTGCAGTTAGCTGTCTTTTGCACACTGGTTGTGTGAGTTGGTGTGATCTTTCGGTGATTCTTTTGTGGTTATTGGATTTATTGAGTATGCCTGCAAGAAAATGAACCTCGGGGTTGTATATGGTGACATACATGTCCTTTGATAACAAATTTACTTTGAACTTTGAATTTAGAAGAATGTGGGGATGTTGCATTAAAACCTGTTGAATATTGAGAGGTCTAGTTGGAGTGGATGTGGAGAGGATGTTCCCAATAGTGGGGGAGTCTGGGACCAGAGGGCACAGCTTCAGAATAGAATACACCCATTTAGAATAGAGATGAGGAGGAATTTCTTTAGCCAGAGGGTGGAGAATCTGCAGAATCCATTGTCACAGACAGCTGTGGAGTCCAAGTCACTGAGTATATTTAAAGTGGAGGTAGATAAATTCTTGATTAGTCAGGGCATCAAACATTACGGGGAGGCCAGAAGAATGGGGTTGAGAGGGATAATAAATCAACCATGATGGTGGAGTAGTCTCAATGGGCTGAGTGGCTTACATCTGCTCCTGGTCTGTCTTACAGGCACATGGGTGATAGGAAAAAGGAGACTATGTGGTAGGAAAGGGTTAAATCGATCATGGAGTAGGTTATAAAGTCAGCACTAAATCATGAATCAAATGGTCTGTACTGTACTGTGGTGGTCTACAGTATGTCCTATGTTCTACAAGAATGCAGATGCTGGAACCTGGGGCCACAAAATAATCTGCTGGAAGAACTCTGGTTTGAGCAGCATCTACGGGGCTATAAAATTTCATTGTCTCCCCTTGATGAGGATTTATTTTCAAGATTCTTGACTGGATCGTGAGACTTGCAAGTGAACACATTTCGGCGAGGAGCTGGTGTGTGGCTACCTGTCTTTTTGAAGTGAAGGACACCGGTGCACGTTTAGGCTTTGCAAAGGCTATCGCACTACCGAGGGACCAGGGGAGCCCTGGCAGTGCACAGGGGGGTGGAGGTCGACAAATAAAGTGATATCAAGCCAGGGAATCATTCAGCTGGAAACTGCCCCTTCAGCTCAACTCTTTCAGGCTAGTCTCAGCCGCATGCCCCTTTAGGCTGGCTCGGTCACGTGGTGGTTACACCCATCGGGGTTCAACTCCTGCCACTGTACGGTGTTTGTACATTCTCCCCGTAACCACGTGGATTCTCTTTCATGTGCCCTGGTTCCTCCACATTCCAGTGATGGAGGGACTACGGTTAGTGGGTTATAGGTCTTACTATCTTGGCACCGGAAAGTGTGGCAACACGTGTGGGCTGCCCTCAGCGCATCCTCAGACTGTGCTGGTTGTTGACACAAATCACACATTTCACTCACTGTTTTGATGTACACGTGACGAATAAAACTAATATTTCCTTCTTACGTCAAACTTTTCAGCTTATTCTTTCCAGAGAACTCGGTTCCAGCCGAGTACCATCAAAATTCATTCGCTGTACTCCTGAACACCAGCAGGGGCGACAGCCGGGCACTGCCTCTGCAGCATAGAGCAGAACAGTTCAGCACCAGAACATGCTATTTTCCCACCATGGATTGCTGAATTAATCAAGTTAATGGCATGTAATTAGACTAATTCCTTCTACCTGCACTGTCCATATTCCACCATTTACTGCACATTCATACGTCTAAGAGCCTCTTAAACACTTCTATCATATCTGCCTCCACAACCATCACTGGAAACACATTTCAGGCACCCACCACTCTGCGTGAAGAAACTTGTGCACTCCACTCCTTTGCAATTACCCCTTCTCGCCTCAAATCCATGACATTTCAACCCCGGGAAGAAGTACTGGCCATCCACTCTATCTCTGCCTCTCAATCTTATAAACCCTTATCAGATCTCTCCTCAGCCCCCGCCCCTCAAGAGAAAATGACTCAAGTTTGTCTAACTTCTTGGACATGCCCTCTAATCCAGGCAAACCTCTTCTGTATCATCTCCAAAGCCTCAACATTCCTCTCCAAATGACAGGTGTGTAGGATCATTGAGGACCCAAGTCACCTCAACCACAAACTGTTCCAGCTGCTATCATCTGGGAAGTGGTACCGCAACATAAAAACCAGGACCAACAGGCTCCAGGACAGCTTCTTCCACCAAGCCATCAGACTGATTTGAGTGTATTTCTGTTCAATTTATTATAAATTACTATGGTTGCACATTTAGATGTGGAGACGTAACGTAAAGATTTTTACTCCTCATGCATATGAAGGATGTAAGAAATAAAGTCAATTCAATGTTAGCATTGCCTTTGTCTTCCTTACTACTGACTCAGCCTGGAAATTAACCTTTAGGGAATCCTGCACGAGGACCCCCAAAACCTTTGGCAACTCGGATTTCTGAATTTTATCATTTAGAAAATAGTCTATGCTATTATTCCTCCCACCAAAGTGCATGACCCTGTGCTTCACTACACTGTATTCCATCTGCTGCTACTTTGCCCATTAAATCTGCTGACCTCCTGCACCCTCAGCACAACCTGCCCGTCCACCTACAGTTGAAAGAAAAAGTTTGTGAACCCTTTGCCATTACCTGGTTTTCTGCATTACTCATAAAATATGGTCTGATCTTTATTAAGTCACAATAATAGGCAAACACAATCTGCCTAAACTAATTGTTCTTTTCATATCTTTATTCAACGCATTGTTCAATCTTTCACAATCCAGGCTGGAAAATGTATGTGATCCCTTGTATTTAACAACTGGTAGGACCTCCTTTAGCAGCAATAACCTCCACTAAACGTTTCTTCTAACTGCTGAACAGACTGCACAGCACTGAGGAGCAATTTTGGACCATTCCTCCACACATAACTGTTTCAGTTCATCAATATTTCTGGGATACCTTCCATCAACAGCCCTCTTCAGGTCATGCCATAGCATCTCAATTGGGTTAAGGTCTGGACTCTGACTTGGCCATTCCAAAACACAAATTTTCTTTTTTTTTAAATTCTGCTGTTGATTTACTCTCGTGCTTCGGATCATCATCTTGTTGCATTATCCAACTTCTGGTAAGCTTCAGGTGATGGACTGCTACCCTGACATTCTCCTGTAAAATGTCTTGATACAATTTTGAATGGTTTCCTCGATCATTGCAAGCTATCCAGGCCCAGAGGCAGCAAAGCAGCTCCAAACCATCATAAACAAGAGAAAAACTGCAGATGCTGGAAATCCAAGTAACACACACAAAATGCTGGAGGAACTCAGCAGGTCAGGCAGCATCCATGGAAAAAAGTACAGTTGATGTTTCAGGGCTCCTCACCTTTTTTTCCCTCCAATCCTACTGAAGGGTCTCGACCTGAAATGTCAACTGTACTCTTTTCCATAGACGCTGCCCAGCCTGCTGAGTTTCTCCAGCATTTTGTGCGTGTTACAGCTCCAAACCATGATGTCCCTTCCACCATACATCACAGTTGGGATGAGGTTTTGGTGATGGTGTGCAATTCAGCTACAGTTAAATTTTTGTTTCATCTGTCCACAAAAAATTGTCCCAGAAGTGTTGTGGGACATCCAGGTGATCTTCTGCAGCAATGTTTTTTTTTGAGAGAAGTGGTTTCCTCCGTGGTGTCCTTCCACAAACACCATTCTTGTTCAGTGTTTTTCTCACAGTGGACACATGAACAGAGACGTTAGCAAGTTCTAGAGATTTCTGCAGGTCTTTTGTTGTTACCCTTGGGTTCTTTTTCATCTCCTTCAGCACTGCACGTTGAGCTCTTGGTGTGATCTTTGCAGGGTGTCCACTCCCAGGGAGAGTAGCAACTGTACTGAGTTTACTCCATTTGCAGACAATTTCTCTTACTGTGGACTGACAAACATTCAGGTCTTTAGAAATGCTTTTGTAGCCTTTTCCAGCTTCATACATCTCTACAATTCTTCTCCCAAGGTCCTCTGAAAGTTGTTTTGATCAAGGCATTGTGCACATAAATAGATCTTTCTTGAGAAGAGCAGACTTTGTCAGTAACCTGACTTTGTGTGTCATTTTTATAGGGAAGGGCAGCTCTACAATCCACACCCTCAATCTCATCTCACTGATTAGAAACCTGACTCCGTTTGTAGAAGGCATTACCCCAGAGGTTTACATACTATTTTTGAACCTAGACTGCGATTGTTTAAATAGTGTACTCAGTATTGACGAGAAGAGGTATAATTGCTTGTGTGTTATTATTTTAGGCGGATTGTGTTAAGATGAAGATCAGACCACATTTTATGAGTAATTAATGCAGAAAACCAGGTCATTGCAAAGAGTTCACAACTCTTCTTGCAATTTTTTCTTGTTCATATCATCTGTAGGCCTGGTCACAATGCCATCAATTCCATCATCAAAATCAATGACATATAACACCAATGTTGTTAAAAATGTTTATTTTAAACAGTTTTATACAATCATAATTAAATCATTTAAAATACAAAACTAAGTAAGAGGAAGATACACGCATGTGTATGCACCCTTCCCGCCTGTGTTCACTGTTCTTGTGATCTCCCACCACTACCAATACAGGAGGCAGTAGTGCGAGGGGCTGAGTTGGGACCGGGGGGGGGGGGCAAGCACACAAATAAACGTGTCATGATTTGCATTAAATATCAGAAATAAAGAAACTTCACAACTATCATATTGTAAAAGCAAATAAAAACAGAATCAAAATAATGAGGACTCCACACACACACAAACACACACACAAATACACACACAAACAAAACCCCTCACAGACTGGCAGTTCAAACTTCTTAATGCATATAAGAAGCATTTAAAATTGTTAAGGGGGATTCCTTAAGGTTGTTATAGTCTGGGGGAGGTAGTGCGGATCAGCTCCCACTATCTATTAAGCCTTTGACAATCAAGCCCAGCTCCTGGCCTTCACGTGTGACTTGGCTACTAAGCCTGATGGGACTGTTACTACTGACGGAAGGGGCAAAGGTGGGTTACTGGCATAAAACCAGTCACTTCAGGCAGATGGGGCTCGTCAGCCATGGTCGGCAGCTCATGCAGAAGGAAAACTCCGATCTCAGACCTCTGCTACATTGTGACTATACTTGCTGACGGGGAAGGCTTCATGAGTAAAACCCGAGAAAAACTCCAGAGCTGGAGTCTCTAAGGCAGTCCTACGTTGAGTTCAACACTGACTGGCAACTCCCGCGATGCTGCTGGTGCCAGACTGTATCGGACTCTGCTATTCCTTTGCACACGATATGGGGAGCCCGCTGCACGTGGGACAGTTTGCTCTTCATATTGTGCTGCCCTGGCCTGTGTATCGAACATAGATAGCTAGGAAGCAACATCCATCGCTGACCCCAACTAATGGAGAGCTTCCCGAGGGTCCTTAAAACTAAGAAAACAATGTTGGCTGAACTCAAGCTGAAGGACAGTTGTCACCATTGTCAGTTCTCTCAACATGGAATAGCAAAGCATTTAGTCCACATCACAGCTCCTCCACCGCTACAGTTTCCAATCACACCATGCATTGCAGGAACCCAGAATTCTCTCCTTAAGCAACTGAGAGCTGGGAGTGCAAGAACTGGAAGAGGGGACCAGCTGTAGTGTGTTTAAAAGTTTGCTGATGACACTGAACTGAGAGAAAAAGAAACCTGTGCAGCGGATGTGTTGAGTCTACAGAGGGATATGGATAGGTTAAGTGAGTGGGCAGAGATCTAGCAGAATGAGTACAGTGTTAGTAAATGTGAGGTCATCCACTTTGGAAGGAAAAAATTGAAGATCTGATTAATTAAATGGTGAAAAATTACAGCGTGCCCTGTGCAGAGGGACTTGGGAGTGCTCGTGTATGAATCAGAAAAGGTTGATTTGCAGGTGCAACAAGTTTATCAATAAAACAAACGGAATGTTGGCCTTCATTGGTAGAGTAATTGAACTTAAGAGCAGGGAGCTAATGCTGCAACTGTACAGGGTACTGGTGAGGCCGCACCTGGAGTACTGCGTGCAGTTTGGGTCTCATTACTTGAGAAAAGATGTACTGGCTTTGGAGATTGAATTGAGCTGAGAAGGGCTGGGGAGAGGCAGAATGGGAAGTTTCTGTTCTACTCCATTTTGCAAACAGATTATTGCCCCTGGTGAACTTACCCGGGAAGGGAATCTGGGGAATGGGAAGGGGTTTCTATTTGAATATTTGCTGAGCTTGAGACCGATGGTAATGTTTGTTTTCCCGCAGTGACTGAGCTAGTCCGGTGAGGGGACACAACAGACTCAATAAGCAGCAGTCAGGTGGAGGAGCACATTAAAGTGGAGCAGATCAACGTACTGGGCAAGAGGTTTAATACCACGAAACTCTGGGAGAGAATTGAATGCAGAACGCAGAATAACAAGGACACAAACAATTGGGCACAGGGCAGACTCAGAACCTGCATTAAAATGAGGGGAACACTGAAACACACCACAAAATGCTGGAGGAACTCAGCCAGTCAGGCAGCATCTATGGAGGGGAATAAATGGTCATGTTTTGGGCCAAGACCCCACATCAGGACAGGAAAGGAAGGGGGCAGAAGCCAAAATAGGAAAAGAGGCTGGAAGGGTTGTAACTGCGCCTGATGCCAGCCAGAGACCCCTCCACAAGGGACGGATGTTAGTGAAACACCCTCAGGTCAAACAACCACCCTGGCTCCCAGCAGAATCTTAGTTGGTTTCCAGTCATTGACCACTATAGAACAAAAACAAGTCCTTTGGACCATCTAGTCCCTGCCGAACAATGACTCTGCCTAGTCACATCCACCCGCACCTAGACCATAGCCCTCCACAGCTCTCCATTTTGGGTGAGGTACAGTCAGGCGGGGTAGGAGGGAGTTGCGTTTGAGATGGGAAAGGCAGAGAGAGTCTCCTTTGATTGCCAGTCTGTGCTCTGTGATATCGAAGCAGGCGAGTCTCCAACACCAGAAGGGCAACTCAGAGCACTGTTAAGGCATTCCTGATGAAAATACAGCTCCCTTCCATTGAGATGGGACCTCAGCCCCCTCTGCCAAAGGGAGCCCTGTTCCTGTGCTGTGCTGTTCTGTGCTCGAGAAAACTGGAGTCTTTTCAGAGATGTTTAAATAGGCACATGAATGTGAGGAAAATGGAAGGATATGAACAGAAGGGATTAGATTAATTGGCCATTTGATTACTAATTTAACTGTTTTGGCACAACATGTTCCTGCTCTATGTCCTACGATTCTCGGAACACTAATCGCCCGCTCTCTGCAAGTTGCTTTGGTGACCACTCCTTGTTGGCACTCGCGCACTTTCAGAAGACCCCACAACAGGAGAGCATTCTGACCAGCTGCATCACTGTCTGGTACGGAGGGGCCACTGCAGAGGATTGGAAAAAGCTGCAGATGGTCGTAGACTCCCCCAGCTCTACCCACCCCACCATCAAGGGCATCTTCAAGAAGCAGAACCTCAAGTGGGCAGCATTCATGGCAAAGGACCCCTACCATTCAGAACATGTCCTCTTCTCACTACCATCAGGGAACAGGCACAGGAGCCCGAGCAGCCACACTCAACGGTTTAGGAACAGCTCCTTCCTCTTGGCCATCAGATTTCTGAACAGACAACGAACACTGGCTCATCATTCCATTTAGTTGCAATAATTTTGTAAAGTTTTGATTTTTATGTCTTTGCACTGTACTCTTGTCATGAAACAACAAATTCCGTGTCTGTGATAATAAACCTGATTCTGGCTGAAGGTGTGAAGCTGGAGCAGTTTGAAGTCTTTAATGAAGGAGCCATCACAAGTGATGCTACTCAAAGCGAAGATCTGCTCTAAAGACAGTTGTATTGTAAGGCAGATGGCTTTATTTTCCTGACCAAATTCTTAAATTGCAAAGTCCTTTTATTTACATAAGCCTGAACAATAATATGTTTCCAAGAGCACAGGTTATAAAACACCAGGTGCTAAATGAGCCCTTCTCCAGGAGAAGGAAAACTCTGATCTCAAACCTTCGCTGCCTTGAGGCTATATTCACTCATGGGCAAGGCTTCAGGAGCAAATTCAGAGCCAAAGTCCAGAGCTGCAGTCCCTGAAGCAGTCTTATGCTGAGTCCTCCGCTGTTCCTTTCGATTCTTCAGCTGCATGGATGCATGGGCAACCACCGGCTCTCCATATTGCACTGCCCTGGTTTGCAACATCCATGGTCGACCCTGACCCACGGAGGGCCTACGAGATGAAATCACCTTGGCAGAGTGCCCTGCTGTTCCTCAGCGAGACATTCTCAACACTTCTGGAAAATGGATGTACGGCAGCTCTCTCTCCTATCTGGTGCCAACCTCAGGGTAGATATGCTGCAAAGTTCCCTCCACAGAGCCTGAGCAAACGTCTGACTGCAAAGTGGACAGGAACTGCACCAAAGTCACATTACAGTCCACACTGACCTGACCGCAGGGACGCTCCAAACACCTGGCCGGCAGGCAGTCCCAGCCCGTTTCTGTCCATCCTGTGAGCTGCAGCAGTGCTGCAGGACTGAGATGCATGCCTGGCAATTACTGTGAAGGAGGAGACAACTCCAGTAATCTCTCTCCACAACCCAACTCAACAGGCCAATACCCATCCATCAGCTTGTGGCCCAGAGCGGGGCCTTCTCACCTTCCCCACCACCAGCCAACTCTGCAACAGCAGCCTCCAGTTGAATATAAAGCACGAACTTGCTGTCAATCAGTGAGGGTAGCACGTCCAGCGTAACACTTTACAGTGCCAGCGACCCGGGTTCAACTTCTGCACGCCAAGTGTTTGTACGTTCTCCCCATGACTGCGTGGCTCTCCTCCGGGTGCTCCGATTTCCTCTCACATTCCAAAGGCGTACGGGTTAGTGGGCACGCTACGTTGGCGCAGGAAGCATGGTGACATTTGCAGGCTGTGCCAAGCATGTCCTCAGACTGTGTTGGTTCTTGGTGCAAACAGCGATATACAGGCGACAAGTAAAACTGATCTAGTGTGGGACCGGGCGGACTAACATGATGCCTACGCAGGAACTACTGTGAAGGGGGGAACAACTGCAGTAATCGCTCTCCACAGTGCTAACCCTGAGGTGAACACCTACCCATCAGCTTACAGCACCTGGCGGGACCCTCTTGACGTCTCCCGAATCCTCCCTTTCCCACCTCCAGACAACTCTGGAACAGCAATTCCCTGTCGATACAAGCAGGATAGAAAGCACAGTGCAGGCAGAGGACATGAGAGCCGGTGACTCCCCCAGATCAGCAAACTCTGGGGCCAGAAATCCATGCGAATCCTGGGGTCGATACTGAAGGTCGAAGGCCAAAGCCGGCATACCCGGAAGTCAGAGGCCTGATGTCCGTGAGTCTGTAGATCTGGGCCAAGGACCTGAGGTCAAAGGTCTGATGTCTACGCACCGGGAAGTTGGAGGGGCAGAGGCGGCCTGTCCTGGAGTCGGGGGGCCTGTCTGGGTGGGTGGGAAGGTGGTGAAGTGGCTTGTTTTGCTGTTATTTGTCTTGTTGTTGTTGCTACTTGTGTTCTGCTGAACAGTGTGGGCACGCTACACTGGCGCCAGAATATGTGGCACATCCTTGGCTATGTTGGTTGCTGACGCAAATGACGTAATTTCACTGTACGTTTCGATGTACGTGTGACAAAGACATGAATCTAGATCTGAAAACAGGATTATGCAGACAAAACAGCTTGGTCCCAAACATCAAAAACAGCATTCCCAATTCTTATCTGTCCGTGTTACTCTGTTTCAGCAGGGACTAAACGCACACATACAGTGACTGTGTATGGGGCATCCAGCACGGGGTGGCACCTCTGGTGCAGGGGCATATTGTGCCCATTCTGGGACAGCTCACTTGCCTTCAGGCCCGCCGGACACTCATCTCTCATGTGTGGTTCCTGTAGATGTTTGCATGCGATAATGGCCACACCCCGGCACACTGCTCCGACAGGCAGGCTAAGCTGGGTGAGAGCAGCCCATGGGTCTCAGACCAGTGAGACAGGGACCTGCCTGTCTGAGCACGTGAAGTCAGCTCTGGTGGACTGGACGGATGTGATCCACAGTGAGACCCAATGCTCCGGAAGGCAGTTCTGCAACGCTCGGTGGAGAGCAAGGGCTTTACAAGGCACAGAAGTAATCATGGTCACCCACTGTAACCGAGGAAGACCCCAGCTTGTGTCGACTGGACCCAGACTTCTGAGGTCGAGAGAGTGGAACAGTCCCAGTGTCACAGCTTTTCTACTTTAAGTACTCTCCCAAATGGGCTTCACGTCATTGTCGGGCATGACAACCACCACAGTAACAGTGATTGGACGGCTTTGTCACAGGTAGAGCAGGACGAATCCTTCAACCTGAGGAGCGAGCGATTCCCAGGACTTATTGTGGGCAGCAGTCCAAGGGGCATTGCTACGAGGGGAGGGGTAGTGTCTTGCCGCTGAAATCAAACACACCGGCGACTTCCCAGTGCTGAACTCCACTCTGGGTACCTGGTTTTGGGGGTGGGGGGAGGAAATCACCTCACAGACAGAACCCCCCCTACCACGCCTCCCCATCACCCCTCTCCCAAGCAAACCCTGCAGTGAGTGATCACACAGCCTGCTGTGGGTAGGAAGGATTGAGGAACAGAGCCAGCTAGAGGTGGCAGCTTCTGTAGTCTGCAGTATGGTTAGTCTTAGAATCAGTGCTTGGGGCAATAACGTCCCTCCTCTCTTGGACAGTCAGTTGTATTTAATGATTATCCTTTTCGTTGCTTCTCCAGAAGTTTTAGAAGCTGTTGGAAAAAAAACTCCCATAAGGCACTTTTTTTTTAATATATAAAGAAAGCAAAGCCCTGCAGCTCATTACTTTCCCATCTGCTGCAGGCTCTCCAGCAAAATATTCTTGTGGTTGATGTCTGTCACGCCAGCTTCTTCCAGGTCCTCCTTTGTGATGTCACTGTGGGGGCGAATCAGAAAACCGGAGTTAGTCATCAACCAGACATTCTGCAGATGCTGGAAATCTCCACCAACACAAAATACTCAGCAGATCACACTGATGGCTCCGGGCCTGAACTTTCTGTCTCACTGCTGCCGTCAGGAAGAAGGTACAGGAGCCTCAGGACCCACACCACCAGGTTCAGGAACAGTTATCACCCCTCAGCCAACAGGCTCCTGAACCAGAGTGGTCACTTCACTCAACTTCACTCTCCCCAACCTACAGACTCACTTTCAAGGACTTTTCATTTCACACTCTCAATATTTATTGCTGATTTATGATTATTTCCCCTTTTTTTCTTTTCATATTTACAAAATTTGTTGCTTTTGCACATTGGTTGTCTGTCCATACTGTTGTGTGCGGTCTTTCATTGATTCTATTGTATGAATGTCTGCAAGAAAATGAATCCTGTGCTTTGATAATAAATTTACTTTGCACTTTGGAGAAGATGTTTCCTGTAGTGGCCCAGTATACAAGTGTAAATGAGAATGAAATAATTGTTAATCTGGGTCCAATGCAGCATAAAATAAAACACTACGATAAAAAACACAATAATAAAAAGCACAATAAATATACAAGACAGTTTATATGCAGAGATTGATTGTATAGCCGTAAAGTGACGCTGGGCACAGGAGTGTCTGTACATAAGGTGACTCTGACAGGAAGTGATAAAGTAGTGGTGGTTGGAGGTGTGGAGGGGTGGGTTAGTGGGTGGAGGTGTTGATCACCCTTGCTGCTTGGGTTTTTGAGTCCGGTGATCCTGGCATCAGAAAGTTGATCCTAGTTTATACCCAATTTGTCAAATGGAGTTCAATCCGGAAAAAGTGTGAAGTGATTCAATTTGAAATGCCGAACTTGAAGGCAGAAAACAGGGTTAATGCCAGGATTCTTAGCAGTGTGCAGGCACAGAAGGATCTTGGGGTCCACATCCACAGGTCCCTCAAAGTTACCATGCAAATTAAAAGGGTGCTTAAGAAGGCATATGGTGTTATTTTATTACTTTAGTGATACAGCGCAGAATAGGCTCTTCTGACCCAAAGAGCCACACCAACTAGCAACCCACCCATTTGTTTTCTGTTGTTCCTTTCTGCGCCTTGTGGTGTTTCGGGTGGTAACCTTGCTGTCTCATTAGCATTTGTCTATTTTTTTTAACCAGTTGCTGGTTCGATGCTCAACCCAGCACAGGTGGAAAGCCACCAAGAACCCTGCTGGATTCCCGGGGTCACTCGTCTTAAAGTCCACTACGGATACCAGTACACCACCAGCTACCAGCAACCCACCTACTTCACCCTAGCCTAATCACAGGGCAATTTACAAATCCAATTAATCTACAAACTGGTACATCTTTTGACTGTGGGAGGAAACCTTAGTACCTTGTAGCATTTTGCATGCCACAGTCCTAAGGAGACACCGGATTGCATGGAGGGAGAGAGAGTTTAAACGAAGTGAGTGGGGGCAGTTGGCACTTTTTGTGCGCCACAGACCCAAGGAGACACCAGATTATTTATAATTAGGCGCTAAAATGAAATTATGTTTAAGCAGAACGGCTATTGTGGGGGTGTGTGAGTGGGTCAATGTTGGAGTGGGGAGTTGAGGCTTTGGCAAGAAGAGGCGTGGGTCATAGTTAGATTTTTTTCATTAGTTATTCTTTCTTTCTTATTGTGCATTTCGAGCGGAGGGGATGTCAGGCAGGATAGTGGAATGCTCCTCCTGTGGGATGTGAGAGGGCGGGGAGACCTCCAGTGTCCCTAATGACTTCACCTGCAAGAAGTGCATCGAGCTGCAGCTCCTAACAGAATGTGCTAAGGAGCTGGGAGCTGGAACTGGGTGAACTCCGGTTCATCTGGGAGAGGGAGGAGCTGATAGGCAGGGCACACAGGGAGGTCGCTACACCCAAGGTGCAGGACAGAAAAGGACATAGTCAGCTAGTGCAGAGCACCCCCGTGGCCGATCTCCTAAACGACAGGATACTGTTTGGGGAGGGTGGAGAAAGGGAGGGGGAAGACCTTGCAGAGGAAAGCCACTGTGGTTAGATTTCTGGCACCGTGGCTCAGAAAGGGACAGAAGTGAGCTATAGTGATAGGGGATTTGTTGGTTAGGGTAACTGAAAGGAGACTCTGTGAACAAAAACAAGATTCCTGGATAGTTTATTGCCTCACGGGTGCCAGGGTTCAGAGACGTCTTAGTTTGAGTCCACAACGTTCTTAAGTGGGAGGGTGAGCAACCAGAGGTCGTGGTCTATATCGGCACCAATGACTTGGGTAGGAGGGGTGACAAGGTCTGGCAAGGTGAGTTCAGGGAGTTAGGCGCTAAGTTAAAGGGTAGGACCTCCAGGGTTGTGATCTCAGAACCGCTAGTGTGCCATGTGCTAGTGAGACCAGAAACAGGAAGATCATGCAGTTTACCATGTGACTAAGGAGATGGTGCAGGAGTGAGAGCTTTAGACTTTTGGATCATTGGACTCTCTTCCAGGGAAGATGGGACTGATGCAGAGGGCAGGGCTTGCACCTGAACTGGGGGGGGGGGGGGGGGAATCTAATATCCTACACTTCAAACTCAATTTATTATCAAAGTACATTTATGTCACCATATACAATCCTGAGATTCAATTGCTTGTGGGCATAGTCAATAAATCCAATAACAGTAATAGAATCAATGAAAGACCGCACCAACGTGGCGTTCAACCAGGGTGCAAAAGACAACACTGTGCAAATACAAAAACATAGAAAAAATATTATTAATAGTAATAACAATAAATGTAGATGTGTGAAATGGTCAGCATAGATGTGGTGGGCTGAAGGGCCTGTTCCCGTGTTGTGTGACTGTCCGCCTTGCCTTTCTGTCAAAGTGGTGATCATGATCATGGGCTACTGTGACCTGGGACATCACAGGCATTAAATCAAACACTGGGGCCTTGTTACACCAGCACATTTGTCTGTCTGTCTATCAATTGATCATCTATCTATCAACCTGTCTACATATCTGTTCAAAGGTACAGCGCAGAACATGGTCTTCTGGACCACCAAGCCCAGCTGCCCAGCAACCCACCTATTTAACCCAAGCCTAACCACAGGATAATTTACCAATTAACCTACTAACCGATACATCTTTGAGCTACAGGAGGAAATCCACCCATTCCACAGGGAGGACATACAAACTCCTTACAGGTGATGTTGGAATTGAACTCCAAACTCCAGCACCCTGAGCTGTAAGAGTGATGCCTAACCGCTATACTACCGTGGCACCCCAAATTAGTGCCGGCGGACGAGAGGTTACCTCTGCCCAGTCGAGGAGAGGGACACAATCCTGCAGTGCAGACGCCTACCTCAGGAATTCCAGATCGTCCCAGCCGTTGCGGACCAGACCATCCTCATACCTCTCCAAGCCCAGACGGCGTAACCAGTTCCCCACACTGGAGTCGTGAGACAGGCTGGAGCTGGTGCTGCTTGCTTGGCACGAGGCCTGTGGGATCGAACAGGATAAGGGTCACTCAAGATTCAAAACCGTTTATTGTCATTCTTCAGTAAAGGAGAATGAAATGATTCTTACTCCAGATTCAGTACAGCACAAAACCAAAAACACAAGAAGCATAAAGGACACAATAAATATTTATTTATTTAGCAATTCCGGACACACAGCAACCCATCAATTTAACCTGAACCTAATCACAGGAAAATTTACAATGACCTACTAACCGGTATGCTTTTGGACTGTGGGAGGAAACCAGAGCACCCGGAGGAAACCCACGCGGTTACAGAAAGGAGCATAGAGAAACGTGCTTACAGTGGACACCAGAATTGAACTCCGATGTCCCGAGCTGTAATAACATCATGGTAACTGCTACGCTTCCGTGATTTTTAAATATAAAAGAAGTCCTATAAAAGACAATGTACAAGTAACTGTAATGTGGCAGTGCATGGGGTAGGATGAAGAGGGCTGAGGGTTTGTGCAGAGGAGTGGCCAGTGTGCACGTAGTGGTGAAGGGGTGGGTTAGTGGGTGGAGGTGTTGATCAGCCTTACTGCTTGGGGAAAGTAACTGTTTTTGAGTCTGGTGGTCCTGGTGTGGATGCTACGTAGCCTCCTCCCTGATGGGAGTGGGACAAACAGTTTATGAGCAGGGTGGGCGGGATCCAAGATTTTACCGGCCCTTTTTCAGCAATTTTCTGTATATATGTCCTTGATGGCAGGTAGGCGGGTGCTGATGATGCACTGGGCAGCTTTGACTACCCGTTGTAGAGGCTTCCTGTCTGTCACAGTGCAGTTTCCGTACCATGTTAGCAGCCTGTTAGGATGCTCTCTACTGCACAGCTCTCGGTCTTGAGCACTGACATGCACAGACCAGCTCTCTTCAGCCTCCTTGGAAAGTAGAGAGGATGATGGCTTCAACAGCTGGCAATTTGATCCAAGCGCCTTGGTTGGGGTGGGCAAAGCTCCCACAGTAGAAAAGCAGTGAGTGCCCATCGGCTTCAGCCACAGAGCTGGAAGGTTGATGCCTGTTCAAATGATTTGTTATACTTTTTATTTAGAAATACAGTCGGTAACAGGCCCTTCCAGCCCAGCGAGCCCTCCTCACCCAATGACACCCCTGTGGCCAACTAACCTACCAACCGTACATCTTTGGATTGTGGGAGGAAACCAGAGCACCCGGAGGAAACCCACGCAGCCACATGGAGAATGTATAAGCTTCTTAAAGACAGCAATGGGAATTGACCCTGGGTTGCTGGTGCTGTAAAAGCATAACACCAACCGCTATGCTCCCAAAGGAAAGGCATCTCCTGAATTCATTAAAATCAACGTTGAGAAATGATTCACACAGGAGGTTCAGCAGATGCTGGAAATGCAGAGTAACACACACAAAATGCTGGAGGAACTCAGCAGGTCAGGCAGCACCTGTGGAGAGCAACCCTGCATCTGGACTGAAAAGGAAGGGGGTAGAAGCCAAAGGGGAAGGGGAAGGAGAGCATCAGAGATGATTCCCCTCTGTGGAGGGGAAGAATCTCGGCCCAAAATGTCAACTGTTTATTCCTGTCCATAGATGTGCCTGATCTGCTGAGCTCCCCCAGCATTTGGTGGGTTAGTCTGAAGTTACATCACCATATTTGAAATAAGTATACCCTAGATGGGATTTGAACCCACAACCCCAATGAAGGGGCCAATGCCTTTATTAGGCCACTTCATTCCCCCTCCCCCAACAGCATAGACCACAGAACAATGTGCCAGAGAACTCCTGAGGCTGCTGGGGTGTATCATGAAACCATAAGATATAGGAGAATGAGGCCATTCAGCCCATTGAGTCTGCTCCACCATTCCATCATGGCTGATTTATTATCCTTCTCAAACCCATTTTCCAGCCTTCTCCCTGTAACCTTTGACGCCCCAACTCTTCAAGAACCTATCAACCTCCGTCTCAATGGCTTGGCCTCCATGGCTGCCTATGGCAAAGAATTCCCCAGTTTCACTCCCCCAGCCAAGGAAATTCCTCCTCATCTCCATGCTAAAAGGACGCCCCTCTATTCTGCGGCTGTGTCTTAGACTCCCCCACCACAGAAACATCCTCTCCACATATCCTGACAATCTTACCTCCTCTGCCATATCTTCTTCGATGCTCTCCTTGATGGAGCGAGGGGGGAAGGCAGCAGGGCGGCTGTAGTCAGGGAGGAACGGTCGGTGGGGTTGACCTTTCACTGGCAGTGGGGGGTTCCTCATGGGGGGCTCCGCCTTGACCCCCGGGTAGTCCACCTCGCTGAGGCTCTTGGCCATCTGCAGGGCGGAATAGGAGTGATCATCGACAGCCCCCTGGTAGGCCGGGCCGCAGTGGTTGGTCATGTAGGGAGGCAGCAGCTGCCCCGTGCCGGGGGACAGTTGGCTCTTGGGGTGAGGTTTGGGTGGGAAGGGGGCTTTGGTATCCAAGGGGTCTGTGGGGTACCGGTGCTTGCCGCTGGGGTTCCTCAGGCTGGGCTCATCCTTGGACCTCTGTCTTTGGACCTCCTTTGAGGTGGCGTAGAAAGGATTATCAATCACGTCCATCTCAGCTGACTTGGGCAGGGGCGGAGGGGGGTAGTCGGGTGGCGGCCGGTTGAGGGTCAGGCCCTCGTCGTCCGAGAGCGAGGCCTCTTCGCTGGCCAGGGGAGGGCGGGCTGACGGTTGCCGTTTCTTGTCGTGTAGGCCCAGAGTGGTGTGGCCTTTGGTTTTCTGAGGAGCTTTCACGGCGCCCGAGACCTGGTGGTCGGGGGATAGAGGCACTCCCTCCAGCATATAGTAGGCAGGATTGTTGAAGCTGTTCTTGGAGCACAGTGCGTCTGCGTCAGAGTGCGCCTCCCCCTGTTTGGTCCTGGAAGAAACATCCCAGAGATCAGAGCAAGTTCAAAGTTCAAAAAAACATTCATTATCAGAGTTACAGATGTCACCATATACATTGCATTCTGGTTCAATAGACAATAGGTGCAGGAGTAGGCCATTCGGCCCTTCGAGCCAGCACCACCATTCACTGTGATCATGGCTGATCATCCACCATCTGTATCCAGTTCCTGCCTTATCCCCATAACCTTTGATTCCGCTATCTTTAAGAGCTCTGTCCATCTCTTTCTTGAAAGCATCCAGAGACTTGGCCTCCACTGCCTTCTGGGGCAGAGCATTTCATATATCCACCACTCTCTGGGTGAAAAAGTTTTTCCTCAACTCCATTCTAAATGGCCTACCCCTTATTCTTAAACTGTGGCCTCTGGTTCTGGACTCACCCATCAGCGGGAATATGCTTCCTGCCTGCAGCGTGTCCAATCCCTTAATAATTTTATATGTTTCAATCAGATCCCCTCCCAGCTTTCTAACTTCCAGAGTATACAAGCCTAGTCGCTCCAATCTTGGTTCACTGGGCCATTGGTTAATTGGGCAGCTGTTTATTTGGGACAACTCTTAAAGAACAAAACTGAGGAAATAGCCAGAATTCCCTTCATTTATTTGGAACACTCTGCCACTTAATTGGGACAGGAGTCTGTTGCCGAACAGTTTCTATCTAATGTCAGTCTTGTACACTTGTGTGGCCATTAGACACTACGTCGTGCTTACAGGGAACTGCTTTTAAACAGCGTCAAAAAAGCAGTGATTTTTGTCACTGATAGTTGGGGAGAAATAAGCAGTAAAACAATTCAGAACTATTTCATTCACTGCGGTTTCAAGCATTCAGGCTTGGAGATACCGGAAACAGTAGGGAGTGAGAAGGAAACAATTTCGCTATTTTAGGCACAACAAAGAATTTGAAGGTATTGGCAATCATTTTGAATGTGATAATGAAAATGAAGATTTGAAGGATGCAATCATAAGAACATGACAGCAAACACTAGATAAGTTTCTCTGTTGATAACTATTAAGAACTAATACACAGTTTTAAAACACTGTAGTAGAATTAGTTTTCTAATTTATTCTGTATTTCCTTAAAATACATAATTTGTTACTCAGTTAAACTGTAGTTTGCCTTTTTAAAAATATATTTTAACTACTTCCTAGAAATTAGGCCAGCCACTTAATTGGACCAAAATGTACTGGTCCTGATGTGTCTCAATTAACCGGAATCCATTGCATTACCCTGAGGTTCACTTTCCTGCAGATGCTCACAGTAAAATAAAGAAATACAATAGAATTTAGGGAAAACCCTATATGAGTTATAGACAGAGGTTGAGTAGGTTCGGACTTTATTCCCTGGAGCGTAGGAGAGTAAGAGGAGATTTGATAGAGGTATACACAATTATGAGGGGTATAGATAATAAATGCAAGCAGGCTTTTTCCACTGAGGCTGGGAGGGACTACAACCAGAGGTTGTAGGTTAAGGGTGAAGGGTGAAAAATTTAAGGGGAACATGAGGGGAAATGTCTTCACTCAGAGGGTGAGAGTGTGGAACAAGTGGTGGATGCAGGTTTGATTTCAGCATCTAAGACAATCTTGGACAAGTACATGGTTGGGAGAGGTACGGAGGGTTATGGTCCAGTGAGGGTCGATGGGACCAGGCAAAATACCAGTTTGGTATGGTCTAGAATGGCTTAAAGGCCCGTTTCTATGATGTGGTTTTTTATGACTCTAAACTAAGGGTGACAAGCAACCAATGTGCAAAAGAAGACAAACTTTGCAAATAAAAAAAATACTGAGAACACGAGTTGTAAAGATTAGGTTTATTATCAATGATACATGTTGTGAAATGTATTGGTTTATGGCAGCAGTGCAGTGCAATACACAAAAATTACAATAAGAAATATATATCTAAAAAAACAAATAAGTAGGGTAAAAGAGGGCAGAAAGATATTGAGGTGGTGTTCATGGGCTCATTGTCCATTCAGAAAGGGGGAAGAAACTGTTCCTGAATCGTTGAGTGTGTGCTTTCAGGCTCCTGTACCTCCTCCCTGATAGTGGCAATGAGGAGAGGGCATGTCTTGGGTGATGGGGGTCTTTAATGATTGACACGGCCTTTTACAGAAAACATGAGTTGTAGACTCCTTGAAAGCATGTCTGTAGGCTGTGGAATCAGTTCAGAGTTGAGGTGAGTGAAGTTACCCATGCTAGTTCAAGAGCCATTGGCCATAAGACTTAGGAGCATCAAGTCTGCTCCATGATTCAATCATGCCTGATCCTCTTTTCTTCCCCCTCCCTCAGTCCCACTCCTTGGCCTTTTCCCTGTAACCTTTGATGCCGTGTCCAATCAAGAACCTATCAAGCTCTGTCTTAAATAGACCCAATGACCTGGCCTCCACAGCTGCATGTGGCAATAAACTCCACAAATTCACCACCCTTTGGCTAAAGAAATTTCTCCGCATCTCTGTTTTGAATGGACGCCTCTCTACCCTGGGGCTGTGCCCTCTTGTCTTAGACTCCTCCACCACGGGAAATATCCTTTCCACATCTACTCTGTCTGGGCCTTTCAACATTAGAAAGGTTTCAATGAGATCCCCGCCATCCTTCTAACCTCCAGTGAATACAGACCCAGAGACATCAACGTTCCTCGTATGATAACCCTTTCATTCCTGGAATCATCCTTGTGAACCCTCTCCAATGCCTGCACATCCAAGGAGCCCAAAACTATTCACCAGTGCATTATAAAGCCTCAGCATCACATCCTTGCTCTTGTATTCTGGACCTCTTGAAATGAATGCTAACATGGCATTTGCCTTCCTCACCACTGACTCAACCTGCAAGTTAACCTTTAGGGTGTTCTAAAGCACTAGGCCGCAACAAATCCACCAGCTCCTATCGTCATGGTTTCCATGCCATTGGAATCAGTTGGTTGATTTGTGAAGTATCGTGTGCTTCTTGGAGTGAAACATCAAGTACACGTTAAACAAATACACACACAGGTGTCTTCACTCTGTGGGTCACTTCTTCAGATTTTTGGATTTTCTCCCCATTTAGAAAATAGTCTGCACATTTATTTCTACTACCAAAGTGCATGACCATGCACTTTCCAACATTGTATTTCATTTGCCACTTTCTTGCCCATTCTCCTAATCTGTCTAAGCCCTTTGCAGACTACCTGTTTCCTCAGCACTAACTGCCCCTCCACCAACTTTCGTATCATCTGCAAACTTGGCAACAAAGCCATCTATTCTACCATCTAAATCATTTATATACAGCATAAAAAGAAGCGGTCCCAACACCGACCTCTGTAGAACACCACTAGTCACTGGCAGCCAAACAGAAAAAGATCCTTTTATTCCCACTCACTGCCTCCTACCAATCAGCCAATGCTCTATCCATGCAGGTAACTTTCCTGTAATACCATGGTAAGCAGCCTCACGTGTGGCACCTTGTCAAAGGCCTTCTGAAAGTCCAAATATACAACATCCACTGCATCCCCTTTATCTATCCTACTTGTAATCTTCTCAAAGAATTCCAACAGGTTCATCAGGCAGGATTTTCCCTGAAGGAAACCATGCTGACTTTGTACTATCTTGTCCTGTATCACAAAGTACTCCATCACCTCATCCTTAACAATTGACTCCATCGTCTTCCCAACTACTGAGGTCAGGCTAACTGGTCTATAATTTGCTTTCTGCTGCCTTCCTCCTTTCATAAAGAGTGGAGTGACATTTGCAATTTTCCAGTCCTCTGGCACCATGCCAGAGTCCAATGATTTTGAAAGGTTACTACTAATGCCTCCACAATCTCTAACGCTACCTCTTTCAAAACCCTAGAGTGCAGTTCATCTGATCCGGGTGACATGTACTCTCAGGTCTTTCAGCTTTTTCAGCACCTTCTCCCTTGTAACAGTAACCACACTCCTACTCTTCAACACCTGGCACACTGCTAGTGTCCTCCACAGTGAAGACTGATGCAAAATACTCACCCTTCTGTCCCCTTTGCCCCGATACCCCTTCTGCCCTCAAACATTCCCCTCCATGTCCTCCATCTCTAATACCCCGTCAACTCCACCCAATACCGCACTTCCTCCCCTCCATCCCTGAAAACCCTCTTCAATCCTGAATATCCCCCTCCGAGCATGAATCTTCCCTTCTGTTCCCAACCACCCCTGAACTCCTCCCTCATCCTCTCTGCCCGACACTGCCCGCTGTCGACACTGCCCGACACCACCACCCCAGACCCTCTCCATCCCCTTTGCCCCTAAAACTCTGCAACCTCCTCTGGCCTTAAAACCCTGTCCCCCCCATTCCTGACCACCCACCCATCCCACCCCCCATACCTGTCTTCCGCAGCTACTGCAGGGAGCAGTGCAGGTGAACGCCCAGCCGGCAGGGGGCACGGTTTCTCTGGCTCTTCGCTCTGTTTCCCAAGCTGTGGCCCGGACGTCTCAGGAGATACCGGCTTCTTCAAATTCCCCCTGAAAAGCAACATCTAAACATTAAAAACTTCAAATATTAGCTTTATTTGTACGTGTACATCAAAACATGGGGTGTATGGGATGTGCAGGGAGGGGTATGGGACAGATGAAGGGGCTTGCCGTGTCCATTCTGGGGCAACTCACTCACCTTAGGCCCCCACCAGACACTCAGCTCTCACCTGTGGCTCCCAGTAACTGTCTGCATGTGACAGCGGCCACACCCCAGTACACTGCCTCGACAGGCAGGCTAACCAGGTGACAGCAGCTGGTGGGCTCGTGCCTGCAGACTGGCAGATAAGATCTACAGTGAGATACAACGGGCAGGAAGATGGTTCTACAACGCCCCATGGAGAGCGACGGGCATGACAAGGCACAGAACATATCATGGTCATCCACTGCAACCAAGACCCCAGTTATAACGGCTACTGGATCTGGACTTCTGAGGCTGAGAGAGTGGAACTGTCCCAGTGCAATAGCTTTTCCACGTTAAAATCTCTCCCTCACAGGTCTCCTGTCATTGTTGGATACGAGAGACATCCAACACCACAAAACATACAGGTTGTGTCAATGACCAACACAGTCTGAGGATCGCACTGGGCGAGTGTGGCCACACTTCCAGTGCCAACGTAACATGCCCACCACTCACCGAGCCGAACCCGTACGTCACGGTTGGACAATGAACAATTGCCAAGGGAGCTCAGCAGCTCAAGAAGCTTCTGTCAGGGGAAAGTGAAGTGCGGACGTTTCTGATCAAGACCATACATCAGGATGAGCATGGAGAGGGAAGATGATTGGGAATAAGGGGAGAGGCGAGTCAGGAACCAATAGGCGATTGGTGGACTGGGAAGTGGCGAGGGATAAAAAGACCGAGAAAGATTAGTTTTATTTGTCACGTGTACATTGAAACACACAGTGAACTGTGTCATTTGCATCACTCACCACCGCAGTCTGAGGATGTGCTGGGGGCAGCCCACAAGTGTCACCCCAACATACTAAGATGAAGGAAAGGCAGATATATTGTCTATGTGTACTGCAACACAGCCTTTGGCTAAGTCCCACGTGGGAGGGCGATGAAGAAGGTTCAGATGCTTGGCATTCAGGATGAGACAGTAAATTGAATTAGACATTGGCTTCACAGGAAAAGCCAGAGACTGGTTGCCTCTTTGATTGGAGGCCTGCGATTAGTAGTGTGTCACAGGGACTGGTGTTGGGTCCGTTATCGCTCGTCATCAGCAACTTTGCAAGATTGGAGATGGAGTGGACAGCGAGGAAGCCTATCGAAGCTTGCAGTGCTTCTGGAAAAATGGCAGATAGAAGCATGAGGTTTTGCACTCTGAGAGGACAAAGCAGGGTAGGACTTGCACAGTGAGTGGCAAGACACTGAGGAGTGTGGTAGAACAAAGGGATCTGGGAATACAGGTCCATAATTCTTTGAAAGTGACGTCACAGGTCGATAAAGTTGTTAAGACAGCTTTGAGCACATTGGCCTTCATAAATCAAAGTAATGAGTACAGGGGATGGGATGTTATATTGCAAGTTGAAAAAGACATTGGTGAGGCCTAATTTAGAGTATTGTATGCAGATTCTAGTCAACTACTTGACAGGAAAGATATCAATAAAATTGAAAGCGTGCAGAGAAAACTGACAAGGGTGTTGCCAGGACTTGATTTATAGGGAAAAGTTGAACAGGTTTGGACTTTATTCCCTGGTGTGCAGAAGAATGAGGGGAGATTTGATAGGGGTGTACGTGTTGGCGCGTGGCCAAGTGGTTAAGGCGTCGGTCTAGTGATCTGAAGGTCGCTAATTCAAGCCTTAGCTGAGGCAGCGTGTTGTGTCCTTGAGCAAGGCACTTCACCACATATTGCTCTGCGACGACACCGGTGCCAAGCTTTATCAGCCCTAGTGCCCTTCCCTTGGACAACATCGGTGGCATGGAGAGGGGAGACTTGCAGCATGGGCAACTGCCGGTCTTCCATACAACCTCGCCCAGGCCTGCACCCTGGAAACCTTCCATAGTCATAGTCATACTTTATTGATCCCGGGGGAAATTGGTTTTCGTTACAGTTGCACCATAAATAATAAATAGTAATAGAACCATAATTAGTTAAATAGTAATATGTAAATTATGCCAGGAAATAAGTCCAGGACCAGCCTATTGGCTCAGGGTGTCTGACCCGCCAAGGGAGGAGTTGTAAAGTTTGATGGCCACAGGCAGGAACGACTTCCTATGATGCTCTGTGTTGCATCTCAGTGGAATGAGTCTCTGGCTGAATGTACTCCTGTGCCCACCCAGTCCATTATGTAGTGGATGGGAGACATTGTCCAAGATGGCATGCAACTTGGACAGCATCCTCTTTTCAGACACCACCGTCAGAGAGGTGCAAGGTGCAAATCCATGGTCTCATGAGACTAATGGATGCCTATAATGTAATTATGAGTGGACAGACAGGGCCAATGCAAGCAGGATTCTTTCACTGAGGTTGAGCAAGACGAGAACTAGAGGTCATGGGTTAAGGGAGAAAGGTGAAATGTTGAAGGGGAACATGAGAGGCAACCTTCACTCAGAGGGTGGTGACAGTGTGGAACGAGCTGCCAGTGGAAGTGGTGGACACAGGTTTGAGTTTAACATTTAAAAGAAGTTTGGATAAGTACATGGATGAGAGGGGTGTGGAGAGCTATGGTCCAGGTGTAGGTTGATGGGGCCAGGCACAGTGATAGTTCAGCATGGACTAGATGGGCTGAAGGGCCTGTTTCTCTGCTGCATGCTCTGAGATTCTGTGACGACTGGAGAGATACTAATCCTCCTACTGATGCTCTCCATAAGGGTCATATTCTCTTCAACAAAGCTCTAGGTCGGAACTAGAAAGTGCAGAAACAACTTCAGGGTCAAACGCTGGCTCCCCTCCCCTCAGCTCCCAAACAGACGGGCACCATTGCCAAGGCAAACAGGCATTTCAATGCAAATGGCGGCCGTACTTCACATCCGGGTTCGATCGGCTCCCTGGTTTTCCCTTGGATGCTCCAGTCTCATCCTTGTCGACTCGAATCCATTCTGTAGTGAGGCAAAAGAGAGAGATTTGCTTTACATTCACAGGTTTTATTTTCCCACACCAATGGGTAAACAAGTGGCAGATGGTGAGATCCTTCTCCCTTCCACCCTGCCTGTGCATCTTGAGTACTGTAATCGCCCGTCTGTTACACAGAAGCCCAGCACCCGGGTCATACTCACTCCTCGATGTTGCCACCAGGTAGGAGGTACAGGAGCCTCACACCTCTAGGTTCAAAACCAGTTACTACCCCTCAACCACCAGGCATTTGAACCAGAGGGGATAATATAACTCACCCCGTCACTGAACCGGTCCCATTACCTATGGACTCACTTTTAAGGACTTGTCATCTAATGTTCTCAATATTTATTGTTTATTTATTATTATTCTTTTCTTTGCTTTTCGTATTTGCATACTGGTGGTTTGTCCATCCTGTCATGTGCGGTTTTTCATTGAGTCTACTGCGTTTCTTTGTATTTGCTGTGAATGCCAGGAAGAAAATGCAAAGCAGGATTGTATATGGTGACATATATGTACATTGATAATATATTTACTTTGACCTTTGGAAGAGGAAGTTAGGTAGCTCCCTCACCTACCAGCTGTACCTGCAAGGACTTGGACAGTAGGGTTGGGGGAACAGCACCACCCACAAGATTGGCTGCCCCCCAGGGCACACACCATCCCGATGTGGAGGAACCGTGTCTGCTGTAACCCCGGTCCCCAACACCACTGTGCGAACCTGTTCACCCCAGTGACAGGCAGCAATGAGGGTCTGCCTGTGACAACACTGGACAACACAGATTTTGCCTCCTGAATACTTTTGGGTATATCTTATGGATTGTGGGCTGCAGATCATGAAAATCACCATGAAATTTCCCTATCTCACACCAATTTTTAAAAATTGCCTATACTTGTTGTTTCTATTCATGATTCAAGTCAGAATAACTGGTGGCTAGATTAAGGAAGACATTTTTGTTGGTCCACAACTCAAACAAGTCATCAATGACAGGCAATTCGAAGAACTTCTTGTGGGACCAGAGAAAATCACATGGAAGACACTTACAGAAGTTTTTGAAAATTTTCTTGGCAACTACAGAGTACCACACTATGTGCAGCTGGTTGACAACATGCTTGAAGCATACAAAACCATGTCACTAAAGATTCATTTTCTGCATTCCCATTTAGACTTCTTCCCTGCTAATCTTGGTGCTGTCAGTGACGAACATGGTGAAAGGTTTCACGAGGACATTGTGGTGATGGTTCTGAAGAACGAGAGGATAAGACACGAGAGAATAGGATCAATCAAGTGTGACAGTGGAAAAGTGTGTAGGGAACCGGAGGAGATAGCAGTGGTACTTAATGTGCAGAGGTGCACATTCCTTTATCCGAAATTCTGAAATCCAAAAAGCTCGGAAAACCAAAGTTTTTTCGCCAACAGCTGACGTCACTCAGGTGTGACGTGGCAGCACTAGCAGAGGCCGTCAGACGTCAGTTGTGGCTCAGCGCTCGTACTGGTTACACGTGTGTTTGCTGTTCGCTGATATTTTGTGTTCACTGTTGACTTTGTGTTTAATTTCACTGTGAAAATGTCTAAAAGAGCTGCAGATACCCCTATGGGTAACAATGAGAAAAAGAGAAGGAAGCAGCTATCATTATCAATAACACAGAAAGTGGAGTTATTGCAGAAGCTTGATCGTGGTGTGTCTGTGTGGCGTCTTACTGAAGAAAATAGTGTCGGAACTACCACTGTATATGATTTAAACAAACAGAAAGACGAGTTACTGAAGTTTTATAGTGACAGTGACGTTCTACATTTATTCCAATAAGTCATCTAATACGTGTTTGATTCAGTTCATTTGAAGCTGCATATTTTTATGTTTTATTGAATGTTTTTGTTGGAAATAAAATTTCTTGTTACTATTCCCTAAACAATACAGTTTAACAATTGTTTACATAGCATTTACACTGTATTAGGTATTATAAGTAATCTAGAGATGATATAAAGTATACAGGAGGATGTGCGTCGGTTTGGTGCACCACTGGGTCCTAAAGTACACTGCACTGAGGTTAAATAAGGGATTTGTGCATACGTGTTTTTCGGTATCGGTGGCGGGGGATGGGGGGTCTGAAATCTGAAAAATTCTGAATTCTGAAATGCAACTGGCCACAAGGATTTCGGATAAGGGATTGTGGACCTGTACTTTCCTTCAGTATTCACTACAGAAAAGGATCTTGGTGATTGTAGGGATGATTTACAGTGGACTAAAAAGCTTGAGCATGTAGATATTAAGAAAGAGGATGTGCTGGAGCTTTTGGAAAGCATCAAGTTGGATAAGTCACCGGGACCGGATGACATGTACTCCAGGCTACTGTGGGAGGCGATGGAGGAGATTGCTGAGCCTCTGGTGATGATCTTTGCATCATCAATGGGGACGGGAGAGGTTCCAGAGGATTGGAGGGTTGTGGATGTTGTTCCATTATTCAAGAAAGGGAGTAGAGATAGCCCAGGAAATTATAGACCAGTGAGTCTTACTTCAGTGGTTGGTAAGTTGACGGAGAAGATCCTGAGAGGTAGGATTTATGAACATTTGGAGAGGCATAATATGATTAGAAATAGTCAGCATGGCTTTGTAAAAGGCAGGTCGTGCCTTACGAGCCTGACTGAATTTTTTGAGGATGTGACTAAACACGTTGATGAAGGCAGGGCAGTAGATGTAGTGTATACGGATTTCAGCAAGGCATTTAACAAGGCTTATTGAGAAAGTAAGGAGGCATGGGATCCAAGGGGGCATTGCTTTATGGATCTAGAACTGGCTTGCCCACAGAAGGCAAAGAGTGGTTGTAGACGGGTCATATTCTGCATGGAGGTCAGTCACCAATAGTGTGCCTCAGGGACCTGTTCTGGGACCCCTACTCTTCGTGATTTTTATAAATGACCTGGATAAGGAAGCAGAGGGATGGGTTAATAAATTTGCTAATGACACGAAGGTTGGAGGTGTTGTGGATAGTGTGGAGGACTGTCAAAGGTTACAGCGGGACATTGACAGGATGCAAAACGGGGCTGAGAAGTGGCAGATGGAATTCAACCCAGCTAAGTACGAGGTGGTTCATCTTGGTAGGTCAAATATGATGACAGAATATAGTATTAATGGTAAGACTCTTGGCAATGTGGAGGATCAGAGGGATCTTGGGGTCCGAGTCCACAGGACACTCAAAACTGCTGCGCAGGTTGACTCTGTGGTTAAGAAGGCATTCGGTGCATTGGCCTTCATAAATTGTAGGATTGAGTTTAGGAGACGAGAGGTAATGTTGCAGCACTATAGGACCCTGGTCAGACCCTACTTGGAGTACTGTGCTCAGTTCTGGTCGCCTCACTATAGGAAGGATGTGGAAACCATAGGAAGGGTGCAGAGGAGATTTACAAGGATGTTGCCTGGATTGGGGAGCATGCCTTATGAGAATAGGTTGAGTGAACTCGGCCTTTTCTCCTTGGAGCGATGGAGGATGAGAGGTGACCTGATAGAGGTGTATAAGATGACGACAGGCATTGATCGTGTGGATAGTCAGAGGCTTTTTCCCAGGACTGAAATGGCTAGCATGAGAGGGCACAGTTTTAAGGTGCTTGGAAGTAGGTACAAGGGAGATGTCAGGGGTAAGTTTTTTATGCAGAGAGTGGTGAGTGCGTGGAATGGGCTGCCGGCGACAGTGATGGAGGCAGATACGATAGGGTCTTTTAAAAGATTCCTAGAGCTTGGAAAAATAGAGGGCTATGGGTAACCCCAGGTAATTTCTAAAGTAAGTACATGTTTGGCACAGCTTTGTGGGCTATATTGTGCTGTAGGTTTTCTATGTTTCTATGTTTCTAAACAGTTCAGAGCAACTGGAATCCATCAATGCTGGCTGTTTATTGTTGGACACCAGCAGGAAGCCTCAGACACTAAGTTCAAACAAAAATCATCAACAAAACATTTTTAGCTGAACTACTGCAAAGCATCAGCATCATTATGCAATTATATTCAATAAAGGTTTATTTGTTTTTCCAAATTTCTATGTAATAGTAGTCTGAAACTATATTTGTGTTCAGCTTCAAGTAGACTATCTTAAAAAAAATTCCTGTAGAAGCAACAGTTTTGAAAAAAATTTGTTGTCCGGTGTAACCATACATGGCCCATCACTACATTAATCAAAACTTTATGTGCATTGTTAAAACATCCTGATGAAGGGTCTTGGCCCAAAATGTAAACTGTTTATTTCTCTCCATAGACTCTGCCTGACCTGCTGAGTTCCTCCAGCATTTTAATTATGAAGCACTTTTCATACAGACAGTATTATTCAAAGTGCTTTACAATGGGATAAATGCAAACATGAAAATAAAATTTAAACATCTGAAAATAAAAGATACAAAGATGTTAGTTAAAAGCAAGGTTAAATAAATAAGCAACACGCATAAAAATTGCTGGTGAACGCAGCAGGCCAGGCAGCATCTATAGGAAGAGGTACAGTCGACGTTTCGGGCCGAGACCTGAAACGTCGACTGTACCTCTTCCTAGAGATGCTGCCTGGCCTGCTGCGTTCACCAGCAACTTTGATGTGTGTTGCTTGAATTTTCAGCATCTGCAGAATTCCTCGTGTTTCCAGTTAAAACCCATTCACTTTCAAGCTCTGGCCTGCAGTTCTCGATGCTACCAGCAGATGGGGGTAACGTTGCACGTTCGCCCAATTTAACGGAGAGCGCAGTCACTGCCCTTCTCTGGAAGGGGCCAGATTGAGCGACAAAAGTAAACGTGTGATCGAACCAACTCACTAAAAAACAATCTATCAGTCTCAGGGTTGCATATGGTGACATGCATGTACTTTGAAGCTTATTTGGAGCAATTCAGGTGCTCGGAACAGTTTGAGATCCCGACCGAATGAATTTAACTCCTAAACTTGGATTGGAAAGTTAACGCCAATCTCCGTGACACTACTGAATTATTACGGAACTCCGGAAGTTGCGGCAAGGCCAGGGTTAACATAATATTCAGGCAAGGACAGATTGTAAAATAGAGTCCAAACAGCCCAGGCGAAAGAGGCCTTTGAAGAGCTTGCCTTTGAGCAGATTACCGGAGCCGGCTATGACCACACAGGCATACAACGGGAAGGATGTGAAACACACCCAGCAACTAAGGGACAATTCTTTTACTACCTTCAAAGTATCATCGGGTGTCTGTTTACAATTTCTATTCACACCTTTGTCGTGAATGGCGATGAATCTTGCAAATAAGTAGTTCAAATACACAGTTTTACCAAGTGGTCAATATCCCGTAACTGCGAGTCAATTCCGTATAGTAGATGCTGTTCAGACTGGAGAACAGCGTGGTCAGACTGTTCTCCTAGTGCACAAGTAACAACGTATGATTGAGGAATGAGCAACACACACAAACTGCTGGAGGAACTCAGCAGGGCAGGCAGCCGGTGGAACGGAATGGCCGGTTAATCGGCCTCAGCAGTCCGTCAGCCCGTTTCCTCACTCATTGTTGGGGTTTTTTTTCCGCACATTGGTTATTAGTACGTCCTGTTGGGTGTGATCTTTCATTGATTCCACTGTGTTTCCTGTACTTACTGTGATTACCCGCAAGGTTACATAATGACGACAAATATATATTTTGATAATAACTTTACTTTGAACTCTGAACTCCCTGAAGGGACCCCACCACCTCTCAGATCGAGATTGGGTGTACGGCAGTCTGCACACCACGACAGTGGCTGGAACATGATCTTGCCATCTGTACGGGAGCAAGGTGCGACCCTCACACAGCCCAGAACTTGCATTCCACCCTGAAAACTGCCAATGCTATTTTATTTGAACAGGAAACAGAGCGGACAGCAAAGTCTGCAACATCGGACCACACAGCGCCCTGAACGCTTTTCCAGACACACTGCAACGTTATAACCTCTGAAACACGAGTAATCACGGTAAATAATACAGCGCAATGCAGACCCTTCCGCCAACCTTTTCACCGACTCAAAAATTAATCAAAACCCTCCCATATACACAGCCCTGCACTCTTCCATTATCCCTGTGCCTCCATCTAATCCCATTGAACGGAACAATCCCACAAAAAGTAGTGGATGCGGCCCAGTCCATCAAGTATAAAGCCCTGTAACACACATCAAAGTTGCTGGTGAACACAGCAGGCCAGGCAGCATCTCTAGGAAGAGGTACAGTCGACGTTTCAGGCCGAGACCCTTCGTCAGGACTAGTATAAAGCCCTCCCCATCATTGAACACGTCCACACTGCACGCTGTCACAGGAAAGTAGCATCCATCATCAGGGTCCCCCAGCATCCAGGCCACTCTCTCTTCTCACTGCTACCATCAGGCAGGAGGTACAGGGAGCCTCAGGACTCACACCACCAGGTTCAGGAACAATTATTACCCCTCGACAATCAAGCTCTCACTCACCCCTACACTGAACTTTTCCAACAACCACGGACTCTTCATCTCATGTTCTCGATATTATTCTTGTTGGCTGTATTTTTATTTTTTTTCCCAGCTCAAGCTGGTAAAACCTGGGGTGCGGGCATAACCAAGCACATTAATTTCTCATTTGCTGGGAACTTTCAGACTATTCTAGTGGTGTTTAGTACTGTGGCTTTCTTAAAGATTTACATATTGATGTGCCAACCCAACTGTTTAATGCTTTGGGATGACACCAGTTGTAGGTATTACTATTGGGACAATGTTAATGTTAATGTTTCATAAGCTTTCAGTTTCCTCTTTTAATTCAGCCTATCTCTGGTGTTTTTCACTTACTGATTTCTGTATGTTGTGTGTGTTTGGAATGGCTATATTATTACGCAAGTTGTAATTGCTTGTTTATCCTGTATTATTATATCCAGATGGTTATTATGGATTGTCCTATCTGTAATAACTAATCGGTTGTATTATAATTTGCAGGACTCTGACTCTAAAACTGAATCAGACTTGCCACAGTTCTACACACTGTCCTTACATATCTGGAAAAGAAGGATGCTTATGTGAGAATACTGTTCTTGGACTACCATTCAACACCATAGTTCCCTCCAGGCTTGAAAGAAGCCCAGAGACCTTGGCCCTCAGCCTGCCTTGTGCAGCTGGATCCTGGATTTCCTGTCAGATCACCGGCAGGTGGTAAGAGTGGGCTCCCTCACCGCGGCCTCTCAGACCCTCGGGCTGTGTCCTAAGCCCCCTCCTTTACTCTCTGTATACCCATGACTGTCACCACCCACAGCTCCATTCAGCTAATTAAATTTGCTGACAACACCACACTGATTGGCCTAATCTCAAATAATAACAAGACAGCCTACAGAGAAGAAGTCAACTCCCTGACACAGTGGTGTCAAGAAAACAACCTCTCCCTCAATGCCACAAAAACAAAGGAGCTGGTTGTGGACTACAGGAGGAATGGAGACGGGCTAACCCCTACAGACATCAATGGATCTGGGGTTGAGAGGGTGAACAGCTTTAAATTCTTCGGCATACACATCACTGAGGATCTCACGTGGTCTGTACATAACAGCTGTGTAGTGAAAAAAGCACAACAGTGCCTCTTTCACCTCAGATGGCTGAGGAAGTTTGGTACGGGCCCCCAAATCCTAAGGAACTTTCTACAGGGGCACAATTGAGAGCATCCTGACTGGCTGCATCACTGCCTGGTATGGGAACTGTACTTCCCTTAATCGCGGGACTCTGCAGAGAGTGGTGCGGACAGCCCAGTGCATCTGTAGATGTGAACTTCCCACTATTCAGGACATTTACACAGGATAAAAAGGGCCTGAAGGATCATTGGGGACCCGATTCACCCCAACCAGAAACTGTTCCAGCTGCTACCATCCAGGAAATGGTACCACAGCACAAAAGCCAGGACGAACAGGCTCCGAGACAGCTTCTTCCACCAGGCCATCGGACTGATTAATTCACACTGATACAATTGTATTTCTATGTAACATTGACTGTCCTGTTGTACATACTATTTATTACAAATTACTATAAATTGTACATTGCACATTTAGATGGAGATGTAACATAAAGATTTTTACTCATGTATATGAAGGATGTAAGTAATAAAGTCAATTTAATTCAATTTATAGTAAGTTATGGTTTCTTTTAAGTGTTGGTATTTTAAAGCAAGATTTTGGTGAATGATGGTTGCCACTTGATTATGCGTGTGTAAGTAATCAGATTGAGTTAAACTGCTGCAGGATGCTGTAATGTGTTGGATTGTTTCTGGTTTCTCTTGGCATTTTCTACATTTATCCTCTTAAATTTGTTGGTCTTTTGTGATGTATTTTTGATTTTTTTGTGTTAACCACCTGGCCTGTATTGCCACAAGGAACCCCTCCATTTCTGGGAAGAGGTCTCCATGTCAGAGCCAAGTGTTCGACGCTTCCCTGTTAACATCTAGTCTGCTCAGATCGTGGGGATGTCTTCCATGGAGGGTCATGATCTTCCATTGGTTAACTTTTTCTTCTGTAGTGATAATTTCTTAGTCTTTTTCTGAGTTGTGTTTTCATTTAAGTTTAGTGATGTGTACTTAGCAGAATTGCATTTGCTCGCATGGAGAGCTGAACCCTATTTTTGTTGATGAAAATATATCCTTAGGAGTTTTATCTGACTGTCATGTAATTCTTTTGTCTGTAATTCCTTTCCTCCTTTTGTCCTACATAGTGTTAATCTAAGTGTGTTTGAGTGCACGTAGTGTTTTCTAAAATTTGTCATTTTGGTTCTTATTTTTCTTTGTAAATTTTCCAAATTGGTTTTGGACAAAGATATTATGCCAAAAGACTACATTAATATGGGTATAGTTATCATTTTATCTTTGTATTTGCAGAGTTTGTCATCTTCTGCACATAGGTTGCATGCAGTTTCTCATTGATTCTAATGTGTTTCTTTACATTTACTGTGAATGCCCACAAGAAATTAAATCTCAGGGTTGTATATGGTGGCATATATGTACTTTACATAATTTACATTGAACGTTGAAGAGTTCGTTGAATGCCCTTAACGTATCTGCCTCTACCACCATCCCCAGCAGGGCATTCCATGCACCCACCACTCTGTGTAAAAAAAACCTGCCTCTGACATCCCCCCTGTACTTTCCTCCAGTCACCTTAAAATTATGCCCCCTTGTATTAACCATTTCTGGCCTGGAAGAAAAGTCTCTGGCTGTCTCTGCCTGGGGTGGTGGAGGAGCCAGATACGTTAGTGACATTTAAGAGACTCTTAGATAGGGACATGGATGTTCAGGGAATGAAATGATATCGATCATGTGCAGTTCAGTTTGGTACAGACACCACTGGCCAAAGGACCTGCCCGAGTTCTGAGTTTAACACAGAGGGAATAATTTGAAGTCTGGAGATCACATATTGATTTTCCCTGAACCTTTATCTACACACAGTTACCAGGACAAGATCACTGACACAGGGTGGCAGATTAACAACCAGCACAACTGAGACAGCATCGACCGGCAAAGACTGCCCCCGCAACACACCACGAGAGACCCATCCCGGAGCAGAAACACAGCCTTGCCAGTTACCGTAAAGCCGCTCTCTGGTGCCGGCTCTCTCCGCTGGCACGCGGACCTTCATGGAGCCTCGGATGTTCCCGGTTTCCTCCCCGCGGTGCGACAGCGAGGTGAGAAAGACTTGAGCAGTGCTGCCAATCATCGACTTCAGCGCGACACAGCACTCTCCTGTGGGGGAGATGGGACAGAAAACACATGATGGTGAAATGGATGGAGCCCATAGCAGGAAGAGCTCTGTCCAGACCTGACACTGAGGCTTCATAAAGCACTTGTCAGACCGCACTTGGAGTATTGTGGGCAGTTTTGAGCCCTTTATCTCAGAAAGGAAGTGTTGCCATTGGAGAAGGTCCAGAGTAGGTTCACGAGAGTTATCCCACGAATGAAGGGTTAAAATATCAAGAGCATATGGCTCTGGACCTGTACTCACTAGAATTCAGAAGAATGATGGGGGGTGGATCTCATTAAAAGCTATCAAATACTGAAATGCTTAGATGGAGTGGATGTGGAGAGGATGTTTCCCATGGTGGGGGAGTCCATGACCAGAGGGCATAACCTCAGAATAGAGGGACATTCTTTTAGAACAGAGACGAGGAGGAATTTTTTTAGCCAGAGGGTGGTGAATCTGTGGAATTCATTGCCACAGACAGCTGCTGAGGCGGTCGCTGGGTCTATTTAAAGCTGAGGTTGATAGGTTCTTGATTAGTCAAGGCTTCAAAGTTTACGGGAGAAGGCAGGAGAATGGTTTTGAGAGGGATTTAAAAAAATCAGCCATGATGGAATGTCTTCAGCCATGATGGGTATATCAGGACGCACGGTAGCATAGAGGTTACAGAAATGCTTTACAGCGCTAGTGACCACTGAACGGGGTACAAATCCTTCTGGTGTCTGTAAGGTGACTGTACATTCTTCCTGTAACCACAAGAGTTTCCTCCCACATTCCAAAGATGTACAGGTTAGGGTTGATGACTTGTAAGCATGCTATGCTGGTGACAGAAGCGTGGCAACAATTGTTGGACTGTGGATCACTGACTCAAACACTGACTCAAAACAACGCATGTCACCGTATGTTTTGATGTACGTGACAAATAAAGCTAATCTTGAAAAAGTCTCTGTAAAAGGGACAGGTTACTGGAACTTGGAAAATTCATTGCAAGTGCCGCTGGGTTGAATACTATCCAGATGGAATATAAAGGTGCTGTTCCTCTAGTTTGCTTTGCTCCATTCACTGCAGAAGGTGGGTGTTCCCAGTGGCCACCCATGTTAATTCCACTTCCCATTCCCATTCCGACCTGTTGGTCCACAGCCTCCTCTACTGTCACAAGGAGTTTGGAGGAGCAACACCTCATATTCCATCTGGGTAGTCTGCAACCTGATGGCATGAACATCGACTTCTCTAACTTGATGTAATTTCTACTCCCTCTCCCTTTCTCTTTTTCTGTTCCCCCATTCTGGTTTCCCGCTCATCTCTTCTCATTTCCTCACCTTCCCATCAGCTCCCTCTGATGCCCCTCCTCCTCCCCTTTCTCCTGTCTTCCACTCTTCTCTAACAGATTCCTCTTTCTCCAGCCCTTCCCCTCTTCCACCTATCACCTCTCAGCCTCTTACTGCATCCCTCTCTCCACATACCTGCCCTCACTTATCACCTTCCAGCTTGTGCTCCTTCCCCTCTTCCCTCATTCTTATTCTGGCTTCTGCCCCCTTCCTTTGCAGTCCGGATGAAGGGTCTCCACCCAAAACATAGATGCTGCCTGACCTGCTGAGGTCCTCCAGAATTGTGTGTGTGTGGCTCTGGTTAGAGTTCAGCCTAGTCCTGGCTGGAGGAGATGACACGGAGAGACCCAGAACCCTTGGGTGCGAAGTTCACCGAATTCCGAAGGAAAGGCTGAAGTGGAGAGTGTTCAGGAGCCGACGAAGGATTTATGAGTGGAAAAGCGAGCCTAACTTTAGCGGACAGGCTGAGACTTCTGTGTAATGCTGGTGGTCAAAGTCTCATTTGCATCTTTGCAGCCAGCTTACCATAGGATTCGTAACCGTCCACTGACTTGACAGTCAGGAGGAGATGCTGGTCCTGGAGATATTCGATATCTGAGAGAATTGGCTTCAGCTGTAAAACAAAATGTATTTCTGATTCGACAACAAGTTGTGAAATGCATTTACAATCTAATATACTCTGTGGTTACACACACGCAGTTGCCACTTCATTGGCTACCTCCTGTACCTAATAAAGTGGCCACTGAGTGTATGTCCGTGATCTTCTATTGCTGCAGCCCATCCATTTCAAGATTTGATGTGTTGTGCATTTAGAGATGCTCTTCTGCACACCACTGTTGTAAGTTGTGGGTATTTGAGTTACTGTCACCTTTTTGTCAGCTTGAACCAGTCTGACCATTCTCCTCTGACTTCTCTCATTAATAAGGTGTGTTCACCCACAGAACTGCTGCTCACTGGATTTTTTCAGTTTGTTTTTTTGCACCATTCTCTGTAAACTCCGGAGACTGTTGTGTGTGAAAATCCCAGGAGACAGCAGTTTCTAAAATACTCAAACCACCCCATCTGGCACCAACAATCACTCAACAGTTAATGTCACTTAGGTCACATTTCTTCCCCATTCCAACGTTTGGTCTGAACTTCCTGACCATGTCTACATGCTTTTCTACACTGAGCTGCTGCCACATGATTGGCTGATTAGGTATTTGCAATAACGGGCAGGTGTACAAGTGTACCTAATAAAGACCATAAGACATAGGAGCAGAATTGGGCCATCTGGCCCATCGAGTCTACTCCACCATTCAATCATGGCTGATCTTTTTTCTAACTCCTTCTCAACCCCAGTTCCCAGCCTTCTCCCTGTAACCTCTGATCCACTTCCAATCAAGAACCTATCAATCTCTGCCTTAAATACACGCAATGACCTAGCCTCCACAGCTGCCTGTAGTAACAAATTCCACAAATTCACCACCCACAGGCTAAAGAAATTTCTCCGTACCTCTGTTTTAAATGGACATCCCTCTATCCTGAGGCTGTGCCCTCTTGTCCTAGACTCTCCCACCATGGGAAACATCCTTTCCACATCTACTCTGTCTAGGCCTTTCAACATTCGAAAGGTTTCAATGAGATCCCCCCTCATCTTCCTGAATTCCAGCGAGTACAGACCCAGAGCCATCAAACGTTCCTTGTATGATAACCCTTTCATTCCTGGAATCATCCCTGTGAACCTCCTCTGGACCCTCTCTGATGCCAGCACATCTTTTCTAAGATGAAGGACCCAAAACTGTTCACATACTCAAGGTGAGGCCTCACCAGTGACTTATAAAGCCTCAGCATCACATCCTTGCTCCTGTATTCTAGAGCTCTTGAAATGAATGCTAACATGGCATTTGCCTTCATCACCAACGACTCAACCTGCAAGTTAACCTTCAGGGTATTAAGATGGCCAATGAGTAAAACTAGAACGTGGAACAGTTCAGCATAAATTGGCCTTTCAGCCCACAACGTTGTGTCGATCTTCTAACTTAAGCTTAAATGACCTTTTAACTTACTATAGAGGGTGCAGAGGAGATTTACAAGGATGGTGCCTGGATTGGAGAGCATGTCTTATGAGAATAGGTTGAGTGAACTTGGTCTTTTCTCCTTGGAGCAATGGAGGATGAGAGGTGACCTGATAGAGGTGTATATAAGATGATGTATGGATAGCCAGAGGCTTTTTCCCAGGGCTGAAATGGCTAACAAGAGGGGGCATAGCTTTAAGGTGTTTGGAAACAGGTATAAGGGGGCCGTCAGAGTTAAGTTTTTCACACAGAGAGTGGTGGGTGCATGGAATACACTGCCAGCAGCAGTGGTGGAAGTGATACAACAGGGTTTCTTAAGAGACTCTTAGATAGGTACATGGAGCTTAGAAAAATAGAGGGCTATGCGGTAGGGAAATTCTAGGCAGTTTCTAGAGTAAGTTACATGGTCGGCACAACATTGTGGGCCGAAGGGCCTGTAATGTGCTGTAAATTTCTGTGCTCTGTTAAACTAAGATCAACCTAACTCTTCCCTCCCACATAGACCTCAATTTCTTTCTCATCCCTGTGCCCATCTAAAAATCTCATACATGTTCCTAATGCAGGGGTTACCAACCTGGTGTCCACAGACCACTCGGTTAATGGTAGGGCTCCATGGCATAAAAAAGGTTGGGTACCCCTGCCCTGATGTATCTGACTCTATCACCACCCCTGACTATGTGATCCACGCACCCACCACTCTCTGTGTAAAAGGACTTACCTGTAACATCCTCCTTATACTTTCCTCCAATCAGCTAAAAATTATGCCCTTCGTATTACTACTTCAGCCCAAGGAAAAAGTCTCTGGCTGTCCACGCAATCTCTGCCTGGTATCATTAATCCCATCTGTTGCTGGGATCTCAAAGACTGCCTGCCACATTTCTGACAGTCACTGTGTTTACTGACCTCTGAAAATGCAGGGGTCTAAAACACCTTCCCCTAAGGCTGTTTCACACTAACTGAGCCGGAGGTTATAGGTAGAGAGGAGGTCCTCTGCAGAAACAGAGAGAGTTCGGTTTGAGTTACCGTTGGGAGCTGCCTCGATGACCAGCCAACTTTCAGGAAGTTCATGTTGTCGCTATTTTGCGTATCGTTTTCTGAACTTTTCTTGAATTCTGAAACACAGTGGGTTGTGGTAATGTTACCGCTCAGTTCATGAATCAAGAATTCGAGATTGTTTAATGACATTTCCGGTACACAAGTGTAAAGGAGAACAAAATAATTGTTACTCCAGATCCAAAGCAGCACAAAACAAAGCCCGATAAAAATTAGAACACAATAAAAAACCTCAATAAATATAAATACACAAGATAGCTTACATACACAGATTGATTGTGTGTCTATAAAGTGACACTAGGCACAGGAGTGTCTGTACATAAGGTGACTCTGACAGGAAATGATAAAGTAGTGGTGGTTGGGGGTGTGGAGGTGTGGGTTAGTGGGTGGAGGTGTTGATCAGCCTTACTAATTGGGGAAAGTAACTGTTTTTGAGTCTGGTGGTCCTGGTGTGGATGCTACGTAGCCTTCACCCTAACAACAGAAATTCTGCAGATGCTGGAAATTCAAGCAACATACATCAAAGTTGCTGGTGAACGCAGCAGGCCAGGCAGCATCTATAGGAAGAGGTGCAGTCGACATTTCAGGCCGAGACCCTTTGTCAGGACTGGGAGTGGGACTAACAGTTTATCGGCAGAGTGGGTGGGATCCTTCATGATGTTACTATCCCTTTTCTGGCACCTCTCTGTAGATATGTCCTTGTTGGCAGGTAGTCTGGTGCTGGTGATGCGTTGGACAGTTTTGATGACCTGCTGTCGAGCCTTCCTGTCTGTCACAGTGCAGTGTCTGTACCCAGGGACCCGCTGTCGAGCCTCCCTGTCTGTCACAGTGCAGTGTCCATACCCAGGGACCCGCTGTCGAGCCTCCCTGTCTGTCACAGTGCAGTGTCCATACCCAGGGACCCGCTGTCGAGCCTCCCTGTCTGTCACAGTGCAGTGTCCATACCCAGGGACCCGCTGTCGAGCCTCCCTGTCTGTCACAGTGCAGTGTCCATACCCAGGGACCCGCTGTCGAGCCTCCCTGTCTGTCACAGTGCAGTGTCCGTACCCAGGCAGTGATGCAGCTTGTTAGGATACTCTCTACTGTGCATCTGCAGAAGGTCGTGAGTATAGATGTGCAAAGTCCAGCTCTTTTCAACCCTCTCAGAAAGTAAAGGCATTGTGGAGCTTTCCTGATTGTGTAGAACGTGTTCTAGGACCCAGTTAGCTCCAACTTTCAGTTCAGGACTGTTAGATGCCAATTTAAGAGTCATCAAGGTCAAGTCGTAACAGACAGATGAGGAGGAATTTCTGTAACCTGTGTAATTCATCGCCTCATTACATAAGAACATAAGAAATAGGAGCAGGAGTCGGCCATCTGGCCCGCCGAGCCTGCTCCACCATTCAATAAGATCATGGCTGATCTGGCCATGGACTCATCTCCACCTACCTGCCTTTTCCACATGACCCTTAATTCCCACAGGCGGCTGTGGAGACCAAAGCATTGGGTATATTTAAAGTGGAGGTTGATAGGTTTTATAATTGGTAAGGGCATCAAGGACAGGAGAATGGGGTTGAGAGGGATAGTAAATCAAACATGATGGAAATGCGGAGCAGACTCCAGCCAAATGGACTAATTCTGCTTCTCTCTCTTTTGTCCTTGCCAACCAAGATTCCCATTGGAGCTGGTCCCATTTACCTGTGTTTGTCTCATATTCCATATAACAATTACACCACAGAAACGGACCATCTCGGCCCTTCTAGTCCATGCCGAACGCTTACTCTCACCTGGTCCCACTTACCTGCACTCAGCCCATAACCCTCCATTCTTGTCCATATAGCTGTCCAGTTTAACTTTAAATGACAATATCGAACCTGCCTCAACCACTCAACACCTCAACCTTTCCCTAATCCTTTCCTATAGGTGTACCTGTCCACGTATATTTTAAACATTGTTGGTGTACCTGTGTCAACTGCTTGCTCTGGTAGTTCAGTCCATATACTCACCATCCTCTGGGTGAAAAGTCGCCCCTGAAGTTCCTCTGTTATACGTCAATGACTTGGATGAAGGAATTGATGGCTTTGTGGCCAAGTTTGCGGATGATACAAAGATAGGTGGAGGGTTAGGTAGTGCTGAGGAAGCAGGGAGACTGCAGAAGGGCTTAAACAGATTGGGAGACTGGGCAAAAAAAGCGCAGATGGGAAGTGTACGGGCATGCACTCTGGAAGGATTAAAGGCATGGACTATTTTGCAAACCGGGAGAAGATTAAACAGAGCTGCAGAGGGAATTGGGAGTCCTCACTCAGGAGCCCCTAAAGGTTAACTTGCAGGTTGTAAGGAAGGCAAATGCAATGTTAGCATTCATTTTGAGATATGTAGAATACAAAAGAAAGGGTGTAATGCTGAAGCAAATGCAGAGACTTTAAAAGGCTGCACTTGGAGTATTGTGAGCAGTTTTGGGTCCCTTATCTGAGAAAGGATGTGTTGGCATTGGAGAGGGTCTAGAGGAGGCTCATGAGAATGATCTCAGGAATGAAAGGGTTAATGTCTAAGGAGAATTTGATGGCTCTGTGCCTGTACTCGCTGGAGATTAGAAGAGGGGGAGGAACTTGTTGAAACTTATCCAATATTGAAAGGCCTAGATAGAGTGAATGTGGGGAGGATGCTTCCTATGGTGGGTGAGTCTAGGACCAGGGGGCACAAACTCAGAACAGAAGGATGTCTATTTAGAACAGAGATGAGGAAAAGTATTGTTAGCCAGAGGGTGGTGAATCTGTGGAATTCATTGCTAAGGAGGCCAAGTTGCTGGGTTAGTTTAAAGTGGAAGTTGATGGGTTTGTGATTAATCAGTGTGTCAAAGGTTACAGGGAGAAGGCAGGAGAATGGGGTTGAGAGGGATAATAAATCAGCTATGATGAAATGGCGGAACAGACCCAAGATCTTATGATCTAAATCTTCCCATTTTCACCTTTAAACCTATGCACGCTACATAGTACAGCACAGGAACAGGCCACAATATTGTGCCAAACCAATTAAATTAGTAAACCAACAGTCAACTAAACTAACCTGACGAAGGGTCTCGGCCTGAAACGTCGACTGCGCCTCTTCCTACAGATGCTGCTTGGCCTGCTGCGTTCACCAGCAACTTTGATGTATGTTGCTTGAATTTCCAGCATCTGCAGAATTCCTGTTGTTTGAGTCAACTAAACTATTTCCTTCCACCGACACAATGTCCACTTCCTTCCATTTTCCACACATTCATGTGCCTATCTGAATGTCTCTTAAAAGTCCCCAATGTATTTCCCTCTAAGACCACCCCAGGTAGTGCATTTCAGGCACCCACCAATCTCCGTGTAAAAAAAAATTTGCCCCTTTACCCCCTCACCTTAAATGCACGCCCTTTGGTATTAGACATTTCAACCCTGGGAGAAAGAGATCGTCAGTCTAGTCTAGCTATGTCTCTCATAATCTTATAAACCTCTATCAGAGCTTAATTCTCGACTTGTTGATTCCTAATGCTGGGAAACAAGACTGCATGTATTCACTCTATCACGCTCCTCATAACTTTAGACACGTCTGTCAGATCACCCCTCATTCTCCTGCACTTCAGTGAATAATGTCCTCACCTGTCCAACCTCTCCCCTGTAAGTTAGTCCCTCAAGTCCAGGCAACATCCTTGCCAATCTTTTCAAATTAATGACAGCTTGCTCAACCTCTCCCGAGTCTAGACAGTACGGGACGGCATGTTGTGTAGCAGTCAGCGTAACACTTCACAGTGCAGGGGGGTTCGGTCAGCGTAACACTTCACAGCGCGGGGGGGGTTCGGTCAGCGTAACACTTCACAGTGCGGGGGGGGGTTCGGTCAGTGTAACACTTCACAGTGCGGGGGGGGGTTCGGTCAGTGTAACACTTCACAGTGCGGGGGGGGTTCGGTCAGCGTAACACTTCACAGTGCGGGGGGGGTTCGGTCAGCGTAACACTTCACAGTGCGGGGGGGTTCGGTCAGCGTAAAACTTCACAGTGCGGGGGGGTTCGGTCAGCGTAACACTTCACAGTGCGGGGGGTTCGGTCAGTGTAACACTTCACAGTGCGGGGGGGTTCGGTCAGTGTAACACTTCACAGTGCGGGGGGGTTCGGTCAGTGTAACACTTCACAGCGCGGGGGGGGTTCGGTCAGTGTAACACTTCACAGTGCGGGGGGGGTTCGGTCAGTGTAACACTTCACAGTGCGGGGGGGGTTCGGTCAGTGTAACACTTCACAGCGCGGGGGGGGTTCGGTCAGTGTAACACTTCACAGTGCGGGGGGGGGTTCGGTCAGTGTAACACTTCACAGTGCGGGGGGGGTTCGGTCAGTGTAACACTTCACAGTGCGGGGGGGAGTTCGGTCAGCGTAACACTTCACAGCGCGGGGGGGGTTCGGTCAGTGTAACACTTCACAGTGCGGGGGGGGGTTCGGTCAGTGTAACACTTCACAGTGCGGGGGGGGTTCGGTCAGTGTAACACTTCACAGTGTGGGGGGGTTCGGTCAGCGTAACACTTCACAGTGCGGGGGGGGTTCGGTCAGTGTAACACTTCACAGTGCGGGGGGGTTCGGTCAGCGTAACACTTCACAGTGCGGGGGGGTTCGGTCAGCGTAACACTTCACAGTGGAGGGGGGGTTCGGTCAGCGTAACACTTCACAGCGCGGGGGGGTTCTGTCAGCGTAACACTTCACAGCGCGGGGGGGTTCGGTCAGTGTAACACAGTGCGGGGGGGTTCGGTCAGCGTAACACTTCACAGTGCGGGGGGGGTTCGGTCAGCGTAACACTTCACAGCGCGTGGAGGGGGTTCGGTCAGCGTAACACTTCACAGTGCGGGGGGGTTCGGTCAGTGTAACACTTCACAGTGCGGGGGGGTTCGGTCAGTGTAACACTTCACAGTGCGGGGGAGGTTCGGTCAGCGTAACACTTCACAGTGCGGGGAGGTTCGGTCAGCGTAACACTTCACAGTGCGGGGGGGTTCGGTCAGTGTAACACTTCACAGTGCGGGGGAGGTTCGGTCAGCGTAACACTTCACAGCGCGGGGGGGGTTCGGTCAGTGTAACACCACAGTGCGGGGGGGTTCGGTCAGCGTAACACTTCACAGTGCGGGGGGGTTCGGTCAGCGTAACACATCACAGTGCGGGGGGGGTTCGGTCAGCGTAACACTTCACAGTGCGGGGGGGTTCGGTCAGCGTAACACTTCACAGTGGAGGGGGGAGTTCGGTCAGTGTAACACTTCACAGTGCGGGGGGGTTCGGTCAGCGTAACACTTCACAGTGCGGGGGGGTTCGGTCAGCGTAACACTTCACAGTGGAGGGGGGGTTCGGTCAGCGTAACACTTCACAGCGCGGGGGGGTTCTGTCAGCGTAACACTTCACAGCGCGGGGGGGGTTCGGTCAGTGTAACACAGTGCGGGGGGGTTCGGTCAGCGTAACACTTCACAGTGCGGGGGGGTTCGGTCAGCGTAACACTTCACAGCGCGTGGAGGGGGTTCGGTCAGCGTAACACTTCACAGCGCGTGGAGGGGGTTCGGTCAGCGTAACACTTCACAGTGCGGGGGGGTTCGGTCAGTGTAACACTTCACAGTGCGGGGGGGTTCGGTCAGCGTAACACTTCACAGTGCGGGGGAGGTTCGGTCAGCGTAACACTTCACAGTGCGGGGGGGTTCGGTCAGCGTAACACTTCACAGTGCGGAGGGGTTCGGTCAGCGTAACAC